>NC_135612.1:57167857-57776428 GCF_053574225.1 Canis aureus | reverse complement strand
GAGATTCTGACAAAATTTTGTTTGTGAACAGATATTATTACCACTCTGACTTGCAGGAGCCCCACAGAAGCTCTTGCAGTCACATCCAGTTCCATAGGCATAGCAGTGTATGCAGATACAGGATTTTCTCTGCCCAGCCATCCCCCCGAATCTATGGCACAAACCGTGCAGAAAGGCTACCCCTCTGCCATTCCATACCTGATTGAAGAACACAACTACTCTCTCAAGTCTCTCAAGATTTCTTTCTTTTATTGTAACTCGTCAATCTCACCCCCATGTTTGCAGATCTGGAAATTATTTGAAAGCAGGGCTGCATTCAATATTCTTAGAATTTTTTTCTTTTTGGCATTGAACATGAAACCGACTGAATGCTAAATCATATGCTGCTTTTTCCTTCTCCTGATTTAATGGTGGACATGATGCTTAGATTTTACTCTTTAAATTAGGTGAGTAATTTCAAAGACAAACAACTTGTCCTGAGATTTCCCTCGTTTGGTGTTTGACCAAGCACGGCAGGCTCATTTGCTAAATGTCATGACTCAGCAAAGTTCTTTCTCAATGAATGGCTTTCCAGAGCCTCAGCCAGGTCCTCACTGCTGTTCAACATACCTCGACACGTTCTCCGAGGTAGCATTTGAGACCTCAGCTTTACGTGGTAGCCCAACCAGCCAGCCCTTGACCCCGGCTTGTCCTCCCGTCAGATAACTACACTTGCAGCTTATTGACCCCTCCACTTCCCTACTTGTCCTCTTCAGGTCTTCACCTTCATGCTCTCACCTTGCAGGTGACACGTTGTCTTTGGTCGAGGCCAGTCCTCTCTTGGTGCTTTTGATTCTCTACTGTCCTCCCTCTCCTCTCTCTATCAGGCTTTCCCTCCAGAGTCTTCAGCTTCTTCCTCCCCGCCTGCAAAGAGGCCAAGTCTCCTCTGTTTTATAGAAGAAACCCCCTTCCCTATAAACAAAACATAGTCCTCTGCCTCGTCTACTACTCGCCATCAATTGCTGTAAGCCACATTCTACATCCAGGTGTTAGCTGAACAGAGTTGCACCAGAACTCACGATCAGTCAGAAACTCAGAATGTGACCTGATTTGGAAATAGAGCCTTTGAAGAATTAATTAGTTAAGAATCTCTAGATAAAATCGTCATGGATTTCAGGGCGGGCCAACAGCAGGGTCTGACTGTCCTCTCCTCCCATTGGTTTGTGGCCACAGCCTCCCACCCGTGCTGCCTTCATCATGCCCGTCCACCCCATCCTTCACACCGCCGCTCCTGGTGCATTTCTAAAATATATGCTACTTCTCTGCTAGAAAATCCCAGCTGGCTCCCCATGGTCTGGCCCCGACATTCTTGACTTCCTCCATAATTTAGTTCCAGTACATATAATCTGGTTCTATGTTATACCTCTTAACCCCACCCAAGTCCCCTGAGACCTGTGTTTGCTAACCTTTGTAGACCTTTTGTTCCCCTGATTATCTTGCCCTGGGAAATTTCCAGAACACACATGATAGTTTATATTTGCCACATTCTGTGCTCCTTTGGAGAGCCATGAATCACACTGGCATATCTAAAGTCGTTGTGTCCCCTAAAGCCAATTTGCACATCCTCGGAGGTGATATCACTCTGTGTCCAGAACTGAGAATGCATGAGCGAGGGTGACTCCAAACAGAATCGGATTTCTTCTTGGGGATGCACAAGCTGTGTGACTATTGAGAAATTGCTCAAACCCTCTAGTTATTGGCATTCCCCGTGCAGGCAGTGAGGACTTCCTCAAGACCCCCTCACCGACCAGCTTCTCCTTCTGCTCATTCCCATCTCCCTTGCCTCCCTTTCACAGAGGCTGAGGCCAAGAGCCCTCCCTGTAAACTTCCTGCAGGCTTATCCCTGTCTCAGCGACGGAGTCCGCTTCCTGGGCACTGCAAACTGACAATTTCCTATTCGTTGCCGGGCACAGAGGTTGGGCTCCACGAATATGAATTCTCTCCCCCAGAGTCTGCCCAGCATCCTGGATGATGACACTGACCCTGCATGTCCCTGCAGCTCTGGATACTTTCTCTAGCTCTGAAGTCACCTTCTCCATGGAGCCTTTCCTGGGACAGGCAGGCATGAGCACGCCCTGGATGCTCCGCAGCAGTTCCCGTTTGCCTCCAACAGCCTCCCCCCGTGGTGCTGGCATTCACCAGGAGCGGCACGCTGCTGAGCGAACGGGCATGCTGTTTCTCCCATAGGATGCTCCCCCGTCGGAAGCGGGGTCCACCCTCCTGCTGCCCATTCCAAAACAACATGCATCATCTCTGGGTACCGGGCCCTGCTCCAGCGTGGTCTCTTCTGTCCTACCAAACCCATGTATCTAAGCAGCACCACGCTCCAGTTTTGTGAGAGGCCATGCCATGGAAGGCTTTGAATGCCAGGACTTTGTACTTAGCTGATCGCCAACTACTACAAATGCTTTGGGGGAAAAAAGCAGGGTAAAGAATAAGAAGGTGGCATTAGATTTGGGCCAGTGGAGAGTAATGTGATTGGTGGCCTTCGAGGGAGCAGGCTGCCAGAGGCCGCGGCAGGGACTCCCAATTGAAGCTGGAATTCCCTCAGGGAGTTTCAAATACTAACCCCTGGGTCCTGCCACCAGAGATTGTGGTTGATCCCTCTGAGGTGCGGCCTGGGCTCTGGAAGCTTAAAAAAATACTCCGTTTTAATGGGTAGACAAGTCTCAGAACCACTGGGCTACGGGGTTATTGACTATGAACGAAGTGGAGGCAGTGAGCATAAAGACCACTCTTCTCGAAAGCTTGGCAGTGAAGGGATAAATGTGCACAGAAACTTGGAGTGGACGGGGCCAGGAAGGTGAGGGTTTGTTTATTTGTTTACAAGGTAGGGAAACTTGAAAATCCTTATCAGCTAAAGGAAGGAATCCAGGGAGCAGTAGAGATGAAAGCTGATAGAATGAGAAGTTTCTAGAATAATTCTGGAGGTGATGGGTCAATGGCAGTAGTGGAGGGATTTATCTTAGGAGGGGAAAAAAATACTCTTTGTACTGTGCTCTTTGCTTAGAATGACCCCTTGTACCTTCAAAGCCCAGCTCAGAGCAGGTGTCTACCACCGGCCCCACACAGCAGCAAATTATTCTGTATTCTTGGAGCACTTTCTGCATTTCTTGTGTTATCGTTCTTTTTATTTTATTAATTTATTCATGAGAGACACACACAGAGAGAGGCATCCCTCGTGTCACTGCTATCATGAGGGTTATACAACATCTACGAGAGTCATTTCTGTAAGATTCTCTCCCCCTGACAGCAAGACCATGTCTCATTAATTTTTGACCTTTTTGTAAGACCCGTACAGCTCCTGGAAAATACTGTATTTATTTAGATGAATTACACTCTACCTTTTTACAAAAATGATTTAAGAAAGCTTATAGGAATATCAAAATTTTAAGTTAGTATAACAGTGGGGATTTAGGGAAGCCTGGGTGGCTCAGCAGTTGGGCGCCTGCCTTTGGTTCAGGTTGTGATCCTGGGATCCAGGATCGAGTCCCGCATTGGGCTACCTGCAGGGAGCCTGCTTCTCCCTCTGCCCGTGCATCTGCCACTCTCTCTCTCTCTCTGTCTCTCATGAAAAAATAAATAAATCTTTTTTTTTAAAAAAAGAAATAAAAAAGTGGGAATTTAAAATTGAAGGGAAAAAGCCAGAGAGGCCACAAAACAGAATAAAAACCAAACCATGCTTGCAAATGATCACCCACACAGCAGCTTTGAAAAGGGCAGCATGTGGCTCTGAGCTTTCCAGCAGCCAATGTAAAAGGACCAAATCTGGACCATAGTATTCACAGTGTTCATTGGAAGTGAGTGGATAACAGAGGGACATTTAGTCACTCAAGTCTTTCTGGCATCAAGCTTAAATGCAAACTTCTTCCAACGGGTTCTAATAAAGACGGTCTTACGGGGCATGATGCAAAATGTTCCTTTTCCTGTTATCTAGTGCTATGTAGCAAATCGCTCCAAAGCTTGGCAGCCCAGGCGATCTAACATCCCTCATTGTTCTCAGGGGTCAACGGGCTTAGCTGGGTGGGTCCCGCATGAGGTCCTTCCTAAGCTGAGTCAGCTGGTGGCCAAGGCTGACACCATCTAAAGGCTTCTGCTCTGACATCTGGTGTCTGACAGCTGGTTGGAAGGGCCAGAGGGTGCTCTGACATCTCTGTCCAGAAGGGTAGCATGAGTGTCCTCACAGCATGGCAGCTGGCTTTCCCCAAAGGAGACAGAGGAAGAGAGCCAGACAGAAGCTGGGAGGCTTGGCATCCAGCCCGAGAAGCCTCCCAGAATCACATCTACCAGGTTCTGCTACGCAAAGCCATCGCTGGTGAACCCAAATTCAAGGGGGTGCAGGAACAGAACGGATCTCTGTGCTGCAGAGCTGGGGCTGGTGAATCAGAGTAAGAATGTGTAGATTAAGACGAGCTCAAGGATGCCCAGGCCACCGCCCTATGAGTCGGCCAGTAACTCTCTGGGCAACCGGGTTCCCCGCTTTGGGGACCTGAAAACCAGGGTCATCTTGATTAAGGGCATAGTTGCAGTATCCTGACACCCAGGCAGTAAAGTCATAAGACTTACCACTCACAAAGCCTGGGGGGGGGGCGCAGGGAGGGTGCACTGGGCTGTTTCTGAGGGGCTGGGGTTTCATGGGCTGCACAACTGTTTGCCTTCATGACTTTTGAGCTCTTATCAGATTACAAAGTACTGTTTTCCTTGGAGGTGCGGTCACTCCCTTTTACAGATGGGGTGACCAGAGTTCAGAGACGTACTCTGCCCAAGGGGGCAACCGTGGACTTGAACCCCGTCTCCATCCACTGAACTAAGCAGCCTCCCATCCTACTATACTTAGCAATAGAAAAGCAGTTTTCAGGGGTGCCTGAGTGGCTCAGTGGGTGAAGCATCTGCCTTCAGCTCAGGTCATGATCCCAGGGTCCTGGGATCCAGCCCCACGTCAGGCTCCCTGCTCAATGGGGAGCCTGTTTCTCCCCCTCCCTCAGCCTGCTGCTCCCCCTGCTTGTGCTCTCTGTCAAATAAATACAGTGTTTTTTAAAAAGCAGTTTTTAAAAATTACAAGATCTGGATATCCCCACTCTTCACTGATTTGAATAGATGCTCGATAATGTTTTGTTAAATATTTGATCTACCCAGGGTAGGGACACAGCAAAGCGGGCACCATAGAGGGACAACATATGGTGGAGGGTGCAACACACGATTAAGGTGCCAGGAATCTGACTGACATGAATTACTGTCCATGAGGCCACTCTGGGCTGTTTGACCAAGGAAGGGGTGTGCAACGAGAGAATGTGCAGGGAAGACAGGGGTCAGAAAAAGGAAGAGGAAGCTGCAGGCAGGGAAGGGAACCACAACCTCCAGAAATGAGTGAGTGCCACCCGATGACATGGTCCAGGGGATGACAGCAGTGGAGGAGCAGGGAGAGAGATGTCAGGAGCCAGGAGCCAGCAGAGGACGGAGAGTCCAGGCTCTTCATCCCAAGTGCTGTCACTGTTACACTGTCACTGAGCACCAGCTTCATCACCATCAGGAAAGGAAGTCAGAGAAGGGTGGAGAGGAAGAGAGGGAGCCATCACAAGAAACATCACAGACAAGATATGCATTCCAGGGCGGGGCAGGTCCTACAATCAGATAATACAGGCTCCAAAGGAGGGCAAGGAAAACAGGTCCTCCAGTATCTCATCCGCCTCTGTCTTTGCTGCAGGAAGGAGCACATTTCTGGAGCATAGTAGGTCTTAGCAGAGCTCCACAGATCTCAGTTGTAATAACATTATTTTATTCCCATGTGAACGGGACATTAATCTTTGGGATGGTGATTTTTGATGTATCTTCAAACAGCTAGAACATCTTCATTACTTTTAAGTATTTTCTTTCCTCTTTTTTTTTTTTTCCTGTTTGGCTTTATTATTCCCTCTTCATTATAAAAATAATACATGCCCAGAACTTATAGATTATACACAGACACCAGGGAACCCCCAGTGGCTCAGCGGTTTAGCGCCGCCTTCAGCCAAGGGTGTGATCCTGGAGACCTGGGATCGAGTCCCACGTCAGGCTCCCTGCATGGCTCTCTGCCTGTGTCTGTGCCTCTCGCTCTGTGTCTCTCGTGAATAAATAAATAAAAATCTTAAAAAAAAAAAAAAAGATTATACACAGACAACAGAAACAAATGACCAACCAAATCAAAACAAAATCTCTATAATGTCACTGGCTGGGGATAGATAGTTTCCCTCCCCCCCGCCCCACCCCGGGCTTAAATTTTGACATCCATGTTGTTGTACATATTTTGTGCTCTGTTTTTATTCAACCTATTATAGATATTTTCCTATGATACTAAATGTGGTCTTTCAATTCCTGTTTTAATGGCACATATCAGTCTATTGTCCGAACATGCTATCACTTACTTCTGGCTTTGATTTTTTTCCTTTGCTATTATAAACTATGCTGTCATCAACATCCTACTATTTAGAATCTATGTGCAAAACAAAGTATTTCCTTCGGCTACATTCTGACCAGAATTACTTGATTGTAGATGCTGTATGCTTGTCTTTTGATTACATATTGTCAAATTTCCTTGTAGAAAAATGATATCAATTAACACTCCCACCAGAAACTTGCAGGTCAGAGTACTTACTTTTCCACATCATATCCCACAGAGTACCAGGGGGGTCTTTCATCCTTTAAAAAAATTTTGGGATCAATTTAAGACGGTTAAAAATACATTTTTTAAAAATTTGTTGTTTTTTGTTTTTTGTTTTTTTAACTAAAGAGTCTGGGGGCAGGGTGATTTAGTCGGTTGAGCATCTGTCTTTGGTTCAGGTCATGATTCTGGGGTCCTGGGATTAGTTCTGCAATAGGCTCCCTGCTCAGTGGATAGTGATTTTTGATGTATCTTAAAACAGCTAGAACATCTCTAGCCCCTCTACCCCTCCCCCTACATGTGCAAACTCCCCTACTCTCTCTCTCTCTCTTTTTTTTAAGATTTTATTTATTTATTCACAGACACAGAGAGAGAGGCAGAGACACAGGCAGAGGAAGAGGGAGAGGGAGAAGGAGGCTCCATGCAGGGAGCCCAATGCGGGACTCGATCCCAGGTCTCCAGGATCACACCCCAGGCTGCAGGCGGCGCCACACCGCTGCGCCACCGGGGCTGCCCTCCCCTACTCTCTCTTAAATAAATAAATAAAATCTTAAAAAAAACAACTAAAGAGTCTAATCCCTTTTTCATAGAGTACTTATAGGCTACTTTAATAAAATGCTTGTCCGTGTATTTTGCCCATTTTCCCTGTTGGGGTGTTTTTTTAAAAGTTTCTTTTTTTTTTTTTTCAATTAAAAACATTTTGTTTAAGCAGGCTCCATGCCAGTGTAGAGCCCAACTTGGGGACTGAACTCAAGGCCCTGATATCATGACCTGAGCTGAGTTCAGAGTTGGATGCTTAACAGACTAAGCCACCTGGGTACTCTAGAGTGTTTTATTTTAAATGAACTTGCAGTAAATATTTTTGCCTAATTTTTCATCATTTTGAAGAACAAAAGATGTAAATTTTTTAGTATGAAGAATCTCAAACTTTCATCTAAAGTAGAGAATAACACATAGCCTCATGTGCCCATCAACTCATCACTGAAATGCCTCAATTATCAAATCACAGCTTATCAATTTTGCTTCATGTTTATCTCCCTTCCTCTCCTTTTTCCCCAGGTTTTTTTGAGCACATCTTCCATATCACATCATTTCATCTGTAGATATTTCAGCGTTCTGAAAACAGAAAACTTATGTAGTCAAATCGCTGACTTTTTTTCTTTTGTGGTTTTGCCTTTGATATTATGCTCAAAATAGCATGAATTTTCATTTTGATTTTTTTAAAAGATCTTATTTATTCATGAGAGACACACAGAGAGAGGCAGAGACACAGGCAGAGGGAGAAGCAGGCTTCCTGCAGGGAGCCCAATGAGGGACTTGATCACGACCTGAGCTAAAGGCAGACACCTACTGAGCCACCCAGGTGCCCCTGTAAAATTTCATTTCTATTTTCCAGTTATCTTTTGGTTTCATTAAAAAACATCCTTGATTTTTTTGATCCATCAGAATCGAATTTTATCTTTTTTCAAATATTTAACCAATAATTGAATGAATTAATATATCCCCACTGACTTATCAACTTAATCATACAGTAAATACTTATAAGCGGCTAGGTCATTTTGGTTCCTCTGCATAGTCTGATGCTGGTATTACTTTTCTTTTTTTTTGGTGTTACTATTTTGTAAAGTATGTTTTTAGTATTTGTTATTGTAAATTTCCCTGGAATAACACTACAGATGAATCACTCTTGTACACTGTTTTAATATGTAGCTATCCAAAATTCTGGGGAAAAAAAAAACCACCTTAAAACTAATGCCATGGGGTATTACTCTTTATCACCTTCAAATTAGATTTACAAACTCAGCATATAAAAGGCCATTCCCGCTTTCTGTTTAGAAAAAATTACTTTTTTAATGTTGTCTATTACATCTTTGCATATTTTTAAAAAGTGATTAGAAATGACCAGCAATTGAATTCCAGTCAGTTGGCAAACACCTTTTGAGCTCCTATGACGTGGTGGGACATAATGTTTGGTGCTAATTATATAGAGTGGAACCAGACAGTCACAGTTCCCATCTTCAGCAGTTCACCACGTCCAAATTGTGCGATCAGTTTCAGGAGCGCTGGAGCTCCCGTGAGCAGTCCAGGCTAAGGGCGGGACTCGTGCCAAAGGCGGGTTTGAAGATACAGTCATCCAGGCAACGGATGGAACTGTGAAAACACACATATGTGGGCGGCTGGTGTTTTATTTCTTTCAATCCTTATCTCTTGCAGTGCTTTCTAAGCATCCTGTAGATCCATGAGCTCATCCTGTAGATCCGTGAGCTCTCCCCAGCTGGATTCCAGCGACTCCATTTTCAACACTTTTGATAAGGGCCCTTGGGCTGAAAAAGGTTCTGGGAAAAGACATTTTGCCTCCAAAAGCTCTTATCTGATCGGCAGGCCCCTTTCCCACTGAACCCTGGCATAGGTTCCCTGGAAAAGCCTCAAAGTGTCATGTATGCTATTTTTTAACCCGAAATTATAAGCTCCCCCCACTTGACATTTCAGATGTGTTAGTTTAATAGATATCTCCTCCAAAATCTATCCCACCTTTAGTTATACTTTAATATTTTTCTATGGGAAATAAGCAGAATCCAGGCATAAACTGTTTCACTGTTGAACAACACAATACTCTTTGTCCTCACTGAGATAGGGGAGAACAGTGTAAAATCTTTTAATCTCTGATGGGGATTCCTCATCACCACATCAGGTTACAGTAACAAAATATCTAACTACAAGGACAAAGCAGTTTATTTTTCTCACCTAACAAGAAGCCCTGACAAAGGCAGGCCACGAAGCCTCTAGCTTCTCATCTCTTGTTCACCACCTTCAGCGATGAAATTCACCCTCATGGTTGCAAGGTGGCTGCTGTGGCTCCAATAATTCCTGCAACCAGAGTGGGAAGAAAGGGAGGGGGCAAAGGCAAACATTATGGATGAGCTTGGCTCTGTTAGTCTGTCCCCTCACAAAGTTCTCCACTTAGAGACTATTGGCCAGAACCAAGCCACAGGGCTGTTCTCACAGTGGGGGAGGTGCGATGACTGTGCCTCTGAACTGGGAACATTGTCACCCAGAACAAACTCTAGCTCTGGGAGTAAGCAGGATGGGGGGATGCTACAGCTCCTCAGCTAGAGGACAGGCAGTAGCTAGAAACCCACTGTGATGCCATGTTGGCTTCGGATTGCTCTGTATCTTCAGAGCCTGTACTGATAGTAATGCGCAAGGCAGAAGAAACGGGCTTATCCCCTGGTGCACTCATCAAAACACCCATTCATTCTTTATCACTTTAATTAATATTTACTGAGCATTTTCTCTCTGCCAGGCATGGATGGTGGGGAAAGGGTGGGGGAGCAGTGGTGACCACAATAAACACAATCCTTGCCTTCACAGAGCATCCGCCCCTATATTAAGAGAAAAGTAAAACAGGCCATTTATTTTAGATTTCTCTTTTACTGTGCATCTAAATAACCAGATTCATTTTTAAAGCATGAATATCCTTCTCTTATGATCAGTTAAAAATGATCATTCTCAGGGCACCTGGGTGGCTCACTGGGTTAAGTGTCTGCTTTCTGCTCAGGCGAAGCCTAGCCTCAGGATCCCTTGCCCATTCTTCCTCTCCCACTCCCACTCCCCTGCTTGTGCTCTCTCTCGCTCTCTGTCAAATAAATAAATAAAACCTTAAAAAAATAAAATAAATAAAAATGAGCATTCTCCTCTATACTGTTGATACAGTTTTACTTTTATAAACTGAGTTAGATCTTGAGCAGCTCGACATTGGGCAGATCAATGTGGAAGAAAAGTTTGGTGTGGAAAGGGCCAATTAAATAACAAACGGCAGATTTAGTTCCTGGGAATATTGTTCGGGTTACCAGTTCTGGCTGGTTTAGCAGGATGCAGTTGTGCCAACTTGCAGATCAGTCCTGGAGCTTCCTGAGGGCAGGAGGGCTGTGTCCTGGCCACCTCTGCATCCCCCAGATCCACAGTGACCGACTCGTGGTTAAGCACCTACCTAGTAAATATGTCTGCTGACCCAAACTCAAAGTTAGACCTTTCTCTACAAGAAGGTGAGAAGCCACACAGAAATTCCCTAGGGTTAAAACAAACAGCTAGTAATCCCTGACCTTTGCATTTTACAGGAAAAATGTATTCCCTCTGTGTTGCCTGTGAAAGTTTTCCTATCAGTATGGCAAGGCACACTGATGCATCAGTTGCTGGTGTGTTGGAGGTGTGCTGAGATATTGAACCCCTTAGGCCCGGGGAGGCCGAGCCCCGGAGCAGCACTAACTTTACCACGACTATGTGTAGCTCAAGGTACAAAATGTTCAGTAGCTCTGCTCTACGGCACCCGACTTTAGGGTCTCGATTTAACATTCACACAAGCCTGAGACGACACAGCTGTCTGAAGAAAGGTGGCTGTTTCGGTCCACCTCTGTGTCCCTTCTAAAAGCCAAATTTTTAATTATTTACTTATTTATGCACTGGTATTCCACTGTCTGACCTTCTGCAAATCCTTTGTGGAACAAGGCAAGGCATAAATAAGTATCTGGCTCTTTCATTTTCTGGATGATGTTAACACTGCTACAGGCCATCTAGAACACTGAGCTGTCTTTCCCATCAGCCACGTAGAGGACACCCCCTTGAGGCTCTGGCCACAGTGCCCTACTATGTATGAACTTCCTGCTACTCAACTCCTGCCAAGACAGGTGAGAGAGTGGTATTTAAGGAAGATGAATGGGCCTGCTAGATACCCTGTCATCTCTGTTCCTAGAGTCCTATTCCTATTCTGACTTTGATTAGGACTATCACCTTAGCTCCCCACAGAAACACCACCATTGAGCCAAGATTGAAGATACTCTCCTTAGCTTTTATGGGGAGTGGATGTTTTATTTTTTTTCTTTGAAGGCATCTGTGAAACTGTTCTAAATCTTCTCCTGAGGCTCTAATTAGATTGTAAGGTTCTTGAGAGAAGGGACAGTCTTACTCATCTTTGTAACTGTTGCACAAAAAATATCTTGGGTGCTATGAGCATAAAAAAATTACATAATATATACACAAAAATTGAATACAAGAAGCAGAGTATAGATCTAAGCAGAGTGCACAGAAGTGTACCAACTTACAAACCTTTTTAAACAAGGAAACCCAATCCTATGAAGCTAAAAATCTGGTTTTAGGCAAAGCTTCACCAAGTGTGAATAACTTTCAAATAGACTAAGAAATACTTTGTCGGCCTGCTTTACCAACTGGGTTTTCTCTGAACTTTTTAGATCATTCAAAAATGTCTAAAATTATTTCAGTGAAGAAATGGTCTTTTAAAACCAGGTCCTGAAGGTTAATGCAATCTGGATAGGCAAATTCATCCAGATCTCCTCCTATTAAAGCCACAACAAAAGCTAAAATTCTCAGGACGTGTTACTTGAAACAACAGGTCCAGGGCTGAGATGCTGCCAACTTCCATGTCTCTAGCTGCCCTGCTGGCAGTCCGGGAAGGGGACCTCCTGTCCATTCCTGAAAGGAAGTTCAGTTGCCAAATCAGAAGGCAAAAAAAGGAGTATGGAAGGCTCAGTGAAATTGGCACCAGAGCATGCTCAGTTTCAGGCACTGAGAGTTATATTTGAAAAAAAGAAAAATCATTTAAAGGTGAGCGCCAGGAAGACAGTGGATTTAAATCATTTTAAGAAATCTTTCATGATTAAGACCACTTAAAAATCTTGGACCCAAAACACGTCTAGAGAAACTACCCCTGTAGAAGACACCTAGAAAACCCACTGCAGGCGGCACCAGAACGGACAAGCTCACAGGGTACCACCCTCCTAGGTGCGGAGCAGCCCTGATTCCTGCAGACACAGGGACGCCCTAAAGGCCCAATCATGCCCCTAGGGAGGTAACAACGTGGCTCCACATGCAGAAACGACTTCCTGAAACGGGGACATGCGGCGCTGGCCGTCCTCACCCTCAACAGCAGCAGCCCTCGTGCTGAGACGTGAGGGAGAGGCAGCTCAGGAAGCCCAGACGCCAAGAGCCAAATACTGCAGGTACATGCCCATGCTCCTCCACCCATTAATGTTCTTTTCAGGAGATTCCCAAGAACCTCTATGCACTGTGGAACTTGGATTTGGAGAAGGGAGGGAAGAGTGAGGGCAACAGTTCGTGCAGGAGGATGCCCCCACCACCTGCGCGATCCCTTCGGCGGATGGGCCCCGTGCAGACCCTGGAGGAGACAGGGGCATGCTGGGGACCTGAGGCTCCTCTGGGCCCCTTGCGTCCCGGGGACGGCCCGTGCTGCCCAGGCCCGGCAGGTGCCCGCGCCCCCTCCAAGCTCCCCTGTGGGGTGGGCCCAGCAGTCTGCAAGCAGACCCCAGAGTAGGGGCGTCCCGGGGACCTGAGGTTCCTCTGCGCGCGCCTCCCAGGCCCAGCAGGAGCTCGCCGCCTCTCCAGGCTCCGCTGTGGGGTGAGCCCAGCTGCCAGCGAGCAGACCTGGAGCAGGGGCGTCCTGGGGACCTTTGTCTCCTCTGGGCCCCCGCGCGTCCCGGGGACGGGCCGTGCTCCCCAGGTCCAGCAGGTGCCCGCGCCCCCTCCAGGCTCCCCTGAGGGGTGGGCCCAGCAGTCTGCAAGCAGACCCCAGAGTAGGGGGGTCCCGGGGACCTGAGGCTCCCCCGCGCCCCCCCCCAGGCCCGGCAGGTGCCCGCCCACCCTCCCACGGCCCCAAGCCCGGCAGGTGCCCGCGGTCCCTCCAGGCCCAGCAGGTGTCCGCGCCCCCCGAGGCCCCCAGGCCCGGCAGGTGCCCGCGCCCCCCCAGGCCCCCAGGCCCGGCAGGTGCCCGCGGCCGTGGGGGGAGGGGTCGCCGAGCCCCGCCCCGGTGGCGGGCCGGGCGCCGAGTCCCCGCGGAGGCGGCGGCGCGCGATAACCCGGAAGTGGCGGCGGCGGCGGGCGCGGGGCGGGGCGGGGCGGGGCGGGGGGCGGCGCGCTGGAGCCATGGCCGCCGCCGCCGGCTTTGTGTGCCGCGTGCGGGCCCGGGCCGCCCGCTCCTCCGCCCGGTCGCGGGGCCGCCGCTGACCCGCCCCGGCTCGCAGCGCCGCGCCCGGGCCCCGCCTCCCGCCTCCCGCCCCGCCTCCGCCTGCGCCGCCCGCCCGGCCGCCGGCGGGCTCCAGGCCGCCCCGATGCCCGAGCCAGGCCCCAGGATGAACGGCTTCTCGCTGGGCGAGCTGTGCTGGCTCTTCTGCTGCCCGCCCTGCCCGAGCCGCATCGCCGCCAAGCTGGCCTTCCTGCCGCCCGAGCCCACCTACACGGTGCTGGCGCCCGAGCAGCGCGGCCCCGCGCCCGCCCCGGCCCCGGCCCCCGCCGCCGCCGCCGCCGCCGCCGCCCCCGCCCCCGCCGCGGCCCAGCCGGCGCCGCAGCAGCCCGAGGAGGGCGCGGGCCCCGGCGCGTGCAGCCTGCACCTGAGCGAGCGCGCCGACTGGCAGTACTCGCAGCGCGAGCTGGACGCCGTCGAGGTCTTCTTCTCGCGCACGGCCCGGGACAACCGGCTCGGCTGCATGTTCGTGCGCTGCGCGCCCTCCAGCCGCTACACGCTGCTCTTCTCGCACGGCAACGCGGTCGACCTGGGCCAGATGTGCAGCTTCTACATCGGCCTGGGCTCGCGCATCAACTGCAACATCTTCTCCTACGACTACTCGGGCTACGGCGTCAGCTCGGGCAAGCCCTCCGAGAAGAACCTGTACGCCGACATCGACGCCGCGTGGCAGGCGCTGCGCACCCGGTGAGCCGGCGGGGGGCCCGGGGGGCGGGGGGGCGGGGGCCCGGGGGGGGCGGGGCCCCTCCTCCTCCCCCCGGGCTGCGCGCCAGCAGGGCCCCTCCCGCCCCCGCCCAGGCCGCTGTGGATTCGCGTCTCTTCCCCACCCCTGGCCGCCTCCCGCCCCCTCCCCAGGTGCCCCCCCCCCCCGCCCTCCGCTCCCTGCTGCGCTCCGACCCGGGGTGAGCCTGTTGGGGCACGCCCCGGTGCCTCCGGGCCCCCGGCGGCCCTTTGTGGCTCTGGTCAGCGCCAGCGGCGGCGTGGGGTGCTCCAGCGCGGGGCAGGAGCAAGTTGGTTCGCGCTGAGTTGGTGCGAGCCGGCCGCCACAGCCCGAAGGCCCGCAGACCCAGGTGACCTTGGGCAAGGCCCCGGAGCCCGTGGACCTCGGGCTGCTGCGCTGTGTGATCAGGGGCCCGTGCCGCGGTGGAGGGAGGTCTGCGGGGCGCATGGGTGGGCTGCCCGGAGGGGCCTGAGGGGCCTGGAGGGGCGATGGGGGTGAAGTCTGCCTCCTGCTAGGCAGAGGAGCTGGCACCCTGCGGGCCGGAGGTCAGCTGCTGGCTGGCGGCCTGGCACCTTCCACAGAGCTCAGGAACAAGCCCGCGAGCAGTGGGAGTCTTACGTGGTGGGGTTAGGGGAATCGCCTGACCTTGAATTAGCATTCGCGGAAGGACTGGAAAGTATTTATTGAGGAAGGGCCTTTGATGTAGAAGGCCCAAATGGCAGGCATGGTTCCCGGGCCCTGGGTCAGATCCTCAACGAAGGCACACATCTGGCAGGTGGGCAGGTCACCTCACCTGTTTGTGCTCTAGGTTTGGTATTTGTGACTTTTCCCCACCTGCCCCAGAGCAATGATGGTGAAAAAAACTGAGATCATGTCTATAATGACATCTGATTTCTTCCATGGGAAGAGTCCCCAGAGTCAGTGCAGTTGGCAGGCTTCTGGCAATGGGCACTTAAATGTTTTTATCTAGAATGTGTTTACTTGGCTTATGCATGTCGCCAACATGAATGATTTTGTCTCCTTTTGTATTCTTATGAGCCTATGCTCATAAGTTACCCTTTGTCTTTCTGGGAAAATGCCTTGTCCAACAGGAATGTATTTGGGCTTTAATATACATTGTTACCTGTGTTCTCTTGGAGTCCAGAAGGACTTCATTTGGATGATAAGTTTTCGAAAATGGTTTGGGCAGATCAGAATATATCATACGTAGATACACTGAATCCAGATCCACAAGTAGTTGAATGCCACCTGTTCCAGTAAAGGGTTTCAAAACTGTGTGTCCTACACAGTCAACACATTGCTGTCACATACTGTTGCTAAAGGTATTAAGAAATAAGGGTTGGCATTAAATATTTTTAAAATGAAACGTTAAAATCCTATCTTGAGTATCAGGATGTGAGAATTTAAGTAGACCATTGTTCCTATGTGTGCATAACTATGTTAGAAGGAAAGTCTTTCATATGGGAGGCAAGCCCTTTGCCCTGAATATACAGGTGTGGCTGTGTTACAAAGTATGCTAGAGGTAGTTATTTCCTGGAGACTTTTGTCATATTTTGATTAATTAAGGGCATTGTTTTTGGATAAACGCTTCAATTGTGGAACATCTGATGATACATCTAAATTACACCTACTGTTTATTTAATTTTACATTAGAATTCACATCTAGATTGATTCGCGCATCTGTAAAATGGGTATAGAATGTAAGAGCTACAATGAGAGTCTTAGAATATGAAGAAACTTACAAATCATTTTGCCCTGTGCTTTCCACTGTTTGGACAGTGACCCCCCAGTAACACACACATGTCGTGTCTTGATCAAGCACACACATATACATCAATATCTGTCTGTACACGTTTGTGACTGAAGCAAATGTTTCACAAAACCGTATTTTTTCCATGGGCGATGTGCATGGCATAATATATTCCGTCTTATTTCACATTAAAAAAAAAAAAAAAAGAAAAAAGATGAAGAAGAATGTGGGTTGCTAGCCACTGGATTTATTTCCTAACTTCTGGACACTTCTCTTGTGCATCCACCTTGTCTGGTGGAGGCCTAGGGAAGGTCATCTCACGGTGGACCAGCAGCAGGTCTCTTGGCTGCTGCTTGCATGCTCTTTCCCTCCACCCCATGCAGACCTATTTATCAGATTTCTCAAGAGGTGCATTTATGTGTGTCAGTTGTTCTAATGACAGAGGAGTTACTGATTCCGGTCCCCTCACTGCCTGCGTGCAGCCGGCGCTCTCATTCTCTGTAGCTCCTGTGCCTTACCCTTGCTTGGAAGGTGCCCTGTTCTTTGCCCACTTATGTCTCTGTCTGTCCTTGCCCAGACAGGGGTGCCTTCCACCACAGGTACCCGTTCTGAGGCTGGGTTAGACCCCACTGCCCACCTCTGCCTCTGCCGTGTCATCTTTGGGGTCCTCTTTTCTGAGGTCCTCTCGGTTAAGCACGCTGCTCAAGATCCTGGAGGAAGAGACTGCCTAGTTTTGTGTGGTCTCCATCTCCAGACTTGGGTTGGCTCCCAGGAGGACTGTGGGTCAGGTGTGTGTGTCCATGCCGTACATCCCCCAGAGCACCTGGCCCCGGGGCTGGCCCCCCTCCTCAGGATCACCTCTAGCCCCTTTTCCTTGTCGGAAACACTTGATCCCGTCCGGATCCTAATGGGACTCCAAGACCCTCTGTCTTCCTGGGCAGCTGGCGTTCCACCCCTTGACCTGCACTTATACTTTTTTACTATGTCCTGTTATTTAATGGTCTTTCCCACTAAATTGAAAGTCCCTTGAGGCAGGGATTTCGTGTCAACAATGGCTTAGAGTAACAGGTATGCATTAAATATTTGTTTAACAGATGGCACATATGGATGCCCCATGAGTAAATTAATGGGATAAATTTAGTTTTCCTGAGTTGGACTCTTACAGACAAGAGTTGGGTCTTATTTTACTTCCAAAGTTTTAATATCCATGAGTACAACCGCAGAGGGGGAGTGTTATGATGGATTGGCTTGAGGTCTCATCTACTTTGTATCCATTATATCGATGTTCTTGGAACAGGGAAGCGGTTGTATCGAACAGAAGAGTAATGATAACCCTTCCTTTATATTCCTCTCCATCTGTATTCATCCCCTGTCTGCAGCAGCCCCTGTGCGTGCTGTAATGAGCTGCCTGGTCCTTGATGGAGGACTTCCCACGTAGACAATGCTGAGTATGCGTACTACCCACATGCATGGGTGAGGGTAGCACGTCCTCTAAGTGATGTGTGGTGAAGTGGGCAAGTAGTCTAAAATAAAGGTTTGGGGAGAAGTAAACTTGAAGGCAAGAAGGATGTTCATTGCTATTTGGCCAGCAGGTGATCATCTTAAGCATTTGAAAAATTGGCAGGAAAGGTGTGGAATCGAAATAGGTTTGGAGGATCCAGAAAGAGTGTGGTCCCAGCATGGGAGAAGTAAGTTGGTGTCCTAGTCCGTTCAGGCTGCTATAAGGAGATACCACACTGAGTGGCCCAGAGATAACAGAAATTTATCCCTCACGATTCTGGAGGCTGGAAGTCTGAGATCAGGGCATCAGCATTTCTGGGGTCCATTGAGGACCCTCTTCCTGATTACAGACTGCGGGAACAGTTGTTCTTGGGCTGCTCTTATAAGGGCACTAACTCCACCAGAAGGGCCCCACCCTCCTGACCTAACCACCTGCCAGAAGTCCCACCTCTTAATACCACCACTTTGGGAGTAAGACTTTAACATCTGAATTTTGGGGGAGGGGCTGCAAATATCTAGTCCCCCAGCAGGTGGTGTGGGAACAATGAGAGGAGGTTCTCTACTAGGGAACCTGAGCCTGATTGAAAGCTTGAAGGTTAGGATGTGCTTTACACTGTGTCACATCCCTTGTAAGTGTGTTGTCAATACAGGCAGTCGAGGGAATGCATTAGAATCCCTTAGAAATATTTGTAGAGAGACACTGAAGATCAGTGCAGCCTTATTGGAAAGTGGTGTTGTAACATGAGCCGGGGAGGTGATTACTCTGTGTGGGAAGAGCTGCCTATAGGCTTATGATTAAGCCCCTCAGCACCCATCCTCGTCCTCTGGGGGTCTCCTGGGATGCCAGCCAGTGCAGATGTTGTAGAAGGGGGACCTACCCAGGATTCAAGGTGTGAATCAAGCCAATTCACAAGTATAAACCCAAACAAGCAAATGACCCCGAGGATGAGGCGGCAGAGGGGTGGAGAGTATTTTGAAACATTTTCATCTAGAAAGACAAGAGGGGGGCATTTGTGGTTGAGTACATCACCAGTGTTACCTGTGCCTCCAAGGAAGCTGTTGGAACCTTCCATTTGATGCAGAGACTGTGGGAGAGCCAGGCATTTGGTGACAGAGATGCTGACCCCAACAGAGAAAGCAAATGCAGAGAGAAGGAGGAATGATTTTCGGTGCCTCGGAGCCAGAGGCAACTTACAGAAGACGGTTTGTTTGCTTGACCAGCTCGCCGTGAACCGTTAGCCATATGTGTGTGTGTGCTTGTACCAGATGTGAGGGGACGAGGGCAGGGTCCCCTTGAGCATCACTAGCCCCAAACGCTTGCTTGCTTGCTTTTTCTTTTTTGCAAAAGGATGAACTTGATTTTAGAGGCCTTTTTTTTTTTTTTTTCCCCCTCCAGCCAGAAGGTCTCACACATTTATTCCTGAACCAACTTCCTGGTGTGGAGGCACAGTAACAGAAAAGAATCATTCCCCCAATAGAACACGTCTGTTGTTCAGGCGGTAGGGATGTTCACAGAGTGATAGGATAGGACCACGTGACCCTCATGCAGCTTTGATACATGGGCCACCCCGCGGGCGATGCCGGTGGACCCAGCCTGGTTCTCCTCTAGCGCCTCCTCTTGGAGTTCCGCCTGATTTTATTACCAATTTTCATCCGAATCCACTGGGGAAAGGGACAATTCTGGTTTTGCTTCTTGGCCAGGGGTCGCTTGATCCTCGAAGTCTGGTGAGAAGAAGAGGGACTGCCGGCCACATACACATCCATGGTGGCAAAAAGGAGCGATTTTAGAGGCATTTTGCCTACGTAACTACATGTTGCTGTTTTGTAACTTCTGTGTCTGTGATTCAGAGGATCTGTAGCTAGACAATCAGAAGTCCCAGGAAGGCTATAGTGGGTGCCCTAGGGGTTGGATCTGGCTGCTGGTTGTGAATGCTGTTTATCATTCTGACCTGCAGGAGCAGAGCAGGTCCTTTCCCGGGGAGTCAGAGCACGTCAGAAGCACGTCTTTGCTCCCTGTTCCCTCAGAGGCAATACTGCGGTGCCTTTAAGGGCAGGATGCTTAGGATTTCTACTTGGGTTCGACTGGAGATGAGAAAAACAGAGGTGTTAGAAATAGTGGTGTATACGAGGCAAAAGCTCGGTGGTACTTCTGGAAAGGGGATAGAATACTGGCTTGCAAGTTGAGGCAGCCTATGTGAGATTATCTGCCTGGGAGAGTGTAACCCTTCCAAAGAGACTTGTGGGAGCCCAAGTGGGCGAAGTGTGTTTTGGGGTGTGCAGGCCGCCTTATCCTGGGCATCTCTTCCCTGTCCCCTCCAAGTGCACTTGTGCCCTGTGGCTCGCAGGGAGGGTTTTTCTCCGGCCCCAGCACACTCTGAGCTTTCATGTCCTAGTTTCGTAGTAACTTCTCCATGGTTCTGTGTGGAGGGCCCGGCTCTCTCTGGTGCCCCTGGGGCAGAAGATCCCAGGAGCACTGCATGTTTCTGTGTGAATGGGCCACTCCTCCCTGTTTTGTTTTCTGCATGTATTTGTGTTTATTCAGGGAGCTCCTAGGGGCTGGGGCCCTCCATGTGGAAGCGCCTGTTTTCCTCTCTTCTTTCTGGAGGGGTCACTTCAGGGATGTCACCTCGAGGTCACTCAGTGTACCGCTGAGGTTGGGCCTTGCCATCTCCTACCACTTTGGCTCGTCTCCTCTCTGCACATGTCATTTGTCTCCCCTGTTTTGTGTTGGTGATCCCATAGGAGACTCCGGAGCCGGCATAGGGTCCACAGCCTTCGTGGCAGGGCCAGAACACCCCTCTCCATTGTACTTTGCTTAAGCTCATGCTGAGACTATAAATCTCTTGAAGAGGCCTGATGTGCCTGGATACACTTAGGAGATCATTACTTGGCTGTTCGAATGACTTTTTTTTTTTTCAGGATTGCTTTAAATAATAGGCTTCCTGATTTGTCTAAGAGATTTAATTTACAAAAGTTAGATAAGCACAGAACCTTTTGAGCTAGGGAAATTAGTTCTGAGGCTGGAACTCCTCCTAGTCCCTCATGTCACCTTGAACAGGGCACATCCCGAGAGAGAGACCGGGACGGGGCCCTATTGCATCCGTCCCCCCCACACTTGCTGGGGTTGGGGGAGAGGGGGCTCTGCTAGCCAGGCTCCTGCCCCTCCTGGTTGAAGGGGGTGTGAGGCCCTGTCTCCACAGAGCTTCAGCCTCCACAGGGCTCACTCTGATAAAAGAGCCTAGCCTTGAAGAGTAGCCCACAGTTGATTCCTTACAGCAAGTCAATAGAACAGGGACACCATTGCCTTTTTGTGACCACATGTGTGGGCTCCCGTGGCCGGGCTGGAGGCCACAGAGGCTGTAGGAAAATTGACCTCCCCTCACTCATTCCTCTTGTCTCCTGCCCCATGACCAGTGGCCACTCTGGGATAGTGGGCTGCTGGTGGCCAGTGGCCGGTGGTGTGGACTTGCTCTGAGCGGCACGTGGGGCAGCAGCAAGTGGGCAAGCTAGGTGAAGGCGGCAGAGAAACAGGCCAGGGTGTGCAGGTGTGGCTTCTGAGCCGCTTCACATAGAGGTTCCCAGCTTGAGATGTTGTCGTGATTTATTTCTTCATTGAGGTGATTTACAGCTGTACTGATTTCTGGCTCTTATGTCAGAGGAACAGAGCAACGATCTCTCAAGGGTGACCTCGTAAGGAATGTTCCTGCAAGTCTGAGCTTTCTCCGATGCTTTTGTGGCGAAGGGCAGGGGTTTTCAAGTCCAGCACACCTGAGTTCAGATCCTGCCTGTGACACTCATTGACTGCTTGGCCTCAGGCAAGTTTCCTAACTTGTGGAGCTGTGATGGTGATGGTCAGACTCACTGTGTCAGTGCTAGTAAAATAATATCATCACTGTGTCAGGGGCTCTAATGCAGTGCTTCCCACATCATAAGAGCACCACAAATGGGCTGTTATTATTGTTCACGATCATGAATAAAATTATCAGAGCTGTAATAACGAAATGTTCAGCTCATGCGGAAGGCCAGGCACTTAGATCAGAAGGAACCTTAAGGAACTTGCTTCCTTCCCCTCTCTCTGTAGACATAAACACCCGGGGCAAGCCTGGTTTGGTGACTGGGTGCAAAGGATGGCAGTGATGTCCTGGCTCTGCGCTCGTCCCCCTGGTCTGTGGGAGATTTGTTCTAAGATGGATCGCACCAAACCTGTGTGTGTTGTTTTCTCTTGGGCACACACACCTGTGATCGAGTCGAATGTGTAAACTAGGCACAGTGAGACATGTGCAACGAGAACTCGTAATAAATAGGACACCCGTAGCAGTATCCCATCATGAAGGTTATGTGAACGTGTTCTCCCTCTCAAACTACCTTACCGCACCGTACTCCCCCTCCTTCTGAGGGTGGGAGATGATTCAGTGCCTGCACGATGAGGTGACATGTGGTGCATGGCATAGCCATGGTGACGTAGCATGAGGCTGCCCGTGACCTTCTGACGATGCGTCAGGAGGATCATCCACTTCCCGCCTGCGGTTGAGCTGCAGTAACTGGAAACCCAGGCTCGGGGGTATGAGGGTTATTGTATATGCTCCTATAAGGGGCAGAGGCAGTTTGAATTTATTTCTCTGGGCTCTGCGTCTCATGTTGGGGAACAGTCTGCATGAGTGTTTTAGACCGGATGGCATATCACTCACCAAAGTGTTTATGTGCCCAAAGGAGGCCTTGAAAGGAGGGGAGACTTTACCTGTAATCTAACACTTTGCACTTACTTTGCACGCCGTCCCTCTCTTGCTTGCTGCACCATGCCGTTTGTAGGCCTAGCTCGTGGGTGCAGGGCTTGCATTCTGGCAGGAGCCAGAGACTTCTTGGGGCACAGAGTCAGGGAAGGGGAGGACGAGAAGGTAAAACCCAGTCCCTATGCACCACTCAGGACGTGCTGGTTGCTCTTTGCTACTGGGATGACCTTCAATAGATAGCTGTCCTCCCCTTTTCCTAAAGTTGGCTCAGACACCTGAATCACACACTTCCTTTTAAAATATGAATGCTCCCATGATGCCTTGTACCTCAGATTCCCGTTGAGTTTTCAAGGCTCTGTGTAATGGAGCTCATTGATAACTTCCACGCTATCGATTTACTTGAGAACGCTCAAGGACCGTGGCACCATGGTGAAACTGGAAACCTCTGTTTCCAGAAAGTCTAGGTCATTCAGATTCAGTGCTCAGACGGCTTGTTAACAGTTGCCTATCAATTATTTGCTGAATCACTGAGGAGAGCCCTACCTCAAGATTATTTGTTAACAGAGCATGGTTTTAATTTTCCAATAAAAAAAAGAGCATAAAGAATCCTGGTACTGATTATTAGTTTATTACCTTTAGTTTACATTTTTTAAGTGGTTAAAATGAAACCTGGGCAGTTAGGTTGCAGGGGAGTGGGATATAAAGTGAGCCTGTATGCAGAATATATCCGCAGAGTGAGTTTCCAGACGTTAATTATAACTGCTAGCTAACCCCTCTGTTATTATAGTTAGTCATCAAATGAGAATTCCAACTTACCCAAAACTATTTTTAGTGATTGTCACGGACAGAACCAAACCGTGTGCAGTGATAATTATATTGCCTGCAAAGGTCTATATTGCCAGCACAAGCGTTTTGTTATCTGGGTTAACTTAAATATTTTGATTTGTCCCTATTGTTGTAAATAACTCAAGGGTATTCTAAATTCTCTGTTTTTGGTTGTATCCTTATAAACCTGTATTCGTATCATTTTAGTTTATATGTATATATATGTGGAAAGGACCATTCACATATTAATCACTTCTATGCATGTTTTATGTTACATAACCAGGCTGGATGAAATTATTTTTTAAATGAACATGCTGCCATATGTTTAATTGGAAGAAGTTAGTTTTTCTCACTAAAACTTCAAGAAAACCCCAGAAAGAACATGATTATAGGAGAGGGAGAGCTTGGAGGCCTGCTGGGCAGCCCTGCTGCAGCTCAGAGTTGGCAGGTCGTAAACACAGCTCACCATCTTTCCGATCACCCTTCATTGTTTCCGGGTCCACGTTGCAGGCCCCTCTCTGATGCCTTCCTGTCTGTCCACACATCTGGCCAGCCACGCCTTGCTGCAGAGCCTGCACACCTGGATCCCAGTGCCCTTTGCCAATCCACCCGTGCTGACTGCCCCACAGCTTACACATTCATGAACGCTGAGAGCCTGCGCCTCAACCTTGCTTCTGAGCTGCTGCCCTCCCTTGCCATGGGTCCCCTCTGCCACCCTGTGTGGCTCCTCAGCCCCTGTCTGTGGCCACACCTTGTACCTGTCATCTCTGGCAACGCTCCACTGCCAGGACTTGGAATTATGAGATATCCTTTTCTGACTCAATCTCATATCCTGTTGGATCTGTTTATTTAACAAATGTATTAAGGGCCTGCCATGGGCCAGACATTCTTCCAGAACAAAACAAACACAAAATCCCTGCTGTTTGAAGCTTTCACTCACAGGGGACAGATAACAAGGAAAAACAGTCATCCTAATAATTGTGTAAACAGCATTTGATTAGAATATGGTAAACGTTATGAAGAAGAATGTAGAGCAGAGTAGGGAGATGAGAACCTCAGAGTGCCGGTATATGCAGTGCGGTTTTCAAAGGTGAGAATGTGCTTCATCTAGAGAATGACATCTGGCACAGCGCGGCGAGGGGTTAGCCATGTGGCTCTGTGCAGGAAGGGCCGAGGACAAAGGAAGGCCCTGAGGTTCATGGAACATCCCGGAAGCTGGTGTGGCTGGAGCGGGACCCTTGAGGCTCACAGCAGGAACAGAACCCGCAGAAGGAGCCCCTGCAGTGGGGCGGGGGGCCGTCTCTGGCCTCACACACCATCACATGGGGCTTGAGCAGCATGCAATGGGAGCCTTGAGGACAGAGGTGGCCGGATTTGGTGGGTTTCATTGGCTCTCTGGGATTGTGTCAATGATGAAGAATGGAGGGCCGGGTACCAGGAGGGAGGAAGAAAGACAGCTAGGATTCACCTGCAGGGTCGCAGCTCAGAGGTGGTGGTGGTGTGGGTCAGAGTGCTGGCAGCAGAGGTTCTGAGAGGTGCTCAGATTTGGAGTGTTCTTGCAAAAAAAAAAAATAGATCACACTCCCGTGGAACTAGGGCAACGCCACCTGTACACGAGGCCCTTGATGCCCTCGACGACTGGAGCATGTCACCAAGAGGGGCTGTGTGCACCGAGGACTTTGTGTTCAGCCTCAGGATCCCTTAGGTCCTAGGAAGAGAGGCCTTGGGTAGCTCCGGGTGGCATCCCAGCTACAGGCGGAGGTCCCTCGCCTGTGCTGGGTGTAGATTGTGACCCGGCCCAGAGGCCCTGAGATCCTGCCCGCCACCTACCTGCCACCATCCCCTGCTTGCCTGGCCTGCCTTCTGTGGGAGGAGGCCGGTTCCTTGAGCGACATCTGATGGTGGGACTGGCCCCAGCAGGGTGACCACAGTACAGTGAGGAGACGGAGCACATCGGTCCTTCTTGTTGAGTCTGGGGCAGGAGCATCAATGTGGCACTCTCTGTCCCCACACAGGTGGGGCTGCTGCTTTCTGGTGTGTTTCCCTAAGACCCGGGGGAGGGGCCGTGGTCACTGGTATTGAGGGGATTTGTGTATTTCGTGTCAGCTGATAATGAAGAGGATGCAAAATTGGGAGAACAGGGTCCCTGAAATAACACGGGCTGCCTGTGTATGACCTTCACTCCCTCAGGACCTTGAGATCTGTATCCCTGCTGGGTGTCCGGTGTCTTCCCCTGCTACACTGTTTTGTTTTTTTTGTTTTTTCTTTACTTTATTGTTATATACGAGAAAAATAAAACATTAAAATGAACCCCACACCCTTATCACCCACCTTCCGCAGTTACCAGCATCTGCCGTACTTGTGGCATCTGCAAACACCTCCACCTGCACCCCTTCCTTGATTCTGTCGTTCCTCTCCTATCCATCTCTCCTGTGGTAAGAAAAATTCGCACCATCCAACTGCACACGTCCTATCCCAGCAGCCCGATTTCCCGGCAACATCTCGCTGTGTGGGTCAGCACTCAGCCATGGTGAGGAGCCAGCTGCAGAGCCAGGCTTTCCTCGTGTGCTGTGCACGTGTCCTGCCATTAGTGGGGTATGGACTGCAGTCTGAGAATAGATCTAAGGGAGACATTACATAGATTTCATACCAAATAGTCATCAAAGGAAAGGCACTGGAGTCTTGGCCATTGTTTTCAGCATCCGTGTTGTAAAGATAGATAGATAGGAACTCTGGGGCGGGGCGGTTCCATTTATCTAGAATGAGTGGGGTGCAGTAAAAAAGATCACTGGTCTGGAGCTAGGAAGTGTGGCTCCTAGTCGAGTATTGACGTGCACCGACGTGTGTGGCCTGGGGAGTCGTGTACTGTGTTTCGGCCTCATTTTCTCTATTCATAAACAGAGGTTTGCTTTAGATGTCGGTTTTGGTTTAACCATCACTCACTGAACATCTCCTTTGTGCAAAGCATATTTCCTACGTGATGTAATTGTAATCATCACATCTGTGAGGCAGGAACTATTGTCACCTCCATTTTATTTATTTATTTTTAAAGATTTTACTTATTTATTCATGAGAGACACAGAGAGAGAGAGAGACATAGGCAGAGGGAGAAGCAGGCTCCCTCGGGGAGCCCAATATGGAACTTGATCCTGGGACCCCAGGATCATGACCTGAGCTGAAGGCAGATACTGAGCCACCCAGGTGCCCCATCACTTTCATTTTAGAGACTGGAAAACTGAGGACCAGGAGAGATAAATGACTTGCCCAGAGCCACACAGTGAAGAGGTGAGCCAGGATTCGGACTCCAGCAGCCTGACCCTGGGGCTTACATTCTACAGTCCAATGAAGTTCTCTACATTAGTGACCTCTCAGGGTGAGGGGGGCTGAGCATCTTGGAAGGTGCTCCAGACTGTACATGGGGTGCCAAGGGAAAACACCAGAACTTACATTTCTGTTCATTATTTATTGCTTTTCAATGTCTGTCTTTTATTTTAAATGCTCATAGGATTTTATACAATGTTTTAAAACACTCACATATATAAGTCTGTGTCTATACACGTGTCAGAAATACAGCTCTCATTTTTAGTGGGGAGGTCACATGGTGAAAAGTTTAGACACCAGTGGTCTAGATTCACATTGAAACTTAGTATTTTTTGGATTTCTTTTCTTAGAATCCTAGGATCTGAGCATGATGAGAAATTTAAATTTTTAGAATTTTCAACCGTTCAACAATTCAAGTGCCTGATTTATGTCAGGTGCTGGGCCAGATGCTTGCTACAGTCTTTCATTGTTACTAGATCTTTTAATGTACCAAAAAAAAAAAAAAAAAAAAGACACCCACAAAACCTTCAATTTGCATTTAAAAGATGACTTTGAATACCCTTGGAGAGACTCCCCCCGCCCCCCCCCATGGAATTCTGTACTTTTGTCTAACAGTATTCTGAAGACAAAAAAAAAAAAAAAGGCTCCTGAACCTTTGGAAATTAGTTGAAAGGAAGAGAAGAAATAATTCTTTTCTAGTGAGATGAGCAGTTCTGACTGCTTCGCCTTTCACATTGTGGATTCTGATAGGGATGATGATGCTCAGGGGGCTGGTACACAGAACCCTGTAACTTTTGGCAGAGATATCAAGGGCAAGGATGATGTTGCCAGACCACCAGGGGTTGACTCCTGCCTCTGTGGGCTCCGCTGGACCTCAGTTTCTTCTTCTGTAAAAGGGAAAAATGTTTGTTGTATATATAGTAGCATTTTATGAATAATAAATGAACACGTCTGCAAAGTGCTTGTATGTAAGTCTGACAAAATGAATTTTTAAAAAGCTGCAGAGAAACAGAGAAAGAAATGCAAACATCGATAGTAAATAGCCTTTAAAGATTTGAGAAGTAGCAACCCACCGTATTTCTGTAGGGTGTTGTGCTCTCCAGGCCCCTTCCCATGCACCCTCCCTGTCCCTAAGAATAGTTCTGGGAGACAGGTAGGACAGAAGCTGTCACTTTCACGTGGTACAGTAGTTGAAGGAGGTTGAGGGAGAGGGAATGACTTACCTTAGCCCGTGTGGCTGTTCAGTCGCTGAGTGGGAGGCTTCAATGTATTTCTTTTGATTATTGCAGTTTTCCAGGGCTGCTTCTCTTAATTTGTTGCCATTAGCAGTTATGTTTGTAGTTTGCTCTCTGGTGATTTTGTCAGCCTGTAAATAAGGCACTGTGTCCAAATGGTCCAGCAACATGGTCTTTCCATATTTGACTCTTTTTTTTTTTTTTTAAGTGTAGTTGAGTTTTGTTTCTCATTTCTCTGTTTATTGTCATTCCTGAAATGGGTTTTAAAGAGCCACAATGACCTATTTTAATAACATGGAACAGTGTTTTTTTCGTGAGCATTTAAACTTGGACCAGTTTTCCCTACTGAATTACAGGGCCTGTCTTTGTAGATGGGGAGTGAAAAATCCTTACAAATCCACCTGACGTGTTTATGGAGTCTCTGCAACATGCCTTAGCTTCAACAGATAACCAAGGAAAGGCATTCTGATCCTCCAGGAGCTTGAATGATCATTGCAGGTGGCTTACTGGCGCCAAGCCTACTCCTAGGATGTAGGATGTTTATCATAACCAGCTGCTCAAGAGCCTAATACTAGGCAGTTCTCAGGAGGGGCTTTCTGACCTAATCCTAGATGAGCTCAATGTGTTTCTGTCTCAACAACCACAAGACAGCAGGTAAGAGAAGTCCTTGGAAACCCCCGTCTTTGTGGGTTTTTACCAGGCTTGAAAGTGAGGGGGTCTTTGTAACCCCTGCAATAAGAAGACTCAGGCAGTAGGGTGAAGTTTGGAACATCTGTGGGGTTCTTGATAGAATGGATCCTGGCATAAGGCACTGTTCATAAGGAAAATCATCTTAAATTCTTCCCCCATCCTCCCACCCTATGGAAGTTGGGTCTTCTTGAATTATAGCCAGCGATATTAGGAGTTACAGTCATTTCTCTAGTTAACTGTGCTGTGCCCTATAAAGTCCGTTGTGTTTATCAGTAGATTTTAAGGCGTTAGCCCTTCCCTTGCTAGGAAAGCCAGTAGAGTGTACAGTCAGATGATCCTTGGAAGGGATATGAGAATTGAAAGAATCCACTTGGTCCCCAGTGCCAGTCTGTGGTGGGAAGACACTTATACTCATCCACTTTTACTTCATACAACTGTAGTTTCCTGAAGCCAGATGTTTTTAATAGGTCCAATATTGCTAAGACAGTCTGGTCCTGTCTCACCCCCACTCCCTCCAACCCCCTCCAATCCCCAGGCCCCCACCCACCTGAATCCTGGATTTCTCTCTGCAGGTAATTCCTTGGTTACTGATAGCCATTCAGTCTCACATGTTGTCCAAATAAGTAACTCAATTAATATCTGAGTATCAGCAGTTGAATTTTTCTAAGGACAGTTTTTCTGTTAATTTTTGGTTGCTGCTCCACTTAACATCCATCAGATACTTGGAAAGCACTATCACTTAAGTTCCAGCAGGGCAAAGGCGGCATCTTGTTCACATCTGAATTCCCTGCAGTGTCTAACACCAGGTAGAGCCTCAATAAATGTCGGCTGCATTAAATTCTTCTCTTACCTAATCGCCTTTTTTTTATAGACTAAACATACCCACATCTTTTGATCATGCTTTCGTTATATGAGCATCCAGACCCTTCACCATTGTGGCTCTCCTCTCTGAACACTTTCTGGTTTAGTGACATTTCTGAGACAGATCCAGAGTTCCCACCAGTACTTCAGACGTGGCTTAACCACAGGGCAGTGCATCGGACCTGCCTCTCCCGTGGCCTAGACTCGCCAGTTAATACAGTCTGCTGCTGCATATACATGCATTCCTGAAAGTATGAGATCAAGCTGAATGGTAGACTTACATGTTATGAGGAAGATTTTATTCACTGAGAGTTCATTCAAAAACATACTTCCTGGGGATTCCTGGGTGGCTCAACGGTTTGGTGCCTGCCTTTGGCTTTAAAATCTAAAAAAACAAAAAACAAAAAACAAAAAACATACTTCCCTAATTATCATCTGTTTTCAAAGTCTTTTTTCTTGGTCCATTGAAGCATTCTGCTTGGGAGAGTATATATTACACCCAGGATTTTCCCTCCTGTGTGTTTTTGTCATCTTCATGGGCAGTGATGCCAGCCGAGGTGGTCAGTTACGTTGAAGCCAAACTGGCAAGGCACAAGCAGATTATTTCGCCATCTTTCTCTAAATCTTTGAGTTGTTCATCAAACCTGGGGTATGACCACCCCACACGTGTTTAACCTATGAGGTTCGCAACAATTTTCCCAGCTCTGTGATCATCAGTGATCTCAAATTCGCCAGTGTATGCGTTGTCATCATAGTTGGAAACTGGACATGACTTTGGAACATGGCCTAATAGGAACCTGGTGTTTGTCTTTCTTCTTGTCATTGTTGGTGCTCTTGAGAGCGTCTGCCAAGACATTCATACATGCCGTTTTAGTGGCCCGGAAAGGTGGAGGAAAGCACTTGGTCTTTTTTATTTTCATTTTCATTTGTTTTTAAATATTTTATTTGTTTATTCATGAGAGACACAGAGACAGAGGCAGAGACACAGGCAGAGGGAGAAGCAGGCTCCCTGCAGGAATCCCGACATGGGACTCAATCCCAGGACTGTGGGATCATGTCCTGAGCTGAAGCCACCCAGGCGTCCCCACACATAGTCTTTAAAATGACTTTTTTTTCTAGTTTTTCATACATGTTCTTGAAGTACTTTTTTTCTTTGTAGTTGAACACACCATATCTCTGTCAGCCAGAGGCCAGTGAACATTTGATGGAGGAAAATACAAAAACAAAACAAAAACTACAAAACACAAACAACCCTCCAAAGCTCTGGTACATCTAATACTTGTCATCTTTGTGTCAATCACGAGGCTTGTGCTTCTTATCAATTTTAGTACTTCTGTTTTTTACATCTTCCACTCATTTCATAAAATAAGAGCAAAATGCACTAAAACAATAGATTTAAAATCTTTGTCAGCTGACCACTTTTTCTTTAGAGCACACAGGGCTGAATTTGGGTAGGAGGCCCCACAGTCTCCTCTTCTCTTGGATTCTGAGGAGTGTAGGATACTCTTGAGCAGAATTCCTACCTAGTTGCAGTAAAACATTTGGGTGATTTCATAAGTCCTGTCGAGTGATGATGCTGGTGGCCTGACTGGAGGCTCAGCGTGTACCATCACGTCGTGTGGTTTGGGCACTGTGATTCATGGACTGTCGGGAAGGTGGCATCAGCTGGGAGTATAGGATGCTCTAGAGTTGGCTGTTGCCACTGTCCTGACAGCCCCCTCAGCGTTGTGCCTCACTTAAAGCTTTTGATTGCCTTTAAGACCCTCCCCACAAGTTTGGTGGTTTTTTTCCTTCATGTGTACTCTTGTCAGATCAGGTCTCAGGCTTGTAGTCTAGTTGCCTTCAGCTTTGAAGATTTTAAATGCTTTCTTGTAATTTTAAGCCATGTACTTTGTCTGTCAATATCTCCTTGGCATTGATCTTATTAATATTCAGTCTTGATTTTTAGCTCAAATCCTTAAATGTAATTGCTGTAAATTAGCAGCTGGTGACTTGGAGGCCGGTGGTACCGTGCCAGAATGGTGGCATCACTGTGCTCCAGCTGGAGGCGTGGTTGATCTGTCAAAGGCAGTGTAACTTTGCCAACAGGTCTGAGTTGTGCCTTTGTTTTGTGTCCTCAAACAGTTGTGCCTCGTGCGATGCAGGGCCAGAGTACCCTGCTCGTTTTAGTAAAGAAAGAGAGCCTTTGGAGTGCCCCTGGGCTATGTGCCCCAGTAAATATGGTAAGATTCACAGTAGGCGCCAAGTCATGCCAGAATGCCAGTGAGAAGACTTAGAAAAACTTAACATGAGGGATGCCTGGGTGGCTTAGCAGTTAAGTGTCTGCCTTCGGCTCAGGGCATGATCCTGGAGTCCTGGGATCGAGTCCCATATTGGGCTCCCCACAGGGACCCTGCTTCTCCCTCTACCTGTGTCTCTGCCCTCTCTCTGTGTCTCTCATGAGTAAATAAATTAAAATCTTAAAAAAAAATAAAAGAAGAAGAAGAAAGAAAAACTTAACTTGAGAGTTAGGTAACATTTCAGTGGTGAAATTCAACATTTTGGCTCAGATAATATGTGCATAGAGTAATAAATCACACAAGAGATTGTGACAAAAGCAGCAGTTGCTCCACTTCCCCCTGGACCTTCCAGCACCTGGGAGGGACCATGGACAGTGCTTACTGACTTCCTGCTGAGAAACACAAGGATTTTTTCTGAGTTATCCACCCCTGCTGACTTTTGCTGTTTTCAGAGTTTGGTGGTTACCTGGTCTTCGTTGGCAGTGTTTGTGATCTCAGGAAATAAGCATTAGCTCCCGTCCTGCCCCATCCACTCTAGTGGGCCTGCCACCTGATCCCTGCTCCCTGCCAGCCTGCCTTTCACTGAGAGCTGCGGGTCCACCTGCAAAGCCCCTTCTAGCATGGCCTCTGGTACCCCGACCTACCTACCCCACAGGTCTCCCTCTGCCTCTCGTGGTCTCCATCTCTTCATCTAGTTCATTGGGCATCCCGGGAGGTCTCTCCAACCTTGAGTTCTGGCCTCTGAGTTTGATTTTCTGGGTGAGTGTTGTTCTTCATGCCTGCATTCATTGTTACCCCTTGGCTTCCCTTTTTCAGAGCATCCTGTTCTTGTTTTGTGGGTATATGTTCTCAGATCTGTGTACTTTCTTTTTTAAGTCCTAAATGCTGGGCCCTTATTTGTCAGTTGGTTGGCTCTATATTAGGAGCTGGGTCTCTGGCTCAGACTCAGGTTGAATCCTGGCTTTACCTTTTCCTGGAGGTAACATACTTTCGTAACAATAATGGCAGCTACCTGCTAAGGGTGTTGAGGTTAGGTGGAGCCAGCACCCGCAAACTTTTTAGAATTTGTGCCCGGGGTGCAGTACATGGTCAGTACACGTTAACTGTCCCCCCCCATCACACTGAAGGAAGGAGAATCAGGTCATCAGGCTGGGTGTCCTCCATGAGGCACGAGCAGATCTGCTCCACCCTGGTCCTCTCCTTGAGCGGGGAGTCAGCTTGGGTGAATTCCCTGGTGGCCTTTCTGTTTGGGTGGAAGGGGACCTTCCGTGCCAGAATGAGGCTGACTGTACTCGAGGGCAGTAACCAGAAGTCTCAGCTCACCCCAAGGCCCTTCACGTCTGTTTGGCAGGCGGGGGCCCATGGTTCCATGTGAATCTCCCCTCAGACCTTCGGTGGCTCACTTGTCTTTAGTTGTATGCTGGTTTTGAACCAGAAGCCTTCCTGTGATCCGCATGGCTCCCACTTTCTGCATCTCATGTATCCTGAACAACTTTCTCCACTCTGTGCCATCTATCAGGACATTTCCATTCACCTCCTGTCACCTAGAAATGCACTGAGATCTTTCATCCTCTGCTTTTGCCCCATCCTCCTATTTCTCTCTCTCTGTGGTGGCAGGCTTATTCCTTTTTTTTTAATTTTGTTGTTTATTTATTAATGAGAGACACAGAGAAAGAGGCAGACACACAGGCAGACGGAGAAGCAGGCCCCATGCAGGGATCCCAATGTGGGACTCGATCCAGGACCCCAGGATCATGCCCTGGGACGAAGGCAGATGCTCAACCACTAAGCCACCCAGGCATCCCAGGCTTATTCCTTTCTGGAGGTGCATGCTGCTTTTTCACTGGGGTTCAGGGTGGCTGGGAAGCAAACGAATGGGCTTGGGTTCTCATTTCAAATTAGTGGCCAGAGGAATCTTTTACATTACAGCTTCATAAATCAGTATTTCTCACTGTGAGTTGCCAAGCTTGTCATGTGCGCTGACCAGGGCTGCTCAATCACAGGACCCGTGGGCACTGATCACGTCGTAGCCTGTGTGAATGGCACCACCAGAGCTGCCCTGAACCCAAACACGGCCCATGCACTGCAGGGGGAGCCTCTGCATGCTTGGGATCTTTGTGTGATTTGGTAATGCGGAGCCCTTATAGTGTGACCTGCTGTCCTGGAGTGCAGGAATGGCTAGATCATGCTGCTAGGGCCTCTGCTCTTTGTATCTTCTTGAATTGTCACAACCCAACAAGAATTCGCCTTGGGTTGCATTGGGAATTCAAAAACTACGGGGATCCCTGGGTGGCCCAGTGGTTTAGCGACTGCCTTCGGCCCAGAGCATGATCCTGGAGTCCAGGAATCCAGTCCCATATTGGGCTCCCTGCTTCTCCCTCTGCCTGTGTCTTTGCCTCTCTCTCTCTCTCTCTCTCTCTCTCTCTGTGTGTGTGTGTGTGTGTCTCATGAATAAATAAATAAAATCTTAAAAAAAAAAAAAAACAAAACAAGGGATCCCTGGGTGGCGCAGCGGTTTGGCGCCTGCCTTTGGCCCAGGGCGCGATCCTGGAAACCTGGGATCGAATCCCACGTCGGGCTCCTGGTGCATGGAGCCTGCTTCTCCCTCTGCCTGTGTCTCTGCCTCTCTCTCTCTCTCTGTGTGACTATCATAAATAATTAAAAAAAAAATAAATAAAATAAAATAAAAAAAACAAAAAAAAAAAACAAAAACTGCATCTTGTCAGGGGCCCAGAGTTGACCAGACAGAACCAGAGCACACAGCAGATGACTAGCAGGAGACACTTGGATAATTTTCAGTGAGAAATGTGAGGTAAAGCGGGTATTTGCTCTGGCTCCGTGTAAGTAAAATTCAAGGCAAGCCAGATGATGGGAGTTCCTTCGGGCATCCGGAGTCACCACAAAGGAGTTGCATCTAGGTGAATAGCACTAGTCCCTCCTCATCCCACAGGTGAGGTGAGCTGGACATTCACCTGTCAGGGATGCCTGACAAAGTTCATTTTAGATGATTTTTAAAATAAAGTGTTGGAAAGTATTCTGTGTATTATGTTCCACATGGCTTCTAAAAAAGCCAAGGCCTTGGGGCACCTGGGTGGCTCAGTGGTTGAGCATCTGCCTTTGGCTCAGGTCCTGATCCTGAGGTCCTGGGATCAAGTTCCACATCCGGTTCCCCACAGGGAGCCTGCTTCTCCCTCTCCCTTTGTCTCTGCCTCTCTCTGTGTGTCTCTCATGAATAAATAAAATCTTTTTTAAAAAATGATAAAAAGCCAAAGGCTTGAAACAAAACAGGTTAACCCTGTTCAGACAGGGACCAACAAGAAGCCACAGCCCGAGTCAGGGCTTCAGAGGTCCAGAGTGGCCTGATGGGTATTATTTGAAGGGCCCAAACTTCTAACAATTTGTAATGAGATATTTCTAAATATTTTATGCATTTCTTTTCCATCCTAAGCAGAAAATAACATTGCTGAGGTAGGGTCATCACTATGAAGATTGGGCTTTGTATACATAGTGATTGATTGACTTGTGTCTTGTGAATAGTCTATAAAATACAAAGGGAGATAAGTTACAGTAAGGGAAGAATAAAAACATGGCTAGAAACATAAAATGGAGCCAGAAATGGGGTTTAAAAATGCCTTCCCCAGAGACCTGCTGGCTGCTCCATGCTGCCTCTGCTGGGTCATTGGCCTCAAGCCCTGCGGGTCTGCCCCTATGTTATGCTCTCTGGAGTGCTTTCTTTTTTATTTTCATCCTCTCAATATTATTTTAATTTTTTTCTTGTTTTGAATAGGTTTTAAGGTGGGGAGAATAGAGAAACATGCCTTTCCTTTCCCTGTTTTTATTACAAGTCCCATTATTGGTCTTTTAAATCCCATACCACACAGTGCTTCCTTGTTAGCTTAGTTATATAACCCCTATTATTGTGTGTTGTCTCCTGGGTTCTGGGAGAATGACCAGAGTCGGCCTCGGAACAGGAAGGAAGAGACCCTGAGGTGCAAAGGAGACGTGCTCCAGCAGCACCTGCTGTGCATGGGGGTCTCGCTCAGGGCTGTGGGTGCTCCTGGGTTCAAGGTACAAGGTTCTGTCCCATAGGGGACAGACACAAGGAGGATTGGGATGTAGCCAACCCAAACCCGCCCCAGACAGTCTCCATGTATGCACAGGAAGCCTTCTCTGCCGTTTCTGAGAATTAACAGAGCCTTGGAAGGGAGACTGTCTGCAGTCTTTGCTCCCTCGGATGTTCTCGGAGAAGGAAGGGCTCTGGCAGACAGGGAAGTCGAGGATTCCTGTCCCGTGCTGTTAGCAGGGGTGGGCATCAGCATATTCAGTAAACTCTGGTTTTCACATTCCAGTTTAGTGGTGCTGTCGATTTGGGTGTTTGACAGTCATGATGTTGATGATGATTTTATTATTATTTTGCCTTTCAACACCCATGGTCTCATCATTACTTTTTACCTAGCCTGTCATTGGTGTTCTGACATCTGCTTGATTCAAGAGTTGCATGGAAAAATGTTTTCTGTATTTCTTAATTATTATTTTAATATTGTTCCTCCTCTCGGTTAATTGCTTCTGCTTTTGTTGTTGTCATTTGCATTGGAGTCAAAGACTGTGTCCTAGGGACACCTGGGTGGCTCAGCGGTTGAGCGTCTACCTTTGGTTCAGGTCATGATCCTGGGGCCCTGGGATCGAGTCCCACATCAGGCTCCCCGAAGGTAGCCTGCATCTTCCTCTGCCTATGTCTCTGCCTCTCTCTGTGTCTTTCATAAATAAATAAATAAAGTCTTAAAAAAAAAAAAAAAAGACCGTGTCTTAGCCCTCACCTACTTTGATTCCTAAGATTGGTGCCTTTTCAGAATTTGTAGAATCTCTTTATAGGTCTTGTGATTTTTCTCAGATCACCTGTTCACCCTTTATAGATGTGGGTGTGGAGTTAGGGGCCAGGCTGGGCGACCTCCCCTAGTGCATTGGTGAGGGGCTGGGGTCGCTGGTCCTCCTGTGTCCCTGACTACCCCTGGCCACCAAGGGGCTGAGAGGCAGCTGCCACCCCTTCCTGGCCATGGAGGGAGACACAGAGACATGGGGCTCAGAGCAGAGGGGCTCAGCTTTGGAAGCAGGCATCTGGTGTGGCTTCAGAGCCTGGCTCTGCTACCTACCAGCCTGGCAGCCTTGGTGATTCCCCTCACTGCCATGAACTTCAGTTTAAAGACATGGATGCTAGCACTTTGTGGGTTGTTAGGATCAGAGGTAAGGTAGGTAGCAAGTATGTCCTTTTGCTGTGTGCCACCCACACTCTAATGATGAATAAGAGCCAGCCTGCCATTCAGGAGCTTGGCCTCCTGGTGGTTCCTGGCTGTTGTTCACACGTAGCCATGACCCAGCCTTCCTGCAGTGAACACCTGTGGTCTGACCTTGTTGGGTGTGATTTATGACCTGGTAGGGCTGAGCCTGTGGGAGCAAGTGACCAGGATGAGAGGGGCCCAATCCCCTCAGAAAGTGAGTTCACAGGTCCTGAGCCCACAGATCCCAAATCCTGACTCTGATGCCCTATAAGAAGGCCCGGAGGCATTGAACTCACCAGGACATTGGCTCGGAGGCGATGTAGTTGTCTTTGGATTTGAGATCTGTTGAGTAAGGGGAGTGTGTTAGGCCCAGATCTGCCTCTGCCATATCTTTAAAATCAGGTATTTTTATTTTAGAATAAAAACAGCCTGTATAAGCAGACTGTGAGATTATAAGCCCCATGAGGGCAGAATTCAAGTCCTCCTTGTTCATTCTTTTTGTTTTGTTTTAAGATTTTATTTATTTATTCATGAGAGACACAGAGAGAGAGAGAGAGAGAGGCAGAGACACAGGCAGAGGGAGAAGCAGGCTCCATGCCGGGAGCCCAGCGCGGGACTCGATCCCGGGTCTCCAGGATCACGCCCTGGGCCGAAGGTGGCACTAAACTGCTGAGCCACCCGGGCTGCACCTCCTTGTTCATTCTTGTACCTGGGAGTGGGGGGTACAGGACTCCTTTCTCTGATTCCTGGAAAGCCCCCAGAGAGAAACTGGTCAGCATGCGTGTATGACGCCAGCAGGACAAAGAAAAGCTCGCTGAGGTATTTTCTATATGACACTTGATTCAGGTACTCACATGACGGAAATGTATAACCCTGCTCATAAATTCTGCTTTATGCTGAAGAAGTAGCAAGTATTAAATGGTATTGAAATGTTAATGTTTTCCTAAATGTTTTGACCATATTGTTTCACATTTTCTTTTAAATCTGAAGAATTCGGGATCCCTGGGTGGTGCAGCGGTTTAGCACCTGCCTTTGGCCCAGGGCACGATCCTGGAGACCCGGGATCGAATCCCACGTCAGGCTCCCGGTGCATGGAGCCTGCTTCTCCCTCTGCCTGTGTCTCTGCCTCTCTCTCTCTCTCTCTGACTATCATAAATAAATAAAAATTTAAAAAATTTAAAAAATTTAAAAAATAAATCTGAAGAATTCTAATATGTGGTAGAAGAAGGTGAAAATAGGCTTCTTTTCCAAATGAAAATGCATACAAGTAGAGCTATGGTATTGAAAATTTTTTAAATACTTAATAGATTTTGTATCATTTTGATTTCTTCCAAGTTTTGATGAAAAACACAATTCCTGACTAATTTGAAAATCTGTAGTCAAAAATCCTCCTCTTCTGAATTGCTTTGCTTTGGTGGAAACTCCCAAATTCATGGTGAATTGTCAATAGGGAGTCAGGTGAATTAGGAATAATTAGGTGGGAACATCCTAAGGCTGAAAGAAGGGATTTGAAAGTTCAGTATGTCCCAATGCCCCTTGGTGTCCTGGATCAAATTTGGGAGAATGGGACCAGCTGAGGTCCAGTGAGATGAGGAGGAGGAAGAGGAGGAGGAGGAGGAGGGATCCCAGCAGGAGGAGGAAGAAGAGGAGGGGGATCCCAGCAGGCCAGCTGACCAGGAAGAGGGTGCCTGCTGCAGTAGTGGTAACAGCTGGGATGGGGGAGAGTCAAGGTGAGCGCCCCAGAGCAGACACATGGAGGTCATCGATAAGCCTGCCCTGGGGGAGTGGAATCCACTGGATGCATGGGCTCCCTGCCAGTGGCCTAGCCCACCCTGTCCTCCCTGGGTTCCCACAGGGTAGGTGAGGAGGCAGGTCCATGCATCTGAAGTGTTTGCGGTGACAACATGGTTTTGCTTTGGAATAAACCCCTGGTCGGCGTCCGTCCCTGCTGGCAATGTCATCGGCAGAGATCTTGTATGAAGTCCCTCAGTGTCTGAAACAATCACATAGGAGACTCAGTCTTGCACACCCCGCCCAGGAGAAGCAGCGACTGGAGTGGGGACAGCAGGAGCCCCACAGGTCCAGAGTGTGGGGGTAAAGGCTGGCTCTCCTCTGAGTGTGCCTGGGCCCAGGCCCGTGTCTGCGGGACCAATGGGACCTGCTGTGCGTGCGCATCTCTGTGCCTGCGGGACCCTCCGAGTGCGGGGCCCTTTTGAGTGATCCCATTGTGACCACCGAGAAGCTTCTGTTTACCATAAGTGAGGACATAGCTCTTGCTTCGTTGTTTTTATACACAACATAGTGTTTTGATTAAAATACCGTGTGGACATTACCCCAAGGCCTTATATCAGCTGTGCGTGGGGAGACTGCTGAGTCCCGCGCTGCGATGCTGCTGGCTGCCGGGCACTGGGGCTAGCTCCCCAGCCCCCAGTCCCTGTGCTCCACCGGCTGGGGCCCGAGGGCCACGCTGTATAACGACCTCATCAACCACTGCCCTGGAGTGTCCAATATGGAGATTGGAATCCTGTTATGGGTTTAGGCAGGTGACAGGTGCTGAGAGAGAAATCTGTCCCTGCGTTTCTGCGTGCTGCCTTGGCTTCTTTCTGTGATGATCCCGAGGGGCTGCTTTTCTCTCCAGAAGAGGAAGAGGACAACAGAATCACGGCCACACTAAGGAGTGGTTTTCCTTTGTTTTTTCTTTAAGAAAAAAAAAAAAAAATCCAGGCAAGGTGCAGAGCTAGTGGGAAGGATAATGAAAGTCTTTGGGACAAGGAAGTCAAAATTATGTTTAATAAAATAGAGTTGTTATGTGGATTCCAGCTTTGTAATCACCCCTGAACTTGTGGAGTTGCTGCCTCCCATTTGAGGAAGAGCATGGGTAGGAGGCCCTGTTAGATTGGTAAAAGAAAGCAGAATGAGTCACACGCATATCTTTATGATCTCGTGTCTCCGTGTTACTGGTAAATTCTAATACGTTTGGGCTGTAGAGATTTTACAATTTAAAGGGAAACCAAATTTTACTCATTTTGCTGTTTTATTTACTACTTATTGTTTCTACTCCTATAGTAAAATCTTACAATTCCAGTTAGGGCACCTGGGTGGCTCAGTGGTTGAGCGTCTCCCTTCTGCTCAGATCACAATCCTGGGGTCCTGAGATCAAGTTCTGCATTGGGCTCCCCACAGGGAACCTGCTTCTCCCTCTGCCTAAGTTTCTGCCTCTCTGTCTCATGAATAAATAAATAAAATCTTAAAAATTCCAGGAGAGCTGCGATGTTCCTTTGTAGTTGCTACAAAGGGCAAAGCTAGGGGCTCTTGGTGGCTCTTTCAGTTGAGTATCTGATGATTGATCTCAGCTGAGGTTTGGTCTCAGGGTCTTGAGTTCAAGTCCCATGTTGGGCTCCACACTTAGCATGGAGCCTACTTGAAAAAAATAAATAAAGGAATAATTAGTACAAGCCAGATTTAAGAAGAATAGTCCCCTTTTTCCTTTTATTGTGATGAAATATACCTGAATTAAATTTACCATTTTAACCATTTTTACATGTACAGGCCTGTGGCACTGAGTACTTTCACAATCTGCAACTGTTACCACCATCCACCTCCAGAACCTTTCATGATCCTCCACGGAAACTGTTCCCAGTAAACAGAATATTCATTTTTTTAAAAAGACTTTTATTTATTTATTAGAGAGAGCAAGCACAAGGCAGGGGAGGGGCAGAGGGAGATGGAGAAGCAGACTCCCCGCTGAGCAGGGAGCCCAATGCAGGACTTGATCCCAGGACTCCCAAGATTGCAACCTGAGCTGGAGGCAGATACTTAACCTACTGAGCCACCCAGGTGCCCCACGTATCTTCACATTTAAAGCACCGTTTACTACATTTGAAATGCTCAGAGCAGTGTGGTGGACGGAGGTCCTCATTCCCATTTCCTTTCCCTCCGCGTTAGAGGGGGTGGTAACTAGCACTACAGAGCAGCTGCGCGCCCACCACGTTGGACAGGAGCTCCATCTTACACATGAGAGAAGGCGAACCCCAAGCAGATTGGCAAACATGCAGCGACTCACCAGTCACAAGGCAGGATTTGGACAGGTTCCTCGCCCCCCTCCCCGTCCCCCCACCTCCCGAAGCCGTGTCACAGTGATGCTTTCACTGGCTTGGTTGTAATTGCTAGGAATCCCGTTTCTCCCCCCGATTGAGCCCATGTTCTGGAGCTGTCAGGTAGCAGCTGTCTCAAGTAATTACAATTCTGAGTTAAGTCAGTAACCTCTTAAACCTGGAGTTCCCTTATCTATAAAATAAAGTGATCCATCTCTATGATCTCTGAGGGCCTTTCCATCCCTACCCTGTGGTTGGCAGTGTTTCCATAATTGGTGCTGCGAACTTTCTGTGCTCTTAAGAAGGATGGTGGGGAAGACAGAAGGTTCTGGAAGCAGAAGGAAGACTAGGGACATGAGGAGGAAGGACACAAGGTAGGCACGAAGAGGAGATTAGATGTGGTGATGCCATCAAGGAGGGGGAAAGGGCTTCTCCACTGCGTCCACCCGAGGAGTGTTGACTTAACAGTGTCACATTTTGAGTATACATGAAGCACCCGGATGGACATTCCCAGGAAGAGCCAGGCAGTGTGCAGCCCGAGCTGGTGGTGGAGTGAGCTGGCCCTCTGGCTCCGGGGCAGGTGCTGTCCTGTGTCCAGGGGCCGCGTTAGATCCCCCAGTGGCCTGTCTGGCCACGGACACCGGAAAGCAGCCCGGGGAGTGGGGGTTTTCTCTTGAACGGCCAGCTGCCTCCTCCCTCAGCTGTGCATCGTCCTTGTGGGCAGGCCCTTTGTGGGGAGCCGAAGGTCACCTTCCCCAGGCCCTGCAGGAGAGGGCACAGGCCTCCTGGAGGGTGTTGCTCAACCACTCTGGTTCCAGCTTTAACCATCTCTGCGGTAGTCACCCTGGGCGTGTGCTGCCAGCACTAGGGCCCGGAGATGGAGGGGTGCCCTGAAAAGACGCAGCCCGTCAGGAATGCTCTGTCCCCAGGATGTGACCTTCCAAAGATCGCCAGGTGTTTTAGGGCAGGAAGTCAAAGCCCCTGTGGTGTGGCATTCCCAGATCCACAGTATTTGCCAGGCAGTGTCAAGTGGGCAGATTCATAGGCCTGGGCCTAGTGTCTGTGCTGTTGTGAGAGCTCGCCCTACAGTGGGATGGAATAATTAGGAATTGGGGTGCCTGGGTGGCTCCATCAATTAGGCATCTGCCTTCGGCTCAGGTCATGATCCTGGGGTCCTGGGATCGAGTGTCACGTCGGGCTCCCTGCTCAGTGAGGAGCCTGCTTCTCCCTCTGCCTCTGCCTTTTTGATCTCACTCTTGCTCTCAAATAAATAAATAATATCTTAAAAATAATAACAATAATGATGGCTTTTTTTGGTCAGATGCCTGTGGTAGGTATTTTACATAAGCCACTCATGTAATCCTCTCAAAAAAAGTAGGGTAGATGGTATTCTAACCATTTCCAGGTATTAGTGCAGCTGTAGGGGGGAGGCAGCATTTTCTGGCCTTTCTAGCACAACAGATAATTAGAGAATGTGAGAAGAGTCTCAGTTATTATCGGAACAGTTTTATACCCAATTATACCCAAACAAGTTCAAGCAAATTATTCCATTTTAATTGTAACAGATCTAAAGCGTTGATTTTATATCTTTTAGGGCTGTACCTTTTCCTCTGAAAAGTGATTTTTTTTTTTTTTAAATTAAGTCACTCCAGGTCTTACTTACTTTTGCTGCGATGAAAAGGAACGTGTTGTGGGAGCAGAGAACAATCTTGCATGTCATGAAGAACTAAGTCATTTTGAGGGTGGGTTTGGGCCCGACACGGAAGGCCCTTCCTTACAGCCCCATTTTTTTTTTTTTTAAGATTTTTATTTCCTTATTCATGAGAGACAGAAAGAGAGAGGAGGCAGAGACACAGGCAGAGGGAGAAGCAGGCTCCCTGTGGAGAGCCCAACGCGGGACTCGATCCCTGGACTATGGAATCATGACCTGAGCCAAAGGCAGACACTCAACCACTGAGCCAGCCAGGTGCCCTCCCGCCCTGCCCCACAGCCCCATTTAGAAGGAAATTTCAAACCTCCAACACAGGAGAAAGGTCTTGGCTGAAGGTGGATGATGCTTTTACAGACATTGAAGAATGCATGTCTTGATGTGTTTTGAGATCTTGAGTAAGTTTAAGGAAGGCCAGGCTGACCGGGCATGCCCATTGCCATGGAAGCCTGCTTGTAAAGCGTGTTTTCCTGGAATGCGCTCATCCCCACCTCGCGTCATTGTCATAGTGGCCTGTTCAAGAAGAGGACACGTTACCTTTGTGTGCACAGATTTCAGTTTTGGTGTGTCCATCCCTGGGGGACCTGGTCTGCTTGGTCCCACCCAGGTCCCCACTTGGTCCCACCCAGGTCCCACCCTGGTCTGCTTGGTCCCGGTGGTGCCCCCTGAAGCTCCTGGCATGTACAGACTCTTCCTGGCCTCTCCCTGCCCCTGCTTGGCTTCCTCTAATCCCCGGCAGGAGGTAGGGTGACGCACAGCCAGGGCCTTGTCTGTCTAGCACAAACATCAAAACAGTTCCAGGAAGATTTTTCTTTTTTCTTTTCTTTTCCTTTTTTTTTTTTTTTTTTTACGATTTTATTTATTCATGAGAGACAGAGAGAGAGAGGCAGAGGCATAGGCAGAGGGAGAAGTAGGCTCCATGCAGGGAGCCTGATGTGGGACTTGATCCCAGGACCCCAGGACCATGCCCTGAGCCAAAGGCAGATGCTCAACCACCGAGCCACCCAAGCATTCCTCTTTTTCTTTTTTTTTTTTTTAAGATTTTATTTTTAAGTCATCTCCGCCCCCAACATGGGACTCGAACTCACGACTCTGAGATCAAGCGTGGCACGTGCCACTGACCAAGCTGGTTGGGCACCTGGGAAAACTTTTCTTATGATGGCCCTGAGCATCTGACCGTTAAATGGTTTTCCTGAGATGTTCCAAGGTGACTTGAGACTATCTTCCCAGACTTATTTTCTCAAGAAACAGAATTCCACACCTGTGATCTCCTTCCCAGTTTCCCTATTTGTGCCCATTTTCCTGACCCTGACCTATTGAATCAGCTTCCAGTCTGTTCCTGTCCCAACATAACTTGCTATGGACACGTCTGACTGAGCAACACAGACGCTTCTTCCCACCAGCCTCTTCCTTCACGTTGTCTCAGGCCTCATCCCGGGATCCTGGGCGCGTCCCGACCTGCCGTCCTCGGCTGCACCTTCCTTATGGTCCTCTGCTTCCAGAAGTGACGCCTCGCCCCCACTGACCAGGCTCTGTCCCCACCCTCCTTGCCACAGGCTTCCAGCTCCTTGTCTGTGAGTCCTGACTCCCCAGTCCCGGTTCTGATCACTGTTCCCTGTGCTCTGATAAACCTACTGACCAGAATACACTCATTTTGCCTGAACTACTTGATTTGAATCACATTTTGTTCTTTATTTCCCCAAAGACTCATAACCCGGGAGCACATTGCTTCTCCCCAATTCACTGTTACTTCAAGTGAATGGGGCAACATTTAATGTTGCATTTGGCACATTTTATATTAAAACCGGTGTTGAGGGCAGCCTGGGTGGCTCAGCAGTTTAGCGCCGCCTTCAGCCCAGGGCGTGATCCTGGAGACCTGGGATTGAGGCCCGCATCGGGCTCCCTGCATGGAGCCTGTTTCTCTCTCTGCCTGTGTCTCTGCCTCTCTCTTTCTGTCTCTCATGAATAAATAAATAAAATCTTTAAAAAAAAACAGTGTTGAGAAAATATCTTCAACATGCTCAGATTATTAAAACTTCCAGAGGTTGTAATTATCTTGTTTATGAATGTCTCTCGTAACCAAATTCCCTTGATCAGAAGAAAAGAAACAAAGGTACAGTTGACATCACTAACCATTAAAGTTTTTAATTTTCCCACACAGCACTAAGGCATCAGAAACTTTAAAATTTCCCCTAGCTTTTCACCTTTGAAATTAATGACCGATGTCACATGACACATGATGTAGAACATTACAAAAAAAAAAAATTCTAAACCTACACAGGTGTATTTTTAAAAAGAGAAAAAACATGCTTGTTTTGGGTGACCTATGCTTTTTTCATTTTCCTTGTAATTAAATTATAAGGCACACGTTTGTTAAGCTTTGACCACAGAAAGTAAAAGATTGGTTTACCATTTCTGAGCCTGTAGGCGGAGTGTGCCACGGAGCCGTCTGTGGTTTCTGGCAGGTCCTGCTCACACACCTGCTTCCCCTGCACGGAGGCTTTGCCCTAACGTTCATTGGGGTTTCTCAGCATCTCCGACCTCATCCTTCAGTTAACATTCACGTTACCTTGTGTATTTATCTTTGTCCTATGTCTAAAGCTATCTCCACCAGGAATCCTAGCTCTGAAATATTTAAAATATTGACTTCAAAGTCCGTGGCACTGTGCCAGTCCTGCTCCTTGCGAAGATGAATGGAAATGCTCTCGACACAGGGCAAAGTCAAGGTCCATTAACTTAAACAGGATGCATGTGTCTTGGGGAGGCTCTGCTTGTTCGTGTTTGTAGACAGAAAGAAAGCCTTACATTAAAGCAAAAACAAACAGGTTTTATGTTATCGGTGAAGCGATCATTCCCACGGGACATGCCTGCCCGGCTCCGGCTCTTGCTGCCCTTTGCCGCCGGCTCGCCCTGGGCTGCGGGGGCTCTGGGGCCACGTCCTGGGTGCCGACGGGAGCGGAGACCTGCACTGGCGGTGGCCAGCACGCCCTCGACATGGCTTGTGACGCAGGACGGTGGTAGGTGCTCGGAGAAGTCGGGGTGGTGGGGACATTGTGGATTTCCAGGGGGTTACTGTGCTCGCCCCACTGTGTGGTTATTCGGAGCCATGGTTTTCCCCTGGCAAATTGAGAGATTTGGGTTTCCTGCAGTGGGTCTTCAGTAAATCTTACATCATGCCTAAGAAACAGTGCTAAGTGTTGTCATGATCTGTGATGGACTGACTCATCTCTGCTGGTTTGCAGACAGGAGATTCCAGAGGCCCCTTCCCAGATCCTCAAGAACATGCTGAGCTTCAAAGGCATTAGATATTGAAATGACAGCAGTATATGGAATTCACCTGTGATGTGGCTGAAAACGGCCTTTGGCTGGAGCCACGATCCATTCAAAGGAAGAAAGGAACCCCCCCGCCCCGCCCCCCGAGCGAGGGTACTGTTTGCCTCCCCCTGGGGGGCTGACAGCCTCCTAGCCAGTGTGGGACCCACCACAGAGCAGTGGAGGATCTCACACACACCGTCACGGTGCCAGTGGTTGGAAGGGAACGGACCCCATGCGGACCGGTGTGTGAAGGAGGGGAGACCCCAGAGTCTTCCAGGCTGATGGAAGGCCTGAGGACAGCATTCTAGGCAGGACTGTATGATTCAGCGAGGAGTCTAAGTGCAGGAGGAGGTTCATTTGGAGAGAAAATAAGAGGTTTTGATAGTAAGGTGGGGCCAGATTGTGGAGGTTAACCTGAGGATGTGGACTTTTATCCCAAGGATGGTTGTTTGCTACAGAGGTGTGATTAACTGACAGGACACAGGTTTCTTCTTTTCTCTCTGTCTCTCTTTTATTTTTTTAAAGATTTTATTTTTTTAAGATTCTATTTATTCATGAGAGATCGAGAAATAGGCAGAGGGAGAAGTAGGCTCCCTGCGGGGAGCCCGATGCAGGACTTGATCCCAGAACCCTGGATCACATCCTGATCCAAATGCAGATGCTCAACCACTGAGCCACCCAGGGGCCCCTGAAGATTTTATTTTTAAGTCCTCTCTATGCCCAGCATTACCATCCTGAGATTAAGAATCACTTGCTCTGCTGACTGAGGCCGCCAGGCATCCCTGTCTATCTCTCTTTCAAAGGGAGATGTCTCCAATAGGAATGGAATGGGGTGGAGATGTCGTAGTCTGGTAGCTCGTATGATGGAACTGGGGTGAAGATAGGTCTGAGAGAGGAGAGGAGGGGTCAGAAGCGGGGGTGACCAAGCCTGGGGATTCCCAGGCTCCATGATGTGCCAGTGCGTGCAGGTCTCATGAGAGTAAAGGGACTGGATGGAAACCGGGTCAGCGCTCGGGAATTAGGACACTTGCCTCCTCACCAGCCATGGAACAGGACAGACCAGAAGGAGAGGACAGGACAGGTGGTGGTTTGAGCAGTAGGGGCCCTGTGGGCCATGTGAGCCTCACAGGGGTAGGTAGAGCTGTGACGGCCCGCATTCCAGAAAGATCTCTGAGCAGCAGACCCTGGGTGTCGCCTGTGGCAGTGTGCATGCTCATTCACATGCCAAGCTGACAGGCGGATCCCATTCCATCGACCACAGGACACAAGCACACAGCAGTGGATGTGGTGTCAGGAACGTGTCTGGCAAATGTCTCAGAGGCAGAAATGCCAGGACTTAGCAACTGGGAGTATATCAGGGGCGGGGGGAGAAGAGTGAAAAATTCACCCTCACTCTCAAGCCCGTGCAGTCAAGGCTCTGGGGATGGGGAGAGTGAGATCGATTTGGGGAGGGAGTACAAAGTGTCAGGTTTGAGTGGTGTTGAGTGTAAAGAGATGGGGCCCTGGGGGACAGATGCCAAGAGAAGGGGTGGGGTGGGCCGTGCCAGGGTGGGAGCTGAGCTGGGACAGCGCCAGGGATGCACTGGCGTCAGAAACCCGGACCGCCCATGTACTCGGGGCACGATTGCTGTGTGTCAGGTGTCGTGCAAGGCTCTGGCGCTGGGCGAGGTCCACATAAAGAGGAGAGGCTCCAGGAGAGGCTGGGGCCTGAGCTTTGGGTGGGGGGACCCGCAAGGTGCCGGAGACAAGGAGCAGAAGGAAGGAGGAAGAATTGATCTGGCCAGCGTGCTGGGAAGGGCGTGGTGGTCCCAGCAAACACCCGCCCTCTCCCCGATGCTCACGCGCTTCAGCCTTCACACCCTGGGAGGTAGTGATGCGTCCCCGACCTGCACCCCGCCACCTGTCCCGACCCCCAGGCAGCCCACGGCCCTTGGCCCACGCCCTTTATCAGAGTGCCCCCAGCCTTCGCCCCTTGGCTGGGTGCTGCCAGGTGTTCCTGTGAGCTCACAGGGGAGCGGGTGCCCAGTCCTCCCCATGGGTGATTTCCTCTTCCTCCCCAAGGAGCCGATGCCTCTGTACACCTGCCCTGCAGAGACTTCGTGGGTCCTCACCCACTCGTGGCGCCCCCGCCCTGTCTGCCAGCCATGGCCGCCGCCCGTCTGTGCCCGGGCTTGTTTCTGTTTATTTGGTTTCCTAAAAAATATATATATATATTTGGTTTCCTTGTCCTACCCAGCCCACACACGCAGACTCCCGAGGCCGCTGCCCGCCCAGACCCTGGTCCCGAGTCTGCCCTCCTCTCCCCACCTGCTAGGACCTGCCGCCTGGCCCGGCCGTGCTACTTGCTCCTGCACGGTCTCCACTGCGGGCTTTCTACTGTCCCCAAATCGTGGGCAATGCTGCGTGGGTTGGCCTTGCTGGTGTCTTCCCTCCTGAGCTTATCTTGAATTCGTAGTGAGAAGAAAATGTATCCGTCGGGATGGAGCCTTGGTGCAGGGGGTGGGAAGAGAAGACTGCACCTGTCTTCCCCTTACCTGTCCGTACCCAAGCAGGGGCTGGGGATTGATAAAAGTAGGATGGTCAAGAGGTGAGAGGATTCTGGGGTTGTGAGCCTGGGGACCGAGGAAAGGTGGGCTGTGGTGGGGATGGAGACACATGGAGTCAGAATTCTGGCCCTGGGAGAACTTTGAGGGCCAAGGAGGGATTTTGTGGGGCAATGGGAAAACAGAATTAGGAGAGAACGGTCAGAGACGGAGAGCTTAGTTGTGTGTGGTGCTCCTGTTTGAGATGTGGTGGCCTCTTGATGGTTCCTGGACAGCCTTAGGGGTTCTGATCATGAGTGTCGGGGTCTCCTGGCCTCATTGCAGTCTTTGTATATACGTGTAAGTGTGGGCTGTTGGGTACATCCACTTGCCGGGGTCAGTCAGGGTCAGGACCTGCCGTGGGCCCCCAGAGGTGGTCCTTAAATCACCCAGTGAGGGATGATGGCCCCAGCATGAGGCTTTGCTTTAACACAAGTGCATCTACTCTCACCTTTGCCTTGAGACGAGTGTACAGAAAATACCTACTTATGTATTTAAGTCAGGACCACAGATTCTATGAGGACGTCCAGGGCAAGTCTGATAAAAATGTGTGTTGTTATGACTTGCAGATAGACACATAGTTGTCCAAAAGCAGAGAGGCCCTCTGCTCACATGGCTGTGACCTGGCCTGATCTGGAATTTCTTGCCGCTTCTCCTATGACCTCCTGTGCCCTAATCACTCATCTTACATCCTTCTCTGTGGCTTCCTGACTCTCCCGTGGGCTGTACGTGCCTTGAGACCACTAATCATTTTATATCCATCTTTCTATCCCCTAGCATTCCATGCCTAGTCCAGAGGAGGTGCTCAGAAACTTTTTTTTTTTTAACACATTAAGAAAAAAAAAATAGTTAACATTTTCCAGGTATAGCAACAAATCTGAAAAAAAAAAGGCAGAGAATCTGTGGATTAATTACATAATCGCCACATTCATAGGTCACCATCAGAACCTGGTTTAGATCTTTAGCTGAATTTATAACTTAACGATACACTAGTTTTCATTACGTATTTGTCTCTGTCTGCATCCTGACTTCGGATACTAGACTGGCAACAGAGGGGAATATGGTTTTTAGAATTCCACCTCATGAACAAGCCATTGAGAAGGTTTTGAGGACAGAAGACGATAAATTCGTGAAAGCCTGGATTGGGGACTGGACACGTAGGAGAAAGGGTGGGCTGCTGTGCTGGTCCTCCTGGCCCTGGCCTGCAGAGGTGGTACCTGCTAAAAAACTGTACTTTTAACATTGTGCCAAAATCCCGCATGGACGTTTCTCCTGTTTGTTTCTCCCTTCCACAAAACCGTCTTGTTTTTGATCTGGGGCACCTTGGTGTCTCAGTGGCTGAGCATCTGCCTTCAGCTCAGGTTGTGATCCCGGGGTCCTGGGATCGAGTCCTGCATCGGGTTCCCTGCAGGGAGCCTGCCTCTCCCTCTGCCTGTGTCTCTGCCTCTCTCTGGGTCTCTCATGAATAAATAAAATCTTAAAAAAAATAAAAGTTCACTAGATAGTTAAGATACGGAGGCAGCCCTCACAAAAACTGTTATAACTCACAGTACATGTTGTGCTAAAAACTCATAAGGAAACATGCAGCCATTAAAATTATGTCTCATAAAGACAGCGCGGGAAGAACTCATGCTACCAGGCTCACTAAAAAGTGCTCTACAAAAACAGGTCACAATTACGTCCCCTAGAACAAAATCTATAAATGGAAAAGGGACTTGAAATCAATTCTACTACAATGGGAATGATGCTTACCTTCAGGTAGTGAGAATTTTCATTTCCTTTTTTTTTTTTTTTTAAGGTTTTATTTATTCATGAAAGACACAGAGAGAGAAAGGCAGAGACATAGGCAGAGGGAGAAGCAGGCTCCAGGCAGGGAGCCTGATGTGGGACTTGATCCCAGGACCCTGGATCACGCCCTGAGCAGGGACAGGTACTCAACCGCTGAGCCATCCAGCGTCCGTCTTTTTTTTTTTTTTTTTTTTAAAGTAATCTCTACATTCTACGTGCAGCTTGAACTCAACCCCAAAATCAAGAGTCGCACACTCTACCGACGGAGCCAGCCGGGCGTCCTTTATTTCTAATTTCTAATTTCTAATTTCTTTTAATTATTAGGTACTGACTTGTTTAAAACAATGAATACTGGAAGCAATATTGTCAGGTCTTTCTGCAAAGGGTTGGTAAGCTTCTGCTCATCGCCAGAAGGGCTTTGCAAACTGTAGAGTGCTAATCCAATGTTCATGTTTGTTAGTATTATGTTTGGGACTTTCCCACTGCTTTTTCCTGTCTTTACTAGACTGACAACAAATGAGGAGCTGGGGAAGGGTCAGGTGGGAAGGCAAGTACTTCCTTGGAGGTATCAAAGATTTTTGGTGGCACATGTAAGGGGCCTCTGTTCCCATGCTACTCTTGGGACATGAGGACAGTGAGGTGCGTCCTTCTCATGGTACCATCAGAGGTTTTGTTTTTGGTGGAAAAAAGGTACAAGTTCAATAATCTTTATACCCATGCTTCTATACCCATGGTTCCAAACTGAGAAGTATCTGAATTTCTTGGGAATTAAAAAAGTCAATTCCATTACTGAATTTTCCATAATTAGAAATTCCAGTGGACTTGTGGATTCCTCAGACTGCACATTGATTGATACTGAGTAAAAAGGGTAGGACTGTAGGACCAGACCCTAAAGCCTCGTTTAACTCTCAGATTAAATAAGACAGAGGGGAAAACAGAGCCAGAAAACAGAATCTACTTGCAGAGCCCATGTGAAACATGGGACATTCTAGCTTTTTTTTTTATATATATAAAGATTTTATTTATTTATTCATGAAAGACACAGAGACAGGCAGAGACACACAGAGAGAAGCAGACTCCCTGTGGGGACCTGATGTAGGACTCGAACCCAGGACCTTGGGATCACACCTTGAGCCAAAGGCAGATGCTCAACCACTGAGCCACCCAGGGGTCCCTATCTGGTGAACTTTTAAAATATGTTTTTTGGCCATAAAATAGATCAGCCAGATTGAAATGTCCCTAAAATGTAAATGTCGAGCTTCGAGGATGGTGAAATGTCCAGCTTCTGGCCTCAGATGTGGCCTATACGCGGCATTCCACAAGCTCCCTCCTACCCCCTCCTCCAACCCCTTAGATGGTGTGCTTCTCTTCCCCATCCTTAACCACCCTTACCTGCATCTTTAACCGCCGTCCTCACTTGTAAGGCCTCACTTCCCCGCTTTGCCTTCTGGGCTTACAACCCAATTAAATATCCCCCAACAAGAAAGCTCAATCTGGGTGGGTTGGCATTTCTGCAGATGGTGCCACAGAGGGTATGTTCTATTGTGTCCTGCCCTTTGCCTTGCCAGTGTGCACCTGAATTGTGGCGTGCCCTCTGGCCTGGCGGCACCAGGGCCTCTCTGTTTCCACCTGGCTGCTGACGCTCGTCTCCAGCCGTGTAGACACATGCCCGCACATGGTCTTGCATGTGTTTCTTGGCGTGTGTGAGTGCCTCTTGTTGTGGCCTATGTGCTAGGGAATCACGTCACCAGGTCACCAGGTGCATGTTCATACATATCCTCCACTGTCACCAAACATTTCCAAAGTGGTTATGTCCACTTCCTGCCCTGTCAACTGAGGAGGAAAGTGTCTGTGGCTCACGTCTGCACTTGGCACTGTCCACCTTTAAATCTATGTTCGGATCACGTGATGGTTTTCATTCACATTTTCATTTTTACTATTGAAGCTGACTATCCCTCCCACCTTCCCTCCCTGCCATTTTAGATTTCTTCTTTTATAAAATGCCCATTCTGTAAAATGCCACTTTTTCTCACTTTGTAGTAATTTTCTGTGTGTTCTAGATAGGAACCCTTGGTGTGATGTGGCAGGTGTCTTTCCCCTCTGGTGGCCAGTGCTTTTGTGTTTTACCTGGTGACATTTTCGGGTGAAAGCTTTGAGTTCAGAGTGCTGCGTGTGAGCAGGGATGTGAGTCTGCATGTGAAAGGTGGATCTGCAGAGCTTGGGACCGGGTGTTGGGTGCAGGTGAAGGGGAAGCTAGGAGCCGAGCCTCTGGCGGAGCAGCTCCAGCCTCTGGACTGCATTCAGAGGAGATGCAGTGTGTGGGGATGGATGGATTCGGGACCCTCGGGAGGGAACGCTGTGCCACCCGCAGGCCACATCCCGCACATCTGGGCCCTTTGCTCCTATGTTTATTCCATGTGGCCCCAAAGTCCAGGGAGTCTGGTATGGAAGATGGGATCCTGACTGCGTAGGTTTAACTGTGATGATGGAGAGCTGAGGGAGCACTGGCTCGTCACCGCAGTCGGCTCTCCTGTGTCGTCCTCACCAGCCTTCAGATTGGGTCGAGGAGGGTCAGTCAGGCTCGAGGGGGCCGTGCGGACCTGGAGGGCTCGTACTGTGTTTTACATCTTCAGTATTTATGGTCTCTAATTCTCAGCCTTCGCCTTATGTTTTTCTCCTCTTTTTCCTTGATTTGTGATTCATTTGTTTGTAACCCAAAGCAAAGGAAGGACCTCGGCTCCAAATGTGGGGTTTCTTTCTCTTTGGGTGTTTCCTGACCACCCCCACCTCCCCATCCTGTGAAGTAGCCAATGGCCCTTGTGCTTTGGGGACCAAAGACAACTTTAGCAATCTTTTTTTTTTTTTAAGATTTTATTTATTTATTCATAGAGAGACACATACACAGAGAGAGAGAGAGAGAGAGAGAGAGGCAGAGCCACAGGCAGAGGGAGAAGCAGGCTCCATGCACCGGGAGCCCGACGTGGGACTCGATCCAGGGTCTCCAGGATCACGCCCTGGGCCAAAGGCAGGCGCCAAACCGCTGCGCCACTGGGGCTACCCCAACTTTAGCAATCTGATGAAAATTGTAGAGGGAGCCTGAGCCCGGGGTTAAAACCTCCTACTAGACCAGGCCTCCCTGTCCACGATAGAAGGACCTCAAGGCGGCTGTGCCAGAGGGACCCTGGCATGGCTTCCCCTCTGTATAGAGAGCATTTTCCTGTGAGGCGGTTTGCTGAAACACTACGGGTGCTCTGCTCTGGGGTCCCTCATCATTGGGGCTCATGGAAAGGCTCTGGGACTTAGGGATTTGGGGTCCAGGGTGCTGTGGCCACCAGCTTCTTGCTTGAACCTCTCCATCAAAATCCCTTTGCTGATCATTTTATAATAACCTGCCCTTCTAGCTGCTCTTGCCCCCGGCAAGAACCCCTGAGACCTTCACCCTGAGATACTCTTCCAAAGGCACAGGTGCACAGAGTGATGCTAGGTCCTAGGGGTGGAGCTGCACAGACACTTCGCTTTAGAAAGAGAGTGGATCCAGGTTCTAAGCACGTGTTTTTCTACTTGTGTCTGCAGGAGAATAGAACATCTTTAATTTCTTTGGTTTTTAAAAAATGTATCATACTCTTCTGTTCTCTCTTCTATGATTTTTTTTTTAAGATTTTATTTGTTTGAGAGAGAAAGAGCAAAAGAGCAAAAGAGCAGAGGGAGCAGGAGAGGGAGAAGCAGACTCCCCGTGAGCAGGGAGTCTGATGTGGGGCTCCATCCCAGGACTCTGGGATCATGACCTGAGCTGAAGGCAGAGGCTTAACCAACTGAACCACGCAGGCGCCCCACTGTATGATTCTTAATAGGCCTTTGACTATCTCCCTGCCCTTTTGGCAGCTTCTGTCCTCCATCCCCCATGCCACTGGAAGATGACTCTTCTCAGAGCACTAACTTTGTTCCCGTCAACTTGCCCTTTGGACGCCTCCCATGTCCCACATTTTCTCCAGGACAAGCTCTAACCTGTAGCACAATCAGGCTGCTCCCGGAGGTGCCCCTGCTGGCCTGCCCAGCTCCGTCTCAGCTCCGTGGCCCTCCTGAGCTGCACAGGGGACGTTGCACCTGCTTCATACTTTCCCACGCTGCACTGTGTGCTCCAGGTGCTGCTCACACACAGCATCCTTTACATCCCCCACGTGTTCACGTCCCGCCTGCCCCTCCTGGTACAGCTCAGAGGCCAGCTGTCCAAAACACGCCCAGTGCGTACCCACCAGAAATAGCCATTCCCTCCCTGAATTCCTCCTTAAGAACCCCATTTTCCTGTGGAGCTTGAGGAAGCTGGGCTGAAATCCCGCCATCCCCTCAGCGGCTTGATCCTGCTTTTCCCTGGAGGCTGTTGGCAGGAAGCCCTTCATATTGCCCTGTGAGCTGCTACAGTAGGTGTTTATGCTAAAGAGTGAAATTGTCGGATCTCGGGCTTCAGCTTTACCAGGTACTATGAGTTTCTTTGCCCGAGTGCTCGTTCTGGTCTCTATGCCCACATCAGCGTGATGAAGCCCCGCTCCCGTGTCCTTGCTCGCCCTTGACCTTGTCTGACGTCCTAGCTTTTGCTGAATTCTTCTGTGTGGACCAGGGCCTCACCGTGAGGTCCGTCCGCTTCCTGCCCACAGGACGGGGAGAGCACACCCTTCTCTTTAAAGCTGCGACCTACAGGCCGCACTTGTCATTCTGCTTGCGTGGTGCTGGCAGGAGCTCATGTGCGCGCGGCAGGCCACGGGGACCGGGCAGTGTCGCCGACCAAACACCCAGAGAGAGCCAACTGGGAGAACGCTGGCTGATGGAAAAGCTCGAAAGAGTTTAGCCCCAAGGAGAGGGTGAAGCAAATACATTTGTCTTCAAATTAACCACCTCTCAGCACCTTTTCCTGATAAATGTTAATACCTTTCATATCTTATTAAAACCTCACATGAAGGGCTCTTAATAAAAATAGTATAATTTGCCACATGTGCTTTTGCTTTTATTTCAGAAATAGTGAAATTTGTGATTATCAGAGAAACCCTAAAAGGGGAGAATAAGAAATGAGAGGACTCTGAAAATACGAAATGAGATTAATAATGCTTTTATTTCACTATTCACTATTTATGCACACTATTATTTCACTAATTCCTACCCCGCAAAATGTCATGTTCATTATTTTCAAAAAATGTTGTGGAAGACAGAACCCCCCGGTCACCTAGTCCTGAGACAGGCCCCTAACATTTGTTTTTGTGAAGTTCATATTTCTTTTAAGCTGAAGGGTACAAGTTAGATGATGGCATTTTAAACCAGTAGCTGCGGGAGTTTTGTGAGTTTAAGCTATTAGGGCTTTGTCTCCCTCTGTTAGCTAACGGTGTGCACCCTCTGACTTCTCCAGGTATGGCGTAAGTCCTGAGAACATCATCCTGTATGGCCAGAGCATCGGGACCGTCCCCACAGTAGACCTGGCCTCCAGGTACGAGTGTGCTGCGGTCATCCTCCACTCGCCTCTGATGTCAGGCTTGCGCGTGGCGTTCCCAGATACCAGGAAAACATACTGCTTTGATGCTTTCCCCAGGTAAGCTCACGCTTGTACAACAGGCTCCAGGGTGTCCAGTGACCTGAGTTCAGATGCCACCATCAACTGTGGGCCACTAATAATTATTTGCCAAACACAGTCACATGTCAGACCCTGTGCTGGGCACCTTGGGGTTGTGGTGGTGGCTGGGACACATCCAGCAGCCAGAGACTTTACCCTCTGGGCCTGACTTATTTGTAGAAATCTCCCAGATGATGTGTAAGGATCTTGCTCCTATTGACACCCAGGATTAATTGACTCAGCTGTAAGTGCAAGATGAAAACGAAAGTGCCCATGTATCCTAAAAAAAAAAGAAACCTTACCGTTCAATATTCACTCATTCACATAGATGGGCACAGATTGTGGAATTGCAAAGAGCTAAATGCAAAATGTATGATGAGGCAATTAGTGGTCTCCACACGCACACAAAAATTGCAAGCATCCTCAATTTTAGAATCTCTTCCTCTTTCAGTGAGACAGCACAGGTGAGGGAAAGGGCGAAGAGAGCTGCTTGCAGGCTGGGAACCTTCATACTTTGGTAACAGGCCACCATCCTTGTATCAGTGGACAGACCCCCTGGGAGCCATTGTTTCAGCCTCCTCCCCCACTCTTACCAGAAGGACTGGCCTCCTCGCCTGTGGGAGCACATGGACGGGAGCCCACAGCTGGGTCCTCTCCAGCCGACTACTGGAGGCAGCAGAGCTGCTGCTGGCTGTCCCTGCTGTTTTCTCATCCACTGATGGAAGGGAGATGTGTTATAACCATACTCTAAATGCAAACGCAGGGAACCAATGGTTTCTTGAATACCTCTGTTTGAAAATTTTACTTGGGTTTTTTTTTTTTTTTTTTTTATGATAGTCACAGAGAGAGAGAGAGAGAGAGAGAGAGACAGGCAGAGACACAGGCAGAGGGAGAAGCAGGCTCCATGCACCGGTAGCCTGATGTGGGATTCGATCCCAGGTCTCCAGGATTGCACCCTGGGCCAAAGGCAGGCGCCAAACCACTGTGCCACCCAGGGATCCCCCTTTTTTTTTTTTGTTTTTAATCTGAGTTGAGGAATATGTTTTCCATGAAAACTATCTGCCCCTGAACTTTTCCCATCACGCATTGCTAGAGCAGTCTGGGATTGTTAAAGCAGGATTGGCCGGCTTGTGTTGCTATTTGGTAAGAAAAGCCTCAGCAGAAATAAAGCCCGGTTTCAGGATTTTGATTGACCCACTCCTGGCTGTCATTCTGTTCTTGCTGGAGGGAAAAGGATGTCACTTGGTTACATAAACATCTGTCGCACAGCCTGTCCTCCTCTGACAAAAAGAAGCCTTCTGTGAACACCTTGGGTGAACCTCGGTTCCATGGTGTGGAGCAGCGTTCTGCGGCATACGGCCTCATGAGCGAGCTGACCTGGCTGCACACTGGTGCTGGCGTGGCTGGGCATGCTAAGTAGGCCGAATGTGTGGCTCTGATGCCGTCTTATTTGTGCTGAATTGGTAATGAGAGGCCAGTTTGTGGAAAGGGAGATGTTTTGCGTGTTTGTGGGAAGCGATGCTAGGAGTTACCGTGGCAACAAAATGAATAGATTGTTTCCTGACTCTTAAATTAGCATATACCTTAAAATACAGCCATGGCAACTAATCGCAGCTTATTAATTAATGGGAAGCCAGCAACTGATCTTTCCTGGGTTTGCGTGATCCGCCAGGCACAGCGCTACATGGTGCCCCCTGCTTCTTACCCCACATTTGGTCAAGGTGCAAAGTGCCCAATTCACAGGTTAGGACACAGAAGCTGATAGAGGTAAGCAGTTTGCTGAATTAAGGCAGGTGTGTGGACAGTGCCCTGAAGGCCATCCTCCTGCCTGGTGCCTGGGATATCAACACGACCACTTTTCAGACCACAGAAAGTTACGCTGACATTCCTGGGTGCTTGAACCCAGCAGACATTCTCTAATGGAGCCCCTTGCTGCCTCAGAATTGTCTGTGTTCCTCTCTTTGAAGGAAGGCGTTCCCTGTTTCCTTTTAACATTACAAAAAATGGGCAGCCCTGGTGGCTCAGCAGTTTAGCGCCGCCTTCAGCCCAGGGCGTGAACCTGGAGATGCCGGATTGAGTCCCACGTCAGGCTCCCTGCATGGAGCCTGCTTCTCCCTCTGCCTGTGTCTCTGTCCCTCTCTCTCTCTCTCTCTCTTTCTGTGTCTCTCATTAATAAATAAATAAAATCTCTTTAAAAAATGACAAAAAATGAAAAAGGAGCCCTGATCATTGTTTGGTTTGCAGCTTATTTTCCTTTGCCTCCTTTTCTGTTTAGAATCAGACAGGTGGGGGCATTTAGCTAGAGATGTGCCCTCTGGCTGTAGAGATTCTCCTAAATTGTGCACCAGGGAACACAGCCCCAGGCCGTTCTATCAGGAAATAGCTTTTTAATTGAATATAATTGGTCTCCCACATTCTCCAAAGAAGAGGTCTTGTTAAAATTAAACAGGAGAAGAACGGGTTTCTAAAGGATTCCTCATCTGGGAAATGGCGTGCTGCCCCCTGAGCCTCACATCCTGGCAAATCCTGTGGCTAGTGAGGTTTTGCTGTCTCCCTGGGATGCCCCAAAGTGGCGGGGGCAATGTGAGTTGTGACAAAGATTCTATGACAGTCATGTACAGGTCTCTGGGATGTGCCCTTGATGCGAGAGCTCGGTCACCTGCACGAGTTCATGCCCATGGTGTTAGTACCTCCCCAGGCTTCAGGCCCTCCTGGTTACCCAGAGGTCGGCTTTTTCCTATCTCCTGGTGTCTCCTTGGAAATTCAGAGAGGTTTTTGGCACATAAAGGGCAGAGCACCTGGCTGTCAAAAATGTTTAATGAGTGTCCGTGGTTCCTTTGAGCAGCAGGATCCCTCCAGATAGCTGCAGTTCGTATTCTTTGTGGCTGTGGCAGGGAGCGAAGGCAGAAAGAGAAGTCCCGGGTGGCGGCCTGTGTTCAGAGGATGGCTGGCCAGGCCCCCCTCTCCTGCTGTGTCCGTAGGTGAAGTGGCGGTCCCCTCCGTGGGAGAAGTCGCCTGCACACCCTGCCAACAAGGCTTAAGTCTTGAATTCCTCTTTGGGAAATGTTTTCAGAGCCTGCAGCACATTCTTTTGAAGATCCTCAAATATTCATCCTTTGAGGGTAGATTCCATTCTTATAAACAATCCGAGATCATTCAGACTCCAAGCTAGGCACTGCATTATGTTTTCAAGCTAAGTTGTACAGTTTCTACCCAAAAAAATGAGGCATTAGCATTTATGAAATGAGGTTTGTGAGGATCGTATTAGTGGGTTCTCAAGTTATCCCGCCAAGAAGACTGAACACCCAGGCAGCCATGGATTAGGTGTTCTGCTTTCAGAAGAGACACGCAGTCAGACGTGTTAGATGTCTGGCCTGTTTATGTTTTTAGAAAAATCCTCTTGAAAATATGAATATATCAGATGTATTAGTTACTGGATTGTTGGTCCGGTGGCCTTTAGGAGTTCTGTTTTTAATAAAACACTTGAACGAACACACCATGGCCAGATGCAGTGTGGTATTTTCTACTGGATGCTGGAACAGAAAAAAAGGCATCAGTGGGGAAACTAACAAAATCTGAGCAACATGTGGTGTTGGCCTTATGGGAGACGGGCCGAGGGTGTACAGGAGCTCTGTGATCTCTACACCTTTTCTGCAAAGCCAGAATTATTCCCAACATGAAAAGTTTATCCTTAAAAAAAAAGAGTCACTAGAGGGGTGCCTGGGTGGCTCAGTGGTTGAGTGTCTGCCTTCAGCTCAGGGCATGATACCTGGGTCCTGGGATCGAGTTCCACATCGGGCTCCCCAGAGGGAGCCTGCTTCTCCCTCTGCCTGTGTCTCTGCCTCTCTGCGTCTCTCATGAATAAATAAGTAAAAATCTTAAAAAAAAAAAAAAGAAGAAGAAGAAGAATCACTAGTAAAATGAGGGGAATCCCCCTGGCATTACCTTCCTTATCTGTGGATGCAGGTTCAGGCATGTCAGGTGTGCCATCTGCTACTGGTGGCTGCCACTAACAGAGCCCTCTTACCCCCGCCCCTGTTCTGTTTTGCAGCATTGACAAGATCTCGAAGGTCACCTCACCTGTGCTGGTCATTCACGGTACCGAGGACGAGGTTATCGATTTCTCCCACGGCCTGGCCATGTACGAGCGCTGTCCCCGGGCCGTGGAACCCCTCTGGGTTGAAGGGGCCGGGCACAATGACATAGAGCTTTACGCACAATACCTAGAAAGATTAAAACAGTTCATATCGCACGAACTGCCCAACTCCTGAAGACACCTTGATTTTACCTCATTGACTGTGAATACACGAGTCGTCCGTTTTGCACAGGCTCGAACTGGAAAGCTGTCACGGCACGACCACCAGGAGGAAGCGCCCACCTCTTAGTGTCCTGATCAGAGAGCTGAGAACGTCCCAGGCTTCCGTACCTCGAGGTTGTTCCAATTCTCACAGCACGTGAAACCAAACAGCAGTGATACCCAGCATCCTTGCCTGAGAGCTGGATGCGGGGAGCAGTCGGTTGTCCCGTGCTGTGTAGATGATGCTCCCACCTGTTGCCCTGCTGTACCCATCGGTGATGACCCACTCACACAGGACTCAGCCCTGTCTCCATCGTCCGTGACATGCAGCTCCTTTTCAGCCACTGGATTCATGGATTCAATCCATTTGTGAAGCCGTGATCATGTAACTGGAAAACTAGGCTGGTGATAATTCCTTTGTTAAGTTTTCTTCCCATTCTGATCTTTTCCCCCACACAAATCAACGAAGGGTAACTTGCTGGAACTATCGTTAACAGCTTCATCAACTGGAAGCATGTAAATATAACTGGAATATTCTTAAACAAGAGGAAACTGGGGTTTTTTTAAGTGTAAATTTATTACTAGTCCACAGAGTTTTAATATTTTGATTGTCTGGTTGGTCTAACAAAGAGCCTAGCCGACTTTCTTTCTGCAAAGTCCTCCCTGTAGGCTTTTTTTAAAGTACTGTACATATTTGCAATCACATTGTGCATAGATTCTTAATGGGTACTTTTTTTTTTTGTCAGGCTACAACAATGAACTGCAGATCCCTCGTTTGTAATGTAAATGATTGGATACATTTTGTTAATATGTTTTTACTCCTATGTTTTGCTATTACAAAATTTTATAACATTTCCAAGACAAAAAAAATTACAAGTTTATGCTTTGAAGAATTTATGTAATTAAAACTTCACTAAACTAATCTTTTTAGTTTAGGAGTTATTTGGGTTTTGACACTGGACTTGCACCGAGTAAGCATCCGAATTGTGAGATGCCTAACCATTGCTACACTGCTCGTCTTGGTTGGGGGTTTGGGTTTGGGGGTTCTCTGGTTTGATTTTAATTTTTCTTTTCAAATTTAAAAGCCTTAAATGTACTGTAAGCCTCAGATTGTTGTACAGCTGGATTGTGGTTGATTGCCAGTTTGTGTACTGTGGCTTGGATGCAGCACAGCGGTTGGTCATGGAATAAAGGATGCATGGATCAGAATGTGTGGCCTCCTGTGGTCTTTTCCTCCATCTCTCTGGCAGAGAAAGTAGCAAATAAGAAAACACTTCCTGCTGGTTTGAGAAGAAACCCTTGGGGCTTATATACTTTTCTCCCTCTCTCAGGGTGGGTCCCCCAAGTTATGTTTGGAAAAAGCCCGGGTGTAAAACATGCAGTGGTCAAGTGCAGAAGGGACCCCAGGAGGGTGCACGGTGGTTCCTGGTACAAAACGTGTGCCTAAGGTGGTATCAGTGTGGCCTGGCTGGGAGGGAGGGCAGTGCCTACTCTTTGGGAGCACCCGAGTCAAATGTGTTCCATAGTCAGTTCTACCCTCTGACCACTGCCCAGAAAAAGAATGAGTGAGAGAGGGATCCCTGGGTGGCGCAGCGGTTTGGCGCTTGCCTTTGGCCCAGGGCGCGATCCTGGAGACCCGGGATCGAATCCCACGTCGGGCTCCCGGTGCATGGAGCCTGCTTCTCCCTCTGCCTGTGTCTCTGCCTCTCTCTCTCTCTCTCTCTGTGACTATCATAAATAAATAAAAATTAAAAAAAAAAAAAAAAAAAAAAAAAAAAAAGAATGAGTGAGAGAGGTTTCTTTTCGACTTTGGGAGCAGCCCTGTGAGCGTGCCAAAAGAGGAAGTGGTGGCGGAAGAGAGGGTGGGAAGGGACGGGGTGTGCCCAGGCTCGTATGACTGTGTTCCCACACAGGGTGGGCTTGTCCAGTCTTGGGTCAGTACCTGTATCGGGGGGCCTTGGGACTTCTGGTCTTAAGTTGGTACCTGGGATGGGGAGCCTTGATATGGCCTGGTTATGTCCATTTAAAGTAGCTTGTGTGTTCAGACTCCTGACTCCTTTCCCAAAAACAGGGGTGGGGAGTGGGGTGGGAGTTTTGCCACAGTTCAACATGGGGACAGCCTTCCTCTAAGGATGGCTTGTGTGGTTATCGTGGGAATCCCAAGAGAGGCCCCGTTCATTCACAACAGTGACAGACACAAAAGTCACTTAGCAATGAGCCTAAAAGCTCTGGTCACTTCTGTATTCTGCTGTGAGGTAGACTTGGGGTGTGGACCAACTTTCCCAATGGGGGGAGTGGGAAGACTAGCATTACTGAATAAAATGGAAAAATCTTCTTAAACAGGTGCATGAACTGGTAAGGAAGTACTCTGTGGGCCACTGGCCAGCTAAAGTGAGAACAAGGAGGGAAGAGCAGCATTGACACCAGTTTTGTCTTGGGTGGAATTGCTGGACCAGGTTCACCTGAGCATTGGTTTTCCAGTCTGTAGAGCTCAGGGGGTCAGCAAACAAAACCTAGAGCATCCTCCATGGTGGGAAGACTAACTGGAAAGTGGCCCCTCTTATGGGAAAAATCATATGATCATCTCAATAGACAGCCAAAATATTTGATGGAATTCAACTTCCCATTTGTGATCAAAAACCAAACAAAACTCTGACCATGCTAGGAATAGAAGGGAACATACACAGAGGTTATCTCCCAAAACCAAGGAATTATGCCGAGTAGTGAAATTATGGAAGCATCATTTCACTTTAGACAGGGTATTAGTCATACACACTACACTCACTTCTGGTCAGAGTTACACAAAAACCCTAGCAAGTGCAGTAGGGTTACAGAGAGAAAGGCAGAGAGAAACAGAGACAGAGAGAGGGGAAAGGAAGAAAAGAGAAAAGGAAAGAAGGGAGGGAGGAAAGGAGGAAAAGGAAAAAGGTATAAGATATGGGAAAAAAGAGATGTGTACGTTCTAGAGCCAGACTATTGTGTTTACACAACTCATTAAACTTAGCAAAAACCATTAAATGTGAACCTAAAAGGGGTGGATTTTATGCAGATTATACCTTAATAAATATGTAAAAAAAGAAATAGCAAATAAAACTATTACTCTCAGGTTATGATTGTGTAGACACCTAAAAGTATCTACAAATTGTTAGGTGTAATAAGAACTTCTCTGGGTTGCTGGGCATAAAATCAATAGACAAAAATCAATCTTATTTCTATAAATCAGTAAAAAATGTTGAATATTCAACAAAGACAGGCAAGATACAGTCTACCATAGCATTAAAAAATATTAAATACCTGGGACTAATCTAACAGACCATGTACAGAAGACATCCTAGGGAAAATGATAAAAAGACCTGATTTAATGAGAGCTATACCATGTTTATGGATATGAAGGCTCATTTGTAATTCTTCCAAAATAGAGCTGTAGAGTTAATAGGATCCCAGTAAAGATCCCAACAGGATTCTTCGTGGAACCTGACATAGGGAGACTCAAATTTATATGGAAGGACAAAGGACCAAGAATAACCAGAGCACTTGAAAATAAAAACGATGGAGAGATATGTTTTACCAGCTGGACAGAATTTCAGGTGAGAAATCCCTCCTCTGGAGTCTAGAAAGCTTTCTCTGACCTCCAGCTTAGGTCAGTGCCCCCCGAGTAAGCACTGCCTCAGTATTCTGAATTTGCTGACATAGTTGATATCATTACTGCTCCAAACCACAAATGAATACGTTTCTAGATTCAATTTAGTTAAAAATATAAGACTTTCATAGTAAAAAATACAGCATAATCTAGTGACACACTGGAGGCGAATGTTACCAACCGTGTGACAGGTAATGTAAGCACATACGTGATAATAGTCAAACGATGAGGCACTCTGTCAGAGTGCAGGACCCGAAGAGACTTCACAAGGGGTATTGTCTCTAGATTCAGAAATCAAATAATCAAATGGATGCAGCAAATAAATACACATTAAATATTTTATTATTTAATGAAATGCCACATTAAATTACAAAGTTGGTATCAATATTTATTTGAAGAGGTTGTTTGAAAAGATTATTGCCTGTAATCCCTTATGGATTTTGCCAGCTAAGTAGATTTGACTAGTAAGATGCCATTTGAAGTTGTAAATTGGTATAAGTACTTGAAATAGAATACCCATGGGTGGTAAAGGTGTGGATAAATGGGCACTTCTAAAATTTTCTGTTTATTTTACCCACCAAATTAATACAAACCAATATACTTTGGACCAAAAGTCTAGTCTAACAATTTGGCTTCGAGGAATTTATCCTTAGTAAATAATCCAGAGGATGAGATGGGTTTGTAGGGATAATCCTGGCTACTCTGTGAGAGTGGAAACCTGCCAACAATTTCAGTCTCCAGCAACAGTTACCACTATGTTCATGCAGCCTGTTCCTCTACAGCCGTCCTACAGGATGCCTCAGAGTGGTAGTATGACCTGACAACATTGTCAAGATGCGCTGTTACATGATAAAACTGGTTCCCAAATACATCCTGTAGTGTGGTTCCCTCTCTTCACCCTACCCCTCCATGCACTGAGGCTTGGACAAAGAGCAAGTGTGCACCAAAATGTTTGCAGATGTATGTCTCTGCTGGAATGTATTTCAGTAAGTCTCTATAGGGGAAAGCCGGAGCCCATCCTTCAGGACACATGTGGAGTGGCTGTGGAATGGGGTCAGCACGATCTTTTGCTGCTGTCATTTGTTCTGGAACCCCATTGGGAGGCACTATCTCACTCCTGAGAATATGCTGCTTTTACTGGAGAGGACAGTCCTCTGGGGTAGATCTCATCCTCTCAGGTGTAAGGCTTACAAAGCCAATAGCTGAAGTTCCTATGAATAATAGCATATCCCATGCCGTCTGGCTCCCATGCCACCTCTTCCCTGAAGCCTTGCCCACTGGGATTTCCTCAGAGAAGACAGCCATTCTTACAGGAGACTGTGCAGAGTGGACCTGCTGGGTGCAGTCCATGGCAGATGGCCCCAGGCGCAGCCCTGCCACAAGGAGACTTGGCCTAGCCCTGTCCCTATTCCTCACCAGCCAGGGGAGAATGAATAACATGCAATTCACTCTTTTAACCAATTTTAGGTGTACAGTTCAACAGCATGAAATATATTCACACCGTGCAACTGTCACCACTGTCCATCTCCAGAACTTTGTCATCATCCCATGCTGAATCCCTGTCCCGGTAGACACTAGTTCCCTATCACCCCGCCCCAGCCCCTGGCAGCCACCTTTCCACCACCTGTCTCCATGAGTTTGCCGCAAACGCTTCACTCAAGTGCAACCAAATCATGCACAAGTTTATCCTTTTGTGCCTAGCTCAACTTGCGTAGCATAAGGTTGATCCATGTGGTCACATCTCGTCCCTTTTTGAGGCTGAGTGATGTTCTGTTGCGTGCATATAAGCTGCACTGCGTTCGTCCCCTCACTCCTCTGCTGACGGGCCCTTGGGATGTTTTACCCTTTGGCGATAGTGAACCGGGCTGCTGTGAGCAAGGGTGTGCTGGTATCTGCTTGAGTCCTTGCTTCCAGTTCTTTAGGTAAATACCCAGAAGGGGAATTGCTGGATCACAAGGTAATTCTATCTTTAACATCCATACTTGATCTGCAATTCTTACAGGAATCAGGGTCTGTGACCTCGTTGAAATTACATGGCATGCTTTGGAAGTCTTCACTTAATAGCATTTTTCTGGGGAGAAACTCCACAGTTTCAGCAGATTCTCCAAGGTCCCAGTGGTTCCGAAAGAATAAAAACATTGAGCTAGATAATAGCCACAGGTTCTTTTAAAACCAGTCTTTTCTTTGGGCAGCCCCGGTGGCTCAGCAGGTGAACGCCGCCTTCAGCCCAGGGCCTGATCCTGGAGTCCTGGGATTGAGTCCCACTCGGGCTCTCTGCATGGAGCCTGCTTCTCTCTCTGCCTCTCTCTTTCTCTCTGTCTCTCATGAGTAAATAAATAATATATCTTTTTTTTAAAAAGCCAGTCTTTTCAACTCCTGAGAACTGAGTGCAGATTTTGCAGAGATGAAGGATCTTGGATTGATCCTGGCAGCAGGTCCAGGGGCAGCGGGGGTCTGTCCAAGCTCCCTGCAGAGGGTGGGGGTCCTGGCAGGTGCCGGCTGGAGTGCAGAGGCCTTCCCAGGTGCAAAGCAGTGGGGCCGGCCCATGGGAAGAGCTGTGGGCACCTAGACAGCAGGCCTGGTGGCGAGTTTTCGAGCCATGGTAACCGCATGACCCGGGACAGCTGTGTACCTGCGCTCAACCCGTTCTTCATCCCTAAACCGGCTGTAACACCTACCACCCAGGAGCATCTGGTGAAATTCTGCAGGTGGAAAGGCTCTGCAGGCGGTGCTGGGGGCCTGGACCCACTCATGAACCGCATGGCCAGGGCCCGGGTCTAGAACGCAACAGAAGGCACTGGTGAGCTCCAGGTTAAGACAGCCTCCCCTGCCAGTGGCCTCGCCACACTGTTACTTAACCAGTTCTCTGCTGCTCAATGACTTACGTTTGGCTGGTCCCAGCTTGTTCAGTCCCCACACGGTCTGGCTCCATCTGGGTGCGAGTGGAAACCCGCCCAGGGGCTTGCAGGCAGGCGCAGGAGTTGCCTCCTCCCTGAACGGCCCCCGGCCTTCCCTTCTCTGGGCTTCCAGGTGCCCCTCAGCGGCTGTCGGGCTCACCCAGAACTTTCCAAGCTGGGACCTGCAGTGGGAGAGGCCCCAGGGGGCAGAGAGGTGGGTCTTCTCCCTGCTGTCTGCTCAGCCCTGTGGAGACGATCGGCTTGGACAACCGGCGGCAGCCACGATGCCTGGGGCGGGGTAAGTGGCATGGACGGGATCTGGATGAACTTGCGAGGAAGACGCCCTCTTAAAACATTTCAGGAATGTTCTCCCAAATGGTGGATGAAGCATATTTTTATGGTTTAAGGAGGGGAAATGAACACCCTACGTGGCCTTTCCTCCTGCAGCCTCGGAGTAACCACTATCCTGAACTTCCTGTAGTCATTCTCATGCTTTGCTTTATAGTGAGAGTGTGTGCATGCACACATGTGTGTGCATGTGCACACGTACACATGTGCATGCGTGCACGTGCGCGTGTGCACATGTTGCATTGTGTGCATGTGTGCCTGTGTGTACACACATACGTAATCTACTTTTGGAGATATTTAGGTTGTCTTCCAGGTTTTTGCTATTAAACGTATTTTTGTACTTTTCATGATATGAGAGATTTCTGGTTGATGCTTCTTAACCTTGGTTACATGTTGGGATTACCTGAGAGGCTAATTTTTTTAAGTGATCTTTTCTCCCAACTTGGGGCTTGAACTCATGACCCTGAGATCAAGAGTCACATTGTTTTACCAACTGAGCCAGCCAGGCACCCCAGTCTGTAGCTAATTTTTAAAATGCTGATGCCCGGGTGCTACCCCCGGAGATTCTCATCTAACTGGTCTGGGGGGTCAGGTAGCCTGGGTACTTGCACTTTCTAAAGCTCCCCGAGAGCTTCCAGTGGGCAACTAAATGCAGATTTTGACACAGTAGGTCCATGGTGGGACTCTGGATGGTGTGTTTCTGAGACGCTCACAGGTGATGCTGACCCGTGGTCCAAATACGAATCCTGCTGAGTCTGCAACACATTGTTCACCTTTGTACATGATGGCAAGTCACTTCCACAGTCAGAGAGCCCCCATCTCCCTCCCACTAGCCCTGCACAGAAGTCTCAGTGCTCCCACTTGACATCCTGGGACTTTGGGAATCTTTCCCTAAACAGTGGATGTGACATCATTCCTGATTGTTCAGGAGTATAGGCAACTTTTCAGAAACACGTGGACCCTTTGCAAGTTCTTTTTTTTTTTTTCCCTTTGCAAGTTCTCTGTTGGAAAATGTCTGTACATTATTCTTGCCCATCTTTCTGATAGATTTTTATCTTTTCCTCCTTTATGAGATTATTTATATATCCTGGACACTAATGCTTTATTTATTTCGTATGTTGCAAATACAGCCTCTCGGTACAGTCCTTGCCTTTTTATTCTCTTCATGACATCCGTTGTGGGAAAGATGGTCTTAATTTTAGTTGGGTAAACCTTAATGGGTTTTTTTCTTTATTACTACTTTACTAAGTAGTCTCAGAATACATAAAAACCTTTTTCCTCAAAACCACAAGAAGAAATCAATAAATACATCAATCTAATAAGCACCAAGAATCTGGATGGCCTGTGTATCATGCTCTTTACACACTGACTGTGCTCCTCGCCTGGTAAAGCATACACTCTGGTCAAGGTGGGACAACAGGCAATAATACAATAAATGTATGATGCGCCAAGTAGTACCAGGTGCAAGCGAGAAAAATTTAGCAGGGTAGTCAGCCTGCTATCCAGCCAGAAACAAAACCCCTGCCTCCAACTCTTCTGGGCCTTGTCAGACCCATGAGCAACCTTTGCATTCCTGGAAATGATAGGAAAGTTTGTTTTGTTTTTTAGTGGAGCAGTTATCTTATATTTGTTGTGTATACACAAGGCCTGTAAGCTGTTGGTCAGTTAATAAGATACAGCCAGTGCCTATCTTCAGCAGAAACAACCTGGTTCTGTTAGCCTTATTCCCGTTGGGGGGAATCTTCAAAGAATTTACAATAAACAATTATATATATATATATATATATATATATATATATATATATATATATATATATATATTTATATTTATATTTATATTTATATTTATATTTATTTTAAGGATTTTATTTATTTATTCATGAGAGACACAGAAAGAGGCAGAGACACAGGCAGAAGGAGAAGCAGGCTCCATGCAGGGAGCCCCATGCAGGACTCAATCCCAGGACCTTGGGATCACAACCTGAGCTGAAGGCGGAGCTCAACCACTGAGCCACCCAGGTGTCCCTACAATAAACAATTTTAGATCAGAGGTCAGAAACGTAATCTTTCTAGGGTCAGATAAAAATCCTTTTTTTTTTTTTTAAGATTTTATTTATTTATTCATGACAGAGAGAGAGAGAGGCAGAGACACAGGCAGAGGGAGAAGCAGGCTCCACGCGGGGAGCCCGACGTGGGACTCGATCCTGGGTCTCCAGGATCAGGCCCTGGGCCGAAGGCAGTGCTAAACCGCTGAGCCACCGGGGCTGCCCCAAGGGTCAGATAGTAAGTATTTTTGGCTCTGTGGACCACATGGTCTCCATACTTAGTTTCTCAAGCTGCCCAGTTACCCTGAAGCCACAGTGGACATGTCCATGAGGGGATGTGGCCCGTTCTGATAAAACTTGATTTATAAAAACAGATGCCAGGCCAGATTCAGCACATGGGCTGTTGTTTGCCCAACCCTGACTTACAAATTCTTCTCTTAATATGGTTTATTGGTTGTGTTTTATTCCAAAAATAGTGCATGGTCACGGGGAAAGAGTCCAGCCCACCACGAGAATACAAAGTGAAAAGCTGAGAATCGCTTGCCTCCTCTCTCCTCAGAGGGGACCCCATGACATCCCGCCTCCATCTGGAAGGAACCTCAGGACTTCCTCATACAGCCATGTCTGTGCTGTCAAGTTATTAGAGTGATTTAAGAAAAAACAGACACAAAGGACAGACCGACCAAGCTGGGCACTTGCCTTCTGCTTAGCCTGCTGGCATCTTAAAGATGACCCCCTTCCCTTCCAGAACAAGACTCAGGTGGGCTTCTCTTAAAAACAAGACCACTTGGGGTATAATTAGTGGCCACTAGAAAAAATAAAATACAGTAGATATTCTTTCCATCAGATCTCATCTATCGAACTGGATGACATATGGAATTCATTCATTCATCCACTTCTTTCTGCTTCAATGTTCTCACCTGCAAAATATGGATGATTTAGTACTTCCCTCATAATAGTAATGTGAGGATTATATAAGCCTACAACAGGGATCCCTGGGTGGCGCAGCAGTTTAGCGCCTGCCTTTGGCCCAGGGCGCGATCCTGGAGACCCGGGATTGAATCCCACGTCGGGCTCCCAGTGCATGGAGCCTGCTTCTCCCTGTCTATGTCTCTGCCTCTCTCTCTCTCTGTGACTATCCTAAGTAAATAAAAATTAAAAAAAAAAAAAAAAAGCCTACAACATACTGATCCCCCGAAAAACACCAGCTACTATCATTGGGAGAAATAGAGCATTAGTAAAAAGCATATGGGGGAATGGTACCATTCACTGTGCTATGTCCTGAAATTCTTATTTTCTGACCATTATCTGTCAATGGATAACTCTTCTGTTTCTCTTGATGTATTCTCATACATTATTTTCCAAATATGGCTGTGATTGATAACCGTTGCACAAATCCATTTACCCAATTCTTAGACTCATTGGTATTTTATTGTGAAGACTTTTTTAAACTGGCAAATAATCAAGCACGCATCTCCTCATGTTAGACCAGTGATTCTCCAAGTGTGGTCCCTGGACCAGCAGTGTCAGCATCACCCTGGAACTCACTAGAAGTACAATTTCTTGGTCCCCACCCAAGACCTGCTATGTTAACAAGCCCCATGGCTGATTGGATCTGATGCACGTTAAAATTTGAAAATCTCTGAGTAAGGTTATTTGACATTGAAATAAACAAGGGGTCCTACTGGAATAGTTCCTATACTCCCTATTCAAGAAAACACTTACTGATTTTGGCCAGGAGAACAGGTTTTGAAGCTGTCCCCATCCATCAGTGACAACCTTGTCCCATTAGTACACAGCTTCTGAAGGCCAGCCAATAGGCACCAGCCTTGTTCCAGGGACCCAGCTTCCTTGGCAAAAGGTCACTTAATCCCTAAAATCTCCCACTGATAGGAATCCACAAATCCCTGAGCCTCACACTTCCCATTCTATACAAGATCAGCATTTTGCGGTGTTCATTGCTCAGCAAGTAATGGATCCAGCTTTTTGCTCCTGATATGCAGTGGTGACGTCTTCCTTCAACACCCCGTGCAAATAGGTGGATTTAGTCCAGAGCTGTCAAAACCCCTTGACACCCATAGATATAGACCTTTGTAAATGCATGGGGTGGAGCAGCTGTATAGATGGGAAGCGGTGTCCTGGAGTGGCAGTCACATTTGTATGACACACCCACACCCCTTGTGGACCACACCAGCCCATCTACAGCCCTGGGGCCTTCAGACATCCAGTCTACAACATCCAGGATAGTCCAACCCCTTCATTTTTGTATAAGAGGCGATGCACGGGAAGGGAATCACTCAAGAACAGAGATTGATGTAGCAACAGGTCAAACACAGCCCATTCCTACACTGGTGCACTTTCTACACTTTGGGAAAGAAGGCAAAGTTTTTGTAGCATCATGAAAAGCGATCAGTGTGCTTATTATGTTGCCATAGAAACCACGAGGGATACTGTTCTAGTGAAGGGTATTAGCAAATGTACTTCTTGGTTGTCTAGGAATTACACGGAGTATTTAAACAGTGTGGTTTATATTTATTTTTCATGCTGGGACTTTCTCTTTGGGTGTATTGTACAAATCTCAGGGGAAGAATGTTATTTGACTTAGGCGTCTACTGAGCATTCCCTCTGTCTATCGTTGTGCTCATCCGGGGACAGAAAGATGCATAAGATGCGTCTGTGCCACAAAGCGCACAGCCAGAGGTGGCAGGGGGGAGCTGTGCCAGGGAAGAGAGGGCCATGTGCACTGCTGTGCTCCTAGGACAGAATTCCCTGCAAACTTCCATGAGAACTCAGGGTGGGAGAGATCAGAAAAGATAGGTGCCTATGGCAACAACATTGGTGTTGCGTCTTGAAGGGTGGTTTCATGTTTTCCATGCAGAAAAGAGATGAGGAGGCCTTTGTGGGCTGTGCCTTAATTTTCCTGAAACCCAGTCATGGCGCTGCCAACCAAACACACTGTCTCCCAATGGCCTTATGGAGTTGAAGGTAACACAGTTGATCTTTGGAGAAAGATCCTAAACACCTAAGGATCAAAGACAAATCATACTTACTATACCCACCTTCTGTCGTGGGTTATTGTTCAACTGAGGCTGTAATGAAGTAACCAGAGTTCTATTTATTCAGTCAACAGATATTTATGGAATGCCTGCTCTTCCATGGAAGCACTGTTCTAGCCATTGGGGGATGGCAGTTAATCAAATGACTATTTCTGATCCATTGGCGTTCACACTCCAGTGGTATTGGGACAACTCATAAAGGAAAAAGAGAAGGAAAATAAATCAGGGGAAGGGGATGGGCTGGGGGTGATGGTGACCAAGTATGTAGGAGGATGGACAAGAATTCTCTTGCATGTGATTTTTGAGCAAACACCTGAACAAAGTCAGTGACGGGGTCACACAGAATTCTGGAGAGGGGCAGGATGTAGAAGGGCATTTCAGGCAGAAGGAACAGCCAAGACAGAAGACCTCAGGCTGGAGCATATTTGGTGGGCTGAGCAAACAGAAGAGCAGGGGAGCTGAGTGACCCACTCTGGTCCCAGCCGCATCTATTCTCCAGATTTTGCTCCAAGTGAGAAGTAAATCAGAAGGTTTTTTTTTTTTTTTAAGATTTTATTTATTTATTCGTGAGAGACTCAGAGAGAGAGAGAGAGAGAGAGAAGCAGAGACACAGGCAGAGGGAGAAGCAGGCTCCATGCAGGGAGCCTGACGAAATCAGAAGGTTTTGAATAGAGAATGATTGTCTGTTTGGGAAGGAAATCTCTAGCCATAATTTCTTTGTAACGCTTCTTTTCTTTTTGAGATTATGGTAAAATATAGATAGCACAAAATTTACCATCTCAACCATTTTGAAGTGTACAGCTCATAGTATTGTCTTCACTTAGTCGTGCAAACAATCTCCAGAACTTGTGATCTTGCGGAACCGAACTCTCTCTCAATTAATCTCCAGCTCCCCCTCCCCCTGTCCCCCCAACCCCTGGCAGCCACATTCTGCTTTCGACCCTCAAATTCAATGGTTCTAGGTACCTCCTAGAAGAGGAGGCATATCGTGTTTGTCTTTTTGTGACTGGCTTATTCCACCGAGCATAATGTCCTCAATCAAGGTTATTCCACGTTGTGGCAGTGTCAGGATTTCCTTTAAGGCTGAATAATATTTGACAGTATCCATATACTACATTTTGTGTATCCCTTCATCAGTTGTTGGGTGCTTGGATTGCTTCCACCTTTTGGCCACTGTGAATAATGCTGCAGTGCACATAAGCACACAAATATCCCTTCAATACTCTGCTTTCAATTCATTTGGATATATACCCAGAAGTGGGATTGCTGGATTATATGGTAGTTCTGTTTTTATTATTTTTTTAAGATTTTATTTATTTATCTGAGAGACAGAGGATGAGCAGAGGAGGAGAGGGAGAGGGAGAAGCAGACTCCTCGCTGATCAGGGAGCCCCATGTGGGACCCGATCCCAGGACCCTGAGATCATGACCTGAAGACGAAGGCAGATGCTTAACCAACAGAGCCATCTGGGCGCCCCTATTTTATTTTATTTTATTTTATTTTATTTTATTTTATTTTATTTTAGTTAATTGATTTATTTAAGTAATCTCTGCACCCAATGTGGAGCTGGAACTCATGACTCCAAGATCTAGAATCACATGCTCTACCCACTGAGCCAGCAAAGCGCCCCTGATTTTTAAAATATAAATATAAACATAAAAGTTATGCTTATTCTTAAAAAAAAATAGTTGCATAGTATTCCACTGTACAGACATAACATAATTAGCTCTATTACTAGGCATTTTGGCTGTTCTCAGTTTTTATCATTACAAGTAGAGCTGCAGCGTATAACTCTGCACATGTCATTTCACATGTTGTGCAAATATGTCTATAGGATTAATTCCTGGAAGTGGACTTGCTGAGTCAAATCTCCTATACATTTTCATAAATCTTGGCAAACTGCTCTCAGAGATTGTACCGATTTAAGCTTTCCTCAGCAATGTTTGAGGCAAGAGTCTGTTCTCTACCCTCACCAGATCCCCCAACAAAGGCAAGAACATCAAACTTCTGGAGTTTTGCCAATCCACAGGTATTTCAGTGTAGTATTAATTTGCATTTCTTTGTGTGCAAAGTTGAGCCTCTTTTCAAATGTTTATGAACCACTTGAGTTTCTTTTCCCATGAACTGCATGCATATTATTTTAATTAAAAATGCTTCTCTGCATATCCATTCATTTACAGTGTAAATTCCTCAAGCCTACTGACTCTGCTGGACACCATAAGGACTATTGTAGGTAAAAGAGTGAACTTAGAGGATTCCATTCCTGCCCCCCCCCCCACACACACACCCTGGTGGAGAAGGATTTTGAGCTAAACAGCAAACTGCTTACGGAAAACTTACACGTATGCATTCGTGCATCTATCTATGTAACTTAGACTTGGAAGAACACTTGGCTGTCTACTGCAAGTTGACAGATGATCTTTGAGTAGCAGTGATATTTTTCCTCTGTGCTTTTCCATATTTTTCAAACTTTTGGTAATAGACACACATTAGGTTTGCAATTAGGTGATCTCCTTTGTCCATTTTCTGAATTTTCCGAGGTTTTCTTTCCTTCTTTTTTTTTCCTGCCAGGAACACAACATAGTCTCTGCATTCAGGAGAAAGAAATGCGTGATGTGAAAACACAAGTATGTTAGATATTTAAAAACGCAGGAAAGAATGTTCTTTCTCTATGGCAATGATGAGTTTGGTGAGGGAGATGTAGAAATCCACACTCAGAGCTTACAGGGGGTTGGCCCCTGTTGGAAGCCTTCCCGTCCCAAATTCCAACACAGACCTCCACTCACCAGAAAAATTAAGGACTCGTCTCTTCTCGGCTGGCAACCTCATCTGCATGCAACAAAACAGGAACTGACCAGCTATGAGTCCTGGAAACTGGGCCCCAGGGCGCAGGCTGGGAGTTCCCCTTCCTCCCCTGCTAGCTTCAGGCTCCGTGTCCAAGGGCGACCCCTGTTGGTGGAATTGAAGTACGCCCGTGGCTCTCCTCCTCCCAGGATTGGGATGCCTGTGGTTTAATTTTTGGTGGGGTCTGCTGGAAGCCTTGCAGGGAACTGCACTCTTGCTCCTTTCCCCAGCTGCATTCTGCTTCCCCTCTCCCCACGCTCCCCCTTCCTCAGGCTAGCCTGCCTTGTCTGGAGGCCTGCGGGAAGGAGCCACAGGTGCGGCCAGCCTCTCCAACACCACGCAGGGAGGCTGCTGTGAGGCCAGAGACCAGCTTTGCCGGTCAGCAGGTAGACGGCAGTGACCCTGCTCTGGGGGCCAGGCTTGCACCCTGCCAGCAGACTGAGAAGGCCAGGCCCAGGCAGCTTGTGGGCGCAGTGAGCACACAGGACGTTCAATGCACAGGATGTGGCCGAGGGGCTGCCTCTCACCTCCGCCAGAGCCCTGCGGCTTTCTGGGGGGAGTAACGCCCTTTGGGAGCATTTCTCCCCTGCTTGGAGACTCCCCCTGGAGGTTCTGATAAGAATCAGAAAACCCACACAGCCCTTCCTAACCAGTTGCTCTCTCGCCCTCCCAAGAACAAGCCCATGCATCAAGGCAAGCCTGGGTAGGCATTCTAGAGGACCAAGGCTGCCCACGTTGCCACAGAGGGTTGCCTGGCAGTCAACGTCCATCCCATGATGATGGGAAGTGCCAAATGGGCATTGATACGGTCTGATTTCAGACATGTGGAGCCTGTTTGCAATCCATCAGCATTACTTTCTCCCCTGGGCATTGGTCTGTGATAAAGAAAGCTGGACACCAAGGAATGTACTTTGAGAAAACATGACTAAGGAATTCTCAGAGCCCATCAGCACACAAGAGTCTTCCTTCACTGTTTAGAGTCTCGGTCCCTGTGGAGCTCACCTCTCACTAGAGAGCACATGCCTTGCAGGCCTCAGATCTATTCTCCCCTGTAGCTCTCCATGCTCCAAGAAAGACTGATTCAAAGCTGCCGTCTCTCTGAGTACCCAGATCCTCAGCATCTTCCAGATATTTGTGGGTCCTGGTGTCTGGGCTTCCTCTTAAAGAAAGGAAGGGAACTAGAAATGATGGTTGAGGAGGGTGGGTAGTAGCTCCATCTAAATTTGCTGGAAAGGAGAGGTGGGGGAGGGATGCTTGCCAAAAGACCCAGCTGGCTACCTTTCAAGATGTCAAGGAAGGGTTGAGGATTCTAATCACTGACCCCAGTGAGGGTCCAGACCAGCTTTCTGGGAAGGGCCTGTGGAGGAACTCAGGGCTTCCCTGGGTTAGCCAGGCAGTCAGGGCTTCTGCCCCAGCCTGGAAGACAGACACAGACTCTAGCAGCTTCTGCCTGACTGGTTTGGTGGTGGTGCCTTCATGGGGCTGGTGTGTGCTGCCTAGAATGAGGACCTTCCCCACAGAGTTGGTTCTCACCGGGTGCTGGCTGGAAGGAAGGAAGAAACATATTCGAGGAGGCTCCAGCTAGTAAGGTGAAAGGGCTACGTTGTAAACTCCAAAAGAGTGGGACAGATGGAAAAAAAAAAACTGGTATCAAAACCCTCATTTTACAAATGACAAGCAGAGACCCTGAGAAGGGAGTAGATGACCACGGGTCACCCAGCAAGTTAGTGGCAGATTTGAGAAAAGACTCCAGGTGCCCCAGGGATCTGACATGGGCTCTTTCTACTTGTACTGTTTCCTCGGGCAGGAGACCATCTAGAGGCGTCACATTGTTTCCCTTGACCCTTGAGGATCTTGATCTGTCCAGTAAAAGAGGATGCTGGAGGGATTCTAATTTACAGAGCACCTACTATGTGCTAAGTATCTGCATATTGCAACCTCATTTTTTTTTTTTTCAAAGACCTCTTTTTTTTTTTTCCCAAAGAGTCTCTAGCTCGTCGCCCTGGGGACAAGGGCCATTCACGAGAGACACACACAGAGCGAGAGAGGAAGAGGCAGAAACACAGGCAGAGGGAGGGGGAGAAGCAGGCTCCATGCAGGGGGCCTGATGTGGGACTCGATCCCAGGCCCCCAGGATCACATCCCGGGCCAAAGGCGGTACTAACCGCTGAGCCACCCGGGCTGCCCTTGCAGCCTCATTTCTATCCTCATTTCTATCCTCCAGTAGGTCAGGTGAGGAAGCCTCAGAGAACCCATTTCCTTGATGAGAATAGTGCCACCCAGAGGGGCTTAAGACCTTTGTCTGGTGTGTCTGACTCTGGTTTCAGATGAAGTTCTCTTTGAACGCGTTGCTCTTGCAGGAACGCTGGGTCCCGCGTACCAGGGTCTCTCCAAGGCCACACTTTTTTGATAAGTTAACAAAGAAAAAAAAGAAAAGAAAAGAAGATCCTGAGACTCTGAACCCCACCCCGCGGCCACTCGGGCCGACGCAGGGCCTTCCCTCCACAGCCCGTGGCCGGGGGCCGGGCCGGGGGCCGGGGGCCGGGGCCGGGGGGGCCGAGCGGGTCCGCGCCCGGGCTCCAGCGCCCCCACCCGGCCGCCGCGGGGCTGTCCGCGGGCCCCGGCGCGGCGGGCTCGGGTCTGCGCCTCCCAGAGCGGCCGCCAGAGCCCGCCCGGGGCCGGCCGGGGCGCGGGCCCCAGCCCCACCTCGGCGAGGGGCGGTCGGCCGGGGGCGGGCGTCTGGGGCCCCGGGGAGGAGCCAGCGGCCGGCGGCGCCGACCCGCCGCGCGCTATAAAAGCGGCCGCTGGGGCGCGGGCGCCGGGGAGCGCGAGCGGAGCGCGAGCAGAGCGCGGCGCCTGCGGCCATCGGGGCGGAGCGGGCCGCGCGCGGGGCCCCACTCTTCCAGACGCGTCCTCGGAGCTCGCGGGCCCGTCGCCCTGCCACCCGCCCGGCCCGGCCGCGCACTCCTGCCCTTGGGGCGTGCCGCCGCCTCGGCCACCGACCGCGAGGTAAGCCCGAGCCCCGGGGGAGGCCAGCGCGCGCCGGCGCCTCCCGCGCTCCCGGGGCACGGTGCCCGGCTCGGGCTCCTGCCAGTCCGTGCGCTCTGTGCTCTGCGGTCTGTCCGTCCGTCTGGGAGCCCGTCGAAGGGCGCACGCCCCTGTCCCTGCCCTCTGGGAGGTTTCTCCGAAACCGTGTGATCCTTTGCAAGCAGCAGGTGCCCGGGGGCGCCAGCGTCCCAGGAGCAGGACCGGCGGTGCGTGTGTGTTGGGGGGGGGGGGGACTTGCTTTCCGCAGAGTCAGCCCCCTTCTCAGGGGCAGAGGGAAGGGGTCTGGCGCCCGGGAAAGGGGCTTGCGGGCGAGGGAGCGCACAGAGGGCCAGCTCGCGGGTCCAGCCGGCGGGGAGCCGCGCACATCGTGCACCCGCGGGTGTGCGCCTGGCAACAGGTCTGCGCCCTGCTGCTCGGCCTCGGCAAGGTCTTCCTTCTGGGGTCCCCATCACCTCCCGCTGGCTCCGCTGGCTCGCGCACTCTCCCCGGGTGGCGCTGGGTCCCAGCGGCGTGGTGCCCCGGAGGGGGACCTGGGGGGGGTGCAATTAAATGTTAAAAGAGGTGACAGCCCCTGTTGACGTTTGGACTGAGACTGCCAGCCAGGCATTGCTGGGAGACGGTTCTTTGGTGCCTGGCAAGGGACCTCGGCTTCAGGAAGGGTTAAATTAGGTGAAAGGCAGGCGCCTGGCGAAGCGCAAGCCAGGGCTGTGGCTGGGTCTCCAGCTCGTCGCCCTGGGGACGAGGGCCAGAGACCTTCTGGAACGGACCCGGCGGCACGCATGTGCTCTTGAGAAAGGCGCCCAGGGCGCCCAGGTCCTCAGCCGCAGACGCAGCTCTCCGCGCCCGCCGCCGGTGCCCGCGGCTCCAACACCACGGCCGTCCCAGGCGCGCCTCCAGCAGCAGGCTTTGAGGTCCGGAGTCTCGCTCCGCAGAGCGCAGCCAGCGATGCCCACAGGTGAGAACTCTCTTTTGAAACTACTCTTTTGATGTTTGAGCCAGTTCCTGGCTGCAGCCCCAGCCCCCGAGAGGGTGAGCCCGGGAGCGAGCGGCTCCATTCCGCGGTCTGGAGGCGACGGGGCGCGCCCGGGGGCTGGAAGCCGGCGGCTCTGCGTGCCCAGGCGCGGCGCCACCATGGACAGCTCCCAGCCGCTTCCTCCGCTCCGGCTCCGCGGCCCTGGGTCTCGGGAAGTCGCCTGCTTCCCTCCCAGACGCCAGGTGTTGAGACGCAGGGCAGCAGGACAGGGACAGCTAGTTTTTGAGAGCCCTCTGTAACCTGTCCCAAGGCCGCGGGAGGGCAAAGGGAGCCTGTGGTTGGTGACCGGGTCCTCGATGGGCCTGCCGCCGAGCCCCGTCCCGGACCTCTGGCATGGGGGGTGGCGGGGAGGGGGTCTCCGGCTTTTCGGCAGCGCCCAGAGGCCCTTCAGAGGTGTTATTATAAATGTGTGACGCCTGAGCCTCCGATGAGGCAGTGAGATCATGCCAGACCTAATTAGGGACTGCTCAGACTGCTCTCTCTACACAGCATGGGGTTGTGTTGCATTTTATTACATTATTTAGCAAATTTGGTATTGGGAAGAGATATTAGTGTCAGAGTCACAGAGACAGGATGGAGAAGCATCCAATAGAACAAGTTTCGGAGAATGTATTTGGATGCATTTGCTAAAAGCAGCTATGCTGTTTTCTGATCCTCATTGTTTTCTCCACATTGTTTTCTCCACGGTGTAAAACACTCTTCAAGAAGCTCCCAAAGGTTCCTCTTGAGTTCACTTGATGCATTTTCGAGTTGGTTGCTTGGAAACAGGGAGGGGAGAACCTGTAGGGGTTCACCTGTGCAAATTAGGCACCTCCTTTCTCGGCTAAGAAATGGCATGGAGTGGGGCTCTCCTTTTTGCCCTCTGCACCTATACAGAAGTGTGTATCTTCCTCTATCATAAAATTCTAAGGCATGTCCAAGGTCTGATTCTGTTGATGACTGATGGAGGTCCATGGAGAAGTAAAAAAAAAATCAAGCATCCTTTTTTTTTTTTTTTTTGAGGAAGCGTGTGTGATTTTGTTAAAGGTACTTGAGCTCTGTGCCTGCTTCCTCATCTGTAACATGGGACCACACACTCTCCCTGGCAGAGTTGCCAACGAGAACTAAAATGGCACAATGTAAACCACTTAGCCCCTCATGGAGTACAGAGAACACTCTTAAAATGGCAGTGATCACAGGTGTATTTCAGAGTTTCTTTTGCAGCACCTGCCCTCTGCTCTCTCCACTAACCAGCAATTGTTTGACAGGGAGACTCCGTTTCCCACTCTATGTTCATGTTGGAGAACTTGTGGATGAAAGTATTGAAGTTGATCACAATGCCAACAAAAATGTTGTTCAAGGATAAACAGAAGAACTTTCAGTGAGACAAATCAGGCACCTGTTTTTCTCACCTCTACCACTTGGAAGAAAGACAAAGTAAGTCATTTTCAAAATATTGGCATAGCCCTCCAGATGAGAGGAATAATTCTTCCTGACACTTCTCTCAAAACAACCCAGGATTTCCAAAAGCCCTCCTTGTCTTGCTGCGGGGGCGGGGATGAATTTTCTCGGGTCTTGATGGGGAGTGGCCTCCATGGCCCCTGTTTCTGGATCACTGCAGGGTGGAGTGAGGGTTTGCTGCACTGGACAGCACCTTGTCTGGGAAGCTCATGTGGGGTCCTCCCCATGCAAAAGGCAGCACATCCCTTCATGGTGGAGCCCTGCTTGGCTGTGAGATCCTGCCTGGGACACAGGTCTGCCTGGAACATTGGCTAGTTATTTGATCCCAGCTGGATTTGAAGATACCCTCCAGCTCTGCATTTGGGATTCTGTCTGGTAAAAATCATGAATACCATAAAGTTTGGATAATGGAATTATAATGGGCCCAATCTCACAGTTAGAATTTTTTTCCTGAAAAAAAGTACGTACACGTGTGTGTGTGTGTGTGTGTGTGTGTGTGTCTGTATTTGCCAGTTTCATATTCTAGTACTCTTAGATTTTTTTCATCTGTGTTTTTCCTTGGTAGATCAGAAGTCATCTTAGCTCCCTCCATCTGAAAGACATGGAGCTCACAGATGCGGTGCACAGATGCTGGGAGTCTTTCCATGAGTTTCGTCTGCCTGATGGTGTGAATGGAGCAGGAGGCTGGGCTTCACCCTGAAGCTCACCCTGAAGCCCTGGCTCTCTTCTCTGGGCTTCCACACAGGTTCCGGTATCCAGCACACAGAGCTTTCTGGTAGGAAGACAACTGAACCACAGAACCCCCTTGGAGTCAGGGCCAGTGAGGGGAGGAATTTGCCTCGGAGGTGGCAGGGGGCTCTCCATAGGCCCTGTGGCACTCTGGGTCTGAGCCTCTGGGGCAGGTCAGACAGCAAGAGTGGCATTTGGGAAAGGCCAGCAAGACGAGTGGGGTGAGCTCAGTCATTCTCAGCCTTCTCTGAACCCCGCTGCTTGAGTAGCCCCCTCTGTGGTATTGGCAGAGCAGCACATTGTAGAATGAATGCATTGGTAGTTACAGCCCCAGAGAAACACAAGTGTGTGGGTTGTTTTCCTAAGAGGAACAGAGATGTTTATGGGCTGCCCCCATGCCGCCTGATGGTTTTGAGGGCTCTGTCGAGGCTCAACGTGGCTGCAGGCACACAGGTCCTCCCTTCCCTCCCAGCCCCTGCAGGTGCATGAGCCCTGGAGAGCACAGCAGCCTCCCCCCAGCACTCCCCGGGAGGAGGTCTCCTTCTCTCCAGCTCCAACAGTCTGGCTCCTCCTGCACTGGAAAACTGCTGAGGTGTTATCTCTGAATCTTTGCAAGGGCAGCCACAGGACTGATTTAGATATAACTTGGTTTAAAGTGCTTTTATCAGACAACTGCTTTTGAAAACCCCAGGTGTTTCTCTCGGCTGTCTGTAGGAGAGCTTGGCCATTAGGCATTTTGTGTTATGGGGAAGGCACGTCTAGAAGCTGGTCCTTCGCCAGTGTAAAGTGGCCTGCCTCTCCTGTTCCTAGACATCTCGAGGGGGCAGGAGGGCTTTGAGCTTCCCCCGGAGCCTGTCACACTGTTTGATCTTGTCTGGGTTCAGGAGTTCCTGCTGTTGGCTGTAAGGCTTGGGCCCAAAACTGGGCAAAGCACAGTGGCCAGTGACTCCTAGACTGGACTATGTAGAATTACTGGGGAGCATGTGAAGATGCAAACTCTGATTGGCTGCACTGGGGAGGGGCCCAGGAGTCTGCTTTCCTAACCAACTCCCAAGTGATGCCGTGGCCCACCGAGCTCCTTGGGAGGTGCCAGGGGTACATCATTGCCTTCCTATAATCCAGCTCAGCCCTTCTTGGTCTATGTTAAGTCAGTTTCTGGTGTCTGAATGCATGCAGTCCAGCTGGCCTGTGTCCTCCTAATGACCTTATAATGACCCCTCAAATTCTTGGAGGTAATTATTGTTGCTCCTAAACTGTCTTATCAGTAGACTAAATATCATCCCCTTTTCCCTGTCATAATAAATTTTCCAGCTCTCTGAACCGAGTTACTTTTAAGTGCAAGACCATTGTGCAAATGGCAATTTATCTTTGCCTGGCAGAGGCATCTGAATGTAATTTTGCTGGTATTAAGAGATCACTTGGGGAGTCTCATCTCACTCTGGTTCCAGACACAGAGAATGCATGTTTACATTTAGACAACTTTACTTGCCTCTAAAAATCACAACTTTTTTTTGAACCTAAAAATGAAATTTAAACCTCCGTTCTCTTGCTCAGCCCCCCTCCCTGTGACATTCCTGCAGGATGAGCATGCATGATGGTCAGCCCAGAACGTAGGTGTGCGATCGCGTCCTGTCATCCACTGCCGCATCTGGAGGCAGAAAAAAAATTGAGTACAAAATGTTGATCATCTTTTACATGGAGGTCCTGTGTTAGCCATGGGAGGAGGTGGGATTAAATAAATGGTCCCTGGCATTCAGAGCTAACAACAGTCTGGCTGGGAGAACAGCCGCCTAGGTCAGAAGCTGCCATATGGTGTGATGAGGGCTGAGACACGTGGGTCAGGAGGATCGGTGGGCCAGGAACCTGCTGGGGACAAGGGAAGCCAGAGGACTTCCCCAGGAAGGGGGGCATACAGTGCTTCTGGCAGGATTAGCAGGGTTTCATAGGGATTTTCCCATGAGGCAACGTGAGATTTGGGGAGCAGAATTCAGAAGGTGTTCCACACAGAGAAAAGGCCTCAGGGAAAGATCCAGAAGCCCAGGCAGGCTTAAACCTCTTATGTCCCACAACCTATCATGTTCAGGAAGCTCCTTACCTGTCCCAGGTGCATAAGCGCCCTTACCCACCCAGACCTTGAACCATACCAGGCAGAAGAGAGAGTCCTTCTGAGCACCTGGTGTCTTTAGTTTCATAGACTTGTGGTTTTCAACTACTATAACCATAATTTTTTTTCCCAACAAAGTCTTACTACATCTCATTTACAAACCAGATAAAAAGTGGCTGTGGCTGGGAGGACGTTTTTATCTCGAGGTCCCCCAGGAGTTCCACAGAGCTCTGTGGGTTCCAAGGAGCACCGTTTGAAAACCTCTGCCTTGGATCATTTCATTTTGCTTTCGGCATTCATATTACTAGTGCCAGCTTCATATTATTGTGGCTTGTCTTGCTATGTCTTAAGATTCTGGATGTCTTGCTGGGCTTGGTGTCAACAGTTTTTAATAAGATGATGCCAGAAGTATGCTGTGTGTGATTGTCTCACAAACATGAGGTGTGTGGGTTACTGGTGACAAGTGTATGTGACAGATACTGGCTCAGAAGACTCAAGCTGTAGCTGACCAGCACAGGAGACAAAGAGAGGTGTGAACTTCTTGCAAAAAAATGGGCTTTTTATTTCCAACCTTGTCCGTCAATCTATGCACCCAAGATTCTTCCGATTCTATAGAAGCTGGCAAGAAGGAAAAATAGCTTATTTTGAGGTATAAGACTCGATAAATTATTTCCAGGATCTTGCGTCCTTTTTCACTGATGTAAAGGAGACAAATTTGAATGTGGGAGGTTTTTGAAAGTGGAGTTTGAACGGGGACTGTAAGTCGAAAGTATAAAAACAGAGAAGCTCTGCTGACTCCATGGGGATGGGATGGAAGGTTCCAATTCAAGCTGTGGCTCCTGCTTGCTTCTAACAGAGCTCTTCTACTGGAGAAAATCAATGCTCAGATGGGACAACCCCCAATGGGGGGGGGGCTGTCCTCACCCACCTGTGCTTCTTCTCCTTAGAAAAGTATTGGTGCTTCTTCTCCTTAGAAAGGGATCTGAAGAACCCCTTCTGAGCATAGACCCAGCTCTAAAAATCCTATGACTGATTTAAGGTGATCAAAGTGACACGTGGTTAGTCTGGGGAACTTGGAGGACACCCCCACCTCTTGGAAGACCCTGCTGGCTCTGTGAGGAGCCTCAGCAGAGCAAAGAGGCAGGTGGCATCTCCCTCCAGGTGGGTGTCCCCAGGTGCCAGAGGCTCCTCTTGCCTGCTGCCAGAACAACAACCCGCTGAACCCCACAGCGTCAGGGAGCGCTGCTGTGCTGGTGGGTGACCAGCAGCCTCACCATCTGGGGGCATCTGGCCTCACATTCAGGGGTCTTTGCTTCAGACCATATCACCCTAGACATTGGAACACCCTGAACTTTGGATTTGACTCCCAAACCATCAGGATGCAGCCCATCCTGGCTTGCTAGGGCTGGACAGTGGCTGGCTCCTATGTCGCCCTGACCTCTTGGCACGGGTGACCAAAGACCCTGGCTCCCTAGATCCCACAGAACTATCTGGGGGTGCTCAGTGGTGACCCTGAACTGTCTACTGGATGCAGAGGCCATGTTTGGCTCTCTCTACTCCCTGGGGGCACAGGCAGTGGTGTCTGCTGGTGGGCGATGAGGGCGCAGGGGCCCGAGGGTACAGAGCTGGTACAGGGTGGCACCTTGGCTTGCACTCACCTGCCTTCCTTCCAGGGCTCTTGTCCTTGCTGTGTGGTTGGGTAATTATTCCCAGCTCCTTCCCCTAGAGCTTCCTGACCCCGGGAGGTCCAGAGCCCCCCAGGCTGACGATGGGTGTGCAAAGCTTTCTCCTTCCTCAAAAGAATAACAGGAATGAAACCTCAGGAGGAGTGAGTTGGAGAACAGATTTGGGAAAACCATGAAAAACAAAAATGTTTTTGAGCAAACTGGTGGTTTTAGGACCAGCCTATTTCAAAGCTGACTGTGTTACAGGCACTGAGTAATTCACTCATATGCTAATTTTCCAAAGTTTTGGATTCAGGAAAACCTCAAACACAGTGGCTAAGTACTTTCCCTTTCCTTTAAAAATTGTGTTTATTTTCGGACGAACCTAATCCATATGTTTCAGATCCATTTCCGCGTTACTCAGCAAAAGGTTGTTTTTCACCGACATTGCTGAGCCGTGAGTGTGCTTTGGTCCCTTCTCGTCCCTCCTGCAGCCACTGCACGCTTCAGCCGGCTGGTGCTCCCGGTCCCGCAGCTCCGCGGCCTCTCATGACACACGAGTAAACACAGGAGAAAGTCAGTCACGTGGATCCTGTAGTCCTTTTTTTTAAAGATTATATTTATTTATTCATGAGAGACATAGAGAGAGAGGCAGAGACAGAGGCAGAGGGAGAAGCAGGCTCCCTGCAGGGAGCCCAGTGCTGGACTCAATCCTGGGACCCCAGGATCACCCCCTGAGCTGAAGGCAGACACTCAAGCACTGAGCCCCCCCCCCAGGAGGCATCCCTGATCCTGTCTTTATTCACAATTGTGATATTTGGTTCCCTATGGATTTTCTGCATGAATTTCAATTTTTGAAATGGGGCATTGCAATATTGTTTATATTAACAACTGGGGGGTTTTGGTGCTCTTTTACATTTTGAACCCTGACCTCAGCCTCAGTCCAGTAAATGCCACGTGGAGAGGCCAGTGCCCGAGACACGGCAAAAAGGTATTGGTGATGTGAACCAATCAGTGCCTCTGGCTCTTAACCCAACTGTTGATTTGATCTGGGTGTAGCGCTGTCGGGGAGAAGGAGGAGAGGAGGGTGAGCTCTCAGCAGACTTCCGTGGACCTGAGGCCTGTTTTCCCTTCTCCTTTGCCTCCTTTCGCTTTTAGAGGGAAGGCATCGTGGTGTCCATGCTGAAATGTTTTGCAGATTCTGCTGGGCTGATGTGTCACTGTGTCTGTGACTTCTTCGGAAGGGACTGAGTTCATCTGATTTCTCAATTCAGTTCCTGGTAGCAAAAGAGAAAGCAGCTGTTGGATTTTAGCTTTGGAACTTGCCTGTGCAAGAATTTCTTCTCATTTAAATGATTTTTTAAAAAAAAATAAGAAGGCACAGCAATCTCAGCGGTGTCTGTCTGGTTCATAGCTTGGAAGAGGCTCAGAGATTCCTCCGACCACATAATCGCCACATAATCGTGGGTTGTGTAGATACATGAGCCAGGTGGCCAGGCGAGAGCTTGCGTCTGTTTTAAATTTTAAGGTCCTTGGGTAATGTTGTTACAAATGGTAACATATAAACATTTCTTGGGATTTTCTGAGAATGACCATGTAGTGAATTTCATTTTTACTTTGAACATCCCCACATACAGTTACTTTAAATGAGAGGCTATTTTTAACATAAAAAAAAAAAAAGATGGTGCTTTGATTGAATCTTGCTTAATAAGCACAAACGTGAGTCTGTGCTCTGTGGGGTCATTCGGGGACACCACCTCTCGTGGGTCAGGGGAGCAGAGCAGAACAGAGACCTGGTCTGAGCCGTGAGGGTCAGGTTTGCACAAGGCTGGAATCTCCTTCCCATGATGCACAAAAGGGCCTCGTGTCAGTACAAGAAAGAGGCATTTCTTCATTCAGGACAGGACCTCCCTGGGCTCAGACGCAGAGATTTTTATGTTCTGGGTATTCCCAAAGCCTAGCACATAGCAGGCACAAGGTATTTATTAATTATATGGCTGCATGAGCCCTACATTGGAGCTCCAACCCCCCCCCCCCCCCCCCAGTGCATACGTTTCTCACAGAAAGAGATTTGATGTGGATCCTTGTAATTCTGCTGGCATGGGATGAAACCAGAGTCCTACCAGTCAGTCACCTTCTCAAGGTCTGCCCTTGGGGGGCCCTTGGGGTTATACTTGTCATTATTATGGATACCTGGTATTTACTGAGCATTGACTAAGAGGTCAGGCTCCATGGGAGCATTGAATCCTCCTGATGGCCCTGAGCAAGGCATCAGAGGGAGACCCAGTGAGGTCTGCTGAGGGCTGCTCAGGAGCCTTGAGTTCCTCAGGGACATTAGGAGGTGATGCAGTTGGAACTGGGACCCAGATCTGTGTGCACCCAAATGCCCGTGCTCTGACTGATGCCCAATGTTGCTTGAGTTTTCAATTTTGAGAATGCATGTTTATGGTAATATTGTAATTCATAGTGAAGTAGTTGCAGAGTAATTTCAACCCCAAAGCGGTCGCTGTTGATTTGCCAATTCTTGGTTGGACAACTGGGGTTCAGAGACGCCTCCACTGCACCTCCCTGTGATGGAGAAGCTTGCATGCAGTCTAGCTGGGAGACAGACAGGTACTCAGTGAGCTGTAGTCTGTGCTGGAAGCAAGGTGTGCAGTGGGGAAGAGACCAGCAGGCAAGACTCAGGATGGAGGAGGTGGTGTTCAGCTGGCTCTTTTTTTTTTTTTTTCATTTTTTTTTTTTCAGCTGGCTCTTGAAGGAGAGCATGTTTGCTGGCCAGAGAAAGAGGGTTAGGAAGGAGGGAAGAATCTGAAGGAAGTTCCTGAGGGAAAGTCTAGGAGCTCCTGGAAATGAGATGATAATGGTGGGGGGAGTGGGTCAGGGAGCCTGGCCTTTAACCCAGGTGATGTTGATAAGGGGAGGGGTGGGATCACTAGGGGGACCTTCAGCCCTTGGTCCTGGTGGCAGGTGGTTTGGGTTAGGATTGTGTCCCTCAGTCCAGAGGGTGATGTTTTGGCAGCGAGTGCATCCGGGATCCCGCGTCACTGGTACAGTGTGGCTGGCAGGGCCTAACAATAAGGAAACATAGATAGCCCAGCGTGTTATTGGTGCCCGGCCAACAGGGCATGGAGGGCATGAGGGAGGACGTTACACTGGAAGTATTTCAGTGACTTGCAGCCCTCATCACTGCCAGTATAGGGCCTAGTCCCTCTGCAGGTGGAACTCCAAGGCTCTGAGGGTGATTTTCTGAGACTCAAACCCCACACCCTTGTTTACCAATATCCTTCCAGACTGTCCAGCCTCAGTGTGGGGTCAGCAGGGCACGTGCCTCATCCTGCGGCCTGTGTGCTGATTTCCATAAGCACCTTCCTAACTCTTCACAGACTCTTGGGCATATCCCTAACTGTCTCGCTGGACTGATCTGCACGAGAGGTGGTGCAAGGAATGAGGGGCCCGGGGACAGGATTTCTGTGAGAGGCTCACTTTAGGCAGGAGCAAGCGGTCACTGTGGAGGATGCTGGTCCAGCTCAAGTTTTGGAGAAGCTTCACTGGATGAAGCAGATTGTCTGAATGCTGTCTCATGTGCAAAGGTCCTGGGGTGACCTTCCTTTGTCTCCCTCTTCTTCTCTGCACTGTGTTTGTAATTAGACATTCAGGGGATTTCAGGGAATGAAATCCAGCCACACATGTCCCCTATGTGCCAGGAACTGGTCTTAGTCCTTTAGCAAACCTATGAGTGCCTGTCAGGTGGCCAGAGGAGAGAGGCATCCCCAAGGCCTGCAGCTCTGCGAGTTTCAGTTCAGATCACCACACTCTCCAAGGTGGTTCTCACCAGAGAGCAGTGTGGAAGCAGTATTTCAGGAAAAGTTCCTGTGGATTTTGCTGACTACAAAATAAACTGTTGCCCATATTCCTTCCTCATCACTTTTAAAGGCTTTTTAGTTGATGTTTTCTTGGGCTTATAGAATATTAGAGCTGGCGGAATGAACCGGAAAGAGGCGTGGGCCTTGGAGCCTCACAGGCCTGGCTGTAAATCTACCTCCCCCGCTGATTCGCTGTGTGACTTCAGAAAAGTTATCCTGCCTCTCCCTGCCTTGGTTGTTTATCCATCCCCTAAGATGGGATAACCATATATTTTTCTGAGCATAACTAACGCACAGCCACTAATAGTGAGATGACACATGGCAAACCTCTTAGAGCTGTGGCCTGGTACCCACGAGGTCTACACATGGCACGTCTCCTCCATCTGTCCGCACATGCCATTGAATCAGCAGACATTTCGAGTGAAGGAGGCGAAACTGTGACTTCTGGGCGAATTTGCAAACTTTAAAACTTTGTCAGACGGTAGCAGTGCCCCGTCCTGCAGCCGCCCTCCGAATGGGGCCCTAGAGGCCGCGTCGTGGAGGAGGCCCACCTCTGCATGCCCTGGGGCAGGAATGGGGTCCACTTGCCCATGCTACGTCTCTGGAGCTGAGCTGCTGCCTAACACAGGCTTATGAGCAAGTGCCGTGTGCAAGAGAGGTACTCGCGGACATCCCCTGGCTTCTGCCATGTACCACTTGCCCTTGAAGTGCCCTCCACATCCTCCCGCACTCACAACCTGCATCAGGCCCTGTAAAGACAGGGAGCACTGTTTCTATTTCATCTCCCTGTATGGATGAGGACACAGAGGGATTGCATGACTTGTCAGGGCCGCACAGCCGGCACGAAGACACAGTCTCACTCACCAGCCGGAACCACCATGCTGAGCTGCAGGGCCACAGGTAAGAAGCAGAAGAGGGGAACGGATTAGAAATTTTCTCACTTCCAATGGAAATGCGAAATTTAAAGATGACAAAAGCAGATTTCCTAGAGCCTCCATGCCCTGGCTCAGGAAGCAGGTGTGTGGAGCCACGGTGCAGAGGGGCCGTGTGGGGTGGGACAGGTCGCTGTGACCATGATGTCTGGAGGGCGTGGGCTTCTGGCCCATCCTGGCTGTGCAAGCTGGCAGACCAGTGTGCCTTCTTGGAGGACGGCTTTCCCCTCCTATTCTCCAAACTTTGGAGCCATTGGGAGGCATGTCAGTGGTCTGGGTGTGTCAGGCCTATATCCTAAACTCCTCACCCACCTGTCACCAAGTTAGCTCCAGCCATTGCCAGGAGCCCCTTGTGAGGATCTTGCCGGGGGAGGGGGGTTTCCTCTGGCCCCCAGGAAAGGGCAGCTGTGCCGGTTCCCTGCTGGTGCTCCACAGGGAGGACTCCCCATGAGGCTGGAACAATTTATTGCTGATTATGGTTTTGAAAACTAAGTTTTGGTGCGTTTCCTAAAACGATTTCTCAGGAGCACCACTTCCTTGGGCTGTTCATAGGCATTCTGAGGTCAAATAAGTTTGAGACGAGCTGGGTTAAATGTGTTCTTACCGCCGAAGCTCTTCTGAGTGGGCCAAGCAGCCAGCGGCCAAGCAGGTCAGCAGCGCTGCCCGAGCCTCTGTGTCTGGAGGTCCCTGTGCTCTCCCAGAGCAGCTGAGGCCGGGGTCGGGGTTGCTGCCGGGATCCTGGAGTAAAGTCCAGAGCTGTGAATTAGGGGGAAAACACTCGGTGTGGCCAGACACCTCCAGCCAGAGCCTTCCATGGTATGAACTGCAGTTTTGCTGATGCCAGTGTCCCTCTGAGTTGGGGCAGGATGCTGTTGTCGAATCCTTATCACCCCTGTCCCTTTGTGTTTGGACCACCGTGTGGCCATGTGTGTCCTGGTTTGGGGGGATCTGAACGGTGCTGTCACCTGGAGTCAGAGACCGTCGGGCACTTCACCTCCCCTCCTGCTCCGGGACTCTGCAGGGTGACTGGTAGCCCTACGTGGCTTCGGAGAGAGGGCTGTAGCTCGTGGTCCCACACATCTTGGTCAGAAGTTCAGCCCTCTTCCCACCTTGTACAAAAGAAGGACGAGTTTACAAATTGGTGCCCATTGCTTTTTAAAAAGCAATCCTTCTAAATGCGATGGAGTATTTAGTGATTATCTCTCACTGAGGATGAGGTACAAAATGGCTTCTGTCCCATTTTGCACTTTGCTATTGGAATTGCAGAGTTTGTACCAGAAAGTATCTCCATAAAGAGATTAGCAAGGATTTTTGGTGGAGATTGGGCCCACCGCTCCTTGCTGCTAGTGCTCAGCACTGCAAAGTGCTTTGTAAGTGGCTGGGACTGCCCCCAAATTCAGGGCTGCTATTGTCCACCCTGGCTGGGTCCACCTTTCACCCTGCATGGCTCTGATTCAGAACCCTAAACCCCAGATGTACTCGAGAGGAGCCTGCCCGCAAATGAATGAGCAGACGGAGGGTACAGTGGGTGAGATGTTCTCATCATGGGGCTTTGGTGCACGCTCTGTGTCCCTTTTACATCTGTGATAAGCCACTGATGTGTGCTCAGTCTGAGCTGTTTACTGAAAAAGATACAGGGGCTTGGAGCTCCGTATTAGTACCAGGTGAATTAACAAAGCCAGGGGCTGTTGCACTTGCCGAGCCAGTTCATTCAGCCACCGCTTCCCGAGCAGCCACTCCACGCCAGACACAGAGCACGCACCACCTAATCACTCCTTCTCTGACCTAACAATTTGAGGTTGGGGGCAGCCGTGTGAACAAATGGGAATAATAGTGTCTGTATGAGGCACTGATGGGGCAAAAAGTAAGAACTCTACCCTGGCTTGGTTTGAACCCTACAAATCGTACTGAGAATTTGTGAGCAGAGAAGGGCCCTTTGGACGAAGGGAGATTGGATAGTCTGGTCCATTAGAGGAGCTCAGCATGGTCAGAGTGGACAGAGAGAGAGAGAGAGAGAGAGAGCTTCAAAATGAGAGGTCCCCGGACAAGTCCTGTAAGACAAGGGCCTGACCAGAGCCCAGTGGCTCGTCATGGCCCCAGCTTGATGAGATTGGCCGGGGTTTCTCAGGGAATAGTGGCCAGCAGCCCATGGTTGTCAGAAGCTGAGAAGCGCAGATGATGCAGCCCTGAATATTATGCATAGGGTATGATGTCTAGATTTAGTCTGAGATCGCTGCATATACCCTGTGTGATGTGGTTGGACCACGCTCACTAGTCAAGTCTACTCAGTGCCACGGGGACACCTACAATGTCCTGGGCATGTTACCAGGTGTGGGCAGCGTGGTATGCATGTTCTGTGAATAATATAACCATATAACTAAATTCCTCTATCCCTCGGAAAGTAGAGAAAAGAAAAAAATACCACAATTTCAGCCACTTAAGACAGTTGCTGCAAGAATTTGGGTGAATATTTTTTTAAGGTTTATTTATTTATGAGAGAGAGAGAGAGAGACTTCGAGCTAAGTGCGGAGTCCGATGTGGGGCTCAATCCCACCACCCTGAGATCATGACCTGAACTGAAACCAAGAGTCAGACACTCAACTACCCAGAGGTCCCATGTGAATATTTATTTTTCTAGTTTTTCATTTTTAATCACTGTGTGAATGTTTACATACCGATGATAGAATTTTATCTCATGCATAAGCAAAAGTTTTCACCTCCTTTCTTACCGCCATCATTTTAATTCCTGTAAAAGGACATCCAATTCGTTTCTAAATTTTTATTCTTAGAAAAAAATGAGGGGATCCCTGGGTGGCTCAGCGGTTTAGCACCTGCCTTTGGCCCAGGGTGCGATCCTGGAGTCCCGGGATCGAGTCCCACGTCGGGCTCCTGGCATGGAGCCTGCTTCTCCCTCCTCCTGTGTCTCTGCCTCTCTCTCTCTCTATGTCTATCCTAAATAATAAATAAATAAATATTAAAAAAAAAAAAAAGAAAAAATGATCACTTTTGTGTAGGCAATTCTTCCCCACACTTGAGTGATTTCCAGAAGAAACATTCTAGAAGCTGGACTTAAGTGGGTCAAGGTATATGGACATGTTTGTGGTCCTTGATCCATGTGGCCTCTGGAGATTGATTCCAGTTATCACGACCACCTGCACTTTCACCAGCAGTAGATAAATACTAAAACTTTAAGGATTATTTTAATAGGTAAAATATTTGTGTTTCTCTGATTGCTGGTGAAGTCCAAGACCATCCCAGAAGTCGGTCTAACTAGTCATTTGTCTCTATTAGGAATCGTCTGTTCAATCATCTGCTCTCTGTTCGGAGAGCCTAACCAGTGGGGTATTCCTTTCTTATCAATGTACCCGAGCTCTTTACATATTTGTGCAAGTGTCTCTCCCTGTCTTTCTTTTTGGTTATTTTGTAAAATACATGAAATAGTGCCATCTAGTCTGACCTGTCTAGTCCACTGAGCTCTATAGGTTCCTTCTTTCAAAATGCAATTCTAGGGCTCTCTGCTGATCCTGTGGATTGCCCTTTAAGCTCCTTGACCCGTCTGGCATTTTTTTTCAGTTCATGGTGTGCAGAGAGGTTCTCCCTCGGCTGTCCACACTGCTTGCTAACCTGATGTCCAGACACCCTGTGTCGAACAAGCTTTCCTTTATCCGCTCAGTTCTGCCTCTGGTAAAAGCTCTGTTGGTCCAGTTACCAGTGTGGAAGATGCTGGGAATGTGATAAGGCTAGCATGGCAGGAATTCGACCAGACATTTATCTGGCCGTCTGGGCGGCCTTCAGGGACTCCTTCTCCGTGGACCGGGCCTGGCTGTGTCTCCAAGGCCCTGCAGATACTAAGTACTTGGCCAAACGGGATCAGTATGGTGGCATGCTGGGCCACCAGCCACCGTGCGAGCTCTGGATGCAGCCGTCCTCATGCAGCACGTGGGGTGGGGGGGTGGGAGGAGGTTGGGGGGGTGGGGGGGTGGGAGGAGGTTGGGGGGGTGGGTGGGGGAAGGGGTGGCTAGCTAGTTTCGTCCCTTGGGAAACACGTGAGATTTCACCCTCGGGGGCTCCCACTCGTGGCCCAGACTAGGTGATGTCATAATTTCAAGTGTCATATGCGGACTCGCCCACCAAATGGGCATTTATGCAGGGTTTTGTTCATAAAGAGGGTAAAAAAATTGTTCATAGCTCATGCTGAAGGGCGCCTGGAATCTTGCCCCATCCTTTGTGTTCCCAGAGGCCTCTGTCCCTACAGACCCTGTGAGTTGTGTGGTGTGGGAGCCTGTGTGTCCCTTCTTCCCTCCACCTGGGGGTGCCAGCTGGGGGTGCTGTGAGGGCAGGGCTCCCGTTTTATTTATGTATAGATCCTTAGGACCTACTGCAGGATCTGTCAGGGTCTGTGTCGGCTGCCTCTGTGGGATGAATGAGTGAATGAATAACGTTTGAATGTGGTTGGCTTGTCCGTGTCCTCCCACCAGAGAGATATGTCATGTGGCTGTGGCAACTTCTTTCATTTTTTTAATTTTTAAATTAAATTTAAAAAATTATAAATAGTTTTTTTCTTTTCTTTTTCTTTTTTAAATAGGCTCCACACCCAATGTGGGGTTCGAACTCAAGATCAGGAGTCACATGGAGTCACATACTCCCCCCGACTTGACCAGCCGGGCACCCCAGGGTGGCTGCTCCTTTTAAACCATCAGTGTTTCTTTTTACTAAAATTCTGGGAAAACCTTGACTTTAATATCATCTTACTTTAGGACTTCTTCCTAATTCCAGGCTTTGGTTTTCATCAAATACGTGTTATAACCACACTCGTGAGAAGTTTTTATTAACCATATTTTCACAAACCTTACTGTATGTCAGAGCTACAGAGGAAATTCACATTCCAAAAAGATTTACAAGGAAATCGACATTTCTCCAGTTTCTGGTCATATGTGAACTATTTCAGCCCTTGGTGTAGGACTGGAAACATCACATTTACCCCTTCTTTCAACTTTCTAGAAACTTGTTATTAAGTAAAACTGTTGGCTGAGAGGTTTGGGGACGACTTGATTCACCCTGGCGTGCAGGGCCTGCCCGGGCTGGGCCACACCAACAGGTGTGAGAGCTGGGGCCCGGCTCCCACCTCCTTGCCCACCTGCTTCTCCCCTTCCTTTCAGACCTTAGCAACATTCCAGAACTTGTTGGGGTCCTGCTGACATGATGCTGCTGCTCACCATCTTCCTGGTGCAAATACTCTTTTCTCTGCCCAAATATCCAGCAAATGACTGTTCACCCTTCCTGACCCTGCCCAGGCGAGCTCTCCTCGCTTCTCTGTGAAGAGTTCCCTAACTCTCCTTCTCCAATGTATCAGTAAGCTAGTGCTGCATAACAGAGCACCCCGAAGCTGGTGATTTCAAACAGGAGCCGGGAACTACTGTTGGATGGTGGGCCAGCTGGCTCGGCTGGTGTTGGCCTGCTCTTGTGTCCACATTCAGCTGCAGAATGGGTGGAAGCTGGCTGGTCTAGGGTAGGGTGTCCCCACCCACATTTTTGGCACTGGTTGACTTTCTACTGAGGAGATGAGGGTGACTGAACCAAGTGACTCTCTGCATCCAGCAGACTAATCTGGGTGTGTCCTCCAGGTGGCTGACGCAGTACGGTGGGAGAGAAAGGAAAGCACCCACAGATCTCAAAACTTAGCAGCTCGCCGTCACCTCTGCTTCATTCTTCTGGCCAAAACAAGGCCAGTTCTAAGGTGATAGGAAGAGGTTTCTATTCTACCTTTTTCTTTTTTTAAGGTTTTATTTATTTATTCATGAGAGACGCACAGAGAGAGAGAGATAGAGAGGCAGACACAGGCAGAGGGAGAAGCAGGCCCCACGCAGGGAGCCCGATGTGGGGCTTGATCCCGGGTCTCCAGGATCAGGCCCTGGGCTGAAGGTGGCGCTAAACTGCTGAGCCACCGGGCTGTCCTCTATTCTACCTTTTGAGAGAAGAAGCTGCAAAGCCACATTGCAAAGAACATACATCTCGGGAGCGGAGAGAAGGGTGAGGAGAATGGGGCCATCTTAGTGACCCGTCTGCCACACCCACCTTTCACAGAATGGCTTAGGCAACAGTGTTTAACTTGAATGTACTTATATGATGACACATTGCATTGTTTATGTATCAGAATCCTGATTCTGCAAACACATCCTGCTACTCACATTCATCTCAGCTGGTGTCCCCGTCATCGATTGGTTTGGTTTCCTCAAGCTGATGGGCCATCCATGCCCTGAATACAGAACAGGACAGGCCAGCACTCAGGAGTGGGAGCACCCAGGAGGGAGAGGCTGCAGGGGGGAAGGGGCAGGCTGCACAGAACTTTGGCTGCATGTCCTGAAGGCTGGCCTGAGCCTTCGGCTGCTGTAGGGTAGGTTCCAGAGCCTGGAGGAAGCCCCGTCACTTCTTGATGCTCTTGCCTGCAGCCAGGCGTGGGTGGGCAGGTCCCAGCGGCCAAGGCCCCAGCCCTCACCCACTATGCCAGCAATGCAACCCCCAGGGGATCTGCCCTGGGCCCTGCCCACACACCCGGATGTTGACAGGGGCATGGCTCCAGCACCAGCTTTAAGGGATAGTCTCATCGCTTTTAAAATAATGACCATTGGGCGTGGGCTGGCAAGAGCAGTGACATCACTGTCATGTAATTCGGGATCAGTTCCCACTGCTTTTCTCTGCATCTTTGAATGGCTGAGATAAATCTACTGGTTGGGTACATGTCCTGGGAGGTTTCTAGCATACTCCATTCCCAGGTCGTGATGTGATCAGAAAACAATAGCATGGAAGTCAGAGGTCCTGGGTTTGAGATTCAGCCTCTGGCTTGGTGTGTGAAAGTGGACTGGCCGCTGAACTTCTCTAGGCCCAAGCTTTCTTATTGTGCAAGGGCGAAACAGCTCCTGCTTCTGTGAAGGGATGGTAGGACAAGCCGATGTGGCTTGCCAGTCTGTATTCATGGGGACTCATCGGCCCAGGGGAGATGCCCTTCCTGGGGGCTCACAAAGGGGGCCCGGCCCCACCTGTTTTGTCTCTGCATGTTTTCTGACCATGGACCTGGGCTCTCTGCCATCAGGTAGAGAGGTTTGTCCCTCTACCCGATTTTGCCTTTGAGTCTATCGCTATTTTAATAGATCTTTTTTTTTTTAAGATTTTATTCATTTATTCATGAGAGACACAGAGAGAGAGAGAGAGAGAGAGGCAGAGACACAGGCAGAGGGAGAAGCAGGCTCCATGCAGGGAGCCCGACGCGGGACTTGATCCCCGGTCTCCAGGATCACGTCCTGGGCTGAAGGCAGTGCTAAACCACTGAGCCACGAGGGCTGCCCAATTTTAACAGATCTTTAAATACTAAATACATCAATGGTAAGACAGGATCATTCCTGGGTCACAGATCAGGAGACAAGAGAGGCCAGTTTAGAGTTTCCTCCCCTCCCCCCTCGGTTTTACCTTGAACAATGCCCCATGGGCAGGAGTTGTAGCTTCTCAGATATGGACCCTTGATGGCTTTCTCCATCCTCCCACAGAAGGCCAACATTCCAGATAGTTCCGAGTCCTGCACGGTCATGGCAGGAAGGGGAAAGCTGCTTGGCAGGTGCATGGGGTGCACAGCTTCCCATGCAGAATGGCTTCCACACCGCACTGCCCTCCGCAGTGTCTCCCAGGGTGAGTCCTGTGCTCAGAGGTGAACTGCCCCCTGCTGCTCTGTGTGCCTGCGCTCCTCCTCCCATAGGGAGCCCTCCCATAGGGAGCCCTCCCTTGCTGCCGAGGGCAGAGGTGGGCTAGTTGTGGAAGGTGGCTGGTGTGCACTGGGCTTCACACCCCAGGGCGGCTGCAGCACGGACACCCCTCCCTTGGGGCCGCAGGATGGCTTAGTTCTGTCCACCCGTATGTGAGGACTTGAGGCAGAGTTCCTTTCTGCAGTGAGCATGTACTGGCTTACGTCACCTGGCTGTGGAAGGACAAAGCTGGAGCACCATCCTCCTGATAGACGTGTGGGGTGCTCAGTTCCATTTTGACCCAGACTTTCAGGCACTAGACTCAGAAATGCCAAACAAGGAAGGTTTAGTTTCAGGATGTATGTGAACTGGGACTCCTCAGCTGCCTCACAAAACAAACAAACAAACCCCCAAAAACCCAAAGGAATCTATCAGAAGCAAACTGTTGTAACAGGAAGTTTGCTGGTGCAGGGGAGAGTGGTGAGGGTGAGCGTAATGATGGTTATAGCCATCTGAATGCTCACGCCCCAGCACTGCGGTCGTGGTCTGTGTCCACCGTGTCCCAGCTGGGTTATCCAGACGGGACGAGAGAGCCCTAGAGATGTCAAGCAAGTGGCCTAAAGACACGCAGCTAGTCCGCGGGGCGGGGCGGTTGGGCTGCCGGCACTCGGGTCTCTGCGCTGCCTCTGACTCATTTTCTGTGATGGGCGAGAGCCTGTCTACGGCCCTCAAGGATCCCGTCTGGAATATGAGTCAGCTGGACCCCACGGGCTCTTTCCAGCCCTGAAGTACTCTGATCCCCATGACCTGCAAGCTGCCAAGGAAAATGGTGCCCTTTGGGTGCCCTGTTTGCAAACGATGTGGCTGCACAGCCAGAGAGCGTGGGTGAATGTGATTGTGATTCGGTGGAAAGTCTTCTGGGACAGGGGACGGGAGCTTGAAGTTTTAACACCAAGTAGCTGAGTTGCCTGAGACAGGTTGACATTTACTGAGCCTCAGTCTCCCCATCAATGAAATAAGATTGGCCCAGATTATTTCTGGGCCCTGTCCCGGACTGACACCCAGATGCTGACCCACTGCTTCCGACAAGGGCAGGTGCCTCCACAGGCCTAGACTTGCTGGAAGCAAACGTGTCTTTCCTAAGGGATGACTGGGCTTCCTGCAGATCGGGTAAAGATGCTCAAAATTCAGGACAAGACTCTGACACCAAAGCAAATGAATCTTCCCTTTGCAATAAAACAATCTGGTTGATAAGCTGAGACAAGTGCTCTTGTCATCATACCTAAACCAGGTGACAAGCCGGAGGGAGGCAGGCGGGCAGAGTTGCACTGGGGGTGGGGGGGGTTTCAATGTGGCTTTTGTTCTTGGCAGAAAGGTTTTAGCTCATGTTCAGTGGGGGAGGTGGCCCAGGCCTGAGTTTGCAGAACCACTGTGAGGGGCAGGTCGTGTGGCGGCTGAGCGTCCTGGTGCCCCAGAATGACATATTTTCCCGTCGTGCGCTTCAGCTAGCAAGAGGATCCCAGTCTCCGTGGGGACACCACCCTCTGCTCCAGCTCCCACAAGCACAGGAAAACAGGAGAGGCCTCAAAGAACAAGCTCTGGGCCCCGAGGGACTCCCCATGGCTCAGGGACCCGGTCTGCTGAGGGGGGGACCCGGCTGGCTTTGTTCCCCTGATGCTGCAAAGGGCTGGCTGCATTCTGAGTGTCAGGTCCTGGGTGAAAAACAGCACACAGAGAAGGATGATTCTGGGTGTTTTTAAAAACCTACCCCTTCCTGCCCAGCCCAGGACAATATTTACAAAGTGGACATGCAAACAAGCAAACCTTCTTTTCAGGTTTAAATGACTTTGTGCGCCAGGCCTGCCGGGCCCCAGCTCTGGTGCTTGAAGAGCCCATCTGGCAGTGAGCTGTGCCCGCCTTTCCCCCGGTGGTTACACTGTGGTCAGTGAATTCAGAGCAGTTTCAGGGAACACATTCTCAGGGATGCCCTGTGTTGGTTGAAATTACCTTTATTATTATGTTTTTGAAATCTATATGAAACATAAGATCAGGTATAAATTCCTTCAGCTTAGCGTGCCCATCCAACTGTAAACCTCAAACAAGCTTACAGGTGATATGCAAACAAAACCCCGGCGTGAACAGAATTCAGACTGTCAGCGTGAACTTGATGTACCACATCTAAACCTCTGGCGCTGGGTGTTAATATGGAGAAGCTTCATCTCTGCGTCTCGGAGTTCACTTGCTAGCATCCTGATTTTGTGTATAAAGGGCCCCTGTTTGAGCTTTCAGGGATCACCTTTCCCCACTTTTTCACACTGAAGTTATTTTGAACTACTGATCCATTCTTTTGTGAAGCCAGTTGCCATCAAAGGAAATCTCCCAATATCTAATTCCTTGGGGAAAAAAAAAAAAGTCAAAGCTGGTTAGTAGAATATTCTTCGCTATGTGTGTACTAAACTGCTAATTAACGGCTGACTGTTGGTGTGGGCTAGGATGGGGTCTGTAAAGTACATCCACTAGCAACCAGAGTTGTCCTGCAAAACATGTTTTGGGGGAGATTGGCATGTCCATACCAATATGTATCATGTGATGATTTGGTTCTTCTACCGATTATTCTATTTTCTGTGAAAAACAGAATAAATTTAGAGGGCACCGAGATCATTATTTGATCTTGACTCAGTCCCAGGTATTCACTAATGCAAAGTGGACATTAAACTTGTGTGTGGCATTTCATTAAAAGGTGCTCACCCAGGTGATCCAGAATATGCTTCTATAGTAGAGCCCCTGAGACTGTGTCCATGGGGTCTCTGAGTCCCAATCTTGAAGAATATTCTTCTGGAGGGAAGCCTAAGGTGAACGGTCACAGAGAGGAAAGAGGTCTCCCCACAATGAGTGGTGGCCCAAGAGAACAGTATTCTTCCAGGAACCAGGACAGTGCAGATTGGAGTGAAGCACCTGTTGGATTATTTATTCACTGCATATGTATGGGACCCCATCTTTTTCACAGGCAAACATAAGGGCTAGGGAAGCGACAGGAGTGGCATTAGCTGCTCTTGCAGACAGTTTGAAAAGCTCTTTAGAACTGCCTTCTGAGCCCCAGAAGAGAATTAATATCTGAGCTTTAGGGTCACATCACTCCTTTTACACCGTGTTATACTGTTGGATCATCTCTTCGGCATTTCCTGGAATCAAATCCTTCCGAGATCAGACGAGATCGGGCGCGTTCAGGGTGGTATGGCCGTAGACTGGAATCAAATCCTATGAAGGATAAAAATATGCCACCTTTAAGAATAGTCTTGAGAATGTGGCTCGGGCTTTGAGGGTACTCCCTCAAGAATGACATGAGAGAAAGTCCCCAGTCCCTTTGAGATGAAGAAATAACCACATAGAGGCCTAAGTCCTGGCACGCTCTTTTAAGATAGAAGGGCCTCAGTGCAGCCATGAAGCCAGCCCATGGAAGTGGGTTGACAACCAATGCTAAGGGAGCATCAGAAACACGAAGTGCTGGGGCTTTCGGTGACAGGGTTGGGCTGGGCTCACTTGGAACAGGTGCAGAGGTGCAAGGGGCCTTGGTGAGAAATGAGTGAACCATAGACCAGGGCCGGGAAGTGGGCCTTCAGGGGTGGAGGAGGAATGTGCACAGAAGGATGGGGCAGGGGCATGTAAGGAGGAAGAGGGAGCATACATCTGGAAAAGTAGCTTGCATCCAAATTTGGGGGGCTTCAAACAGCAGGACAAGAATATCCTATTGTACCGAGTGGGAGTGTCTGTGGACAGTGAGATATCACAGCAAACGCTGTCCTAGAGACATAGAGCCTATCTGATGGCCGTGATGTTCCTGCTCCCACACCGCTGGTCTCCACTCAACACGTTCTCTCAAATTCCTGTCCAGATTCTGATGTTGTGGAGATCCATGGCCTCACCTCAGTGATGCTTGACATGTCCCTGAGACTGTGTCTGTGTGTTGCAGGCAGGTGTCCGCTGGAGAAGGCCTGCGTGGGAAACATCTGGTGCTCAGGTGCCTGCCGTTATTGTACAGCCAGACAACTGAGGGTGAACAGGGACAGCACCTGCTTGACCCTCCCTCTTTCTTCCCATCTTTGCTCCTCACCCACCATTACCTTGTCTGGCCTACTACTGTCTGATTATCTAGTACTTTACCCAGGATTTCTGGGCAGTTCATAAAAAGTTGTTGATACTTATCTCATATCCCTCTCATTAGCTTCTTGAAGTCTGTAGACTGGGACTAGGCATTTTTATCTTGATTTTATTTATTTATTTATTTATTTATTTATTTATTTATTTATTTACTTACTTACTTATTTTTAAAGATTCATGTTAGAGAGAGGGAAAGAGCAAGCCAGTGAGGGGCAGAGGTAAAGGGAGAGAGAATATCAAGCAGACTCTGTGCTCAGCATGGAGTCCAATGTGGGGATCGATCTCACAACCCTGAGATCATGACCTGAGCCAAAAACCAAGAGTCAGATGCTTCACTGACTGAGCCACCTGGGTGCCCCTTATGTTGATTTTACAGATGGGAAAACCAAGCCTCAGTGGGGAGGCCTAAGATCACACCGTGGCCTGTTGCATATGTGACTTAGGATGGTGGAGCGTGGTGCTGTGAGGCAGTTTGACTCGGGAGGCAGAGTAGTGGTCAGGATACCCAGTGCTCATCCTTATGCACCTGAGACCCTCCTCAAAAAACCTTGCTCCCCAAGTTCTAGATGGGGAAAGACGATCCAGAGGAAGTCCCTAATTGGCCTCTTTTGAATCACATGCTCATTTCAGCTCAGTGCGGACCAGAAAACATGCGTATTTTAGTTCACCATCCCCGAGAGCAGGAAGGAGGGCACAGTGATGGGAGGCCCCCCCTGGTGGTTGCAGGTTTGGGGCAGGGGAGCTATTCACCAGAGCTGTTCACCAGAGGATCTTCCCATCCTCTCATTCACCTGTCTATCCATCAGCTGCCCATTATACCAGGAGAGATGTCATCCATTCACTACTATGTCAAGACATTCTACTCGAAATAGTGTGCGTGGACCCAAATGCCAAGATGTCCCTGAGGACTGGATCATGCATGATTCCTTCCTGAGAAAGTGGGGGCAGGAGGAGGGTTTGCAGAAACTCAGCACAGGAAATTTTATCCAAGCCCATAAATCCTCCTTCATATTAAAGGGGAAACACCTGTGAAAGGCTGACCAGGGGCAAGGTGTCCTGCTGGAGTCCCCCATGCCCCAAGGCACTCAGTGGGAAGGTGGCCAGTCCCATGCGTGAACCCTGCACACCTGGAGCAGGGATCAGGCCGACAGAAGACCAAGTAGGAAGCAGACTCTGGGCTGGAAGCTTCTCTAAACAGCAGCATTGGTGAGAGCCCAGCTCCTTCCCAGTGTCCCCCACCCAGGCCTCTGCCCCAGCTCTGGTCCACAAGCATCCTAGAGACGCTCATGGGGCTCCGCGTGTCCACCTAGGCTATGGCGGTGAGGATTCACCAGCCAGAATGAAGCAGCACTGTCAAAAATGAATCCGCTGGGAAACAAAACCAAACATATCCAGGCCCAGGGAACTGTCACGAAGCAGGAAGGAAGGACACAGCACAGCCCGGAGCAGATAGAGGAAGAGGAAGAAAAACACAGAACATCACAACCGGAGATGGAGGTAAAGGTAGCACCTGCTTGGAGCGCGCTGCAGGAGAAGAAAACCTATTGTGTGACATCAGAGATCTATCAGGTAGCAGTGAAGAAGCGCTCGGGGAAGCTGGAACTTTCGTGCCAGGAAACCAACAAGGCACTAGGATCATCTAAAGTAGAACGAGAACAAATTAGAGCGGAATTGACCTCAATGAAAATTGTCACTGATTTGATTGAGCGACAGCACGTGCTGTCGTCCCAGAAGGCAGAGAAGAAGGAAGAAGTGCCTGGTGACGAGGGGGGCCCGGGGATCGATGTGAAGGCCGGAGAGGAAGGCGCAGGAGTGAGTCATCAGCGCCTCCCGAGAGCCTGGCTGTGGCCGGCTGTGGGGCTGCAGCGGCCGCCTCCGGTAACGCTGGCCTGAGAATCCGCAGTAGCAGAAGCTTGAAAGGCAGACACCACCGTAGAGCAAGAATTTCACTTCTGGGACCTTATCTTACAGAATTTATCAGGGAAGAGCACAAGAATGCATTTATGAGAATTTTTGTAACTGATATCTACAGTAACGACGAACTGGAAGCTTCCCAGATGCTCGGCCAGAGGGGAGAGGTTCACTTAGTTACTGTGTGTCCGTATCCTGCAAGAGTATGTGACTATTTAAAATCTTCTTTACACGGGGAAACGTTCATATCGAGAAGCAGCCTGGGGAGGAATGTGGCTGGTTAATTAATACTCCCTACTCAACTTCCATCCTCTCAGTCACCTGTCTACCCATCAACCTACCCGTCACCATGACCCCATCTTTCTTATTGGTTCAGTGAACCTGTCGGAAGGCTGAGTGCACGCTAGACCCGACGATGGGCACCAGGACTCTAGGATCCAGCCCCCTCCCCTGCTTGTACTCTCGTGGGGAAGGGAACAGAAGAGGGAACAGATAATTACAAGCCAACCTGAGAAATCCTCCAACAGAAGAACATGTCAGGTGGCTTGAAAGCCCAAAGCGGCCAGGAACGAACCAAGTCTGGGTGAATCGGGGAAAGGGAGGATGAACGGCCGGCTCGTTCTGGGGGAGAGCCTGCGGCACGCGGCCCTGTGTCTCGAAGGCAGGTGCTCGGAATGTCTGTGTGTATGAGTGAGGGTGAGGGACTGCAGGCACCCAGGGCGCAGTTCTGCAGGGTTGGTTTCACTCCCTCTCCGACATGGGCAGGTGTAGACATGCCAGCGGTGACCTGGCCAAAGGAACAGTGATGAGTGGCTCATCTTCTCTCCTGCTTTCTGCGAACTCCATTTATACACTGTCCACAGACACCTTGGTTTCTCTGGTATAATCTGACCAGCTGCTTTGAGTGCCAGAGAATTTATGTTGAGGTGCCTGGAAGCTCATAACGAGCGAGGCTTTGATTTCGATTCCATGTCCTATTTTCACACGCATGGTCTGGGTTTCTGGTCGACTTTGGTGAACCCTGGCGAGTGTGTCAGCAAGGTGATGGGGTGATGCATTCCTGGGTGGCCGGCATCGGAAGGTACCTTGAATGCTTTTCTCCTCATGTCCTTTTTTTTTTTTTTTTAAAGATTTTTAAAATTAATTAATTAATTTGATAGAGAAGGAGGGAGGGAGAGAGAGAGAGAGAGAGCATAAAAGCAGGGGGAGGGAGAAGTGGACTCCCCCACAGAGCAGGGAGCCCGATGTGAGGCTCCATCCCAGGACCCTAAGATCATGACTTAACTGACTGAGCCACCCAGGAACCCCTCCTTGTGTCCTTCTGAGGCTAATTTTGATCAGAGGCTTCAGATCACCCCTGCAGACTCTTGCCTACCCTCCTGTTAGTATTCTAGACTGGGTATAAAAGAACATGGATTTTGGAGACAGAGACTTAGATTCAAATCCTAGCGCTGCCGTTCATCAGCTGTGTGCCCTTGTGTGAGATACCTGTCCTTCCTGAGCCTCACTTATTTCCTCCACGTAATGGACCCAATAAAGCCTGCTTGTGGGCCTGTTACATGGATTACTTGAGCCAAGGCATGTGAAGTGCAAAGCACAGAGCATCATAATGGAATTGGGAATGGCTTTGTCCTCACCGTTGTCATGGCTATTCCCAGGGACATTTGCTATTTCACGTTGAATTGGGAGAAATCTCATGTTTTTCTATAGGCAGGCTTGGCTCACTGATCAGACTAACCAGATTTATGGTTAAACATGATCATAAGGAGCGTCTAGTCGTCTTGTTTAGTGCAGCAGGGGAGCAAATTGCTAGGTCTAATTTATCAGGCTAAGAAAACATATGGAATGAATGTTGCTGTTACCAAACACTTAGCTTAGGCCTGGGAATAATCACACGCACGTTATCTCAAGAGGTTAACATGGCCTGTTGTGGAAGGGAGGGGGCAGGTGCCAAGAATGGCCTTGTTCAAGGTGGAGTCACGCATGGGGAAGCCTACACCAGACTCATGCTCAGATTCAGAAGGAGAGCATCAGAGAAAGCCTGGTGTTTTACATCACCGCCATGCTTTCCCCTTTACAATGCATGATTAATTGTAATTTTACTAAGGTGTTTGTCTCTTAGAAATAAAGGCAGACTACGAAGGCTAAAAATAATTATAACTATCCCCATTTGACCTTGAGCAAATTGCTTAACTCCTCTCTGACCAGAAGCAGGTTACTGTTCCAGAGGGATTAATAAAATGGGAGCAATTTAGCCCCTCCTTCAGAGGGTCACTGTGAGGATTCAGTGCATTACTGCAGATGTGCTTACCACAGTAGTTGGTGCTTAGCGGGTGCTGGATACACATTAGCTGCCATCACCATCATCACCACCATCACTATTATCACCATCATCAAAACCACCACCATCACCATCACCATCAACATTACCAACACCGCTATCACCATTTTCACTATCATCACCATCATCACCATCACCACCATTGTCACCATCATTTGTGATAGGAGCAGTAGTGCTATTTTAAGAGTAGGAACCTGAAGACCAGAAAGGTGAAATAACTTGCTCAAGGTCACACAGCAAGTAGTATGCTTCAGATCTGAATGCAGGCAGATGATTTCGGGGCCAGCATTTTCATTTATGCTACTCGGAATAATTTTGATGTTGTAAAAGTATGAATTAACTTTACATCAGTTACAAATGTCTTTCTGAAAGGCAAATTTGATCATTTTTTTCTCCCACACTGAAAACCCACCAGCCTGTGACCCTTTGGTGGGAGGGCATATTTCATTTGCTGGGGTACCTCCGGCACCTGGCTTCCTCTCTGACAGCAGCAAAGGTTTATTGATCCAAGCTGAGATGCTGCCTCCCACCTCGAGCAGCATAAAGGTCACGCTCTGGCTCGGTGCCAGCCCTGCCTGGCTTCCCACAGTTGTCTTTCTGTGCTCTAGCAGCACGCTGGTCTTCCGTTCATCCCTCCGGCCGTCCTTCCAGACCTAGCTCAATGTCACCACCCGGCAGAGTCCTTGCCCAACCCCTTCCCCACACCCCACTCCCCACACCTCAAGGCAGAGCATGTGAGTGCGCCCCTGGGGTCACCAGTGGACCTGGAAGGATGGGTCTGCCCTGGGCCCAGGGCAGGGGGGACATGGCAAAGGTGCCGCCTGGAAACCGCATTCTTCTGAGCGAGCCGCCGGGGCGTCCTCTGCCCGGTCCTCTTCTCTAGTGCCGCTTCATGATTCTGTCCTCCTGCCCCAAATTCCCGTCCCATGGGGCGGTTTTCACTATCCTTATAGACTCACAGTGTCCCCTTGCCTTTTCCAGCAGCTCCTCGTGTGGCTCCTACCTCCTAGTGTCTTTGGATTTCTGTGCCATGGAGCCCACATCTTCTTACTACTTCGTCAAACTAACTTTAGTTTCTCCTCTGGTGGGATGGTAATCCTCTACAGTGATAGAATGTTCTGTAGGCTTCTCCTTACCTGAATTCCCTTCCCTCCCCGCTTCTCTTTCCTCCTTCCTTCTTTCCTTCTTTCCTCCCTCCCTCCCTTTCCTTATTAGTTAATTTTTAAATTGAAGTGTAATTTACATACCAATTACCATTCATTTCAGGTGTACATTATGGTGATTTGGCATTTGTATACATCACGAAATGACCCCCATGCCAAGTCCTTTGTAAACGGTGCAGGTTCATCTCAGCGCAGGTTCATCTCGGCCTGCACGAAGAGGGAGCTATGCCCTGCACCTCTCGCTGAATGGATTTACTTGTGACTCAGCAGGTGCAGGGACCCAGGGGTGTCCAGGGCAGACTCCACCAGGGAGCCCTCTCTCTGCACAGGGCTCCCACTCCACGCCCTGCTTGTGGTCTGGCTAAGGCAGGTACAACCTCTGGTTGCTGTCCCCTTCCTTTCTGCTGCTATAACCCCATGGCTTATTTCCTATTTGTTGTGTGAGCTCAGCACCCAGAGACCCAGGCCTCTGCCTTCTCAGGGGCAAATGGAGTCCACAGATCTGCCCCTTGGTAGCTTCCCACCCCCTTTGCCTCTGTCCCTTAGAGCTCATTGGGGTGTTCTCCTAGAATTGCTTCATCTTGCTCCCCAGGGGTATTCTTTCTCGGGAAGAAAGATTTCTGGTTTCTGCTCCAGATCTTCATTCATCGTGGCCCAGCCTGTAGTGTGCCAAGCAGAAACTCCTGGACACCTCCAACATGCTCTGAGCATCCTCGCCTCATGTTTGGTCCCTGTTTCCATGAGAATCCTCCAGGATAGGTGTTTGATGTCTTTGCTTACAGCATGATCTTGCTCAGACGTCATGCATAGGTTTTTAAGAGGGTGACAGGATCATTTGCATGGGGAAAAAAGGCACCTTGGGTGAGAGAATTCTGGAATAGGGTTTGGGGGGTGGAGAGGTGACCTCAGTGGCATTGGTTTTCTGCTTCCTTCCCCGCATATGCACCTTCGTGGTTCTGACCCAAGGGCCGTACACCTTGCGGTGAGATCGCTATGGCTTCATGTGCTTCCTACCCTCCCTCCCCGAGGACTGGCGGGGCTGGTACAAGTAGATAGGCCCCCACTGCTCTTCCTGAGCCCTGAGAGTGTCGTTCTGATGAGATTATAGTAGTGATTCACTTGTCTGGGGAAAGCCCACCATCTGTAGTCTGTGTGTGCCACGGTGGAAGATACACTGGGTAGATATGGGAAGAACCTGGTTCTTATGCAGCTGTTCTCGCTCACTCGCTCTGTGACTGCAGGCTCCCCATTGTCCGCTCTGCAACCCCATTTCCTCATTGATAGAGTGGGTATCGTATGGCCTCCTGACCTAGCTCCTAGGGCAGTGGTGAAGATTGGCCCGGCTAAGGGATGGGATGGAGCGGGTCATTCCATTGTGGGCTGTCTATCCTGGATTCCCTGTGGCTGGCTCCACAGCCCTTTGCTGGGAGTTGGGGTGAAGGCAAAATCTTGAAACCAACCAGGAATGCTGTTTACTGAACTTGGCCTCGAAGAAGTCAGGAACATGCCAGACGTTAAAATTTCAACTGCACATCACAGAGGTTGCTTCTAGTTCTTGCTCTGCCTCTGGCTAGTTGAGTAACGTGGGGAATCATTTAACGACTATACCTTGGATTCTTTGATCATGAAATCAAGGCCAACAGTCCTTTCCAGATAGCTTGGTTGTGGGGATTACGTGAGGGAACAGATGGAAAATGCTCAGCACTGTGCCCACAACCATGTGGGGAACCCAGTGGGTCTTCTTTTCCTCCTTTCCTCCTCCTTTGCTTCTTAGTTATAGAAATGAAAAGTTCGAATAAACACCTTCTAATTAACAAAACAGAGTCTGTGCCTTTAAAAAAAAATAAAAGACCATGTTTTATTAGTGGGATATTACTTGGAAGCCTTAAGAAATACAATTTTTTTCCAGGGAGGAGGGAAAAGATCCAGAGCTCTAGGAGTTAAAGGGAAAATGATAAACATGTCAGAATTACTTCTTTATTTCTATTTTTAATCTTTGCCATACAGCTTGGTGGACAGTGAGGTGCTTTTTCCAGCATAGAAACTTTCCTTGGCTGAGGAGAGGCAAGAATAAATACTTTTCCTGGGATGAGTCCATTACCGGTGCCCTCCTTTCCAATATTCCCCCAGATTGAAATTTATGCTTAAAAATCCAAGTGAACGAGGAGAGACCGAGTTTCTAAAGGAAACCCTTTGCAATGCTGTTTTGCGGTGAAAGCCGGTGCTATTCTGTTTTAAAAAGGCGTGATTGGATTCAGGACAGAGTATGTGTGGCAGCCCTCAAGAATCTACTTGATCCGGTCACAGGAAAGAGGATGAGGGTCTCGGCATGCTTGCCCACCACCACAGGGCCCCGTAGCCCCCAGGCCCATTGGTGGAGGGGAGGCGGGCTGATGGGTCCTCCGGCAGCCCTCCAGGGAGGAGAAGCTCTGAGGCACAGAAATGGGGCCTCTGGGGAGGCAGAAGCTCTGTTCAGGTGTTGCTTCTGGCCTCCTACCGGCTACCCCAGGGCCACCTTTGGGCTAACGTCTATGCCTACCACTGGTCTTACCGCCCCCTTCTCTGCACCTGGTGTTTGCTTCACTCAGGCCAGCCCTCCCACCACCCCGCAGATGAGCCACCCCCCAGCCCAGCACAAACTGCCACTCCTCTTCCCTCATCACTCTGCTCTCAGAATTCCTGTGCTTGGAGTCCTTCCCAGCCTCCACCCAAACTGAGTCTGCAACCTCCTCCAGTACTTCAACCTGGGCCCATTGGCTGGGTTTGAACCCTGCTCATTTTGCTTGTATGAGGAGGGGTAGGGCCTGGGCTCCATACAGGGCACTGGGAGAGGAGACAGGTGTCAAACCGAGGGCGGGAGAATATTGTGTCCCGAATCCAGGCACAATGTGGGGGAGAGATGAAGTGACCAACCAACACTGCCACAAGCCCTGACTCCAGGAGAGGAAGGAGTGGCTCCCTCTCCCCATGACTTCGTGACTTCACCAGCTAGATACTATTTATATGCCTGAAGAGAGTAAGGAGAAATCTATTATTATATATTTATGTTTGTAATACATATTCTATTTCCAGAAAAAATGGTCTTTGGCTGACAGTAAAGGGATTACAATAAGGCTATTCATGAAGAAAGAGTAACTAAAAGCCATGTGGAAGGAAGGAACAGAAATTATGGCACATTAGCTGATATAATTATTATGATTATATATAGCTGGGGACAGGGGGTGGGGAAGGCCAGGCCAGGCTGCCCTGAAACGTGTAGTATCTGTTGCTAGAGAGAAGTGGGGAGAGAGTATTTTAAATAACTGGATATTGCTCCCAGGAGAATAGGATCTCCATAAATCCTGGTAAGTGGAGGCAGAAAGTGTCATGGGGACATCATGGGATGTGGCTGGATATGAGGATTTGGGCGGCCATTCCAGAGATGAGCAACGTCCTTCATGTAGGAGGTTGTGATGATAAATTCTGGCTTTATTTTTAAATGGCTGTGTTTGGTCATCTTGGAAATAAATTTGGTGTTTCTGGGTCAGTCTTCAAGTAATATTTAATTTTTCAGTGGGATCCACGACTTGCTAACATGCCCCACCTCTTGTGAAAATATGCTGATCAGGGAATATAAATTTCAGCAAGAAGGCGCTGGCTATCATGGCCACTCAGGGCCCCAAGCTGGTGGAAGCTCTGTCTCAGCACATGCTTCTACAATCACCAGGGCAGAGAGGAGGGGACATGGAGAGTCACACACTGGCTCTTAAAACTTCACATGTGTGACATACATCACCTCTGCTCAGGGGCATTGGCCAGGTCAAGTCACATGGCCACGCCTACCTCAATGGGGAGCAGGGAAGTGCAGACTTCCTAGAGGCCCAAAGGAGGGGTGAATCAGAGTATTCATGGAGGGCTTTAATTTTGGCAAAATGCTGTATACTTGAAAGTACTTATTATTTGCCTTCAAATGAATGCGAATGTTGCCTCTCATCAAGCAGCTGTGTTTGTATCATAACAGAAGCCCTGAACCGTACAGGAAGCATCTACCAGATGCCGAAGTATCTCATCTATTCCAACAGGTCAGGCTCTGATATAGCAGAGACCCAAACCGAAGTCAGTCTGCAGCTCACTAGTTACTGCAGAGGGAATCCGAAAGTGTCACCATGTGCCAGTTCCCAGTGATTTTTGGTGGCTTTGGGAAGAGCTGTGGGAAGGGTTGGGTCTGGGGCTCAGCGAGGAGGAGAGCTGTGATTGACCAGTAATGTCTGACATGGAAACAGAATGTGGGGAATGGGAGCCATTGCCAGGCCTTTGTCATCCTGGACCAGCTGTGTCCTGCAGAGGGCTCCTCAGTAGATGATGAAGGGGCGCGCCTGTAGACACTACCGCAGGATGGCTCCCTCCCCCACTCCTCCTCCTCCGTGTATTCCAGAGCCAGCCCATACTTCTAAAGTCGTCTGCTATGTCTGCATGGTCCCAGAGCAAAGCGCCTTTCTCCAATGGCCCAACCCAACGTGGCTTCTCCATCTTTCTTTGGCTGTACCAAGGAACACATCTGTCCAGAGACCCAGGGACAAAGCCATTTGCTGAGTTTCCACAGGCTATCCAGAAAGGCTATTAAAGAACTTGCCCTGCCAGTTCTTTCCCAAAATACCCACTCCTATTTTTAAAAATGGGGGATTATATAATTCTTAAACTGGCCTCACCCATTTCCCTTCTTGCATAGATGCCATGGCTGTCACCGTGTGCTTAGGATCTCGGGAAGCCATGGGGAAACAGGATTTCAAATCAGCAGCCCCGTGAGCTAGGAAACTGATTCCACCTGTGGCAAGGCTGGGCCTCGTTCAGAGTTGTGGTCATTCTTAGGGCTGGTCCTTGGTGCCTTGCTGGGTCCAGCTTGCGTATGTTTGCTTTATTCAGAAGGTCAGTGGCTGTGGTTCCTAAATTGCTTTTGCTCTGGTTTCTCTGCCATCCGTGTTGATATCTTGGCCATGACAGGATGTGCCCTGGAGACAGTGTGCCGGCACAGGGCCCCGAGGGCACATCCTATGCACCACCCCTCCGCACCCTTTGTAGCGCTCAGGACAAGAAGTTTAAGTGGTGGGCAGGAGTTTGTCAGTCTATTTTATTATTTTAAGGGGAGAGAAAGGATCTTCTCTTACACTGAGGGAGGGAAGGAAAGGGCGGGATATTTATTGAGTGCTTGCCATGCATTAGGTCCGAGCAAGGCACTTCTTGTGCATAATTTCATGGATCCTCAAAACACACCTCTGAGATCTAGGTTTTGATGAGCTATTTTGTGGTTGAGGAGACTGAGGCTCAGTCAAGTGGAATGACTAGGTCCTTCAGGTTCATTAGGGCAGGGTCAGGCCTCGAGGCAGGTCGGAAGCCTCTGGGCTTCTGCAGGCTCCCTGAGGACTGGATGGAGGGCGTCTCCAACTGCCCAGCATGCTGAGGCAGGGACAGTGAGCTTCATCACACCTTTTTCTTGCTCAGTTCCTCTTCCATTCTTGCCTAAAGTCACAGCTCCTGCTCTGGACCTTTCCAGAATCCTGTGGCACTGTGCAAAAACACGCCACCTTTTTTCTCTGTGTGTGTGTGTCTGTGTCTATTTTCCCTGACTGATTTTCCTTTGTTTAATCTGGAATTCTCTTGGGCATCCCGTGGTGGTGCTGCTACCCAGACTGGTCGCAGGAAAGCGGGCAGCCTGTTCCTTATAAATACCATGAGTCACATGTCTTCCAAACTGCCAAGAATATTCCTGCAGGACCCAACCAAGTCTTTCTTCCGTTGGCCTGCATAAGTTTCCCGAGAACTGGTGGAACAGTGCATCCTTTGTATTCAGTTTCTCATGTTCTCCTGGGGTCTCGTTTTAGGAACCTGGTTGTCCACAGGTCTCTTTCCTCTCAGCCTCCCTGAACCATGGGTCTGATCACCAGATGCAGAGGGGGTGGATCTCAGCAAGGGGTGTGGAGTCCAGAGGGCTGGCTCAGCCCTTTCCTAGCTGTGTGACTCTCACCATCGCCCTAAACTTTCTGTGCCTCAGTTTCTTTGTCTATAAAATAGGGTGATAATAGTTGGTAAAGGCACAGGCTGTAGAAGCTAGTGGATCTGGATTTGGCTCTAGAAGCATGAGGATCAGGTAACTTTGGGCAAGTCCCTCACCCCTTTGCAAACTCAGTTTTCTCACCTGTAGGATGGAGATTTTAATAGTACCTACCCCACTGAGCTGCCGTGCACAGTAAATGAATTAGAACACGACCACACTTAGGACAACTGTAGGCATATCATGAATGCTCAATAAATGCTGAATGTTGCTATGGTCCTGTATTACTATCCAGCTGACAGGATTGCAGCGAACTTCAAATAAACTAGTGACACGAAAGCATCTGATGATGGAGTTTGGAATGCAGTAGGTACTGCAAAATAGTTAACTTTGGTCTTCGTCACAAGGATATAAAAGCTTCCAGAAGGCAGCAGTTAGAAAGGGACTGCTCCATTATGGGAGTTCTACTCAGCCAACACTTTCTGAACACCTCCCGGGCCCCAGGCTCTCTGCCATTGCTCAGAATTTAGACGAAAACTTCACCCAGCCCCCAGCCCCTTGGAGTGCACCATCTGACGGGAAACAGACACTGACCACGTGGTGGGAGGGTGGCACGGAGGTGCCTTGCTCTCATGAGGGAATGGAGCATGGAGCATGGAGCAGCTTGTTGGACTCAGAAGGTTCAATTTCTGTTCTGTTCCCAGCAGTTTCATCTAGTAGTGTTGTGAGTGACCAGAAAGGTGAGCAGAGGCCAGGCTATCGAGGGTCATGCTGAGAAGTCATGACCCAGAGGCCACTGAGAGCCACAGAGAGAGTGTGAGCAGGAGGAGACAGGCATGAGGACGCTTGTATTTGAGGAAGGTGGCTCTGGCAGCCATATGGGTTGGGTGGAAGGAGGCAGATAAGTGTAGGAGCTTGGAGGCTTTCTCCATCAACCAGATGAAAAGAACAGGACCCAAACTAGGGGGACAGGTTCTAGAGGTCTACAAGAGATGAAGTAGACAGCTTTTATCCAAGAGAAAGTGCTGACAGGGATGCCACTTAATCAAGGTATGAGATGGGGAAGTGAGTGGTTGTGAAGATGAGATCTTTGGGGGAGAAGAAGACCACTTACAACCCCTTGGGCCTCCTTCCTTGCCAGGGTGTTGGTCCCATGGGCTACCTTTTGCATGCCCAGCATCACAGAACAGAGTTAGGGAATGAACTCAAGGTTTACCTCTGGGTGGCAAATCCCAGCGGGGGCTGTGAGGGAGGTCTCCAGGTGGGCCTATCTGCCTCACCTTGGGGTTGGAAGGGATGGGGCATGTCAGGGTCTCTGAGAAGCTCCCGAGTTTCCTAGAGCTGCCATGTTGGCAGACAACCATTTGCCATTGGGCACAAGAAGAGTGACATAGCCAGTTTCCTTTTTCTGTGTGTTGTAGCAGCTTGAGACTTGGGTCCAAAGATTGGACTATTTTATCCTCAAGTCGAGAGTAAGTGAAAGTGGGCCAACTTGTCCAGATCTTGTCTGTGGCTGATATTTGGTGGATCTGACCCAGCCTAAGGCAGCATCTAGTTGGCTTTCACAGATGCTCCCTGGCCCTCCTTATACACAGCTGCCCTCACTGGTGGTGTGCTCCCCATCAGTCCCAGGACTGAGCCTGGAGCCTGGCTCCCTGCAGGCCCTCAAAGCGTGGTTCCTGGCCGAGTGTGTGCATCTCTCTGCCACTAGCCTCTTGAGGCCACCACCTCCAAGAGCTGGGCAGGAAGAGAGGGTGATTGGTGTTTGCGATGACCTCATGGTGTTTTGACGGTCTTCTTCAGTGTGCAGCCACAGCTCTGTGCCTTTCCAAGCCAAACCCAGCCTGTGCCAGGCATCAGGTCTCTGAAACAGGGGCCAGCGTCCCCTTGGCATGGCATCACGAGGTTCCCCGTGAGCTCCCGCCCACTGGTTCTCACGGGGACTCCGTGTGCGCAAGCCCCGGTCTCCCGGCCTTGGTTTTCCGCAGGAAGATAAGAGAGATCGTGGACAGGCCCGGGGCAGAGGGCTCTCATCCCGCGTGGGCAGCGTCAACACCGTGTCCAAGGCAGCCGCTCGCCCAGCCGTGATGGACGTTACAGGGGATCAGTTTTTGGAGAAGCGAGCACAGCTGCTTGGCGAATGGTCTGGTCTTATTTCCTCCTTTCTTGTTGTTTGTGGCAGAAAATGAGGCCGTTTCCAGTTTGAGAGTCTCCCTCCCCCTGACAGGGCGCCATTTGGTTTCTGCGCCTTGATCGGCTTCCATCTGCTGCCGTACGGGGCCCTCACTCTTCAGGTTTCCAAACAGATGGTCGGGCCGGAGAGCCAAGTTTGGGAAATCGTCAGACCCAGGGAGAACGTGGTGCTGGGGGGCCGGGGGCCGGGGGCCGGGGGCCGGGATCCAGTGTTGGCTGCGTTACCGGCTGATCTTGTGATCCCAAGGAGATCGCTTACTCCCTGGGCCCCGGCAGTCTTGCACATTAGAGCGACAGCAACACGCCGGGAGCCTTTCTTGCACCAGCCCGAGTGGGGGAGAGCAAGATGCACAGACGGGAAGCGGGGAGAGCAGCGTGTTTGCGTTCCTTGCTGAAGTGAGAACATGCCTGTGTTTACTCCCTGGGGAGCACCAGCGGGGTGTTCCCGACGTTTGCGCGTGTTCATTCCTGTTGAGTTAAGTGCAAGTCCTTGCGCTGGTGGCAGCGCGCTTCAGACATCCTCGGACTCCCCGGGGGGGCTGGCCGGGAGCAAAGCATCTACCCGAGTGGGGGCCTTTGGGGATGATGCCGCTGGCTGGGGGAGTCCTTCTGGCATCCCAGGGCCAGAGTCATTCAGGATCCTGCTAGCAGTCATGAAGGCTCCCGCCACCACCCCATTGGGACCTCCTGGTCCCCGGCTGACCCTCCAGGAGGCCTCCTCCCTGCCACGGGCCCGGGGGATTCAGTGCAATGTCCCCTCCTGTGACCCTCACACACCCATGCCGTGGCGTGAGGTCCTCCGTTCGGAGGCTAGAGTGAGAGGCACTAGTTCCCCATCTCGGCTCTTCCCATCGGAGCCATGTCTGAATAAACCTTAGCAGATTTTGAGAGGGAGGGAGGTGATGAGAATTTGCACGGGAGCCGTGCATCGGAGCTGAGGTCCAGATAAGGGAGCGTCCCCAGCGCGAAGGATGACACGACGGACCCTTCTTCGTTGTGGCCCACGTGCACACCCCCGAGGCCAGGTGTGGGAACTGCCACGCCCGCCCCCGATGTACCCCTGTACCCCCATCTCGCAGACCAGGAACTGCAGGGTGGGGAGGGGCAGGGCTGGGGTTTGGCCGCCGGCATGCAGACAGTGCCAGCGAGGGGCTGGGGAGCACCGAGCGCTCCCTCCTGTCGAGGTCCCCTCTCTACGCCTGTGCCTGCAGGTAGCAGTGGGGCTTTGTCTTGCCTATGGGCTCAGGGGAGCAGGACTGTGAAGGCACATATGGGGTCCCTGGGAAAGGACGTGATGTTTGCTTAGAGATATCTGCACTTGAGAAGGGGAAGCAGGGGATGTTTGCTTTGCCTTTGGCTGACTCTGCCCTGTTCATGGCTCTGGCTCACCCCACCCCTCCTGCTGGTCTTCCTTTGCTTGTATTCACCTCCTCTCGGCCTCTGGAGGCACCCGGTCTTCTCTTTCCTGGGCCCCAGATTCTCACCTTCTAAGCTTCTGGCTGAAACTGCCATCAGGCGAATCGCCACTGTCAGAGTCTTGGCGGGCATCCCTGGAGCCCTCAGGCATCCTGCGTGACGCTCCTGTCTTCTCCTCCCAACACCTGAGTGGACATTCCCCAGCACCTTCTGCTGCAGACAGACCAGCGGCCTCCCTCCTCACGGCTGCTGGGGCTCTCTATGTCCCCAGCCACCCCGCCCTGCCATGACCTGGCACATGGGGAATTCCTGGGCTCTGTTGCCCTTGGGGGTGGGATAGGTGTCTGCACCAGCCTGCCCCCCCCACCCCCGCCATTCTGTCACCAGCAGGCTGGCCCGGCTCTCCTCTACAGAGCAGCACGCCCTCTTCCCCTGTCTCATTCCTCTGGTTTATAGGTCACTGGGAACTCAAAAGACCATTTCTTCATGGGAGGGGTGTGTAGTCTTTCACCTTAGATTCTTCTGGGGGAAGGTGCGTGCTCACATGCCCAGTTCCTGCATGCGAAGCAGACCGTTTGGGGTAGGTCCGGTCAGCCCAATTTCTCAGGCCTGAAAAGTGAAACGTGACCTCCCTGCACTTAGGGAAGGAGCCGGTTGGTTCTACTGGAGGTTCAGATTTCACCGATTCAAGTTGGGATGAATGATGTTTGGAACATTCTCCAGTTAGTCTTACCAGAGAGCCTTGAATAAAGTGGGCCCTTTGATCACCATTTGGGTTTGGGAGCCCGTGAGCCAGAGAAGGAGGAAGAATCAGCACCCCCAAACTATGCATGTGGCTCGACTTAGGCCTCTGATACAGATGTCAGAGGTATTTGTGTCTCTATTTAGAGATGGAGATGGTTCCTGAGTGCCTACCATGTCGCAGGTGGGCTGCGTCACTGTGCCATGTGTGCATGGTGTGCACACGCGTGTGTGTGCGATCTCATGAATACCATTCAACAAACCTATGGTGCCAATCGGTGACCAATGAGGAAACCACAGCTCGGGGAGGTTAGCCCATGTGCCTGAGGACACAGGCTGGGAGGCACCTGAGCCAGGACGAACATGTAAAATTCGACTCCAAGACCCTAGCATTCCCCCACCCTCTGCAGAGCAGGCATTATTTTCTTCTCTTATTCTTGGAAATGTTAATAAGAATTTCCAGGACAGGGCTGGGCTGGGAAGGCCTCTGTCTGACCTGCTATTTCAACCACTCCAAATGCTGAGAGTCCGCCAAGCCACAGCACAGATGGCCAGGGTTCAAACGAGTAAGCAGGGCCTTGTGCCTTCTCATTAGCGTCTGGGAAGAGGACAGACATCAGAGAATCAAAGTCTTCACCAGCCATCGCACCTGGAGCCACGCCACCAGCTTCGTGGTGTCCCCTGGGTCAGAGGCAGAGTGGCAGGACACATGAGTGACCCCTCGGGCTTTAAGACCTCTTCCTTTTCCCCCAGTGAATTGCCTGCAGACAGCCCCCTGCCTGGGGAGCCAGGCTCCCAGCACCCCAACCACTGCAGGCCACCTGGGGGTATGCTTGGGTCTTTTGGGGTCCAGCAGCTGGAACAGTTGCATGAAATGAATGATCGTGGCCTCCGGCTCTCTAGGTATGGCATACGGACACTCACCTTCCAGACTCTCGCCTGCGATTGCAAACCCCACCTCCCCCAGGCATACCTTCCCATCACCTTCATTCCTTTGTGCTTGACCAAATAGCTCCTGTGAGCTCAGGCTGCTCCATCCACAGTGAGGGAATTTAGAAGATGTGTGATCTTGCCTTCAAGACCTTATGATTCACGTAGTGGTACGTTTCCTCTAGATGCTGCGAATTAGGCTTAGTCATAAAGTGCATTTGCTGTGGAGTTACCAGTGGAGCATGTGGGCCGTCTCTACAGGTCGATTCCCCCTGCGGCCTCCTGGGTGCATGGTAATCATTGGTGGCCCTGGGTGCTGTGGTGCCGCTAAGCCTCGCCTTAGCAGACGGCCACTTTAGTACGGCCTGGTGAGCACCACGAATGTCACTAAACACTTGGGATCCCTGGGTGGCTCAGCGGTTTGGAGCCTGCCTTTGGCCCAGGGCATGATCCTAGAGACCCGGGATCGAGTCCCATGTCAGGCTCCCTGCATGGAGCCTGCTTCTCTCTCTCTGCCTCTCTCTCCACCTGTGTCTCTGCCTCTCTCTGTATCTCTCATTAAAAAAATAAATAAAATCTTAAAAAAAAACCAAACACTTGGTGGAGATAGTGAGGTTGGCCCCTGTTCCCTGACCTGAGGCAGATGATTAACTCAATTTTCTGTATCTGGGGAGAGAGAAAGAGACAGAGAATGTGGCCCTGCCCTGAAGGTCAGCAGCTTGGGAGTGAGGTTAGAAGGAAAAAAACCACACTGGCTTATAAACATGGACCACGTGCAAGATGGTTCTCAGCCCAAAGATAGTGATCTGAAGAGCTTTTAAAAAACTCTCCCCGGGACACCTGGGTGGCCCAGTGGTTGAGTGTCTGCCTTTGGTTCAGGTCATGATCTTGGGGGTCCTGGGATCGAGTCCTGCATCAGGCTTCCCGCAGGGAGCCTGCTTCTCCCTCTGCCTGTGTCTCTGCCTCTCTCTGTACGTCTCTCGGTAATGGATGAATGAAATCTTAAAAACAAACAAACAAAAAAACTGTCCCCCAGCAAATCCCCCTGAAATAGGTACACATATGATAACAGGAGCTGTGGCTTTACTGTCAAGGCTCAGGGAGGCTGCATCCCTGTTACTGAGACTTGGAAGCATTTTGGCAAGAGCCAGCCCAGAGGAGACTAGCATTAATCCCCCTCCGTCCCCCCAGCACTGCTGAGTCTCTCAGCTGGCACGTTAACATATGTCAGTTTCCCATCTGGCACTTCCACAGTCCATCTGAATTGTCCCCATCCCTTCTTGGTGGCCTCTAGAAGGTCGAAATAGAGATCTACACCTCTGTCGGAATCCCAAATAAATAGGTCCAGAGGAGCTCTTTGAGCGTGAGGCCTCCAGGAAAAAGGCATTACCCAAGGATTTTTTAAAAAATTTCATACAAAGAAAAGCATGTTGGTTAGCCCTGAGACTTCTCGAGAACACCAAGTACCAGAAATATGGAAATAAAAGGTCTGGTCCAAATATCGAATGGTCCAAAATAAGTAAGGCTATAAATAATTTGGATACTTTGATCACTGAGCTTGATTTGAAAGGCACGGATCGAACCCCGGACGGTGCTCTGTAAACCCTACTCTGTAAACTCCTGTGTTACCTGGCTATCCTTTCATACAGGCACACGTTTTTCTGCAAGTGTCACTATATTCTCCGTAGCCTATTTATGGATTTCACATATGGGGTTTTCTAAGAGTAAGGCCTAGCAGACTTAGATCCGCTAAGAAAATCACCAGTGTCTCTGAGATGCCCTTTCTCATCCCGGACTGCTGGTCCCGCACTAATCGATGTATCTTTGCACTAGGTAGCCCTGCACCCCGGCGTGGTCTTTAGCGACTTAACAATGTGCCCCACATTTTGGTGCCATTTGAGTCTGTGTGAGCCAGGAATTGGGTGGAAATCTGGAGACTGGAATTATAGTCTGTTCTGGATTGCACATCTTACTGGGGGGGGAGGGCAGGTGGCAGCAAAGACCCCGTCCCTCCCTCCACCCACAGAAGGTGGCTTACATTTCTAAACCAAAAGGGCTCAGTGGCCAGAAATCCACAGTTCATCACGGTGGTGGGGCTCAAGCACAGCCTCCGAGGCTCCCGGCAGCTCAATCCTACTTGGGGGGGACACCTTGACATCCCTGCCCTCCCCTCAGGTACTTGTGCTCCCACCCAGGCCCTTCTCACCAGCTCTCCCAGTTGCCCACTGTTGGAGTTCCTGAGCCTGGCACCCCCTCCTGTGGTTTCCGAGCCATCCTCCCGCAGACGCTGCTGTTTCTCTGCTAATCCCTGGAGGAGGAGAGGCTTGCACCTGCCACCCTCACTCATTCCCGACCTCTGATCCCTCCTCGGCTCCTGCTGCCCCGCTTGCACTTCACTGCCCTGCTGAGGCGCTTCTTTCCCATGTCACTCATGCTGTCCATCCCTCCAGAACAGCCTGCTGTGTTTGGAACACATTAGCTCAGCCGTTCCCAAACCATGTTCCACAGAACCCCGGGATTCACATAGGTTTGAAGGGCGTTTAGAGGACAGGAGGTAGGAAACCGTCCTGCTCAGCTTCAGCCAGAGCGCCTCTGCTCCTACATCTGTGAAGAAGACATTGGAGAAGGCCGGGCTGCCCATGCTCGCAGATAAAGTTGGGGGATGACACTTGTGTCCTCGAGTAGATGCCCCCACCCTGCACGGGAGGCCCATTCTGCGGTAGCACACAGCTATCCAGGGAGCACTGGGTTTTATGGGGAGTGTGGATGGCGGGCTGACCGGCGCCTCCTTGAGTGCAGTGCCCGATCCTGCTATGTAGGGACCCCCGCCACCCCCCCCAACCCAGACCTGCAGGTTGTTACCTGCAGCCGGGAGCTTGTCGTGAAAGGTGGCATGTGCTTGTGCACGTGTGTGCGTGCGATCCTGCGTGTCCTTCAGTGGATATGCCGGTTCCAAACGTGCTGGCTCCTTCTGCACAGAACACCTTTTGCATCACAGTCTCGCAGGAGCCCGGTTTCCTGGGCCGGGCCGATTGAAGCCTGGTCTCTCACACGTCTGCCCCTACACTTGCTCTGTTCAACATTCTTGTTTATCACTCACTCACCGTTTGTGATCCAGTTTCCTTCACATCCATCTGTCGGCAACAAATCACAACACAGATTTCTTTCTCTTTTTTTAAGATTTTATTTATTTATTCCTGAGAGACCCAGGCAGAGGGAGAAGCAGGCTCCCTTGCAAGGAGCCCACTGCAGGACTCGATCGATCCCACCTGAGCCAAAGGCAGATGCTCGACCACAGAGCCACCCTGGAGCCCCCACAACACAGGTTTCCACAGTAACTACCATCATCAGTGTAGAGCGCCAGCCCGTAACTCATGGTGATGCCTGTACTCATGCATGGCTCTCTGCCTCTCCTGTGTTGGACCGACCCCAGGAGGGAGTAAGAGCCAGGACCAGGACATCCCAGGGGAGTCCCTCTGGTTCTAGAGCTCCCATTCTGCCCAAGACTGAGGCCTATCCTGGGGGCCCTGATTCTGCTAGAGTGAAGCCCGGTGCCCTCTGTCTGGCCCAGGACAGCCTGGGCAGGGACAGGGCACTGCAGAGAGGCCTTAGGATGGCTGTCTTTATTTTATTTTTAGTAATCTCTACCCAACATGGGGCTTGAACTCATGGCCCTGACAAAGAGAGTTGCGTGCTTCGCAGACTGAGCCAGTCTGGCACCCCAGGGAGGGATGTCTTTAGTAGCTCTCAGGAATTTCCCTGCATTTGATTTCTTCCATCTTGTGAGCCCTTTGGGATTGCGTTGCCTGGAAACAAAATCCACTTTACAGTTGAGCTTTGTTATGTAATCAGGACCCTTTGGGCTGAGCAAGGTCCCTAGATAATGGGATGTGGTGGAGGGAGGTGACGTGGCTCCCCTGGTCTGGTCTGCTGCCTGCTGGGTAGGTCTGTGGTGTCCTCCAAGGCTCTGGCTCCTCTGGCTCCTCTTCTGTAGAATGAGTGTGACAACATCCACCTTGTATTTACTGTCATTCAACATTCATGAGTATTTTACACCCTAACGAGGAGCTAGGCCCAGAACCGGCCCTTCTGGGGTCATGTCCAGGGGGAGGTAGATCTAGATTAGAGCACAGGGAGATCAAGCATGCTTCATAAGGACCTCTGGTCTAGAGGACAATGAACCCATTTATAACCCGGAGGAATGGGAGGTGGGGAACATGTGGCCTTCAGAGGGGACTCTGTGCTTGGTCCAGGATAGAGGTGGAAGGAATCTTCTGTGAAGGGTTGAGTTTAAGGCAAGGTTGCCAGTGACAAAGAGTAGCTCCGGGAGGCAGGCTGGGGAGAGAGGCTTGGAAGGAGCATGGGGCAGCTGGGGGCAGGGGAGGGCAGGAAGCTGGTGAGGCTGCCCTTCTGGAAATGGCCGCGGGTGGCAATGAAGGAAGCACGGTGGGTTCAGTTTCCCAAGCGATCCTCCTACTAGTCTCCTGTGGGGCACAGGTGTGTGGGTGTCAACGCAGGATTCCTGGGAGAAGGCAGCTGGGGCCTGGATGGAGCATGGCACTTCCAGGATCTCGGGGCAGGCAGTGGGTAGGGGGCGTCCTGGGGGAGGCAGACAGAGGCACCTGCGAGCACTCTGAATGCACTGATGAGTCCAGAGCCCGGCTGGAGTGTGTCTGGGCTCTCCGAGTGCCCCAGGTCGCTGTCTCTTCTCAGAGACCTGGACGCAAGAGGGTTTCATGGTATGAGGGTAGGGCGAGGAGGGTCAGTGTCCCCAGGCCGACCCCAACTTACAGCCTGCTGTCCTTCCTCTCTGAGGTCTCCAGGTGCAGCTGCTGGCCACGGGGCTCTTTGAAGCGTGGCGGTGCCAAATTCCTTTCCCCGCCTCCCCCAGCCCCTCGGAAAGGTGGATTTGGAAACGGGGTGACAGCGAGGGCCAGACAGAGATAGAAAGAACCTGTTGCAAACACTTCCCATCTATTGTCACTCACATAGCTCCTGTTTTAAGCATCACCTGCTCTGGCCCGAAGGACAAGAATGTGTTTGCAGGGGCGGCTCTAGATGCCTGGCATTCACCGTGCAGCAAGCACTCTGCCAAGTCGGCCTGCTTTTGTTTTGCAAAATCGGGTTCAAAAACATTGCCCTTTCCACATTTAGCAACATTTCAGCGGGTGTGAACTTATATTACTACAGTCATGGTCATGAGTGATTCACTCTTTGATCTAAGCTGCCCGTAAGTTACCGTGTCAAGTACTACAGGTTTCTTTTTTCTTTTTTTGTGTGCGTTTTTGTGTGTGGTTTTTTTTTCTTTTTTGAGATTTTATTTATTTATTTGAGAGAGAGAGTGTGCAAGCAGAGGGAGGGGCAGAGGGAGAAGCAGACTCCTCGCTGAGCTGGAAGCCCGACTCAGGCCCAACTCAGGACTCCATCCCAGGACCCTGAGATCATGACCTGAGCCGAAGGCAGATGGTTAAACCCACTGAGCCACCCAGGTGCTCCAACATTACAAGTCTCTGGAGTATAAGTTTAAAATAAACCGTGTGTATGTGGCTTCTTATAGTCATGAAGTATTATTTTTCAAAATTAGGGATCTATTTGCATTTTAAAAGATTGTTTCTTGGACCAAAAAGTATTTTGAATCCTCATTGAAGAGACAGAGAGCTCGAGCAGATTTCCTAGCAGGGCATTCAGCGAGGTTAGCAGTTCAGCTCCACACCCTCCTCCCTTCCCTGACCCCGTCTACATCTCTTCCTTCTGGTCTTGCGAAGCTACCTACCCTATGTTACCCCGGTTCACCATGCCTTCCTTCCTACTATGCCCTCTGCCTGGAATGTCCCGTGTCACAAGTGACTCCCTAGTAAAATCCCACTTGTATCTCAAGGCCCAGAGCAAGCATTCCTTGAGCACCTTTGTCTTTTGGGGGAGATGCATCACTTTTTCCTCTGTGTCCCTTCGCTTTCTTGTCACACTACCTATCCTTGTATTTCTTGCCCAATGGTAGCATGCCAGCCTGCCACCTGCAGGGGAGCATGGGATGAGATGACGTTGAAAACATTCACTCACTTATTCCTTTATTCACCAGTCCTGTCCTGAGGTCCTTTGAGACCTCAGGCCCACACCCAGCCCTCAAAGAGAAAACCCTAGTCACACACCTGGTGGTGCAGACGGGCACCAAGACGGACATTAACCCCTGGACCGGGGCTGGGAGAGGGGGCGGCATCAGAGGAGGCTCCCTGGAGAGCATGGCACCAGTGCAGAGTCTTGGAAAACAAGTAGGAATCTCTAGGCAGAGAAGGGCGAGTAACTGCGTCCCACCGATGCCCAGCCCACGCACAGACAGGGTGGGAGCTCCAACAGGATTTGCTCAGCTGTGACATCTGGAATGTTCTGGGCCTGTGTGATGGGTCAGGGCTGGCCATGGCCACCGTCCCCCTCCAGGGGCAGCCAGCCTGTGCCTTTGTGGCCCATAGAAGTGTCCAGTTTGTCTCTAGCATTGGCATCCACCAGCCTGTCCTCGGGAGCTGTGAATCTATGAGGTGTCCGCACAGCCTGTAAACAGATGACTTCATTGTAATCATATAGATTACGGCGATGTCCATGAAGACATCATGGATGCTCCCCTGTGTTTCCAGGACTGGTGGACACCCTGCATTTCTTCAGGGTCCCCCTTCCTTGAGGACCTTGAGGCATGTGCTGTGTCCATCATGAGCACCTTGTCCCCCTTTTCCTCTCTACCTCACTATTGGCCAACGCTGGTCTAGACAGATCAGAGCCTTGCCCCATCTGAAACCATGTGGTTTTTTCAAAAACACATCATAAAATTTAGGTGAAAACGGAAATACTGACATGGTTATTTTTAAGTGTCCTTTTAAAATGTTAAGTCCCTTCGTTGGTTGGGAAACGTCAAAACAGGCCATGTGTAACTTGGTTTGCTCGTACAGACAGACTCGTACGTGGTATATTTAGAGAGGAAACAGAAGTGATTTTTTTTTTTTTTTGTATTAAGTGTTTCTCTATTTTTCTCTTTAAACCAAAGTGAGCTTGGAAAATTTCTCTGCGCTCTCTCCGCTGCTGGTGTATCTTCCTGGCCCCTGGAATAGCTTTCTGTCTCCCAAACCCAAGAGTTAAATGTGATGAGCTTTGCTCAGCCTTGAATTTTGTTTCTCTAAGAAAGAAGAAGCCCGCTTTGGGGGTGGCTGGTGTGGGTAATGGGGAGCGGGGCGGAGGGAGTGTTGTGCGGACTTAAAAAGGGCCTATCAAGACAGTCATAGAAAAACACCAACACCACGACTGCTTTGGCCAAACATAGCTGTCCCTGCACGTCATGCCTTTCTTGTTCGCTTTCCCCAAAAGCGTTAGCGAGCCTGGCAGACGTTTTCCAAAAGTTTCATGAAGAAGGAAGATTTGATGGCAGGCTTCATAAAAAACGACTTGAAAACCATGCTGTGACCTTAGTGTCTGGCCCTCACAGATGCGCCCTCTTCCCTTTCCTGCCCTGGATTGTCTGCCAGGGACCCTCCCTCCCATCTTCTCCAGCAAACCCAAAGACCTCTCACCCATGTCACGTAGGCAAATTTGGTCTGGAGGCAGCTGCCACGTCAAGGTTTTCATTTTCCAACCAACATGGTTTTCAGAACCGTGGCCGCAGAGAATTCTAATATTTTTATAACAAGCTGGAATAATGGCACAGTATTGTCAGAAATAAGCAGAAGAGCCCTGGAAAACTTTTTGAGCCCCTGGCTGCATTGAGCGCTATTCAAGGAAGGTCATTTCTTTTTTCTTCTCTCTCTCTCTCTCTCTCTCTCTCCTCTTTTTTTTTTTTTTTTTAAAGATTTTACTTGAGAGAGAGAGAGCATGCGCATAAACAGAGGGAGGGGGCAGAGAGAGAAGGAGAAGCAGACTCCCCACTGAGAGGGAGCCTGATGTGGGACTTGGTCCCAGAACCCCGGGATCGTGACCTGAGCCGAAGGCAGACACATCACCGACTGAGCCACCCAGGCATCCCAAGAAAGTTCATTTCTAATCTCTGTCCACCCCCCTGCTCCAGCCTCCAGGGCTGGCTTAGAAATCAGCCTCCTGGACCAGAAGACAAGCCCAGCAGTCCCCTCAGATCTGCAGTCTTCACCTGTGTGTCTGTCTCGGGGACGTGTTTGCCCTCGCTGGGTCTCAGAGCCCAGTATCCAGTGGAGCTGCTAACCCCCCATTGTGGGGTTTGGATCCTCGGGGATCCTTCAGGCACCTGTGGCCACCCCGCAGGACTTGCTTCACAGAAGCAGCAGGACTTTGACCAGAGAAGAGTGTGGCTGCACCAGGTCCCATGCGTGGCAGACAGATAGACGGATGTGCAGACGGACAGAGATGGGAGGGCTGGGGACAGTGAGTCATCCAGTGTAGAACCAGGTGAGCAGAGGGCTCCCCAGGCTGCCATGGAAGACACATTCACCGCGTCGAGATCTAGAGGAACAGCAGCGCTTCTCTCTGGCAGCCTGGGACGGAGCACTTCACCCACGCGCCGTCCTCACCACGCCCCCAAGGTCCCCTGGAGCCAAGGACTGTCAGGGTTGCCCAGGGTCATCAGGCCACGGCTCGGACTTCACAGCTGGGGCTGCAGTGCCTACTGCCTCCAAGGACTCGCTGCTGGCTTTCTGGAACTCTCGTGCCAAATACTATCTGATAATATTTTCCTTCTTCCCCATCTGCCTTCCACCAGGAGGAAGTGCCTAGATATTTCAGAGCATCTGAACCAAGCATTCTTGCATTTATTTTGGGACGTTATTAGTGTTCATTTCATTTCATTCAAGACGCCAGCTGGCAGGAGCGCGGTTGTCCCGGTTCAGCTCACGGGAGAGACACAAGAGTTGTTGATGGGGCCCCACTCCACCAGGAGGGTTCACCTTGCTCCCAGAAAACGTACCCCATGCAGCCTGAAGTCTCTCAATGCCCTTCTCTGGGCTCTCCATCCGGGCAGGCCACCTCTTCACCCTCCTTCAGGGGCACACTCTCTCCCGTTGAGCTCTACACTCGCCCCTCCCTCTGGCCCAGCGGCAGTCTGAATTTCTCCTCTGCTGCTCTCTGCCCCGGACCCTCTGCTTGTCCCAGGCCCACCTCAGCTCAAGGCAGGCTGCAGTGCCATGCCCCTCATGTCAGGTGTTTGTGTCAATGACTTCCCTGGGCACAGCACCTGCTTCCTCTAAGTGGTGCTTCTCTGTCATTCTCAGCCACCTCTCAGGTGGGAGGCTCTTAGGGCAGGATCCCCATGTACCCTATCCTGGCTCCTAGGACAAGTTCCAAAGGCTTCTATTCAAATTCAGCTCATTCAAATTCAGACTGCTTCTGCATTATTTTTTTGAATGTGAAATGGGAACTCCAATTTTACAGAGGAATATACTGAGGCTTAGGTCCGTTGGACAACTGGTGATCAATGACTCAGCTAGGAAAAGGCTGGGTGAGTGTTGATCTTGGGCCTGCCTGGCTCCAACATGTGCTCCCCATTCCTATCTGCTCTCCCGGGGTGCTCTGTGAGTGTCTGGTGCCCAGGTGTTGGGGAGCTCAGCTCTGGGGTCAGGAGTCCCTGGAACTGGGGTCAAGGGTACCAGGGAGCTGAGGCCACCCTGAGACATCGTGGCTTATAGCTGAGCCCTCTGAAAAGGGACAAAATGGGGGTGACAGAGGGGAGTGAGGCTTTGGGAGGCCATAGGAGAAGAAGGAAAGCAGTTGTGGGAGCCCTGAGGGGGCAGCCACACTCACTGAGGTAACAGGTGCCCCAGCCTGGAGGCTGAGTACCATTTCTCTGTAGTCAGCAGTGGCCGCATTCCCCAGCACAGGGACCCTCTGCTCAGAGGAGCCCCAGTCAGGAGCCAGAGCCACGCAGTGTGTGCATGTGAGTGCATGTGTGTGTGGTGCATGCTTGCAAGCATGTGTGCATATGATTGTGTGTGCGTGTGCTTGCATTTCTGTGCATACCTGTGCATGTGTGAGTATGTGCGTGCATGCAAATGTGTGTATGTGCATGTGTGTGTGTTCGTGTGCTTGCATGTATACCGTGTGTGTATGAATGTGGCTTCACTGGAGGCTAGACCTAAGAATGAATTAAGGAGACAGACGAGGGAAGCTTGTCCCAAGTGGGGAGACAGTGTGGAGCCAGAGGACGTTAGCATCTGGGACAGTCAGGTGCAAAGCTGCCCGCCGGCTCCCTGCACCTCCACACTCCTGCCCCCCGGACCTACAGGGGGTCAGCACCCTCATGCAGGACGGGCCGGACCTTGGCCTCCCAGCAGCAGGAGGGCGGCCTTGAACATGCGCTAGGCTGTGCAGTGGGGAACATAGTGGGGGAGACACACTGTGTGGATCCTCGTGGCCTCTATCGCCCACCCCCCTTCCGTGTGGTGGGCCAGACCCCGGGGTGCTTGGGGTGCTCCACATGCCAGCCTGGAGCTGACCGAAGGGAATGGGGGCGAGAGGCCCCACGTGGGCTGTACGGGAAGCTTGTCTGGGGGGCCCCTTAGCGGGGAGGGGGCACAGGAGCAAGGTCCTGGCTCTGGTCTCCCCACCTCCCTGGGCGCTGTGCGGCCACGGCAAAGGGCTGCATGTGGGGGGCACCTCACCAGCCCAGGCCCTGTCCGTGCAGCCTTTGACTTGTCTGACGTGTACGTGGCTCCAGGGGTCCCAAGCCGTGACCCTCGCTGCAGTCCTGCGGGGGTGATCCCGCTCCACAGCCCAGGAAACAACCACAAAAAGACGGGAGCAGCCGCTCTACATTCACACTGCTGGCGGGGGTGGGGTCAGCACTGGAAGGTGCGTCTTGTTGACCGTCTTTCCTCCTTTCTGGGGTCCCCCAGGCCATCAGGGAAGAGAAAATCATATAGTCTGGTAGAAGGGGGAAGGTGGAAACGGGTACTCAAAGTTCAGGGGGGCAGAGCTCCCCCCACCCTGGAGCCTGGCTCCCAGGAGACCTCGAGGGTAGACCTGCCTGAGGGGCCTGGGGGGCACATGGGGTCTGGGAATGGGACTCCGGGAAGCCAGGGCTGGCAGCGCGGGAGCAGGGACGACCCACTGCTTCTGTCCCCCGCGTGGGTAGGGAGTCGGCAGCGGGGTGTGTCAGGGTCCCAGGGCTGGGCGGGGGCGGTGCCCTGGCGTCCCCTGAGCAGCTGGGCTGGACCCTGCCGGGCCTGCCGTCTCTGCCCTCCCCCTGAGGCTGCGTCCAGGCCGTGGCAAGGCCGTCTGTTTCACATATTGGTTTAGAGTTTTCTGGAAGCTCCGTGAAGCTGGAATGAAGTGTGTACCCGGTGGTTGTGACACGGCCTGGCTCCTGCAGTACAGCCCAAGGAGTAAACAGGCGCTACCCTGGCCACACCACTGGGGGTGTTGGGGGTGCCGGTGTTTGCCCAGGCGCCCTGGCCAGGCTGGCCTGGGGTGTGGGGGCCACAGCCGCTGGACAGGAGCCTGAGGGGGCCTGGCCAGGAAGCCAGAGCTGTGTCATGTTACATTAGAAATACCAGCAGGCTTCCTGGAGGGGGCTGAGTCTGGCGGTCAAGGAACGGGCAGGCCAGAGTCTGCCTGGTCCCCCGCTGTGTGGTCACCATGCCCAGCTCCTACCAGCTGACAAAGCAGCTCTCTGTCCTCACCAGCCACAAGTGGAGGAAGACAGCCTAGTTCAGGGGGCCTTGGCTGGAGGAGGGGACGCTGGAGACACCCCCCTTCTCTTGTGCCGGGGAGACTGTGCCCGGTGGGCAAGGCCAGCTGTAGCTCAGCACTGGCTGATGGTTGCCACGTGGGAATTGGGCCCTGGGGTGCCAGACTTTTAGATTTTCCAACAACGTCGGAAATCCAGATATTTGTGTGAACTTTCTCCATTTTTGTAATACTTAAAATTGCTTTGCAGACCAGACTTGGTTTCTGGGCTGCCAGTCTGTGACCTCTGCTCTCAGCCCTCAGAATCCTAGGGCCTTCCTAAGCAGAGGGCCTCTGTGCCAGCGATGGGGTGGAGGTGGGCTGGAGAGAAGGTTCCAGAAGGGGCCACAATGCTCACTGGCGACAAGGGCGTCCTCCTCCTCCCACTCCCCCAAAAGGGCAGGAGCTATCACAATTCTTGGTTCTAGTCCGCCGCCATGGTGCAGATGTGCAGGCAGGAGGGGTGGGTATGACTTCCAGAACCTGTACCCCATTTCTCTCTCAGGCATGTCCAGTTGCTCTTGCCTGACCTGATTTCGCTGGTTTACCTCATGAGGAGGAGGGTCTTTCTCTCCCACAGGTCATGGGGGCCACCAGAGCCCTCTCTCTGGGAGGATCTGGCCAGGGACAGGGCTGGGATGCTGGTGGCTGTCCAGTCAGAGCTGTTGGCCATACTGGTGGGAATTAAGGACAACACGGCATAGAGGGAAAACGACCCAGGGATTGTTTAGGATGGGACAGACCCAGGTTCAATTCACGGCTTCTTCCCCAGACTAGCCATGTGACCTTGAGACAGTTACCTGTCCTGCCTCGTGTGTAAAATGGGGATGGTAAGTCCTTTGTGGAGGAGGTGAAATCCGAGGATGCCTAGCGAGTGCCTACACAGTACCTGGTGAACAGTAAGAGCTGATCAGTAGTTGTCATCAATCCCCATCTCTCAAAATTGCATTTCTAACAAAGGCTGCAGGGCCAGGTTCTCAACAACCAACTTATAAACACCCTCTTGGAACAGAAGCGAGTTGGATTCCACCCATACCTGTTCTAAAGAGGTTATTTCCATTTCTCTTTTAAACAAAACCATGGTGGATTCAAAGGGAATGGATTATGTACAAAGTGGCCTCTCATGCCAGCCCTTCTGCTTGGCCTCCCTCCTCCCACCAGGACCTTTCCTCTGGTCTCCTGTGTTCACTGATTCATCTGTCAGCAAACATTTACTGAGCACCCAGACTTGCTCCGGGCTGTCGAGGCGCCGATAGCCAGGGAGGGCGACGGATTGCAGCAGGAGTGGGGGCGCGGGGCAACTGGTGGTGCTGGGGGGGCCAGGGTGGGTGACCCTGGGGTGAGGTCTGAGAGAGGGTACAGGGTGTGGAGACAGCAATGAGAGCAGGTGGGTCCATGAGAACCTCAGAGCCAGGGTGGCAAGGATGTAGTACAGGTGGATTCAGGTATGTGGTGATGGGAAGAGCCAGGGGGAGCCCCCAGGTCCCATGATGGTGATTGGAGGGGTTGCCTCCAGCTGAGAGCAGGCATAGGGAAGCTTTGCTAGTCAGACTAGACCGTGCAAAACAACCTTTGATATGTTGGCTGAGCATTAGGTAGAGCTGTCCTGTAAGTGATAATAGCAAACCTACTCTGTGCCACATACACGTGAAAGGTCTCTACTGCATCTTCACGATGGCCCTAGGAAGGTCGGTGCCACAGTGGTCCCCAGTGTTCAGTGGATCTGTTGAGGGTCAGAAGTGTTAAGTGACTGGACCAAGGTCATGCAGCTAGTGAGTAGAGTGAATGTGACTCGAGAACCCCCCTTCCTATTTGTTCATGCGTTTGTCCAAATACCATGTGTTGAGCACCTGCTATGATGCTGGCACTCTAGGTGCTTTGGATTTACCAGGCCAGAATATCTGCCATCAAGTGGATCTTGACCCACTGCACATAGACAGCTGGGTGAATGGGATGCCAATTCTGGGCTGCAGGTGCAGGCGGGTGCGGCCAGTGCACAGATAGGAAGGCTGGGTGTTGACAAGATCATGTGGAGACTCTCCCCTTGGGTGCTTGTTCAGCCAGCAGCCTGGCCTGGGGTCAGGAGCGAGGCCTTCCACTCACTCAGGAGAAAACTGGGATCATTGTGGCATGGCACCTGGGAAAGGAGGAGACCTCTCCTTATTTTTCAGTTGGGTAAACTGAGGCAGGGATGAACCATTGCCCAAGGCTTCCCAGTGAATTAGGGATGGAGCAGGTGAGAACACAGCCCAGCATCTGTCTGGCTTCCCCTCAGTCCCAGATCGCTGACTCTCCACGGGATCTGCCCTGGGGGAAGCCACCCTGGTACGCTCACTTTTCAGGGAAGGCAGGACACCCAGGCTCCCCGTCCCACAGCCACTCAGGCAGGTCTACACAGCCCGGAGCCGGCCTGCCTGGCGCTCAGACCCAGCCCGGGAGCAGCTGGTCAGTAGGCGTGGACTTCCTGCCTGCGGCCCCCCACCCCTGCCTGCCCCTTCCTACAGCTGCCCGTGACCCTTCCCTGTGGTGCAGCGTGTCCCGGAGGACAGAGTTGGCACAGCTCCGGCCAGAAGCAAGGGCTGTTAAAATACGCCGAATGCCAGGACCAAGGGGCAGGAGGGGGTGGAAACAGCTGCGGACCCTCGCGCACCGTTAGCCAGGTGACAGCGGTGTCCTGCCCTGTGCTTGCCGGGCTCTCTGGGTGGCCTCTGCCTCTGTGCCGGGGGTGTGATCCTGACAGCCGCCCCCGGATGACTCAGGGCTGAGGCAGCTCAGAGGAACGTCTGCGCCTTGCACTTAGGGCTGCTTAAGCTGGACCCGAGCAGCTGCTCCACAGTGGCTGGTGCCCGGGCCACACGGGGTGCCCCTCACTTCCTGTGTGTCCCTGCCTCCCCCAGGGAACGCGCCCGGGGACAGTGGGGAACATGGAATGACCGAGATGGTCCAGAAAGCACAGAGGAGGGGCTGTGGCTCCGGGCTGGCCTTGGCCAAGGGAGGCCTAGACCCAGCTGTCCTGGGGGCAGGCCCAGAGGCCCAGAGCCCAGCACACACCATGCCCAGTACTTGCTGCTTCTTTACGTGCTAGAAAAACCTCCAAGTCGGCTGGTCCAGAGTGTCTGCAGAGATGAATGATTTATGAAATGGTTGTAAAGCAATATATGGATAAACCTAACATTTTTTTTGTAATAACGAGTGCCAATTATGTATTGGAAGATGAAGCTAATATTTCAAGAGGAATATTTTTAGGAAATTTTTGAAGTAGATATCGTGCTACGTGGTGCTAAAGAAAACCCCATCGGTGATACCTAAGGAGTAAAAGGGACATGCTGATCTTCACACACACACCCTTTGTTCTGGTTTTCTGATGTCCTCCTCTCACCTCGTCCCCTGGTCACTGTCCAGGAAAGACAGGTGTTTGAGCCCATGAACGGGCTGTGGTTGGGGAGCCCAGGACAGCACTCATTCCAGTCTTTAACCGTTCCACGGTGACTCCTGCTGGGGCTTGGGAGGGCATGGGCAAGCCCTAGCCAAGCTAGAATGTCCTGTCTGAAGCCAACTAAGTCACCAGGCAGCTGGATTAGACCCTGGGAGGAAGAAAGCTGGGATCCTGGAACCACCTGCAGAGTCCCCTAGCAGACATTGCAGGGCCCAGCCCTCCTGCCTCCCCCATGCAGAGCTGGGTAAGCTCCCCAACATGCCCCGGCTACACCTCAGCATGACTCCGTCCTCAGTGGGTGTGCCCTCCACTACACCCACTCCACCTCGAAACTTCTCCTGGAGGATGACGGACAGGTGCTTCCTTTCCCACACAGGTCAGTCTAAATCTCCACGCAAACCACGTGCTTCAGGCCAGAGCAGGTGGAGGGGGAAGGACAGCCATAGGACTGCTCGTCCAACCTGGTTGCAGCGCTGGTCCTGGAGAGTTTCTAGAGTTTCTGGCTGGACATCTTCCCCCATGCCCATACGTTCATGCATGTGTAGGTGTGTGAGCTGCACTTGCGTGCTTACCCAGTCACTCTGCCAGCCAGGAGCTGTCTTCCCTCTTCCCCTGGGCACTTCACACACATCCTGCAGCAATCTGAATGTCCTGAAGCTTCGCCTGCCCACCCCTGCCCAGCCTGCATCGACTTCGCCTCTTATACTCTCATAGAATCCCACCTTCTCACGTCATGTAACTCGTTGTGTCACATGTAATTGTGTGTTTGGTTTTTTAAAACTTAAATTCAATTTAATTAACAGTGTATTATTAGTTTCAGAGGCAGAAGTCAGTGATCCATCAGTTGCATATCACACCCAGTGCTCATCATATCACGTGCCCTCTTTTAATATTTTATTTAAATTCAATTTGCCAACATATAGTCTAACACGCAGTGCTCATCCCATCAAGTGCCCTTCCTTAGTGCCTGTCACCCAGTCACTCCATGCCCCCACCCACTTCCCCTCCAGCCACCCTCAGTTTGTTTCCCAGAGTTAGGAGTCTCTCATGGGGTGTCTTCCTCTCTGATTTTCCCCACTCGGTTTCCCCTCCTTCTCTTATGGTCCCTTGCACTATTTTTTATATTCCACATATGAGTTAAACCATATGATAATTGTCTTTCTCTGATTGACGTATTTCACTCAGCATAATACCCTCCAGTTCCATGGTACATATTCATCCTCTCTGTTGGCTGGGTAATATTCCATTGTATATATATACCACAGCTTCTTTATCCATTCATCTTTTGAAGGACATTGTGGCTCCTTCCACAGTTTGGCTATTGTGGACATTGCTGACATGAACATTGGGGTGCAGGTGCCCCTTCATTTCACTACATCTGTATCTTTGGGGCAAATACCCAGTAGTGCAATTGCTGGGTCATAGGGTAGCTCTATTTTTAACTTCTTGAGGAACCTGCACAATGTTTTCCAGAGTGGCTGCACCAGCTCACATTCCCACCAATAGTGCAAGAGGGTTCCCCTTTCTCCACATCCTCGCCAACGTTTGTTGTTTCCTGTCTTGTTAATTTTCACCATTCTCACTGGTGTGAGGTCATATCTCATTGCAGTTTTAATTTATATTTATATAAAATTATATAATTTATATAAAATATATTTATATTTGATTTATATTTTTGAAATATATTTATATATATTTATATTTTGACAAGTGATGTGGAGCATTTTTTCATATATCTGTTGGCCATGTATAGGTCTTCTTTGGAGAAATGTCTGTTCATGTTTTCTGCCCATTTCTTGACTGGATTTTTTGTTTTTTGGGTGTTGAGTTTGATAAGTTCTTTAAAGATCTTGGATACTCTGTACACTTAGATTAATTTGACAATGATTCTATATACCTGTAAATGAAATGTGAAGACGTGTCAGGGAGTGAATCTATCGAAGAGAGGGCATAATAAGCTTTTAAACATGTATTCAATGAAATCACATTAAACGTACAAGATAAGATGATATTAAAGCCAGATGGGAAGAGAAAGAAGCGAAGGAGGTGAGAGGGTAGGGGAAGAGAAGAAGGCAGATTTAAACAATGAAGGGAACTCTACTAGCTATTGCTCTGAATCAATGTGTATTCTAGACTAAGCATAAAATAGAAGAGAACCTGCAAAAAAAAAAAAAAGATCTTGGATACTAGTCCTTTTTTTTTTTAATTTTTACTTATTTATTTATGATAGTCACACACAGAGAGAGAGAGGCAGAGACACAGGCAGAGGGAGAAGCAGGCTCCATGCACCAGGAGCCCGACGTGGGATCCAATCCTGGGTCTCCAGGATCGTGCCCTGGGCCAAAGGCAGGCGCCAAACTGCTGCGCCACCCAGGGATCCCCGGATACTAGTCCTTTATCTGATAGGTCACTTGGAAATATCTTCTCCCATTTTCTAGGCTGCCTTTTAGTTTTGTCAACTGTTTTCTTGGCTGTGCAGAAGCTTTTTATTTTGATGAAGTCCCAATAGTTCACTTTTGGTTTTGTTTCCCTTGCCTTTGGAGGTGTGTCTAGCAAGAAGTTGCTGCGGCTGAGCTCACAGACATTACTGCCTGTGTTCTCCTCTAGGATTTTGATGGATTCTTGTCTTTACATTTATGTCTCTCATCCACTTTGAGTTTATTTTTGTGTATGGTATAAGAAAGTGGTCCAGTTTCATTCTTCTACATGTGGCTATCCCATTTTCCCAGCACCATTTGTTAAAGAGACTGTCTTTTTTTTCCCCATTGGATATTCTTTCCTGCTTTGTAGAAGATTAGTTGACCATAGAGTTGAGAGTCCATTTCTGGGTTCTCTATTCTGTTCCATTGATCTGTGTATCTATTTTTGTGCCAGTACCACACTGTCTTGGTGTGTAATCATGCATTTGGTTTACGACTATTTGATACACGTTGGCACCCCTGTAGATTACAAACTTCAAGAGGGTGGGGAGCACAGTGGATTTGTTGACTATAAATTCTCCAGTGCCTGGTTCAGTGCTGGACCATTGAAGGAATGAATGAGTGAATGGCCCCATGAATATCCAAACTCATCTCCTTGGAGTGGTGGTGCACATGTATTGTGAGATCAGCGGATCTGGTGAATGTGTAATGGTCACAACTAACGCATAGGCTAACACTCATTGAGCATGTACTGTGCTCCAGGCCGTGAACTGAGTGCTTTCTGACACTGTCCTGGCTACACTGGAGCAGACCACTGGGCTGAGTCGCTGTTTGGTGTCAAGTAGCAGCTTGGAAACCAGCTCGTTTCTTTTTCCAGAGACTTGGACAGAAAGTGAGAAAGGCTTACCTCCCAGAGGCTCTGATGCCCCTGGCCGGGGAAGGGTTTGGCGGCACACTGGAAATATGAAAACACCCAGTGGCTGGAAGGAAAAGGAAAGTGCCCAAGCATTAGCGCAAAGCCCTCTTTCTTGGTTCAGGAACCTGGCCACAAATATTAAAGCCTGGTGAGCATGGTTGTTCTGGTGCAGGGACTTGTGGGGCTGTAGGGAGTTTCCCTTTGCTGGCTGCGGATCAGGAGAGATCCATTCCTGGGTCCCTTCCCAGACGTACAGAATCAAGTTCTCCAGGAAAGGGCTCAAAAATTCGTATAGCTTTTAAATGCCCTGGGTGGTTCTTAGGTAGCTTTGGGGAACCAGTGGCTCATGACCTGCAGGCTCCATGGGAATGAAAACTATCCATAAAGGTGGTGTGAGCCAACAGAAGGCCGGCAGGGGTCTCTAGCAGTGGCTCAGGACCCTTTGTGCAAAGGAGGGCACCGAGGAGTCCCTGGAGTGCTCACTAGGTCCTGCATGCCTGTGCGACCTAGGTGTGGGACCCCCAGCATCAGTATTTCTTCCCTTCCTCTCCAGCAAGATGCCTTTGATGGGCAGCTGCAATCTGTGTCCATGTGATGATCCTGGTCACCTAAGGCAGTGGCCAGTAGTGCTACCAAGAAGGCAGGTCCTCACCTTGTGTGCTCAGAGACCCATTCAGAGGCTCCCCCTCCCAGCTTGACAAAGCCACAGGCTTGTTCAGGATGTTACAGAGCCATGCGACAGTGAGGCAGATGACCCCTGGCCCCATACCAGATGCTGCTCAGCCTGCACACCGAGCCCAGGTATGGACGGTGAGCTGCGGAGCCGCGTGCTCTCTCTGGGACTCTCTCCATGGTTCTTAGTGAGGTGCTGATGCCACGATGTACAACCCTCAAGCCTGTGTGCCCACTCCTCAAACACCTCCTACAGGACAAGGGGGACTTTATCCCTAAGAGGGAGCCGCAGGGCCATGTACCCAAACATGGCAGGTCGAACACGGATGATCTTCAGATCATTAAGAGGGAGATGGCCCAGAAAAAACAGAGTGAATTATTTACTAGAAAGTCTGAAGAAAAAAAAAAAAACATCCCAAGCGAGAGCCCCGCAGGATGCTGCATGGTCTGGGAGGGCCGAGGTGGGCTTCCTCTTACTCTGGCCATGCCCCCTTGGGCCCCCCAGCCCTTCCTCATGCAGGAGCCACTCCCACCCCACAGTTCCGGGAAAGGGCCCATGAGAGATTTGGGTCCTGGACCGCTGCCCCTCAGCCGCTCCTGCCTCCTGCTCTGACACCTTGGGTTGGCCTCACACAACCCGCTCCACACCTTGTAACACATTTACAGGCCTATTGGCTCAGGAGCAACTAGTGGGGAAGGCAGAGCCTCGGCAGGTCAAGACCTGAGCACACAGGGCCTTTGGCTTTGGCCCGCGCTCGTGCCGTGGCTGGCACATCTAAGGAGGGAGATGACGTCCAGTTTGTGGAGACTCTCTGGGGGTTATCTCCCAGCAGGCATCAGCAGGAAGGGCAGGAGACTGGCTCTCTGTTCCTAGGGAGGAAGAATCCTCGGAGAGTCGGAGCTGCCTGGAGCCTGTGGGAGCAGAGGCTGTATTGGCAGCCACTGGCAGCAGGGGAAGGTGGGGCACCTGCCCGAGCAGGTGGTGGGCCTGGCTGGCAGCCAGATGCTGGCAGCTGGACCACCAGCCCCACATGTGTCAGGCGGGGACTTCAAATGCTCCCCCAGCTTTCCTGGCCCAGAGGGCGCAGCCTCAGTGGAGGGAAGGGGTGTGGCAAGCTGTTCCCGAGGCAGTTTCCCAGCCTGTGAGGGCAGGGCCAGCCCTACAGTGTGGGTGCAGCCCCCTCAGAGGGGCCCAAGTGGGCTTTGCAGGGTTACCCCAGCTGTATCTGTTCCGTGCACCCGGGGCTCTGGCCTCAAGTTCTTCACAGCTCATGTAACCCCCAATGGGTTTGCGCCCCCTCCCCCATGGCTTCAGGGCCCACTTTAAACTGTGTCTACAACCCACATCTCTCTCCTGATCTTCAAACCCACCCACACAACTGCCTACTGCACATCTCCACGTGGCTGCCAACAGCATCTCAAATTCAGCAGGGCATCTAGCCAGCTGGGAAATCTGCTCACCATTCCCTTGGCCTGGGGCCCCCTCCACCCCAGCCACAAACCCCTGAGTCATCTTGGCCTCCTCCTTCCTGCTCACCCCTTCTCACAACCGGCTCTGCCAGGGACCTCTGAGACCGCAGGCCCGTCCTGGCTTCAGTGTCTGCACACGCTGCATGAATGGGGCGGAGGGGCAGATTACAAAGGACACGTAAGGTTTCTCTTCATTTGAAAGTCACGTTTGAGTAAGTGGAGTAAGCAACAGGGAGAGAGAGGGAGAGAGCGAGAGAGCAAGAAAATTTTTCAAGAACCGAAGTGTGAATTAGGGTAATTGGGGGAGCTCTCAAAAGTGATGTAGAATGGAAATACAGAGGGAGAAGCAAACACAATCCACGGAGAGGTGTGAGAGGCTTCCAGGCAGGGATGTTGAGCGAGCGTAGAGATGCGGAGGCAGAAATACTCAAGCGTTACCTGGGAGACCATATGTGGCCCACAACATTGCAAGTTAATGGGCACGTAGTGTGATGGGTTAGGCAGGACCACACTGTGCCAAGCCATCCCAAGTGGGGAGACCGTGGCAGTGGGGAAGGGGCGGCTCCAGGGCTTTCGAGCAAGACAATACAGCAGCTGCGTGTTTGGGGAAGATGTCCTTGGCAGAATGGGCTGGAGAGAGGAGCCGTGGTGGTTGTCCGGGCAGGAGGTGGGAGAGTGTAAACAACGCTAGGGTTGGGGCACCAGGTAGGGCTGGAGGCGCCGGCTGGGGAAGCTCAGTTGGGAGTTGGTCAAGCGGGAAGGTCAAGGAGACGGGGTGGGTGACAGCTTTCTTACTGGTGTGTCCTTCTCCCTGCTCCCAGAAGACAGGCCCCGAGGGTGGGGGAGGAGGAGCCACCCCTCGGAGAGGGACTTTGTAGACCACGGCTGTCCAAGGAGAGCCTCCATGAGGGCCAGCCCAGCGTTCCTCCAGGTCTGTCTGCCTGTCAGGGCTCTGGGGTTGCCAGTGACAGAAACCCAACCCCAGATAACTTTAGCCAAAGGGAGAGGGCAAGAGCTCTGTGGACCTTGGGTAGGATGGAAAGACCATATTGTAAAATGAGTAGTGAGGGGTCCAACCTCAGGCCAACTGGAAACAGAGCTCAAAGGTGGCCAAGACTCAAGACTTCCCCTCCCTGACTCTGCTTCCCTCTGCTCCTCTCTCCCCATTGGCTTTTGGATCTCCCAGGGTGGCCTGACAGGGAATAGGGAAGTGGAGAGGGCTGGAGCACTGAGAGTCCCTAGCCCCCAGGCTGAAACCCCAGGGCAGTGGCTCCTCGGTCTAGCTGGAGCATGTGTTCTCCTGTGGACCAGTCAGCTTGGCCTGCCCGGAGGGGCACTGGCCTGTGTGGGAGGCCCTGGAGTGACCGCATGGGAGCAGGAGGCCCAGATCCTAGAAGAGAGGAGGTGGCAGACCGTTGTGGGGTCCACGATCCTCCACAGGACTGGCGGGAGCAAGGCAGGATCAAGAGACAGCGAGGTGGGCCCATCACCAGCAGACTGATTCTCTCCAGCTGAGGTTCCTTTTAGAGCAAAGACAAGTCATTTGTCCATTGATCGGTTGGTGCATTGATTCTGTTATTTATCCAACAAGTGCTTCCTGAATCCCTCTTCTGTACCAGATAGTGGACCAGGGACATAGAGGTGAAAAAGTCCGATTCACTGCCCTCCTGCAGCTCACATTCAAGTGTGGGAGAGACATGCAACAAAGTCTTTGACAGTAATAATAATGAACAAGGACAGCGTTCAACAGGGAAGGGAAATGAGGAAGAAAGCAGGGATGAATTCCTCTTGGGAATCCCATAGAGGCTCCAGAATGAGGGGACTTGTAAGTCATCTTAGATGGATGGCAGAGTTTCTTGAGTCTGATTCTGGAGAAGAGCCTTCCAGGCAGAAAGAGCAGCGTGAGGAAGTGGACAGACCATGGGAGTACATAGGGTCTTGGGGAGCTGCTCTTCTGGTGGTGGGTGGCCTGAGGGTAGCAGGTGGGGTCAGGACAGAGAGTATCAAGAGGTGAGGTTGGGGAGGCAGCTTCGAGCCACCTCACCTAGGACCTCACAATGGAAGGTGTGAGGTACAGGATCTGAGAGCAGAGTTATGGGCAGCAGTGTAGGGGATGGGTCAGAAGGAGAGAGAGAGAGATTGGAGACTGGAGGCCCCCATGAATGAATGTCCAGCGGGGGAGAATAGAGGTGGTACTAGGGTCCACGACTGAAGAGATGATGAGGAGGCAGACGGCACTGGTGGAACTTGCACATGGGTAGACGGGTTCATGAGCAAGAGAGGGATGGAGCTGAGTTTGCTAAGCTGGAAGGGGCACTGGTCTGAGAGTTCACTGTGATCCCGCCAGGGGACTGTTAGTTTCTGAGAATACCAAAGCAGCTAGAAAAATATGCAATGGCTTAAAAGTCCAATAGTTTGGGCCCTAGAAGAGATGTATTACTATCATGTGAATTTGGAAAAATCCCTTAATCTCTGGGATATGGTAAGGGACAAACCAGGTGGTAAGTGAATCACCCAATGCCTGGCACTTATATGGCCCTCTGTGTGTGTCATTTTGATCAGAATCTACTGGGAATCAGTGGTTACTTTCAATGTGTTTTTGGAAATCAGAGAGGTCTAAATAATAGTTGAGGGTGACAATGACATTAGTTGGGTATTGAGGACAGCAATTTGTTTTATGGCATGGGAAACGTTCTGACCCAGTTTGCAAACATTTCCTCTGGCATCGTCTTCCTTTATACAGAGACATGTTTAAAACAAAACAAAACCTTTTGTCCCCATTCAAAGAAGAGTTTTACTCCTCTGCTTTCATGTCACAACATACTCTGAGGGATAGTCTCGCCCCCTCCCTTCCACCCTGTTATGCCAGGACCTTGGAGGACAGCCAAACAAGGTGGAGCTTATCTCATTTTCAATACCGAAGGGGAAGACAAAGTGTGTACAGTGCGGAGTGTCTGGAAGCTGTTTATTTGATTTTCGGCTAGTCTTTGTTCCAACATGAATCGAACTGTAAACACACGAGAGCAGCTGCTAATAGTGTCTAGAGAGTTGAGTGAGTGGCAAAATGCCCCCAAGGCGCACACTGGTGGCGCCATCTTTACAAGTCTTTCCTGAGTCTGCTCCCTCACTCCTGTCTTGCCCTGGGATACAGAGTGAGTTGGGGGCATCCCATCCACCGTCCTTACAGAATCCTGGCAATGATAGATGGGATTATAACCACGTGAGAGAGTCACCGAGAATAGTGTAGAAAGCCATACAGAGAAATGTGTTGTGTCTGAAAGTTCCAACATCCACTGGAGATCTTCTGTGAGAAAGGCGAGGTCACTCCTTTATGGGTTGGAGAACCATGAATTCTTTTGTTGCAAGGAACAGAAACCAAGTTGAGTTCAAGTTAGCAAGATGAAGAAACAAAACAAAACATGGGGTTCGATTTATTATAAGGACCCAGGTGGTGTCTCCTAGAATCAGAGGCAGGTAGAAAGCCAGCCATATGATAGGACTGGAACCAGGAGAAAGAGCATCAGCCTAGCTTTGGTCAGTTGTACCCACTGGTCCAATCCATTGCCCTAGGAGTTTGGAGTCCCATGGAACAAACATAGTTCCAGGAAAGCCAGCCTGAGAAAAGGCAGGTCACTCGGGGTCTGGAGCAGAGTAGAAGACCTTGGCTCACCAGAGAGATTTGGGAAGCCTCTGAATATGGGGGATTTATGCAACCCTGAGAGGGTGATTGACCCCATTCAAATGGCATGGATCTCATAGCAAGAGGTAGGACTACTCAGAGGGCCACATGGAACAGAGATCACAAACACCAGGATCAGCTACAAGGGCAAGCACTGTTTCCTTATCTCTGTGCCCTGCCCCCACTGCCCAGTCTCAAGGACAGCAGTGTCCACTTAAGAGGGGCTGGATAGATTGCATTGTACATTGCCATTTTTTTGTAGATCAAAATGGTCGAATACTGATAATTTTATATTTTCAACTCAATACCTGATATATGTGTGTTGAGTTGAACTGGGACCCAACTTTGAATCTTCAGTATGAGACCCCGGGCAAGCCATGGGCTCGATGGTTTTGAAGGCCCGCCTTGCTCTAGGGTGCCAGAAATATAACACTGGGGACACGCGGACACTCAGAGGCCAGAAGAAGCTGGACCCAGGTCCCAGCCTGGCACCATCCCTGCCCCTGCAGGCCCTCGGAATGCCCGTGGGGCCTGCGTGGGGCTGACAAGCCTGCCTCCCCCCTTAGCCAGGACTGTTCTCTCCCATTTTATGGTGAAAAGCAAGGACTAACTTTTTCCAGCTGAAGTCTCTGGAAGATCTTAGGCAACATAGCCGACTTGGGCTGGACGGGGTCCAGTGTCCTGGGCCGCCGCTCAGCTCGGCAGAGGAGGCCGGAGCCTGAGGCGGGTCTCTGTGTGCTGCTGGCCACTCCTCTGGCTGTGATGCACACGTGGGCTGCAGCCCCCAGGGACCAGGCTGAGGACCCGGGGGACACTGCAGGCCCTCTGCAGTTTCCCCCTCTTGACGTCCATTTTCAGTACCATCTGGTGGGTGGGAAGCCCGAGGCTGACCTGTGTGCCCAGTATCCCAACTTCCCAGGCAGCAACTCTCTGGGGAGCGTTTCCTTGAGGGTACGCAGTTTCACAACTATGAGTTAGTGGCTGCTCTGCCCTTTCAAAGAGCACAGCTGGTGATGGAAGGTCACATTTATGGAGTGCCTACTGCATACCAGTGTTTTGTATAAACTATCTTTTATAATTCTCTCAAAGAAGGGCACTTGGGTGGCTCCGTTGGTGAAGCTACTGCCTTCGGCTCAGGTCATGATCCCAGGCTTCTGGGATCAAGTCCTGCATTGGGCTCCCTGCTCAGTGGGGGGTCTGCTTCTTCCTCTCCCTATTCTCCTCCCCCTTGCTCATGCATGTGCTCTCTCTCTCTCTTAAATAAATAAATGAATCTTTAAGCAACGATTTAAAAAATGTAAATGAGTATTGAACTGTAGTTAATAACAGGCATGCTGACGTATTTAGGGAGAAGCGTATTGGTGCTTGCAATTTACTCTGAAATGCATCCAAAAACAGGTTGCTAAAAACAAACAAATGAAAAAAAAAAACAAAAAAAAAAACAAAACCAAAAACAGGTTGCTTTCTGGATAGATGGACAGAGGGATGGATGCATAGTTGTGTGATACAGTAAATGTGGCAAAATGTTACCGGTAGCCTCTAGGTTGTGGGTATGCTGGTGGTCACTGTGGAATTTTTTTCAACTTGGCTGTATGTTTGGAAAATTGACTGGTAAACTGTTGGGGGCCTTTCGGGGTGGGAGGAGAGGGGGGGAAGCAATTGTGTGGAGCCCTGGGGTCCCCTAGTGGTGAAAAGGGGGTCCCCAGAGCTCAGGGCTGGTGGGCGAGCTTCTCCAAGCAGGTACCACCCTCCTTCCCCACCCCAGTGCCAGCCCTAGTGTGGGACTGAATCTTGAGTGAGATCTGAAATATGTGTTTCCCTGGGTCTCCCTTCAAAGAGAGAAAGCAGGAGCCAGAGGAGCCTTGATGATTAGGTGCAGCTCCCCGATAGGTTTATAGGAGCTCATTTTCTCCCAGAGATTGCGGACTTTTGCTCCTAGCCTGAGGCTGCGGATCGCACCTGCCCGCAGGAGTACCAGGTGACTGGTCGCCGGCACAACGAGCTATGAGCCGGTGGCACCCGGGGCCGTAAAACCAGCCTTGGCAGGGGGACCCCACCTGGAGTCGCTTCCTGTAGGTGTGTTTGAAGTAGTAGGAAACCAGAGTGGTTTCTGCAAATAAATAACCAGGAGAAGGCAAGCCCCTCAGATCAAAGGAGGACTCTGGCCCAAACTTGAACCAGAATCAGGCGTGCTCTTCCGACCCCGGTCTGGCCAGGCCTCGGGAGGAGTGGGGCGAGTCTGTCTGCTGTGCAAACATCCCCATGTCTGCCCTTCCGTGGTTTTGTGAGCCTGAGCACGGGAGCCGGGGGAAGGCTGCCAGCCCGGCTCCCTGCTGCCGTTGTCCAGCTCCGCCGGCAGCCCCAGCAGGTGCCTGCGCCCCCTCCTCCTGTCGCATCCATCCTGTCGCATCCATCCGCAGGGGCTCTTGGGGCCGCTCGCCCCAGCCAGGCTCTCAGGGGAAGGGAAGCGCTCCAGCCTGGCTCTTGGGGAGCTTGTCCTGACCAACTCCTCTGTGTGGCCCTACATGGTCATATCCGGGGTGCTGGGGACAGAGCGGGTGGGGGAAGGGGATGCTCAGAAAGCAGTGGGGAACCAGGATGCAGAAGGCATCTCAGAGCACGAGAAGGTCAGTGTGCCAAGAATCGCTGTGGTGTTGGCTGGTCCATGGCTTCAGCGGAGGCTCCTCACTGGCAACGAGCTCCCAGGGGCTGCTGCCCCTGATGGTCCCCAGACCGCACTCTGAGGAGCCCTGCTGCTGGCCATCCCTCCTCTCAGGAAGCTCAGGGCCGCTAAGCAAGCTCACCAGTAAACTCATGATTGCAAAGATTGCAAAGCATGGCTGGTGGAGAAAGCCCCTGGCACTGAGAGAGGACTTCCTTCACGTGGGAGGGGTCCCAAGGAGCCCCTCTGAGAACCAGGCTTCACCCTGACACCTGATAGGTGGAGTGGGAGCGAGCATCCCAGGCATCTGGCTGGCCCGTGAGCAGGCCTGAGGGCAGAAACAAGATGGGCATCTTCAGAGGACAGGACCCAGGGGCCGAGGTGGTGGGGGTGAAGCGCACAGAGGAGGCCAGGCCACACGGGGCTGGGTGAGGAGTCCTGCCTTCTCACCAGGTGGGATGGCAGCCATTGGATGGTCTAAAACAAAACATGCTGGGACCCGTGCGGGCCTACCTGGTGCAGATGGGCCACGGTGGGGACGGAGAAAGATGGTTCTTACCAGTTACGGTAAGAAAGAGTCTTGTACTGTGGTGGTGCCAATGACCTGCGTTCTTTGCAATGTGGGTTATGCTTTCCTAGGGACACATGTGTTTTCAGGACATGCTACACCCAGAGAAAGAAAGTCTCTTTCCCAGTAATATGAGGAGGCATCATTGATTAAAATGGATATTTTCTGAGAGCAAAAACACTTGTACGAAACTAACCCCCATCTCGCCTTCCCCTTATCGGATCCTTTTCAATCAGGATGGTTTCCACAGTAACTGTCCACAGTATGACTCAAATTGACTTCCACAAAAAAGAACTATTGTTGGCTTATGTCATTGAAAAGTTCAGGGATAGCACTGGCTTCAGGCAGAGCTGGATCGGGGTGCTCCAGGATGGCTGCTCTTCCTCTGCACTCTTGCTTCTTAGGCAGGTGCCTTCATACAGAGACAAAGGTAGCCCCAGGCGACTCCAGGCTACCAGCCTCTGGGGTTAAGGACCAACTTCCCATAGCTCCAGGCCCCCTGTCTTTGTCTTGGATCCTGTGACCATCCCTGAGCCAATCCCGGCTGCCAGGGGAGAGAATACAGTCCTTGAGTCCAGGTCTCCTATTGACCTCAGCAGCCAAAGTAGCAGGTCGGCCCCTCCTGAACCCCACCGGCTGAGAGCGAGGGAGACAGGGCTGTCAGAAGGATAGCGAGGTGTGGGAAGTTCACAGTGGCCTCCAGAGTCCATGGCCTGGTTTTGCCCTTTCTAGACTCATCCTCCTGTCATCCAGTTCTCCCTGTCTCATGGCATCTGGGTGAGCACATCCTCCCATGAGACGTTAAGGCTGATTCTCAGGTTCATTCCCTTGTGTCTGGACCTGACCCCGGGGGCAGGAGCATTTTCTGCCCCCACAGTCCACATTTCCAGTTCGAAGGAAGGCCCTGCCTGATTTGTCCACCACAGGCCCGAAGGCAATGGTGGGTGTATCATAAGGCAGACTCAGGTCCTAACCAGCGCCTCTGGAAGGGCACAGCCTGCATCAGATCCTCCAGGGCATCAGGGTGCATGTGCAAACGTGGGTCACTGGGTCCTGCCCCAGACCTGCAGCATCAGAACCCCCGGGGTGTTGGTGTGATCTGCACACACACACACACACACACACACACAGGTGCACACACACCCGTCCAGCTCAGCTGTCAGCTCCCGCTGCTCTCACGGCCTCTGGGGCGAGTCTCTCTGCCGCTCCCCTTCCTTCCTTTACGTCTGGAAGTAGGTGGTTTAGAGTGGCAGCTCCACGGTGCAAAAATAGTTTGAATACACAGAATAGAACCACACTTGGTGTCGCTCCAGTGGGGCTCTGTGGTTTTGAGAACACCTTTCCTTCCCAGGCACGAACCGTGTGGCCTTGGCAGACTATCACCTCACCCCACCTCCCTTCCTTCTGGGCACTAGAATCTGGGCAACAGCTGTAGGTTGGGCCCATGCAATCCCCATACGATGACCGTAGTGTCACTCCAGAAGAGCTGTTGGCGGTGAGGGCATCGCGTGGAAGGCGAATGGTACCAGGCCCTGCGACCTCTGACCTCACCTCAGCCCCAGCACCTGGCCTCCTTTGTTCCGTGGACGCACCGAGCTCCCCACCACCTGGCGCCCTCACATCCTGTGCTCCCTCTGCAGGGCTGTTCCCATGGCACCCCTGTCCTGTGCCTGCTCAAATGCCACCTTCTTGGGGGGCACTTCCCTGACTGCCGCGTATACAAGAGCAGCTCCTTTCTTTTGGTCTGCCCGACTTTCTCCGTTGCTCTTAATGCCACCAGGCACACGCAGAATGTGTTTATGTGCTCTGTGTTCTTCCTCTCCGCCCGCCACCTGCGCCCACTGGACAGTGATCTTGAGCTGAACCCAGGGCAGGGTCTCCTGAGTTGTCATGCAGGAGGCATTTAGTAAATGTGTGCCGAATTAATTCAACACTGGTGGCAAAGTCCAGCTGCACATCCACCCCAGCCGCCCTGCACACCCCTGCCAGCGGCATCTGTATGGAGAGCACTGGGCTTGTGCTGCTTTATGCCCCTCCTGGCTGCCAGTGGCAAGCTGTCCGGGGAAAGTCCTGCCCCGAAGTTGCTTCAGGACCCACACCCTGCTCTCTCTCATCTCTACTGTTCCTTGGCACTCCTGCCCCCTTGCTCCTACTTAGCTTGTGCTCTTTGAGATAAAGCTCCTTGGGGGAGTGAGCCATCCCATCCCCATCAGCAGGAGCCCCCTTGGTGTGAAGGATGGAGCAGCAGGGCCATCATAATACCCTAGGAGGGGTAAGCAGGTGGCACCGGGCAGGAGGTGATTAGAAAGCAGGGGACGTTTTGGAGAAATCTTTCTGGAGCCTCAGAAGCAAGCAGACACACGTGGTGTAACCTCAGGCCAGAAGGGATGCCTGGCCAACTCCTGATGCTAGTATTCAGTGAAAAAAACCACAACTGATGAAGTGTTTAATGCCATCACCACTTAGCCAGCCAGGGGAGGACACAGAACTGGTCAGCAAGGTGTGTTGCCAGAGGTGAGACCTGGAAAGCTCCAAGTTTTGACTCAGAGTCCTGGGAGAAACTCCCTTTGAGGTCGCTGAACTCTGGGATTGGGCTGCTCTGGGCATCACCTGACCTTTCAGCCGCCGACCTGGAGGGGGCTCAGGGCTCTGACATCCAGGGCGGGGCTCGAGGCATAAGAGCCCCATAGCCAGGCAGCCCCCCTCCGGCCCCAGCTCAGGCTCGCCCCGCCCCACCCCCAGGGGAGGAGAGCCAGCCAGCAGAGCCTTTTGCTGGATGACACCCAGCAAAGCCCTCGGTTGGACCCAGGTCAGCTCGTCCTAGAAGTTAGGTGGCAGCTTCTGTCCCACACACCTGCTTGCACCCACCAGTGTATAAGGAGGCCGAGAAGCCTGGGGTGGGGTGTGGTGGGAGGAATGGGATGTAAGCCTTCCTTCCACAGGAGGCTCACTTACTTATAGAGCCATGTGATGAACTGGACAGACCAGACAGACGCCCAAACGCAGGGAAGGGCAAGGAGGCTCCTGGGAGAGGAATGCCATCACGGGTGAAGCCCTCGTGTGCCCTGGCTGGGGGGCACGTGACAGAGCATGGACCATCATCTCCGTGCAGTTTTCACAGCTCCGCAGTGGGAATCTCCCGTGTGCCAGGCACCAAGGGGCAGCGGCAGGCTCTCCTCCTGGGGGGAGAGGCTCAGCTGACAGGGTGACCAGGGGTAGTGGCTGTGACAACCCAGGGCGCTGGCTGCATGAACAGTGGATGTGTGCCGGTGCCTGCAAGGAGCCTCAGATAAACCAGGGGTGGGGGTGGAGAGGAACCCTGCAAGGAGCCAGACTTCCCGTGTGAATAGGTGAGTGTGGAGATGCTGGGCATCTGACGCCTGGGGACAGGACTCAGGGTAGGGACACAGGGACACCTGGGTCACCTTTTAGAGTATATAGTGCCTCCCATCCCCGAGAGCGCCAGGAGAGGAGAGGCCAGGACCCTTCCTCGCTACAGCCTGCAGTCCCTTCAGACCGGAGCAGAGGCACATGAGCCTTGGACTCTGCATCTGGGGAGAAGCACCTACATCAATAATAGGACGTCCTCTCTTCCTTCATGATCCTGGTGGGGGCAGGAGGGGGTTACAAGAAGGACGATTCTCCATTGAGGGAATGACTTAAAATACTTCAAAAAAAAACTTACCGTCTTAAAAATCATCAGCTTGTTTAAATGTTTCTGCTTCATGCTTCCACCTGGTGTGTTAGAGAGCACTGGGCTAAGAGTCTGAAGATGCAGTGCAGTCAGATAGCCAAGTCGTTTGTTCATTCAGCAGCCGCCTGGCAAACCCGTGCACTCAGTGTCCAGGATCGCCGGGCGGCCTCCGGGGTCAGGCTGCCGAGCTGCGCAGGGTCTGTAGGAAAGGCAAAGTAGGTTTACCCTCAAGGAGCCCACAGCCCGAGTTTCCAAGGGGAATCATTCAGTAAATCCCAAGGACGAAAGAGAGAAGCTTGAAGAAAGGTTTGATCGGTAAGCTGTAGACGCAGAGGGAGAAGCAGCAGATAACGGCGTCAGGGCCAGGGAGACTGGGAGGAGGAGACGGAGTCCGAGCCAACGCAAGTTTCCGAAGGTGGGAGAGCCCTTAAGTCCAGGAGGTGCAGACCACGTGCGAGCCCACCAGGGCCAGCTGGGGACAGAGATGGGACCTGCTGCCTGCGCACAATGCTTTCCCTCCACCGCCCCCGAGGTCCCCCCTACCCCACCGCCCAGGGCTCCAGTGTGGGTTGTCTCAGCGTGGGAGCCCCCAGAGGAGTGTTAATACCCGGAGGTGAACATGAGTCATCTCATACCTTTTTATCTCCCTCCTCCCCTCTTTTTGGGAATTCAGCCCGCCCTATGTGAACAGCCAGCCAAGCCCTCCTGGAAAAAAGCAGGGAACGACACTGTTGCCAGAGGCCTTCCTCCGCCTGCTCTCGGGCCCCCGGGGCTGAAGGGATCCCCCACTGACTTCGTACTCTTCCCAGTGGGAAGGGCATATTCAGGCACAACCAGTGCCCGGTGCCTGTGTCATATTGGGGCCCCCACCCCACACTCCATGAGCATGTCCCCGTGAGGATGAGCTTCCTATGTAATCCTTTTGAGAAAGCATCTCTGGCTTTAGCAGTGCCTTGTAACTGACGACCCAGTACTAGGCATTGCCAGTGAGAGGGACTCCCTGAAAATCCCACTTAGGAAGTCAGGCTGGTGGTCGGCAGCATCAGGCCGTGAGCGGGAGCCGGGCACAGATGACAGTGCGAGCATCACTCCTGGAGCACAGGGCTCAGTCACTGTGCCACACACCTGGCGGGCACCATTCTGTCCTGCCCAGCAGCCCCCCAAGGCAGCTGTAGTGCTCCCCCCTCATAGCTGAGCAGTAAGAGGACCACCACATTCACACATGGCCCGTCAGCCGCAGACCTGGCACTTCCACTTGGATCCTTCTGGTGACACAGCCTGAACGGTTAGCGCTTAGCCAACACGCTGTCAAACACTCACGAGGTCGACACACGAAGTGATGGTTGACAAGTGTCTCTTTGGAGCCGAATTAGCACTGTTCTCAGATGTGAGCACATGTGAGCATCACTGGGGTGGGGGGCTCGCTCACCCACAGATGGCCAGGCCCACCCCAGAGCTTCTGATATGGGGGGCTGGGCCCTCTGTGGTGGGCTGGGGCTGTGGTGACCCCCACATGGGGGGGGCTGACACTCCTGGTGGGGGACGCCACTCAGTGCACACTGCTCGGAACTGAGTGGCAGCTCTGGTGTGGGTGTTCTAAACCACACCGGGAGGCCTGGCGCCCTACCTAGCATGGTCCAGCCAGCTTTCTGCAGCACTGGACACACAGTCTGGCTCTGCGTCCTCCAGGACAGTCACTGACCACCAGCCCAGGGGGCTCCTGAGCATTTAAAATGTGCCTTGTGGGACTGAGGAGCTGCATTTTCAGTTTTACCTCATTTTAAATGTAGATTTATGTTGCCACGCGTGACTCGGGGCTGCTGTATTTGGCAGCACAGCTCTAAACAAAAAGCAAGGTTAGAGCTATGGTTGTGGCTAAATTATTTGCTCCAGTGCTGAAGCTCTAGCAAGTCACGAAGAGTTGGCTCTTCATTAGAAACTGTCTGGTTTGCTGGGACGGCCACCCTCATCGTTTAGATTTTGGTGCCTGTGGCATAGGGTGATGGGACAGGCATCATTTTGTGGGTGGAGGTCTTCCCTTCTGTGTCCCCGACGCCCATAGGGTGGCTACTCAGGGGGTGTCGAGACAGCCCCTGGAGCCAATTCGGTGGTGTGACGAGGTGCTTGGGTCTGATGGCACAGCAGGACCAAAGGACTTGTTCTAATCCATCTGGAGCTGGTGTAGCCTTGGTGACCTTTTGTCTTTTCCCACAAATGGCAGCACCTCGCCTCCATGCTCCACGGGCAGGTGGCTCTGCAGGGAGGTGGCTCCCAGAGGGAATTCCCTGTATCAGAGGAGGTGTTTCATTTGGTGAAGGAATTTGAAGCCTCTGTGGATGTATAAAGGGTGACGGAGGCATGTGTTTACTATCTGAACAATGACTTGAAGTAATGCCCCTGTTGAGATGGGGGCAGGAACCGATGGGCCCCATCTCCCTCCACCCCAAGCAAGCAGGGAGGTGGGAAGGTGACCCATGGCACGTGTCCATAATAAGTTAGAGTTGGATAGAAACTCTCCTCTCAGATGCTGGTTTGGAATTCCAGTGATTGGTCTGGAGCAACACCGGCAACATCTGCCCATCTGTAAAATGAGGTGGTCCTTGCCGCTCAGAGCACGGCCCTGGCCCAGGAGCAGCAGCCTCACCTGGGAGTTGGTTCAAAATGTGGAATCACGCCCCAGCTCAGACCTGCGTGGTCAGAAGCTGTGTTTTCACAAGTCCTCCCGGTGATTCATGCACACGTGCTCAGGACGGCTGGACCAAGCCTTGTACCCTCCTGCATTCTGTGAGCCTGACACTAAGTGACAAGGGGCTGAGGCTCAGGAGGTAGGGACACGGTATCTGGAGAAGAGGCCAGGCTTTGTAATGCCACTGACTGGTCTTTCTGGAATGTTTGCGGTTTTGGCAGCAGGCAGAAAGGTCTGGGCGGGTGTGTTTCCAGAGGCAGGGGCAGCTCATGCTGGAGGAGCTGCTTCCCGGAGCAACCTAGGGGACGCTCTGATGTTCAGAAGCAGGGGGCCTGCGTGCACTCCTGTCTGAGGAGCCAGGTAGGGCTCCCTGTCCCCGGGGCCCCAGCAAAGCAGCCACACACATCCTGGGACAGGCCCCAGAGCTGCTGGATCCCTCAGAGCTGGGGCCCCTCTTGAGTTTACCTGGGATCCTGAAGGTTCCCCGGGGGGACCTGCGCCAGGTCACCAGGTGACCAGGTGGGGTTCATTCTTTTGCCAGCGGGACTGGGCTGGGATGAGTGGCAGAGCAGGGACTTGGCTGCCATTGCCTGACTTGGGAGAGGAGGCTGAGTCTCCTCCGCACTATCTCAGAGGAGATTTCTGTCTGGAGGGAATGAGATCTCTGGGCTCAGCCTTCCTGTTTCTGTGGTTTCTGGTGGCCACTGGGATAGACCGATGGGTTCTCATCCAGAAAAGGTCCTAAGTTGTGCAGGTGATCTGGCCCGCAGCAACCCCCTGGGCCCGCTACAAGCCGAGCCACGGGCTGGCCTTGCAAAGAGCACAACCCGATGACTGGCCTCGGGTCAGGCGCAGGGCTAGAAGCTCTCGCCTGATCCCACAACGACTTTGGAATTTGGGATGTATTATCTCAGACTTTACGGAGAAAAACTGGGAGACCCGGGTGGCCAGATGGTTTTCCCGATGTCAGCTGTGTGGACAGGATTGAGGACTCTGGACCACGCTGTCCTGCTGGTGGCTGGGACGTGTCTTGTCTCTATTTGAGTGACACTAGACTTGCCTCAGTGCAGGTTTGAGAGGGGAGACGGCTGTCCCAGTGCTCTTGCCCCCCGACATAGGTGCTGGATCTCCCTGCGGGGCCCACTTCACTTCCCTGCCTCCGAGCTTAAACTGACCCTCTCCCTCATTTCTCAGCTCATGTCTGGTTTTCTTGAAGAGGTCCAGCTTCCCCGGGCCTGCAGGCAGTGGGGACTCTTATCCCCTGGGGTTAGGGTGCTGCTGTGCTGGGGAGGTCAGAGCAAGGACCCAGGGGCTCTCTGGAGGCTCGAACAACACTCTGCTTCCCCCTCTCTGCAGGTGCCAAGCCCTGGACCCCAGGACCACCTGCAGGAAAAGCCAGGACGCAGGCCCCTGGCCAGGAAGGTGGGAGGAGAGGCAGACAGAAGCAATGTCTCTTGTTCCTGGTTTGAAGCTACCTCTTCTTGTCCCTGTGAGACTTGGTAAACCTGAGGACTGGGCAGCCCCGGGACTGCAGGAATGCTGCTGTTCTGGAAAACTGAGCTGCTAATGGCAAACACCCGAGGAATACCCCGAAGGCCTGGCCTTCCACACAGCACATCCGCCTTCCTCCTCCTGGTGGGCCCTGCAGGAGGGGGCCGCTGCACCCTCTAAGCAACAGACCGGCTCAGGGCCATCAGGCAGCGGTCAGCCAGCCTCGGGCCGGTAGCTTCCTGCAGAAACTTCTAATACCGTTGGCCAACGCATGCTCTTCCCGGGCCCTCGGCTGCTGGGAACTGTGTCAGGACCGTATCTTGCCAGCAGAATCTCAACGCCCATCGCCAGAAAGCTTTTAGTGGCCAACGGAGAAAGCTGTCCTCTGTTGGTGAAAAACTCACAAGTGAAATTTGAGAAACTTTGGGGATTTACTTCAATAGAATATTCCTCAGGGTTTCTGTGCTCAGGCGCTGGAAGCTGCTCCCGGGAGAGAAGGCACAGAAGACGGACCCCCCCGGGCAATGTGGGGTTTACGTTTCCCGGCTGCAAGTCTCCCTGCCTCCAGTGACTTGGACAGAGACACAGCAGAGGTGTCTTTAATGTTGAGAAAAAGAAGTTTTGAGCATTATCTCTCCCAGTGGAATTGTTTTCGTGTCCACCCGGAAATTGATTTTTATGCGTGTGATATCTTTCAAATGACCTATAATATAATCAGAGGATGCCAGAGCTACAGGCTCCCTGCAGGCCCAACTTGCACTCTGCACATCGAGGCCAAGCTCCACAGAGGAACCCCCAGTGCTGGGGCAGATGGGGTGCCTGGCCCCAGACTGTCGCCCATTCCCATCACCTCCACCCTGGGTGCTATCACATTCTGTTACCGAGTGAAGGTGCCAGCTGGGGGTCCGGGTGCCCTGCAGAGGAGACCATGGTGATGTGGGGCTTCTCAGCAGCAGATGGCATGCTCTCTCTGGTTTTCTCAAACTGATTGGGACTTTAGAGCAGGGCTCTGGCTCTCCCCTGAGGCCTGTGCAGCTCTCCTGTCCCCGGCACCCCTTCTTTCTATTACAGAGAGCAGGAAAGCAGACACTCCTCTTCTAGGGGCCATGGGAAAGGCGCCGTTCCCAGATGCTGCGATGCGTGCCCTCTGCGGCCTGCTCGGATGACTAGAATGGGCCTGTTGTTCTCGCAGACCAGGCCTGGGCCAGGCAGGGAGGACACCTCAGGCATTGAATCTGAGAGTATCGGTTTCTCCGTCCCCGCCTGCCAGCACACCTGTGCAGAAGGGCCCAGGCCCAGGGCAGGGGGCTCAGCTCAGACCCTCCTGCCTGCCCTCCCCCGCCCCCGGCACACCCCAAGTGCTTTACCTGGAGCCCACAGGCCTGGGATGGTCAGATTTGTCCCTGAGTCATTTTAAGGGGAGGAGCCTATGTTGGGTGAGAGGGATTTGGGTGCCTTTCTCAGTGAGGGAAACTGTGCTTGTTTCGGGGCACAGCTGCTACTCATACTCAGGACAGGACCCAGGAACCCAGGCAGGGAAGCTGGAACTGGTCACCCCCTCCAGGCCCAGTCTCAGCTATCTGTGTGGCCACAGAGGGACAGATGTGTTTTCTGGGTGCAATCTGACATCTTTTTTTTTTTTTTAAGATTTTATTTATTTATGATAGACATAGAGAAAGAGAGAGAGAGAGGCAGAGACACAGGCAGAGGGAGAAGCAGGTTCCATGCCCGGAGCTGGACGTGGGACTTGATCCCAGGACTCCAGGATCGTGCCCTGGGCCAAAGGCAGGCTAAACCACTGAGCAACCCAGGGATCCCCAGACTGACATCTTTTTAAAATTCCTATCTTGAGGTTTATTTATGAGACAGAGTCCCATATTCACCGTATGCGGTGACTATATGTGGAAAAAGGAAGAAATAAATGACTTCAATAAAATAGAAGTTTAATGACAGAAATTTAATTCCCTCTCACATAAAGATAAATCCGTAGTCTAGGCTGTTCAGCTCCCCCCAGTGTCAGGGCCTAGATAGATGTTCCTCTAGGTTTGCTTTGCCATCTTCAGCACGGCTCCTACTATGTAGCCACACAGAGCTGCTGGAGATCCAGCCATCGTATCCACATTCCTGCCAGCAGAAAGGAGGGAGGAGAGAGGAGGGTCTTCATGCCTTCCTTTAAGGACATCTCCAGAATTCTCACATTGTACTGGGGCTATATTGACTAGAACTTAATTCCGAGGCCACAACTTATATGAGAGAGTCTGGAAAGGTAGTCTTTTTTTTTTTTTAAATATTTTATTTATTTATTCATGAGAGACACAGAGAGAGAGAGAGGCAGAGACACAGGCAGAGGGAGAAGCAGGCTCCATGTGGGGAGCCTGATGTGGGACTCGATCCCAGGTCTCCAGGGTCACACCCTGGGCTGAAGGTGGCACTAAACCACTGAGCCACCCGGGCTGCCCGGGAAAGGTAGCCTTTATAGGAGGTGGCCATTCACCCAGATAAGTCAGGGGTTCGTTTACCAAGTCAGGAGGGAACAATTGGGGCACAATTACCGATCTCTCTCACCTCCCATTGGATAGGTGATATACAGCGTGTTTATAACACAGAGACATCATATTATCAAGGCTTATTTTAGAAGCACCGACTGATAAAAAAAGGAGTAAAGATTAGACGTCAGCCAGTCAAAATCAATCAATCAGTCAATCAGCCAGTCCATGTCCTCCAGCCAGTCCATGTCCTCATTTTCCAAATTAAGAAACCTAGGCCCAGAGAGGTCAATCCAAAAAGCTGAGCTCACACAGCAAGTTCGTGGCATCTAATTTCCAGCTCATGTTCAGTGGGAGTGTATTTGGTTTTCCCTGCTTCTTGAGAAAAAAAAGTTTCATTCTGGAGGGGAGGAGGTGGGGGCACCAAGTAGGAAATTCCATCTGTCCTTGGGTCTCTGAGCTGCAGGCCCCGGACAGGATGGTGACAGGGCCCGCTGGCCTTGGGCTGCTCGCCCTGGGTCGTGGCAGCTGAGGACTCTGCACCCGCTGGCTGGAGCGTGCCCGCTGGCGCTGCCCCCATGTGTGCCAGTGGTCCTGTCCCTGTCTGCCCCGGGTGAGCTCCCGCATCTCACTCAGCATGCTTTCATTTCAGGGCGTGGGCGTGCGCTGCCAGGATGGGCGCTGCCAGCAGGCGGGACTTCTCCTTCACAGCAATGCTGATGCTCAGCTGGCTCAGCCTGACCTGCTTCCCCGGGGCCGCATCCACAGGTGAGTCACCCAGAGCCGTGGGACTTCATGCCTCTGTGGGAAGGTGCTCACCCCCCACCCTGAAGCAAGGCTGCTGGGGGGCAGAGAAGGAGCTGCAGGGGACTGGGCTCCAGCTGGCCCTGCTAACCTCCCATCCCAGGTCAGTCTCCTGAGCTTCCATCATCATCCACAGAACCAAGGGGCTGGACCAGATGCGGGGGTTCCACACTCAGGGTCCACGGGAGCCAGGCACGCGAAGCAGACCTGTGCGGCTGGCCAGGCAGGGCCCGGGGTCCCCCAGCCAGTTCAGGCTCCTCTAGGAGGACGCCCACTTCTCCATTCTGGCCATGTGCTGTCATGTGTGAAGGTGGTGCCCCATTGCGGGATCTCATGAGTTTTTAAGAGAAGCCAGAAATCTAGATTTTTATGTAAAATTCCCTTCCTCTGAAGTGTTGACAGCCAGTTCAAATGTTACAAACTGCTCTGGGGGTTGGGGGGCCCAAAGAAAAAACACATATCTGGGAGCCAGCTTGCCACCTCCAGGCTTCCCCCTCACTCTGCAGTCATAGAGTCTGGGAACATTCGAGCACCTTGTCAGCTGTGATGCTCTATGCAAGGTCTGGTTTTCTGATCTCCATGTCAACTTTTTCTTGGAATGATTTTGAATTAACAAGTAGAAGCTCATGGCAAGTTTGCGGGGTTGATAGAAAACAACCATCAGATAAACCAGACTTGGGGTAGATGGTGAGAGGTGGGGGACCATGTGTCAGTTTTGAGCAGAGGGTTAGCAATGATACCATCACTCTTGATGCTCTGGTTTTTTAAATGCTGTTATTATTAGTCGAGCTGGATGCTTTTCTACAATGAGAATAAAGGAAGGTATGTTCTATTTTGTTTTTCTCAACCCATGGAGGACAGGAAGTTATCTCTAATTATCACGAGTGGAATTCCTTCTGTGTGATTCTCCGTGGAATCATGCAGGTCTGGAGGGGATGGGCAGGTGGGCAGTGTTTTTTAAAGTCTCCATGAGATAACTGATAGCATTGCCTGAATTCAGTCATTTATTCTTCTTTCATGTATTCACCTAGTGGACACCGAGGGGCATCAGCTCTAGGCCAGGAATGGGGCTCAGGTATCATAGGATGACCTCGCTCGGGGCCCTGGGGAGGCCTAGCCAGGCGTCTCCACATCCTGGGCATCTCTTTTCTGTCTGGGTGTAAACCACTGGAGCCCCAGCCCGTGCTTCTCCCTGACAGCTTTCCATTTGCGCCCCGAGTGGGCTGGGCTTGCATTCACTCCCTATCCTGCTTCCTGCCTCTGCGGCCCCTCCTGGGAAGGGTGGTTGCCCTGAAGATATTCCAGCCAAGGCTCTGACCGTTTCCAGCTGCTGACTGGTTCATGTACATGAAAACCCGCTGAAACTGACCTTTCCTGACTGCAAATATCCAGCTCTGATGAAGGGGCCGGGCTGTGACCACTGAGCCCCTGCTCCGGGGCCGATGCTGCTGGTGCTCTGGGACACGTTCTCTTGATGACAGCGGAGCCTGTAGGGTCAGCCTGCCACTTCCAAATCAAGAAATGAAGCCTGACTCAGGGCTAGTTCTTGGAAAGTGAAGGGGCATTCCAGCTTGTCTTAGGAGATGTGGGTGGCAAGACCCTAGGGCTTGATCCCAGGAAGTTGAGAGGCCTTATCTCCGCATGTTCATGGCTACATGCCTGGACCACTTGGCCCACCAGCACCACGTGTGTTCCCAGCACAGCAGCAGCATCGACTCCTCGGAAATGGATGCTCAGGTCCAGAACTAGGTGGAGGGTAGCCCAGGGCCTTGGCCTGGCCTCTGCCGGATGCCAGCCAAGCACATGACCCCCCTGAAGACAAACCCAGGGATGGGCCCTGACCCTCAGAAGCCCCTGGGTGGGGTGGAGGCTGCAGAGCCCCAGCCCCCAAGCCCATGGCTGCCACACGCCCAAGCAGGGGACCCACCCACAGCCCGTCCTGGAAGCTCCAGGAAGTCTGCTGATGAGCGAGAATCATAATTCTCAGTGTGTTGCCATTCCTCAGGCCCCTTGGGGTTTCCAACAGCTGAGAGAGCTGCTTTCCAAACAATGTGCCATTCTCTCCTGAGTGAAGGAGGTCCAGAGCCTGAGCGACTGCTGACAGTAGAGCAGATCGGCAGGCACAAGGGGGGAGCCTTGCGGCTGGGGAGGGCCAGTGGGATCACCGAGGACCCGCCCCATGCTTGGTAGCAGAGAAGGGAATGGCCGGCTGCCGCCTTCAGAGGGACAAAGAATAGGAGATGATGTGGCTCTGGGATCCGTCTCTGGGGCCGTTGAGTGTAGACAAGCCATGCCTCCGTTTCACATCTCTTGAGATATGTAAATATGGGGCAGACACTCATCTCAGAGATAATGGAACAAAAGTGAAGCTACAGGTTGAGCTGCCATGCTGGGAATCATACCGAGTCCCCCGGGGTCCCAGTCCCCCATTTGAACCTCATTCTGTGCACCCACTTTGCTGCAAAGACACGAGCTGTCGGGTGCCCTTCCTTGGAGCCTGAGCTGGGAGCCCATGTCCACCAGCCTGCAGCAGGGCCTTCACCTGCTGCATGAACCCCACCCCGGCCCTCGCCACCCCACCCTAGGGGCTTTCACATCTCCTGGTTCTCAGGCTGACAACTCCTGCGGGACAGAGGACAGGAAGGCAGTGGGACTTGTTCTCTGAGGCACGCCTTCCACTTTTGCTTTGCCCACCACTTCCCCTCTGGATTGTTCCTTGCTGCCGGGAGAGTCTGTCCATATCCCAGGCAGTTCTCTTCCCCCCTCCGTGCGCACAGCACGCTGCTGGACCAGAGCCCGGCCCACCAGATGGAGAGGAGGCTCCTCCTGTTGCTTCCACTGGAGCCAGGGAGAAGTGCCTCCCCGGGACCCACCACGGGGGCCTGAAGTTCAGCTACACGTTCTGACTCACAAGGCCACCACAGGCCATGAGGCATCAGGTTCCCGTTGGAGGATGTAGGACAGAAACACAAGCCCCTGGAGCAGCATGGGCATGCATTCCTCTGCATGGAATGGTCCTGGTGGCACTCCACGTAGCTTTCCAGAAGCCACTCCGTTTGGTTCTTCAGGTGGCGGCTCAGTGGAGGGGAACCGAGGCCGTGGCTGGACAGGTGTGGGGAGTGCCCCACTAGGGAGCCTTGTGCCACGTCAGAGCCCGTCTCTCTCTCTCTCTCTCTCTCTCCAATTGGACAGTACCATTTGTCTTACAAAACTTATTAGTCTGTAACAATGTATTATTCAATATCGACAACTTTTTTTTCCAAATTACTTTCTTTTTTAAAAAAATTTTTTTAGAAGATTTTTGTTTTTTTATTCGAGGGAAAAAGAGAGAGGCAGAGGGAGAAGCAGAGTCCTCGTGGGGAGCCTGATGCAGCACTCGTTCCCAGGACCCTGGGATCACGCCCCGAGCCAAAGGCAGATGCTCAACCATTGAGCCCCCCACCTACCTGCAAATTACTTTCTTTTAAAAAAGACGATGGCAATCTCTTCCGGCAACTCCACGGACAGGACTTGCAGGGTTTCCGCAGGACAGGCACCCAATTAGAATGGTCACTGCTCTCAGGGGAGCCAAGGGCATGACTGATTCCCCCTAGGGCAGACACAGATTATGCACTGTTCCTCCCAGTTTCGATGCCATCCGCTAGTAAGGGGTCACTCTCGTTTGGAGCAGTGTTGCTCAGTGACGTGTGTGATCTAATACCATCCTCAGGTTTCCAGGCGAACAGAGCCAGATTTAACCTAGAGTCAGATCCTCACGTGGAAGGGGACGGGGGCTGTGGTGCCTCTTAGAGCACCTCTTTCCAGAGGCAAGAAAGTCTTGGATTACAGGTACTCCTGGAATGTCTTAGAGAACCATCTGGTCTACCCTTCATTTTGTAAACGGAAAAACTGACCCCAGAGAAAGGCAGTGGCTGGTTCGCAGACCTGCATGGGACTGGACATCAGGGTATCGTTGTTCTCAAAGGCCTAGTGCTAGAGGAGAGAGGCGGGAGCCGGGAAGACGTGCTCCGTGGCTGTCCTTGTGTGCTGGTGTGGGTGGGTGGACGCAGTGATGCCTCTCTGTCCTTGGCAGCAGCAGCCGAGTGCCCTGACCAGAGCCCTGAGCTGCAGCCCTGGAACCCTGGCCACGACCAGAATAATGATGTGCACATCGGCCAGGGCAGGACCCTGCTGCTCATCTCTTCCGCCACGGTGAACTCCATCCACATCTCAGATGGAGGTAAGCCCGTCTCCCCCCCACCTCTCTCCCTTCCACTGCCTCGGAGCCCAGCAGCTAGTACAGGCCACCGTGGCTCCAGGTGGACAGAACAAAGGCCACCTGCTGCAGGTTCAGGTCAGAGCATCTGCTCGGCAGTGGTGCCACCAGCTCTGGGCACTTGGGAGCGGAGGATCAGAGCTCCGATCTTGGCGAAAGGAGCTTTATAGGGGGAAATTTGAGTCGGTGCTCAGAGTACTCTCGCTCGTCAGGCCTTCTGATGCTTGCTCGTCGAAGGCTGAGCACACAGAGACAACTGCAGATGGGCTGGCAGCACTCACACAGCGCGGGGCAGGGAGGAGGGAGAGGGAGCCGCTCGGGAGCACGGCGCTCGAGGCAGTGCTGGAAATGCAGGCGTGCCTTCCTGGCTGCCCGGACGAGGTGGGGGCGCAGCAGGTCTGCCCTCGCCTCTGCTCGAACCTCACCCCAACACGTGTGTTCTTGAACCCCACCCCCTTCCCGTGGCTTTAGGAAAGCTGGTCATTAAAGACCACGAGGAGACGATTGTCCTGCGTACCCGGCACATCCTGATCGATAACGGAGGAGAGCTGCACGCTGGGAGTGCCCTCTGCCCCTACCAGGGCAATTTCAGCATCGTTTTGTATGGAAGGTGGGCAGATAGCTTCTGGGGAGCGGGCCGGGGGGTCAAATGCTACTCTCAGATCTGATGGGAAGGCGGCTTTCCAAAGGGGAGAGGCAGGCACGATGGCAAGGCTTTAGTGCGAGACGGGAATCATCCTTATAGACTGCCAGGTGTAACCACGAGCAAGGCAGCCGTCGGGGATCGGGGTGAGCCGAAGCTTACTAGGTGTATTGTTTCTCATGGCCTGGGTCCACGTGTAAGGCACAGAAGTCCCTGCCAGACTTTCAGCTGCCTTTCAGCCATGTCATGGCTCGGGAAGCCTCTCGGAATATTTATTTAGCCGGTTATGATGGACAAGATAAAGAAAACCTCCGCATGTTATTTGCCTCTGGCTCTGCTCCCTCTTCGAACTGTCGAGAGTCCTCAGAAGCAGTAGCCAGGAGTGCACGAGGGTCTGCAGCCCATGGCCCGGTGACTCCCCCTCTGATGTGGGCCAGAATGTGAAACACTCAGAGCTGGGAAGGAGTGCCAATGTGTAAACTAGTGATAAGTGGTTCTGCTTGGCCTTTTGGCCTCATTGTGCTCTCGGGCTTAGGAAGGTCTGGTGCGTGAAGCTACTTCTGCTGGCCTGGCGCAGTCCCCATGCATGACCGGTTCTTCGGTGGCTGCAGTGGGGGCAGTGCAGTCCTCTCCGGGTTGGGCATCCAGTGAGGACATGGGCCTGCTGACTTTGGGGAGCTGTTCTCTCTCTTGTAGGGCCGATGAAAGTGTCCAGGCGGATCCTTACTTTGGACTGAAGTACATTGGGGTCGGCCGAGGAGGCACCCTTGAGTTACACGGACAGAAAAAGCTCTCATGGACATTTCTCAACAAGACCCTTCGCCCAGGCGGCATGGAGGAGGGAGGCTATTTTTTTGAGAGGAGCTGGGGTCACCGTGGAGTCATTGTTCATGTCATCGACCCCAAAACAGCGACAGTCATCCATTCTGACCGGTAAGGTCTGCCTTCACTTAGACACATGGCCCTTCATTCCACAGGCACGTACAGAGCCTGTGCCCTGGCCAGATGCTGCTCTGGGTGCTGAGATGGAGCAGCGAGCCAGACAACCTGGAGGAATTATGTCTCTGCCTCCCTGGGCATTTGCCCAACGAAGCTGCATTAATGGGAACAAGCAGACGTGCACACATGTATGCACAACATCATTTCAGCTCGTGATCATTGCCAATTAGAAGAGAAAGTCATAATGAAATGGTGGAGGGCAACTAGGGAAGGCCACTTTGCATTGATTAGTCAGGGTGGGCTGGTGTAAAGAAGCAACATTTGAGCTGAGAATTGCAGGGTGAAGATGCGTCAGGGATTGGGTGTTCAAGACGGCAAGCAGCAAGTGCAAAGGGCCAGTAGTGAGAGGGGCATGGTGGTGTGGAAACACAGAAGGGCCAGCAGAAGGGTGGAGGTACAGGGCAATGGCAATGTGGTGCAGGGACGGCAGGTTTTTCGGCAAGGGCAGATGCACCTTGCCGGGCACCGTAATGAGGTGGGTTTTATTCTAAGTGGGACGTGAAGCCCCTGGAGGGCTTCAAGAAGTGTCTGATCTGATGGGAAGGACATCCTGGCTGCTGTTTAGGACTGTGTGGAAGGCAAACAAACATCCAGAAAGCAGAGGTGGCGGGGCGGCTTTGGCCGTGGTCTGAGGGCGAGGGGCCGCCGGCCAGGACGTAGGCAGGGGCTATGGCAGTAGAACGGGATGAACTGGAGAAATACTTACGAGGCACAGATGGCAAGGCTTCCCTGGCTTTCCTCGGCTCTGGCGGGAGCTAGCGCTTCCTGCAGGTTCCCGGGTTCCTGTCCTGGCCCTGCAGAGGCTGTCCCCGGGTACTCGGGGGGCAGGACCCACCAGGAAGGGCACAGAAAAAGCTTCCCTTGCCCTCAGGCAGGGAAGCAGACACCCAGCTGCTCTGCTGCTGCTGGATGGGGCGGCGGGGTGTGGGGTCTGCAAGAACGGGGTGCAAGCCGTGGGCGCCCACGGGAAGCGGCAGGGAACCGCCATGACATCGGGGCAGGCTGGGCAAGACTTGGGATATTGGACGATTGTTGGACTTTGTGCAAACCATCATGTGAACCACTTCACCGGCCCTCTGTAATTTATCTTCATGACCCACCCCCCCTCACCTAGTTGATTCTGTTATTATCCATGTCATACAGACAAAAATACCAGGATTTGGGGGAATCCATTTGCTCTGTGTCACAAGGCCAGGAAGTGTCAGAGCTGAGGTTCACACCCAGATCTGCCCACACCCTTCACCCTGTATGTCTTCCTAGTACCTGCCTTGGCCTGGGGCCTCACGATCCTCAGTGCACAGGTAATATAGGAAGCCAGGATGAGCCTCCTAGATGCAAAGTACGTCCGAGAGTTCTCCCTCTGGACGTGAGAATGGTGCCCTCCCGCGGTGCCGGCCCCTGGGCGCTGCCTCTCCTGGTGAGCTGGCCTTCAGCTGCGTGCCTTATTGAGCTGCATGAGGAGACGTCATCCCGACAGCTGGTGTGCAGGTTCCAGAGACGGGACAGCGACAGCTGCTCCCTCCAAATCTACTTTGGTTAAAGATGTGTCTGGGTCCTTGAGAACCTGATAGGGGAATGTGTGTGAGGAGACCTCTTAATAAACACGACGCACGCATGCATGCAGATGCAGGCTCCGGTTACCTGAGAAGGTTACCTGGAGGAAAGAGAGCGTAGGTCAGCCCTTACGAGGTAATGGCCAAGAAGGATGAGAGAAAGGCCAAGAAGGATGTGTGAAGACATGTGGTGTCATCATAGCTTGGAGTCGTGCTAGGTGGGCAGCAGGTGGCCCTTGGGGGCAAGGGGCAGGGGGAATGAGGTTCCTGGGCCCCAGGCATGGCCAGTTTGCACAAGCACTTGCAAACCAGTCTGAGGATCAGGAGCATCAACCCCCGACTCCCAGCACCTACCCAGCCCCTCCCCCCTCCCCCTATACCACCACTGTTTCCCTTTCCCCAAATCTTGGCCATTCACACTGCTTTATTCCCCTAAATCCGCTTTAGAACAGTTCTGCTTGTTAAACCCCAAGACTAATTCTTTCAGAATCTCCATTATAACTGTACTGAATCTTTAGTCCCATGAGGGATAGCTGGGGGTCATTACAAAATTGTGTCTTCTTTATAAAAGCTCGTCATGCGTGGTACAGATATTTGTTTAAAATCATGCTTAGTGGGTATTTTCTGTGTGTGAAAGTGGGTTACCTTTGTTGAGTTTGGGAAGATCGGTTTTTAAACATTTTTTAAAATTTTTATTTATTTATGATAGTCACAGAGAGAGAGAGAGAGAGGCAGAGACACAGGCAGAGGGAGAAGCAGTCTCCATGCACCGAGAGCCCGACATGGGATTCGATCCCGGGTCTCCAGGATCGCGCCCTGGGCCAAAGGCAGGCGCCAACCCGCTGTGCCACCCAGGGATCCCATGAAGATCGGTTTTTAGTGTCATAAAAGCTATTTTCTTTAAAAATCACAGCCCTTGGGGTCTATGGATGGCAGGCTAGTTGTTGTAACACATGCCTGTGTGCTCAGAACTCCCTTTCTTGGGGCTGCTGTCAGGACTATTAAAACCCACTCTTGGGCAGCCTGGGTAGCTCAGCAGTTTAGTGCCACCTTCAGCCCAGGGCCTGATCTTGAGTCCCGGGATCGAGTCCCACTCAGGCTCCCTGCATGGAGCCTGCTTCTCCCTCTGCCTGTGTCTCTGCCTCTCTCTCTCTCTCCCTCTGTGTCTCTCATGAACAAATAAATAAAATCTTTTAAAAAATAAATAAAAAATAAAACCCACTCTCTCTAACCCTTTCAGGTTTGACACCTATAGATCCATGAAGGAGAGCGAACGTCTGGTACAGTACTTGAATGCGGTGCCCGAGGGCAGGATCCTCTCGGTGGCCGTGAACGATGAGGGGTCACGGAACCTGGACGACGGGGCCAGAAAGGCCATGACCAAACTGGGCAGCAAGCACTTCCTGCGCCTTGGGTTCAGGTACCACCCACGCCCCGCTCCCACCAGGCTCAGGGACCCAGGCTACGCCCCGCAGTCCACCTTAGTGTCTGTTCTTTGCCTGCAGCATGCTGGCCTCAGTGCTGGGCCTGGGGCACTGGCTGGCAGGAAGACCCCCATCTGCAATGGGGGCGTATCTGGGAGCCCAGATTTTCTTACAAAGCGTATTCCGCTCTTAAAACACAAAACATCTCTCTTTTCATGAACTCATTCGTTCATTCAGCCACTGACAGAGTATCAGCTGGACATCTGCTGTGTGTGAGCCATTCCTCAGATCAACAGCAAGCTTCATTTCCCCGTTCTTGGGCAAAGGGTCCATTGTGTGCCTTAGGGACCGGCAGGCACTTGTTTCAAGATCATATAAGATGTCTCTGCCCGGCCCAGCACCCAGAGAGAAGGCCTTTGATGTGCTCCGCCGTATTTGGTTTGTCTCGGGTTAGCTTCATGCCTGACTTTGGCTCGCACATGCTTGGCACCAACAGGAAACCGTTTGCCCCACAGTGGCCACACCTTTTATCCTATGAATCAGTTCTCAGCTCAGGTGAAGGTTCAGGTCCTCCATCCTGTGGCTGTTTGAAGATAGCAAGGCCCTTCCCTTCCGTATCCAAGGTCTGGGGCAAGAGCCTCCCTTGGGCTCCCAGCAAAGCCGTTTTACTGGCTGCACAGAGATTCCCCGGTCAAGGCAGGGGGGCGGCGGGGGGGGGGGGGGGGCAGCGGGCGGGGAAATGCCTGGGTTCCAGAGTGTGGTCTCTGACAGCCCAGGGGTTGCTCCTTCTGGAAGGACCTGGACAGGGAGCTCAAGCAGTCAGAGATGACAAGGACACCTTGGTATCTCAAGGCTCCTCTGTTAGCAAAAGCTGAGAGGGCTTCCATTTCTTTGTTTTAGAAACCAAAAGACCAGTTTATTGATTTACAGTGAGAGTGAGAACCACCAGGGACTGGCTCCTTAGGGCCTGGGCTGAAGAAGGCAATGACTAAGGGCCCAGGACTCCCCCTCTGATACAGCCTGCATTTGCAGCTCCTGGGAGGTGTGCCTGCAGGGAAGTGACTCATCCTCTCTGCATGGTTCCTGCATCTGTAAAGTGGAGGGGAGCCGTTGGGAGGGGAGTAGATGTGATAATAAGTAACAAAATATTTGCCAGTGTATCTGACCCAAATTAAGGATTCAATGCATGTTAGCAACTGTTTTCTCCTGAGAACCAACTGCCACTGGCAGGATGGGTGCTTGCCGTATGTTGTCATGGCCATTCCCCTGGGTGCTGGATGGCAGGCAAGAATTACAGTCTTAACCCTCGTCCGTGTAGACACGCTTTGAGGGACAAACTCAAAGCATCTAAAATCAGTAGAAGAACTGAGAGGTGTGGCGGTCTGTGGTTCATTTGCTCAGAAAGCAGTTTCTGAGCAGATATTGGCACAAGGCTCTGGGCCAGACCAGGTGTGCGGAGCTTTCATGGGCAGGCAGGGGGAGAGAAGTGATAAGGAGGCCTGAGCAAGCGGGTGGGCTAAAGGCTCGAGGTGCAGAGCTGCAGGTGAGGATGAGGGCAAGCAGGTCCCCTGCGAGAGCCTGCAGGTGCAGAGGCCCTGGGATGAGCGTGTGGCCCCGGCCCTGAAGACTCGGGAGGCACTGGCAGCAGAAGCGTGTGCTCGGCGGGGAAGGGGCCAAGATAAGGCTGCCGAGGTGGGCACAGGAAGGTCTTTCACTCCGTGCCCCGGGACCTTGGGCTTTCATCCAAAGGGCAATGGGAAGCCATTGAAGGATCTTTTTTTTTTTAATAATAAATTTATTTTTTATTGGTGTTCAATTTACCAACATACAGAATAACACCCAGTGCTCATCCCGTCAAGTGCCCCCCTCAGTGCCCGTCACCCATTCACCCCCACCCCCTGCAATTGAAGGATCTTAAGCGAAGGAGTGACCCAATCAAATCCCTAACTTCAGTCAAGACTTACTTTCCAAAAAGAAAGATCAGGACAAAAATAATGAAAGCTCTTGAGTACCGTAATCGATGGCCATCTTATATAAGGGGGGGGGAGAGGGAGACAGACATGGGGGGACCTTCCTGCCTTATAGTGTGGGCTCCCGCAGAGGAACTCCTCCCCCTGCTTTCCCTCCTCCATTCCCTAGTGTGAGCGAGAGGCCTCTCCTCCCCCTCAAGGCCTGTGCGGGGGCCCCCAGGTCGCCCGGCAGGACCCCTCTGGCGTCTCCCTGTGCTTCCCTCCGGAGGAGGCGGGCATCCGGGAAAGAACGTTTCTCTCCTGGAACCCACGTCCTGCTTTCCTAAGGGCATCAGAGCACTTGCTTCAGGACCTCGTGGGGCCTGGTGGGTGGTAGGTGGGCCTGTGGGCTCGTGTGTCTGTGACCCGAACCCCATCTGCTGCCGGAGTGGGGCCGAAGAGGCTCACGGGAGGAGACTCAGCACCTGCAGAGAGAGGCTCCTGTTGTCGGGCAGCAGGGGAGCCGGCCAGCGGGCTGATGGCCCCGAGTGGCGGGAGGGCTGCTCGCTCGCGGGGCTCCGTCTCAGCCCTGCCTCCCGTGCAGGTTCAGACGCGCGAGGAACTTCACTCTCTGTTGTTGCCTTTTCCAGACACCCTTGGAGTTTCATAACTGTGAAAGGAGATCCCTCTTCTTCGGTGGAAGACCATATTGATTATCACGGTAAGAAATAGTTGGCGAGAGGCTGAATCCCCTCCGCGTCTCCCTGACCAAGAGGCCCTGGTCGTTGTGAGCCGCAGAACATGGTGGAACCACCTCCCAACACCCCTCTTAATTGGCCGTGTTACCCGAAAGTGGCGAAAAGCCAATCACTAAGATAATATTTACATTTGTGGGGCGCCTGGGTGGCTCAGTCGATTGGGCGTCTGCCTTTGGCTCAGGTCATGGTCCCAGGGACCTGGGATCGAGGCCCACATCGGGCTTCCTGCTTGGCGGGGGGTCTGCTTCTCACTCTCCCTCTGCCACTTGCGTGCCCGCGCTGTCTCTCTCTCTCAAATAAATAAATAAAATCTTAAAAAAAAAAAAAATTTACATTTGCAAAGAGCTCACAGCTGACTTACTCACCTAACAAGTGACCCAGGACAGATGGGAACTGGGACAGATCCAACAGAGGGAATGTTTCAAGCTAGAAAGTTACTGTGGGTGGGCCTTGACTATCTAGGGGAAGGTACTGCTGGTTCTATATTCCTAGACAGGAATTTAAGGGAGAAATACAGATTTGTCAGCACATTGAAATAAAAACTTTAAAACTGAAACAAAAGAAGGCATGATAGATAGTCTGCTTCCCTAAGTAGAAAGATTGGCCTGAAACGTGTTTTGCTTTTGAAGAAATAGCTCAAGATCCCTGTGTCGGGAGCTTACTCGGGCTCAGAATTACACTCTTTGGGATGATGTAAGGGTGGGGGTGTCCAGGTGCTCAAGCCCCTGTTCTCCCAACAGGGCATCGCGGATCTGCAGCAGCCCGGGTGTTCAAAGTGTTCCGGACAGAGCATGGCGAGTATTTCAATGTCTCTTCGTCCAGCGAGTGGGTTCAAGGTGAGGAGTGTTGGATGACCAAGAAAAACCTAAGAGTGGGATAGAAGGCCTGGACTTCCTGTCTTTGCAAAAGAAAGATTTTTCTCTTGCACCAGTAAGACCGCTTGGTTGCTGCAGAGTAAACTAAATTTGCAATGGAAAGCTGTCTCTAATTCATCAGTCCAGAGTGGCCAATAGCCCAGGGGATGTTCTCAGTCTCGGAATATTCTTTGTGCCAAGTGATAGCACCGAACAGGAACGAGTGGGAGCAGGACAGCCCCTCTGGTCGCCCACACATGGAGACTGGGGTGCAGAGCAGCCTCCTCACTGCAGCCCTGGAGAAATGGGCTGATCATGGCTTTTATCTTTATCCTTTCTACAGTATCTGCAGTAAAGAAGAATATATTATCCTATTGCTTTTAAGTGAGAAAGTCAGTAAGAGGTGCTTTTAATGAGAAGCAAGGAGATTTGGCAGACTGCTCTGGTGCATGCCTGGACAAACAGTGTTCACCTCCCGTTGTGTCGAGGGCACTTGGGGGCCACGCTGAATGGGACGTGCCCCCTTGGGCCCTTCCTGCCTAACCCCGCTCTTTGCTTCCTGTCTAGATGTGGAATGGACACAGTGGTTCGACTATGACAAAGTGTCGCACACGAAAGGTGGGGAGAAAATTTCAGACCTCCGGGTAGCTCACCCAGGAAAAATCTGCAATCGCCCCATTGATATACAGGTACCAAACCCAAAACAACCAGAATTATGAAGACTGTATTTTGAAGTGGAGTCTAGATAACATGCTTTCTTGCCCCTGGAGTGGTGTGCTTCTCACAGCTCTCCCATTTTAGAGGCTCTTATGTGCTCCCGGACTCCTGGCTGGTGAGTTCCCAAGCGAGGACCCCAAATTCTCTCCTGGAGTCCCCCCCCCGACTTCCTTTCCCTCCTCCTAAACCTGCTGCCCTGGCCATAGCTGACAGTGCCCCGGTGTGGGGATGGTTTTTCTCTCTCAGCCTCCCTTCTCAGTTCATCTCCTTTGGGACCTTGAAAGAACAGGATCTGAATGGGACTTGGGGTGCCAGCTGAGCTCAGCCCAGATGCAGACATGCCCAAGCCTTGTTCACTGCTGAGTGAAACAAACACCAGCATTCATAGGATGGACAGGGTTTGCTCAGGATATTCACTGCCAGGTGCTCCTCCCAAAGAGGGACCTTGACTTTCTCGGTTGGCTCCTCCATGAGTGTGTTGAGCAAATACGCAGCCCTCACAGCTCACCAGCTTTGCAGATGACCCTTGTTACTTGGCTAAGGCCCTGTCTTCACGTGGCTGTGGTGTGCTTGAGAAGGATCAACCAAGAGTGCATTACAGGTTGTAGGCTCTCCTTGGGTCAAAAAGAATCAAAAGGGGCTGACTCTCCCAATGTGCATCTTCTCCAGATTTAATTCTATTTTTTTCCTGCAACCTTGAAGATCCCAGCCTTAATTCTGAAATAGCCATAATCTTATTCCTCTGGTTCACTTGGCTATATGAAGTCCAGCCCTTTGGCAGCCTCCCCTCCCAAAGTATTTCTGGAAATCCTCCAGGAACACTTACAGAGGCTTCGGATCCCTCCCAGTGTCAGTCTTCAGGCTCCCGTGTTTAGAAGACCACTTGGCTACGCCAGCTTCTCAGAGGCATTTCCCATTTTGCCCATACCTTTGCTCCTGGCATGGACATGGGCTCCTCCCTGACTATGTCGAGGTACAACTCATCCTAGGCTAAAGTATTGGAAGGCTTGGAGGCAGCAGAGGAGACTGATTGCTGGCATACATATATATAAAATATAAAACAGTCTGCTTACCAGCTTTATTATCTCAAGACCCTCCAAGGGACCCAACCTTATTCTCTATAACCCCCAGGTGTCCACCACATTCTAACGCCCAGCTTCCTTCCAACAAAAGGAGTATCCTTGACAAGGAGGTCCCTGAGTTCCAGGTCTCAACTATTGCAGATCTGGAGAGGAACGAAAGATCCAACCCACACCGCTGCACACACCCCCGCCCTTGCCCCCCCCCCGCCCCCATGCCTTCCACCCCTCTGGGGCTGAGGCCAGATTTTGCAAAAGTGCATTCCCTGACAATACTTTGCTGAGCATCATAGCCCCTTATTAGTTCAAAACTCTCAATTCTAGAGAAGGATCTTGTTTTTGTTTTTCAAGATTTTATTTATTTATTCATGAGAGACACAGAGAGAGAGGCAGAGACATAGGCAGAGGGAGAAGCAGGCTCCATACAGGGAGCCGATACAAGACTCGATCCCAGAACTCCATGATCAGGCCCTGAGCTGAAGGCAGATGCCCAACTGCTGAGCCACCTAGGTGTCCCAGGATCTTGTTTTTTTCTTGGCAAAACAAAGGTCCGTGGAAGCAGTCAAGGGTTAATGTGAAAGAGTTAGGATGGCTCCTTCTCCCAGCTGCTGGCCCTGCACTTGCACACCCCTGAGGTGGGCACCAACTTAAATCATGCAGCCTCACTCCAGCCCTGGCTACAGACCTAAGCCAACTCACTCAGGGTCCCTAGTCCCTCTGGGCAGAAAGGATAGCCATTGTTCCCCATGGGATGAGTCTGTGGACGTAATGCGATGATATATGCAGTGCCCATACATTGCTTTATTATGTTACAATGACTATTTTAATCATACCGTTAATTATCTTATAATTATTAATCATTATCAAAAATAGTAAGAAAATTTTGTCTACTTAAGGTGGAGAGTGGCTTCCCAGAACAAGGATAGAACCCTTTTATCCTTCTCCTCCCCAAGTGAGGTCATTCTTCAGGTTTAGAAAAAGCAGGGGGTGGACAGGGAAAGCAGAGTTGAGTCGCTATCCCCAAGAAAAGATTGTGGGATGCCGTGCCTTGAAGAAAGTCCAGTTCCATTCACTGATGTGTTCAGGCTCTGTTTCTCACCGTTGTGGGGTCTCCTGCGGAACATGCTGGCCTCCTTGGGAAACAGTGGGAGCTCAGAGGAGCTGCGCTTGATGATCCAGCGACCTCGACCTTGAGCTTGCTTCTCAAACCCTCTAAGTCTGCAACTCATGCTTCCCTGGTGGCGCTGGAGGCCACCCGAGATAATGGACGTGAGCGTGACTCTCGCAGGAAAGGGCTGGATTTTCCGAGCTCACTGCCTTCCAGCTTCCCTTTGAAGCCAAAGACAACAGATACCTGCTGTGTTCAAAATAATGTTTCTTGAAAAGCCCCCCCACCCGCTTTTTTTTTTTTTTTTTTTTAATGGTTGACTCTACTTTGCCTCCCTATTTCCCCAGCTCTGGTCCCTTTGGTCTCTGTGCCAAAGAGGACAGCAGCTGCAGCCTGGCCCTAAATTGCTTGTCTCTGATGACAGCCACGGGCTTGATGCAGACACACCCGGGCTCTGGGATGAGCCCCAGCTGGCAGGGATCGCGACCTCCTTGGAGCCTGCTCCCTATATTCTCTACCTGGCCTTGAAGCTGCTTGCCCGTCGGCCCCTATCACTGAGACCTTGCTCAGTGCCAAGCCCTGGGCTGGAAGCTGGGTTCAGAGAGACAGGCAAAAACCAGGTTCCTGCCCTCCTGAGCCCAGAATCCAATGTGGGGAGGAGACAGACACTGAACAAAGGACACTAGGCTGCGTGCCTGAAGGCCTGGGTGGGAAGTGCTGAGAAGCACCAGCTTTGCAGTTGGCTAAGTCTGGATTTGAATTTTGGCTCTGCTGCTTACTTGCTGGGTTGACCTCGGGCAAGTTACTCACCCTGTGAAGAGTCCGTTTCCTTCTCTGTAAAACCAGCGACCTCATAGTTGCTATGAAGATGGAATGTGATCATATGCATAGCACTTAGCTCTGTAACTGTAGGGGGGGGTAGGTGGTTCTCAAACTGGACTGTCCACTAGAACCCCTCAGGCCCCTTTGAAAAGTTCTGATGCCCAAGCCACACCCAGACATGCCAGATCTGAGCCTCGGAGGATGGGGCCTGGGCATGAGTATTTTTAAGGGCTCCCCACGTGATGTGCAACTTCACTGGGGTACCAGTAGATTGAACGTAGCAGGTCCTCCATAAATACCAGCCTCCTCCATTTGCAGTGGCAGCGGTGGCCGTAGGAGTTATGAGGAGCTCCTGAAATGGGACCTTCTCCCTGTAGATGCTCCATGACACACTCACCCGATGGTGAGCAGTACATGAGTGGTTTGGGTATGGAGTAGCGTAGGACCCCAGGCGAGGTACTGACCCATCCTGTGACTTCACATTGTTCTCCTTAAAACAAAACTGTTTTCTTACATCAAAAGTGATGCTCAATCATTTAATAATCCTCTTGGGCCATAGGAAATAGTTTTTGCAGCAGGGACAATTTTAGACTTGGGAGTATATGTTTATAACATTAATCATCACCGTCCTTCTTTACACGCACACAAATGATCTTGCTCTGTAATTCCCGTGTCCTTTCCAGGCCTCTACACCAGATGGAGTTAACCTCACCATTCAGGTCGTCTACAAAAAAGGCCAGGATTATAGGTTTGTGTGCTACGACCAGGGCCGAGCCTGCCAGAGCTACCGTGTGCGGTTCCTTTGTGGGAAGCCTGGTAAGCAGCTGCTTGTTGGAGACAGAGATGCAACCGCGGCTCGTTCCCCGAGCTGGCGGATACACATTGTGAGTTTGGATGCGGCTCGGTCAGCTGCCCCTGAACATCTCAGAGACACGCTGCTTCTGCCAAGCTTGCAATGGAGAGTACTTCTGTGACACAGGAGCAGTGGGACGGTCCTCAGAGCTGACAGGAGCCAGGAGAGCCCCACCCTGCCCATATGCCTTTCAGGAAGGGGAAGGGCCAGGTCCAAGAGAACCAAGGTGCAGTGGCCAGAGGTGACCTCCCCTGCACAGACATGAGCTCGTGGCCTCTGGGTGCTATTATTTTAAACCCAGTCCCCGAGGTGCTCGTTAGAAGGGATTGGGAATGGTTGGTTGGTTCGTGGAGGCACTTGGCCATCTCCAGAAGGCAGTCATTAGGGATGAGAGTTCTTTGGGGGAAGGGCTTAGAGCTACTGTAAATAATAGTTGAGAGGAACTATATTTGTTTTACATCTTGAGCGGAGTGGGTGTGGTGAGCAGCCACATTTAACTCTAGCTAAGGAGTTGCTGGAAAATCCCCGGCCCGGAGCTAATGAATGGCTCTTTTCTGGTCGGGTTTTGTTGACTTCAAAAACCTGTCCCAAGACTGGGATGGGCTGAGCCTGGTGATTTGGGTTTGGATAGGCAAACCTGGCATTTATTGAGGGAGCAAAAGGGAAGAGGCGGGCAGTCACAAGTTTGCCAAGAACGAAGGGTTATTATATCTCAGTCCTTCCTGTTTGGGGTTACAGTGAGGCCCAAACTCACCATCAGCATCGACACCAATGTGAACAGCACCATCCTGAATCTGGAAGACAATGTACAGTCATGGAAGCCTGGAGACACCCTGGTCGTTGCCAGTACTGATTACTCCATGTACCAGGCAGAGGAGTTCCTGGTGCTTCCCTGCAAAGCCTGTAGCTCCAACCAGGTCAGAGTAGCAGGTAAGCCTTTCACCAGGCCCTCCCTGGGCTCAACGAATCTGTTGTCTGAAATCACAAGTCTGTATCAATCAGCTATTGTCACAATAATGCTGCATAACAAAACAGACCTCAAACTCTCACGACAAATACTGATTTCTTGTTTGTGCCCCTGTAGCTTGTCTAGAGTCCAGCTTCTCTAGACTGAGCTTGGTTCCAGGATGATGGCTGGGGTCAGGGCAGCTCCATGGGACTCATTCTTCTCAGGACACATTCTTCCTGTGTGGGAGGTGGAAAACTCCCAGAGGACTCCGGGCTCAGGACTAGCATGCTCTCACACTTACATCCCACTGGAGAAAGCAAGTAACGTGTTTAAGCTCAACATGAATGGGTGGGTCAGCCTATTCGTGCCATCAAGGTTGAGGAAAGGGAGTGAATATTTGTTAGACGACAATGCAATCTACCAGGAAATTTTATTTTATTTTATTTTTTATAAAGATTTTATTTATCTATTCATGACAGAAAGAGAGAGAGAGAGAGAGAGAGAGAGAGAGAGACATGCAGAGGGAGAAGCAGGCTCTGTGCAGGGAGCCTGACGTGGGACTCGATCTGGGGTCTCCAGGATCACACCCTGGGCTGAAGGCAGCACTAAACCCCTGGGCCACTGGGGCTGCCCTAGCAGGAAATTTTAAATCTCTTCCTTCTATAGCTTTTGGATCTTCCTTTTTCTTCTAAATATTGACTTTGTGGTGCTGCAATTTATATTATGTGAGGCTCCCAGAATCTCAGATTGTTAGGATTAAAAGTATAGTCCAGGTCAATTATTATTAGTGGAGAGAGTTATATACTCATGAGGGTTCTTTGGTTATAAGCAATGGACTCCAACCTGACTATTGTAAGCAAAAAAAGGAATTCACTGGAGGCCATCAAGCTCAGGGAAGTAATGCAAAAGCTGGACAGGTTATCTGCACCAGGACAAGGTAGTGGTGTCACTTCGGGGGTCTGGGTAGTGGGGGCAGCATCATTAGGTCATTACTGTCCAGAAGTACCCTGCCAGGTCCCCAGGACATAGTGTTCACATCACCTTCTGGGGAGAGAGCATCTGATTGGGCTGGGGGCTTGTGTGCTCACCCTCTGGCCGTACACCTTCCCTGGCATCTCTCTGGGTCTGCTGATGGGGAAAAGGTCCCTCCCCACTGAAAACCAGGGGAGAAAACAGAAGAAAGAAGAGTGGGGATCCCTGGGTGGCTCGGCAGTTTGGTGCCTGCCTTCAGCCCAGGGCGTGATCCTGGAGTCCCGGGATCGAGTCCCACATCGGGCTCCCTGCATGGAGCCTGCTTCTCTTCTGTCTGTGTCTCTGCCTCTTTTTGTCTTTTATGAATAAATAAATAAAATCTTTAGAAAAAAATAAAGAGAGAAGAGTGGCTCCTGGGCATCACAGCTCCCAGCTGCTGTAGGACCATGGCTCTTGGGGAAGCCTTAGAATTGAGGGCAGGAGGAGGAAGATGGATGGAGAAGCATAGCCCATGTATTCAAGTTATCCATTGCTTTGGAAATAAGACTACGAAAAGTCACACAATCTCTTTGGTGGGTGGGGAGGTGCTTGGGAAGGAAGGAAGGAGTCTGGGGGGTAAAGGTTTGAACCCCTGAACAATGGTAGGAGGTCCCAATCCCGCTGTCGGGGGGCATGGGCCAGGGAGTAGAGCCTGCGAGGGGAAGGCTGTGGGCATCTCGGGCAGAGCAGGGTTTGCTGAGTGTGGCTAGACACACATTTGCACCTTGACAAGGTAACACGTGGTCTGCCTTTGTAATTAATCATTTGTTCTAACCCCTACTTTCTTTGAAAAAGGTTTGGGGATAATTTGCAATGAACACAAGTTCAGTGAAATCTCCATCTAGGGGGGAAAATGGGAAAGATACGTGTCTACGTAATACATTGAAGCGAGAGGAGAATACATTCAACAAGAAATGGGGGTGTGGAAGTTTGCAGAAGCTACTGAAATAGACCACATATTTGTCTCAGAGCTTCCTGACAGCCAGAGAAGAGAAAGAAACTCCACAGATGATTTACTATTGTCCCATAAGAAGGAGGAGGCCAGAGGCCCACAGGGACGCCTTCCCCATGCTCTGAGCTGCTGAGGGACTTGGCACAGGGACTGCAAGTATTTTGTACCCCCTCTCCCACCCCTCGCTTGTGCCTCTGGCCCTCCCAGATTATTTGGGACAGTCTGGCTTGGCCACATCTGCTTTTCCCTGGTTGGCCCTCAGGCATAGCTGCAGTGTGTCTGCAGCAGCGCTAGAGAGCGACCCCCCCCCCAAGTCCATCGCCTCCTGGGCCTCCAGAAGGTGAGAAGACAGACAGTGAGACAGGCCTGCTCAGGGCCCTGGTGCTGGGGGAGGAAAGAAGTGAGGGAGATGCAGAGCCCCCCTGGGGACCCTCACACCCCCTTGGTGCAGCATGGCCTGTGTCTGCGTCCCCCACAGCCCCGCACCCCTCCCTGCCCCCCACCCCACCCGGGAAAGTTAGGTTCAGAGTGGACCTGCCACTTTGCTCCAGGGCTTTGGGCACTTCCCTGAGAACAGTGCCGTCTGGTGGGCAGATCAGAGAGGCCCCAGGTGTGTGTGTGTGGGGGGGTCTGTGTGTCTGTCTCCCGGAGGCTTACAGGGCTCCTTTGCAGCCCCAAGCCTGGCTCTCCAGCCCCCGCCTACACGAAGCAGGGGCTCCACCTGCCCCATCCTTTCTGACGCTGTGCCTGCAACAGCAACGTCTCAGGTTCCCTCCTCCCCCAGGCTGGTGGCAGAGCAGGGGCCTGGCCTTCCCGGATCCACCCTCCTCGCTGCCCCCAAATTCCGGTAAACAGATCTTCATGCATATGAAGGATTTTTTGACAGAAAACAGATGGGGATAACCAGGTCACGAGAGGGTGTGAATCATCTAAGAGTATTTCAGGGTTTTGCCATCCGTGGAGTGAACGCCCACATCCCCGACCTGGCAGTCCTGATCCTCCCAGACCTCCTCCACTTGCACTCCCACACTCCCACCAGCCCTGCACGCCCGCTGCCCCTGCACACGCACCTTGAGGTAATGCCGCTGGTAACCTGTGTGTTAGAACCACTGTCCTTCGTGTCCATGGTTGCCCAGGGCTTTGCAGAACCATCTTGCTTGCTCCTTGTGGTCACCTAACTAGGTGGCAGCTGCCTTTTCTGCAGGACACAGAGGAGGACGCTTAGGTGCAGGGCAATTAAATGTCCAGAGTCCTGCTCCCCAGCACAGTCGCCAGACACAGGAGGCTGTCCAAATTTAATCAAAACTAAGGTTTAGAAGTCTACTCCTTAGTCATCTGAGCCTGATTACAGGTACCCAGTAGCTGCAGGTGGCTGGTAGCTGGCATCCCAGAGTGCAGTAGAGCCTCTCAGTCACCCCAGAGGTCCTAGTGGGGCGATCTGGTGTAGACCAAGCAAGTCTGTGTGGTTGATCAGAGCCAGGATTCTAATTCCAGGCTCTGGGATCCAAGGCTACCTGTCCTCCCCCATTCTGTCCCCAGAATCTCCACCCAAAGAGGACTGGCCCATGTGAGGAACCTGGGAGCTCTGCGGCTAGACTGGCTCTCTGGGACCTTCTAGCAGAGCTCCTCCCCCAGACCCACGGGGCCTCGCTGTGCATGTGCATGTGTGTCTGTCCCTTCTACTGGAAAGCTCTTGATGGCATTCTTCTCTTGGCCCCTGAGTGCCCAGTTCGGGGCCTGCCCCATAGAGTGGTTTCAGGGTGTGGAGCCAGGAGGGTCAGCGAATGGAGCCCCATGTGGGGCACCTGCACAGCCCCGCTGCTCCCTGGGCTTTCCCCACCCCTCGCCTGTGCCTGTGGGCCTCCCGGATTATTTGGGACAGTCTGGCTTGACCACATCTGCTTTTCCCTGGTTGGCCCTCATGTACCAGAGCTGTGAGATTTGAGAAGCAAGGGAGGGCAGGAGAATCTGCAGATGGGATGGGTGCAGATGGGAACGGAGGGATGCTGTCACTCTCAGTTGGCCCCTTACACTCTGCTCATGGGCCCCTGATAGAAACAGTCCCTCCGTCTCGCCAGGGGTTGCTCCCACACCCCGCATTTCTCCCACGGGACAGCCTGGAGGGGTGAGGCACTGGTGGGAGCCCTGGGCTCCTGTCTTCCCTGAGGATAGTGCCAGTGACAGCTGCATGTGGCCACTTCGGCCACATGTGTCATTTTGGCCACAGCCCGTTGACAAGCATAGCTACCTTTGAGATACCTGCTATTAATGTCTCTATTTTATGGAAGGAGAGCCTGAGATTCAGGAAGTGTAAGTGACTATTCTGGGCCTCGCAGCCATCATCTGAGTCAAGATCCGACACAGCCTGGCTCCAGAGCCACGGCCCTTTGCAGCCATCCTCCTCCTTCCCCAGCCGCGTCCCAGAGGACCGCGGGTCCCTAGCCCTCCCCCTGAGCAGATGCCTATGGTCAGCCTTCTGACGACTCACTGTAGTTTAAGGGGACTGAGCCCTGAAATGCACTAGCTACAACATCCGTGGATGTGTGTCTGGGCGGGGAGGCCTCGTATCCCTGGGAACCCCTAGAAGGCACATGGAGGGTGGTGAGGAAGACCGTGATCACTGACAAGGAGCCATTGGAGCAGGATCTGGAAGGACAAAGCCATCTGCCGCCTTGACGAGGTAGAGAAGGCTGGCCCGGCTGGAGGGGCAGCGAGATAGAAGCTCTGAGATGTAAAGGAGCAAAGGCTGATTCAGGGAGAGCTGGGAACTCTGGTCTGGCTGCAGCAGCAGTGGGTGTGGGAGTGAAGACACATAAGCCCCCAGAGCATGGGGTCTTGCTGTCTGTCCTGCAGGCTGGTTGGCGGGAGCTGAGCCCCTCAGAGCTGCACAGTGAGCTCCCCTCCTGTATCTTTGGCCAGAAGGACTGAGCCTGTGCTCCCTCTACAAACTCTTCCATTAGATGTTCAACCCTTGGGAGGCTTTCCCTTTGGGAAGTGTGCTTTGTGCTGTGTCTCCCAGGACCTGGCTCCTCAGGTGCCTGACCCTTGCGTTCACTGGTTCCTGGGCACCTGTGAGCCGCCTCTAGGGCAGTGGCTGGCCATTGCTCCTTCCACCTCAGTGGAAGGTGGCTTTGCTCAGTTCAGAAAGCCTTTGAAGCTTTTCTGGGTGCTGCTGCTGTCCATTGGGGTGTCCGCTAGTTAGGAAAAAGTCTACATCCAGCTCACTCAGAGGTAAGGCCGGGCAGACCTGTGTGTATCCGTTGCTGGACTTACGGCGTTTAAGCCAGTGAGCAGGTGAGTCTCCTTCCCACCAGTGATCAGACGCTGCTCTGGGCACAGCTTTCTGCCCCCCCATCCCTCCCACAGCAGGGTCGCCCAGAACCCTGCATGAAGCTCTTTGTGCAAGAGACTCTACTCCCTGCCACCCACCTGGAAGGCTGTGCATCTGGTGTGCTTGTGAGGGTCACAGAGCCGATGGGCAGGAGACCCCCCCGGGGATGGAAGGAGAGGCTTCCACATGGGCGGCCAGAGGGGGCCCTGCTTCTGGACCTTGACGCTGTGAAGCCCCGAGGCTCTGCGAGCTCTGTGAGCTGAGCTGGAAGCCACTGCCGTGTGTGCCCAAGAAAGTGAACCACAGCGTGCAGAGCAAACTTGTTCCAAACGCTCCTCCGGACAGTGTCAGAATGTGGAAGGAACCAGAGTCCTGATGGCTCCCCCCACGGTGTCCGAGACTGACCCCTCTGGCAGGCGGCGACCTGGGGCATCAGAGATCTCCGGAGATGACAGTAAAGTACAGTGAATAGACTCTTTGTAAAGGGAACTTTCTTAATACTGGAGACCTTTTTAAAACAAGACTCTGTGATACACCAAATAAAGGCCCGACAGACGCCCAAGGGCTAATCCTACTGACCTGAGGATGCCACCTTGCATGGCAAAGGGACTCTGCAGGGGTGATTAAGCTGAGGCTCACTCGATGGGGGACTATCCTGGGTTCCTGAGGGACCCTAGTGTCATCACAAGGGTCCTTAGAGAGGACACAGGAAGGTCAGAGTCCAGGGAGAAGGCGACATGATGAGCCAGCAGGCGTCGGAGTGATGTTTGTGGAGGGAGGAGGGAAAGGCTGCCAGCCAAGGAGCTAACTAAGATGCTTCCAGAAACTGCCCTCTCCCTGAGCCTGCGGAATTCAAATAGCAACTCCCATAGGATGCGTGAAACAGCGGGCAGGGCAGGTCCCCGTCGGGGTGCTGCTCGGGTCCATCCCAGCCCCCGCCTTCATGTGTGGGGCCAGCTGTGTTGTGGGCTGACATGTGTGCCCCGTGGCTCAAGCCAGGGCCACAGGAAAGCCAGGTACAGAATTCAAGTGCATACACAAGGTCGTGCTCTGTGACTGCGTCCTGGCACAGAGGAGAGAGCACCCGCCAGCCAGGTCAGCCCTCCCAGTGACAAGCCACATCCAGAGGCAGGCCAAGATCTCTTTATCCCACAAAAGCATCTGGGGACAGACCTGGGGCCATGAGACAGCTCCTAAGTTCCCAGCTCCTGCCACTGTGACCGTCACTGGGGTGCATTTGCTACCCGGGGAAGAGGAGGAGGAGGCTGGAGGGGAATCGAGTGGATTTGAGCAGACCGAGGAGGGAGGGGGGCAGGCACAGGTCACTGATTCAGGGACTTGCAGTGGCCTGAAGGGGCCTGACATTAGCTACAAGGGCAGCTGAATTGGGATTAAAAGTCTTAATTTTTTAAGGATCGGAGGTCTGAATGAGCTTGGAAACGGAACATAAGGAACCCACAGGAGGGAAGAGAAGTTCCTGGGTGGGGTCCAGGATTCTGAGACTATGGGAAGGGGTGAGATCAGGGGTGCAGGGAAGAGAGCACCCTGTCCTCCCAGGCTGGCCCACCAGGACACCCCACATTCCAGTCCCAGGGAAGGAGCATGAGCAGGGGCAACCACACGTGGCTTCTGCTCCTCCTGTGACCATAGCCTGCGGGGAGGCTGGCAAAGGTGGTTCTCCTAAGGGGGCATATGTTGAGCTAAAACACAGGAGACCCTAGTACCAGCAAGCAAAAGGGAGCACCAGTATTGGGGGATAAGTAGCCATTTCTGTGTGGGCTTCGGATTTATGTTTGCATGGCTGTGAATCCTGGCTCTTCCTTCAGGCAAGGAATTTCATTTCTGGGCTTCATTCTTCTGTAACATGGGACTTAGCGGGGGTACAGGGACCACTGTGCACACCGCGCACACAGGGCATGGTGATACGTAAGCAGCAGCAGATTCCCAAGCCTCCCCACCTCTGCCCTAGGGAAGCCGCTGTACCTGCACATCGGGGAGGAGATAGATGGTGTGGACATGCGGGCCGAGGTCGGGCTCCTGAGCCGGAACATCGTGGTGATGGGAGAGGTGGAGAACAGATGTTACTCCTACAGCAACCACATCTGCAACTTCTTTGACTTCGACACCTTTGGTGGCCACATAAAGGTATGGGTCCTCCCGGTTGAGGCTGGCAATGTGGGAATCCTCCTGGAAGGGACTTTCTGGGAGATGGAGTCCTGCTGTCCCAGCTGTCCACCCCCGGCCATAAGACAGGGGACGGCCCTCCACTCCCCGGTCACACGCCCCCGGCACGCTGCACCCTCTGCCTTCATGGCTTCCAATCCCCATCATGGCTCTCGTTCCCTTTCTTCTGTTTCACCCCAATCGTTTCCCAGAAGAGCTGGCATTTCACTCACACAACATCATACTTACAATAGATCCATGAAGTTACAGAATCGAGAGCAGGCAGGGGAGAGGCTCTGGAAGTCACGGTGCTAAGGGTGCTCGTGAGCTTGCCGGGGAGCTGGAGGCAAAGACGGAGACCCCACGCTGCGGGCTCTGCTAGCATGATGAAAGGCAGCGGTTGCGGTCCAAGGGAGCGCAGCGTCTCCTAGCATCCAGCTCACACATGAATCCTGTCTGCATCCCTGTCAAGGGAGCCGTTACCCGGCATATCGAATATCACGACACCCAAAGCTCTTGCGTGGCCTTTGCGTTCAATGACTTAGGATCAAAGCTGATAGAATATTGCTGTGTGGAGATTTGCTGTAGGCGGGTGCTATCAGGATCAGACTTTCTGGTGACCTAACTGAATGAATGAGCAGAACCTAGAAAGCCCAGAGTGGGAGCCCTACTGGCAGGGCAGTGTCACGTTGGGTGGCTCCATAGTACCCATGGGCTTCTAGCAACCCCAGCCCTTGCTCATTCAATGCCAGAAGGGCTCCCCAGCAATCAGAGCCTCCAAAAGCACTTGCACGTGTTCCTGGTCAGGCTCTGGGGCTGAGGGGGCCAGGGCTTATGGGACCGTCCTTAGTGGAGAGACTCGCCAGAGAGACCAGAGAGACTAGAGCCTGTTTCCAATTCTGAGAGTGGTCCTTGAGCCATCAGAGCACCCCTTCCCGCTGTGCCCAAACTGGGCCTAAGGATGCCCCTTCCAGAGTGGCATTCCAGTTGACACCTGCTTTGGGGAGGCATATTAGTGTGTCCCTAAGAATCGCCCTGCTCCATCAGCAGTAGGCTGAGCCCAGCTTCTGGAGCATAGACATCCACTGTGGTGCATGATGGCTCACACTCGCCACCAGGGTCACAGGCTGTGGAGATTCCTGGCTCAGCATCCTGGGCCTTCCACCAGCAGGGGCCACAGACCGTGGGCCAGGGCACAGGCTCCTTCTGCCTCACGGCCACCCTCATCCTGGATTTCTAACCTCCAGGGGTGGGCCTCATGCTAGCTTTACCCCAGCTTATCTGGGGGTTGCCCCTTCCTCATGACACTCAGCGACTGAGGAGGGAGGGAGGTAAGTGGAGGCAAGGCCTGGCTGTTGTATGGTCGCTCCTCGGTTTTCGGGCCCGAGCAGTTCACTGCCAGGTAGAACCCTTGTGTTATTCACAGCATTTTGGCGTCCGTGGGCCTTACGCCACCTGCAGAGCATGTGTTGGATCCGCTGTGTGGCTGAGGCAGGGACCAGCGAGGCACTTTGCATGCTTGGGATGTGGCACTGGTGGGGAAATGGGGGGCACCTCGCTGACCCTTTTGACCCCCGCACCCCCTTTTAGTTTGCACTGGGCTTTAAGGCGGCGCACCTGGAAGGCGTTGAGCTGAAGCACATGGGGCAGCAGCTGGTGGGGCAGTACCCCATCCACTTCCACCTGGCAGGTGATGTGGACGCCAAGGGAGGCTACGATCCACCCACCTACATCCGGGAGCTCTCCATCCACCACACGTTTTCTCGCTGTGTCACCGTGCACGGCTCCAATGGCTTGCTGGTAAGCGCCTCCCTCCCTTCCCTCCCTCCCTCCCCGGGAAGCAGAGGGTCCATTGCTCCCCATCCTCAGGTCCACTTCCTCCAAAACGTTGGCGCTGAGATGGATGTTGGGTCAAGACATTTAGTCCAAGGCCACTGGGGGTTGAGCCATCCTTAGCCTGGAGTGATGAATGCTGTCAGTTCAGAGCAGGTCTCCAGCTAAAGAGGAAAGAGAAAGAAAGGTGTGTCTTTGCCAATGGGCACTGAGTGGCAGAGGTGGTGAGCTGGCCTGGTCACTGGGGCTCCCACTCCCTCTGCACCTCTTTAGAATGATGGGCAGCCAAGCATCTTCCGTGGCTGCATGGCTAGACAGACCTGTGAGCACAGACAAGGGGTCATGCTGAGACTCCGTGCCGTGGCCTCTGTCCCAGCCAGCAGTGGCCACAAGGGGCCTTTTCTCCCATGGGACCGAGCATCCTTCAGAGCGAACACTGCTGGGAGGAACGGCTCCATTAGCAACGTGAATATGTGCCAGAGGCTGGATTGGCACAGTTGATTTGTATACTACATTGATTCTTCTTTATTTGTTTTATTTAAAAGATTTTATTTATTTATTCATGAGAGACACAGAGAGAGACACAGGCAGAGGGAGAGGCAGGCTCCATGCAGGGAACCTGATGTGGGACTTGATCCCTGCACCCTGGGATCATGATCTGAGCCGAAGGCAGATGCACAATCACTGAGCCACCCGGGTGCCCTGATTCTTCTTTAAATGAACTAAACTTATGGGGCACCTGGGTGGCTCAGTGGCTGAGTGTCTGACTCTTGACTTTGGCTCAGGTCATGATCTCAGGGTCACGGGATCAAGCTCTGCATCAGGCTCTGTGCTTGGCGGGGAGTCTGCTGGAGATTCTCTCCCTCTCGACCCTGCCCCTCACTTCCCACTCCCCCCCACCTTTGTGCTCTCTCACTCTCTCTAAAATAAATAAATAAATAAATGAACTAAACTTATATCCTCTAAAAACTTAAGCAACCGGACATTACAAGCTGACACTCTGCAAGCTGAAAAATCCAGATTGTGTTTTGTTTGGCTTATAAAGTGTTTACAGAAACATTCGATCATTTTGACACTAAACTGATAATTTTACATTGAACCAGCCTTTCTTTAAAGTGACTAAACCTATATCCTCTATGAACTTCAAAACCGGATGTCACAAAATGGCACCCTGCGGGCTGAGCCCAGTGACGAGACGTGTTTGGTTTGGCTTATGTGGTGTTTAAAGAAACATCTGAAGTAGGCGTCGTCATTTAAAAGTTAAGAGATTTCACATAGAATTCTGGATTCTTGGCTTCTCTGGAAAAGTGGTCTGAGTGGGCAGGTCAGACCCACACTCCTGCATGGCACAAGGGCCTGGGGCAGGGCTGAGTCCTCAGGCTCCCCCCAACCCCGTGCACACTGCTCCCTACTATGTTACTGCAACGTAGTCCTCAGCTTGCTGCCTGTGGGCCGCCATGGGCACCTGAGCGTGTGACCCTGTTCACAACCAGACACAGTGGAGTTGGATGAGGCCTGGTTTTGTGTTGCTGGTGAAGCCACGGCCAGTTCTCTCCCTCAGCTCATCTTGTGTTGTGCGCCGTGCCTGCACCACCCACTAAGCATCGAAGGAGAGAACGGGCTTTGGGGCCCAGTCTGGAAGTGCTTGGGGTCAAGAGCTTGGTCCACAGGTTATGAGTTGTGGCGCCTTGGACAAATAGCTTGACATCCCTAAACCTCCATTCTCTCTCAGCCAAGTGGGGAAATCACACCAAACCCAGAGGTGCAGGTGCCCCAAGGTCGCCCAAGGCTGGAGCCCTGCCCGCCAGTTCATGCGGAAGCCTTGACCAGGAACCAGGGCTGATTCTCCCTGGCAGGTGGCAGGAGGGCTCTGGTGGGAATGGGTGCTGAACGTGGGATTTTTTTTCTGGCTCAAGGGAGAGGAAAGGAGAATGTGTTCTTGCTGAGGCAGAAAGACAATAGGATTTGTGATAAGTAGAGAATGTCAGGAATGAAGTACTAGACACAGAGGGAGCTCGGGCCCTGGAGCTTGGCCTTCCATCTGGCTCCTGCCCTGTACCAGGAGTGTGACCTGGGCCTGTCATTTTACCTCTCCATGCCTCTGTTTCCTCTCCTATAAAACAGAGAAGATGGCAGTGTCTATTCTGCATGGTTGTTAGAAGGAATGAGTGAGCCAAGGATGTGGAAAGTGTGGCACGTGTGTGCCACGTTGGTCCTGCGTGCTGCAAGGGGCATGACAAGCGGCTCAGGTCCTTGTTCAGTTAGAATATAAGAATGAGAAGGCTTTGGCCACTTTGGTCACAGCGCACCTCCCTGAGAGCCGTGAGCCAGGTCCCAGCTGGAGGAATGGGTTCACGTCGGGGAAGCAGGGCAAGAGGTGTTGAGGGGTGGGACAGAGGCCTGGCCGGGCAGCAGTGGGAGCCCGCAGCTGGGTGGGGAAGCGGCAGGGAGAGCCTGAGAGCCAGCACAGGCCAGGAGCTGCTAGATGGACCAGCTGCACCCACAGTCGAGAGAGATTTTTTTGAGCCAGAGACTTTGACAACCTCTTGGAACCAGAAGACCCTTGTGGTCCTGCGTGCTGGGGCCATTCTTCTGTCCAACCCCAAGGGATGCCAGCCACCAGACTGGGAGGGAGCACCCATCAGCTCCCTGGGTGCCGTCTGGACACCAGGCAGCGCACTCGCCTTGCAAGGCCTCGCCGGGGTGCCAGCTGCAGCCTGACCCCAGTCGCCACATGGGGCTCCAGCTGCACTCAGCTAGGGTCTGTGCTGGGGAGCCAAGCTGGTGGGTTAGGATCTGGAGCCCACAGACCTGTGTGGCCCTTCCAAGGTGACACCACACTGGCATGGCTTAGAATCTGGATGAAGTGCAGGCCTCTGCTTCCCTGAGCCAAAGAAGCAGCAGGATAATGGAGTGCATTCTGTGTCCTTCCCCAAGAGCCACACCCCTGGGCAGGAGCTGGGGTCTGGGATTGGCGCCACACCCTGTAAGGGCTGCACCACGGAGGCAGGGAGCTCCGAGTTCAGAAGAGCTGCCTCCGAAGCTGGACTCTCTCCATCAGTATTTTACATTTGCTCCCTTGGTTCTGGCTTGCGGACTTTATCAGTGGCTGGGGCTGTGTTTGAAAAGATTTTTTTAGCTGACGGGATGAAAGGAGACCAAATACAGACGGAGGCTTTATTCTAATTTAGAATGCGGAGGCCACTCTGTAGCATCGTGGATGCCTTTACCCTAATGCCACCCCAGATCTGGACATGCCTGAGACCCAGATGGGAGGACACTGGCTCATGGGGAAGTGGGGCTCCGAGGTGTGCAGAGCCAGGAGGTGCCTTCGAGCTGATCCCATATGTCCTGGGCAGCCCCCGATACATGGTTTCTCCCTCTACCACCTACAGAACACACTCTGGTACTCAGAGAACAGCCTCCTTCACCCCCGCACCCCCACCCCAGGTCGCCCACCTGCATCCTTCCCATTCTTTGCCACCTGCTTCTGGAAAGGGCGGTCTGAACCTGACATTCCTGCCAACACCTGCTTCTCACTCCCCTCTTAACTTAAACGCCAGCCTCTCAACCTCTGCTTCCCCTGAGCCCAAATGATGCTCTTAGTCACCACTACCCACACCACAAGCTCTTGCTCGGCAAACCCACCTCCCCCTTCTCCCGGGACTCCTTGCTCACTCAGAAGCAGTTACCACCAGCATCCCCAAAACCACGAGGTCGAGAACAGAGTCCTACCAGCCTGTGTTCCAATGTTGCCAGTATGGACTTGGGGGGCTGATCCAAATTTTCTGAGACTCGGTTTCCCACTGTGTAGAGTGAGGATGAGGACACAACCCATTGCAAAGGCTTTGGAGGACGATGAAGCCAGAGAACACAAGTGGCACACTTAGCATTGGTAGAGGGCAGAGCATTATCACTGGGCCTCTCTGTGTACCTGTGCTGAGTAAGCCTCCTGCTTCCATGAGATAGTAGTGGGATCCCCCCAGCACCCCCAACACACACACACACACACACACACACACACACACACACAGTAGACCCAGAGTTCAGCACACACAGTGTACGTGTCCTCCCATCTCGCCACAGAAATGCACCGTGCGTGCTACTAAAGTCAAGGCTGGCGGTAAAGCCACTCTGCATGCTGATTATCCTAGTGACGCCGAGACCCATTTAACCAGAGAGCCCCCTTCACATGACTGTGCCATCCTGCACTGTGCCTCTGTTCCTATGGAACAGAGTTTGGGAGAGTTTGGGAGATTCCTCTGACACCAGTGGTGGTGTTTCCTTTGAAACTGGTGGTCCTCATCGAAGCTGCTGGATGCCAGCAGATGTGGGGTGAAGCTGGCCCTCAAAAGAAAGGTCCACTGCACGTTACCTCCAGGCAGGACCGTGGGGGCCTATGGCGGGCTCCTTGATTCCTGAAGCTGCTCTCATTTCTCTTTCCCGCCTGAACCCAAATGAGGGACCCAGATGGTGGTTCTTGATCTCCCCAGAAGTTCCCCAGGCCAGGGGTTCTGCTAGTGGATCGGATTGGGGAAGAGATGCTCTGGGGAAGAGGAAGGACATGGCATCCATGAGCCCCGCTATCCTGCCTCCCTTCCCACTGGCACCTCTCCTCTGGGGGGGATGGGGGTGCTGCCTCCGGGGCTCTGTCCTTCCTGACGATGGGGAGGGCCGCCTGGTTCTCTGCTGCCGGTCCCGGCCTCTGTGGGCCGTCCAGACACTCGCTGAGACTCTGTGACATGAGTTACTGCCTGCACCGGGGCTCTTTTCTTCAGTGGCTCAACACACAAAATAAGTGGTGAAGCCTGGAAGTTATACTCTTTCTTCCCATATGATTGTATTGGATGTCAAGTTTCTTGCTGATATGAGTTGAATCACACACACACCCCCCAAAGGCAGAATCAGGCAGGGCTGATTTCTGCTCGTATTTGCTCTTAAATAGCATTTTCTTCTGTTGTACATGCGTCAATTTGCACAGAACACTGTACTTCACACCTGTTTCCCCTGCTTCATTACTAACAGCACCCCTCTTCGCTCTCAGAAAAAAATGTGCTGGTGCAGACAGTAAATTAAGTGGTCGTTTTTGTTGAAGCGGTCCCTGAGGGCTGACAAATTTCCTCCTTCGAAATTTCATGCCCAGACCCCACCTAACAATAGCTGGAGACTTAAAAGAGCTTTTAGGAATCACTTTAGGACTGCTGACCATCATCACCAGGGGTGATGTGCACAAGGAGGAAGGGAAGGACATGATTTATACAAGAGAACAGGCAGGTGGTGGTGGGCAGAGGGGCTTGCACATGCTTCGGGTTAGCTCACCCAGGGACTTGGCAGCCACTGTGCATGGGCCAGAACCTACCGGTTTTTCTGTCTGTCTGTCTGTCTTTCTGTCTGAAGCTGTATCATGGTGTAAATATTTAGTTCTAGGAAATGTCCTAAGGCAGAACGATCGCAGACCTAAGAGCCAGAAAACGTTAGGAGGCATCTGTCATACAAGACACACCGGGATGGGGGTGGGAGGCCTGGTTCTGAGCATGGCTCCACCTCGAGGTTTGCAAACACCCTGGGACACCCCGCGCCCTTTCTCTGGGTGTCAGTGTCTCCCCTGTAAGTGGAGGCATGGAGCTTGCTTGGAGATGTCCCTCCAGCTCCTGCAACCCTGCTTCCTCCCTGCTTGTCTCTCCAGGCTGTTTATAACCAGCATGCAGAGCTCCCTGGGACGAAAGGAAGCTGTCCCACTGGATGACCTTGGTGTTCACCAAACTCTTAGGGAGGGATTGAGTAGGACTCGAGATCACACCCTTGCCAATGACCAAAGACTAGGGAGGGATGTTGAGGGAACAGGGTGGCTTGTGTGTTTGGATCCTCCCTTTTGGGGTGAATGGACATAATTTGAAAGCTGGGGTCCCAGCCCTGGCTTCTTGAACATGTGGGCTGTGTGACCTTGGGCAAATTACTTGACTTCCCTGAGTCTTGGTTTCCTTAGCTCTAAAAACAAAACAAACACCAAAAATAATTATTATAGAATTGTGTGAGATTTCAGCGAGATTGGAAGGACATGGTGGGTCTGGGTTCTGGATGCTTCCAGAGCCTGACTACCTGGAAGGTGGAGAGGCAGGCTTTGTCATATAAAAGACTCCATAGGGAATTGGGGTGTTTCCCCGAGATTTGTGTACCCCAACCAGAAGCAGTTTTGTCACACCGAGGAGATGCTGTTGGTGTGGAGTGAGGGCAAAAGCCAGGGAGGCCACTAAACATCCTACAAGGTACAGGACAGCCCCTTGAAGAGTTAATGGTACTGAAGCGGGGACAGCGTCTGGATGTTTCAGGGCCTGGCATGCTGGTAGGTGCTTAGTAGGTGCGTGTCAAACTGATGCCATAGGGGAGCAGGAGCTTTTCTTACTAGGTGACACCAGTGGGCTATCGGGCCTCAGGGTGGGGATGAGGATGGGAGATCTCAGTTAAGAGAAATGAGGCATTTCTTACCATCCTCAAGTGTTCTGCTGCGGACAGGCTGCCTTTGAGGTGGTGAGCATCTCGTCTCTGGGGCATTCAAGGGGAAACACAGTTCCCATTGGTAAGAGATGCTTGTGGGCAGTCTAGCATTGGACAGGGAGCTGGGGCTCAGGCCAAAGACCCCTCTGAGGACCTTTTAGTTCTCAGACTCGTGTGCTCATGGGGTTCAGACCCAGAAGGGGCCTCGGTGATTGTGGCGTGGGAGACCCCTGTGCTGCTTGGGCATGCGGCTAAGACCGTACCCGGCTCTCTGTGTCTGCAAATGGCCTTTCTGCTTCCCCCACTGACTGGGATTCCAGGAAGGACTTTGAGGAGCTGGAGTTTGCAACCTTTCCTGGCTCTTGGCTCAGGGGTTTCAAATATCTCCTGATGTGCATCGTGGACTACGAGGCTGGCTTGGCCCTGTGGGTGAGGACATAGCCTGGCCTGGCTTGGATGTCACCCTCAGGGCAGCTCTCCCACTGCCCTCTCTGTTGGGTGTGTTCTGGGCAATGCCCCATGTGAGGTCCTTATAAGCTGTGTACCCGGGTGCTCTCGCCCGGGTGAGCTCTCGTGGCCCTGTCCAAGCCTCCTCTTGGAGCTGCTTCTAACACTCTGTCCCTGTGCTACCCTGCAGAGCCTCGGCCCCACCTCCAGCTGGAAGGGGCCTTGAAGTCTCAGTCCTGGCCCCCCGGATCCCACATCTGTGCCAGGCCCTACCAAACCCCTAGTGCTCCTCAAGGGGCCTGGAGTGCAGCTGATGCTGTTGCATGTTTGCTGAGTGTGAATAGGCACAGGACACTGGGTGAGGAGTCACCCTGGCTTGGTCTCTGCAGGTCAAGGACGTGGTGGGCTATAACTCCTTGGGCCACTGCTTCTTCACGGAAGACGGGCCAGAGGAACGGAATACTTTTGACCACTGTCTCGGCCTCCTTGTCAAGTCTGGAACCCTCCTCCCCTCCGACCGTGACAGCAAGATGTGCAAGACGATCACGGAAGACTCCTACCCAGGGTATATCCCCAAGCCCCGGCAGGACTGCAAGTAAGTACCTTCCTCCCCAGGGCATGCGCACCACCCAGCCCTGCACCCCAGGGACAGCCCTGTGTGTGTACCACTCACCTGCCCACTGGGCCCCTGATGGCTGCACCTGGGCCTTCTGAGCAGCTTGGGCCTCCTAGCTCTTAACCACCTACTGCCCTCGGCCTCAGAGCTGGAGGCCATCGGGGCCACGGAGACCACGGAAGGCATGCTTCCCACTCCCCTCTTCTCCACTTGTCCATGGCCATCATTCCTATCCACAGAGCACCACTATTTCTATCCTCAGGATTCCCTGATGTCACACGGTGCTCCTTTGAGAGTGCGTGGGCTGCCACCTGGGTGCCACAGCATGTACCCATGGGGATAGAGACCGAGACAGAACTTCCCCTGTGAGAAGCATTCCCATGCTGGGTCTCTCCCTGAGTAATGGCCATTCTCCTGGGTGCCTGGGACTTATCTTTGCTTGACAGCCAGACTCAGACTCTACCTATCAACAACCCTTGCCTTACGGAGCCCCTTTTAAATTCTGAGCCTTCCAGGTGCCTAAATGCACCACACTCAAACAAGCAGATGGGTTTCCTAACAAATGAAGGGTTTCTCAAGCCTCTGGTAAGAGGCTCGGGAGCCAGCAACCCGTTGCTTGACGCTGTGCATCTCTGCCCCTCCCTGCAGCGCAGTGTCTACCTTCTGGATGGCCAATCCCAACAACAACCTCATAAACTGTGCAGCAGCGGGGTCCGAGGTGAGAAGAAAGATCCCTCTTCAGCAGGAAGTAAAGGCGGGAGCTGGGGGTGGGCCAGGAATGTGTGTGTCCCGAGCCCCATCTTGGCTCAGCTGGGACGAGGAGGTTAAAACCAGGCTGGGGCCACATGGACTGGGCTTTAGGGAATGGCTCTGTCCCTTCATCATATTGGTGATCAAACCACTTTGCTGAAATGACTCATTATTAGATGGAAGCAAGTGTGGCTCAGAGCCCTGCCCCACACACCGATGCTCTCAGCCAAAGTAGTTTAATTTTTGCATCAACCCTACGAGGCAGGTACTCATTCCTTCCATCTGCTGGGTGAGGAAGTAGAGGCAGGGAGAGCGAACGTGCCCAGGGGCATGCATGGATTCAAACACAACATTCTGTCTACACAGCCTTGCTCTTACCCACTTGTCCCTGCAGCTTAGCATCCCTGGGACCCTGAGCAGGTCAGGTGCTGTCTCTGGGTCTCAGCTTCCATTAGCTGCAAAACAGCAGGGAAATGCCAAGAACATCATAGACTCTGAAAGCCAGATGTTTGGAGCCCTTGGCTAATAGAGTAGGACTCTCTGGATGGCGGTCACAGTAAGGGTGGACCCCAAAAATATATCTGCCAGACCTTTTTACCATCTCTGGGACATGTGTCCGGGGATGGGTGTTGGGGGCCCATTTGGGAGTAGAGCTAGGTCCAGCCCCAGTTGAGCCATCCCATGGCCCCAGCAAGGAGTCTGCAGGGCTGATCTCTGTGGCTCTCCCCGCTTCCCCCAACAGGAAACCGGGTTCTGGTTCATCTTCCACCACGTGCCGACGGGCCCCTCGGTGGGGATGTACTCCCCGGGATATTCAGAGCACATTCCACTGGGGAAATTCTATAATAACCGAGCGCATTCCAACTACCGGGTAAGTCTTTCCAGACTATCCTTCCCCAGCCGGCCTCTTGGTCCTCCTTCCTGGCCTGCAGATCATTAGAAGGGACAGAAGGGCAGAAGGGACCTGGGGGGCATGGGTGCAGCGCACAAAGCCCAGGGTGTCAGGGCTAATCTGGTCCAGTCCCTAACGGTACAGATGAAGCTGAGGTCCCTGGAGGGGAACGGGTACATCAGGATTTTGGGAAAAATCTCAACCCATGGGAGACTGTGAGGAAGAGAATCCTCTCCCATGGGCCGGGGCTTGCACCTGCAGTGAGGCGGGGGAGGACCCCAGGCAGCTACGTGTCCTGGAGACCAAGCAAGAAGGGTGTCTCGGGGCAGAGGCAGTGGTGTCCCCCGGATGGACCGGGGGTTTCTGAGGCTGTCGTGGGCTGTACCGGGGCGGCGCAGAGGCACGGGGGCAGGGCGCCAGCCGAGCAGTGGACAGGCTGTGTGGGCTGCTTGTTGGGACCTGCCCCTGGTGGGTGAGGGTCCTGGTCTGGGGCCAGCACCAAGCCTCCTGCCATCCTCTGAAATCAGTGTTCTTAACCTTCGAGGGAGGCCACAGCTGGAGGCTGGGGGGTGAATCCTGGCTTGAGAGCCAGCAGCTAGGGATCGAGCCCCTCCTCTGACGCTTTGGGATGCACTGGCCAGAGTGGACCCCGGTTACTGGAGAGGGGAGCCTGGTTAAAGGTCTTTCTGGGAGGCAGAGCGTCCCCACGAGGCAGGAGACCGAAGGTGGCCTCATGGGGCGGCACCGTTTGTGGCCCTACCTCCCGCACGCCCAGAGCTGAGCACATAAAGACCTTGAGAGCCAAGCAGGAATGTGAGCTTCTGTCCTCAAGTCGTGCCAGACCCCGGGCAGGGCTGTGGGAGGGTCCCAGACCCCTGCCCCAGGGTGGAGACCAGACTTAGTTCAGCAGTTCCTCTAAGCCACCGCGGACACATTTCCCAGGCACATATGCCCATCACCCTTGAGTCTGAGCTGGGCTTATCGCTGCCCAGAGCAGGGTAGGTTCTGGGCGCGGACCTAGCTGCATGGCCCTGAATGAGACATGTAACCCTCCGGATATCAGCTTCCTCGTGCACATCTCCAAGAGGAGGCCTTATTCCAGATCCACTCTGAGCCATGCAGAGCAATACAGTCTCCTCACCTCCCTCACTGCAGACCCTTACCTCTGTTAATGCGTCCTGACAGCACAGTTGGTTTTATTGGACCGTGTAAGGGTATGCAGTGAGGTTGGGCGTGAAGAGGTGCCTGGGGCCTGCAAGTGGAAATGACCGTGTCCCTGACTGTCCCCTCCCTGCAGGCTGGCATGATCATAGACAACGGAGTCAAAACTACTGAGGCCTCTGCCAAGGACAAGCGGCCCTTCCTCTCCATCATCTCTGCCAGGTATGTCAGCCCTCAGGAATGCACAGACTCCCTGCTGACCTACTGACCCACCTCTATTCTCTTCATTCACTCACTCATTCATTCATTCAGTCCATCAGTCATCAAATATCTATTGAGCACTTTCTACGTCCTGGGGATGGAGCCAGCTGCTAGGGTACCGTGGTGAAAATCTGAGCGGGGGAAAGTCTGAATTAGGTCTTAGGCTACAGCAGCTGAAGGGAAATAGAAATCTCTAGAGGTTCCTGGATCTGGATCCTTCCTCAAAGGCTAGCACAGAGCTGGCTGGAGGCCCAAGGCCACTTTTAGAAGGTGCTATCAAACCCTCAGGGTTGTTGGATAAACCAGCTCCCTTTAAAGAGGCCAGTTGCTTGGCCAGCATCGTGGCAAGCAGCCCTGGTGCCATGATGATGCCGACGGAGGACGCTGCTGGTCTGGATGCCCCCGAGGGCCACACTCAGTGCTCTGTTTTGTAACCAGAGAGCTGGAGCCCAGAACAGGCATGAGGTTGAGGGTCTCCAGGTCCATGGGGAGCTGAGCAGCTCACTGTCCTTCCCATCCCTCTGCTATGGGCCTCACTGCCCAGACTTCCCTCTGTGCCATGACCTGCCTCGGCCCGGGTGTGGTCTCCCCAGGGGTGTGATGAACAAGAGCAGTGACGCGTCCTAGCCTGCGTGTGCGGGGCCCTGGAGAGAGAGACCCTTGCTTCCGTGATGAGCTCAGAAAGTTTGCTTCGGAGCCCAGGCTACGTGAGCCAGGTGCTGCTTCCTCAGGGTCTTCCAGGCACTGTGCCCACAGAGGGATGCTCACAACCCGGAGGGGGATCAGTTCGGAGGCCCTGACACTGCCACCTGTGCCCTCCCCGCCGTGTGTTCCAGATACAGCCCTCACCAGGACGCCGACCCGCTGAAGCCCCGGGAGCCGGCCATCATCAGACATTTCACCGCCTACAAGAACCAGGACCACGGGGCCTGGCTGCGTGGCGGGGACGTGTGGCTGGATAGCTGCCGGTGAGGAGAGAGCTGTGGGGTGTCGGCACAAGGAGGGGGTGAAGCCTCCCCCACGCAGAGGAGAGGAGAGCAGGACAGGGGAAGCAGGCACGTGGACTTGGTCCCCGCCAGGTGGAGGCACAGGATGGCAGCTGGCAGTGACCCCTCGAACCCCCTAGAAACAGCATATGCAGGTGTGTGGGTCATCGGGTAGTCCCTGGTGAGGCTCGCTCAGGCCTCAGAGCCAGTCAGTGAAAGGAAGGAAGGAGGAAGAAGCCGGCACGTCCTGGGCACCTGCTGTGTGCTGAATCCTTGGTTGCCTTGGTTACTGTGCTTCTCGAAGATTCAAATTATCACCTCTGTTTTGGAGATGATAAACTGAGGCTGAGTTTGGTGACCTTCCCAGAAGGTCATACAACTAGTAAGTGGTTGAACTGGGGTTTGAAATTGCAGCTTGTCGGACCCCAAAGCGTCATCGTGACAGTAGGTCCTGCCCTTCCCGGCACCTGCCTGACCGCTGGGAAACTTGGAGTCTGTCCCTTTCCTGGGGCTGAAATGGGAGCTGGCATGGCTAAGGGGCAGGGGACTCGCATCCACATGGCCCACCATGACCTGGTGCTGGCCCCGAGAGGCCCTCCACGTCCCCCACCACCCCCTCCACTCCCCAATCCCACCTCTCACTAGCCCTGGAGTCACAAATGGGAACTGGCTGCAGAAGGAAGCTCACGGAGCTCAGCGTGCATGCTGCTGATGCAGTGTGGTGCCAAACGCTGAGAGCCATCTAGGCACCAGGCCCGGTGTGGGAAGGGACCTCGCCGTACAGAGCAGGAGAGCACGCAGCTCCCTCAGCAAACCCCATGCTAGGCAAAGCCTCCTTCCCCACGCAGTGTCCACAGGGTGATGCCGGGGATGGGGCAGGGCCTTCCCTCCTTGATGTCCCTGAGTATGAAATGAGAACAGGCTCTGACTGTCCTCTCGTCCCCAGGTTTGCTGACAATGGCATCGGCCTGACCCTGGCCAGGTAAGGACAGCTGTCATTGCACTGGGCCTTCTGTGGGAAGCCGGCTCAGGACATCTCATGCCAGACATCTTCTCCCTATAGTGGTGGGACCTTCCCGTACGATGATGGCTCCAAGCAGGAGATAAAGAACAGCCTATTTGTTGGCGAGAGTGGCAACGTGGGGACGGAGATGATGGACAACAGGATCTGGGGCCCCGGCGGCCTGGACCACAGTGGGCGGACCCTCCCCATAGGCCAGTAGGTTTGCACCCGTGGCAGTTTCCTTGTTCTGTGGCCTCAGCTGAGTGGCAGCAGTGGAATTTCCTCCTCAGTGCACCTGCTTGGAGCATTGCCCCATTTCTGAGGATGGTGGACAGATAGACTCAGGCCAAAGGGGACTAACCAGGAAGGTGACAACACCCAATACCATGTCACATGCAGACGAGGAACTTGAGTCAAGAGAAGGCATCATACTCAGGGGAGCAGCACGGGAGGTGTTGTCACACATTCTCAGGGCCTCCAGGCACATACAAGAGCAAACGCATTCCCCGTGGGCTCTAGGGGTTCGAAGGAGTCTAGCACAGAAGGAATTTCCTGACAGCCGGGCTTGTTCATCAGTAGAACCGTAGGGCTGTCCTGAGGTGCCATGGGCTCCCTCTTTAAAAAAAAAAAATATTTTATTTATTTATGAGAGACACACAGAGAGAAGCAGAGACACAGGCAGAGGGAGAAGCAGGCTCCATGCAGGAAGCTTGATGTGGGACTCGATCCTGGGACCCCCAAGATCATGCCCTGAGTCAAAGGCAGATGCTCAATCGCTGAGCCACCCAGGCGTCCCATGGGCTGTGGGCTCTCTGCTGCAGGCAGAATTCAAGCAGAGAGGGGGGAGGACAACCAGGTGGTTGGAGGGGCGGGGAGCTGGGGGAGTGACTGGCTCACAGAGCAAAGGGACAAGGTCAGTTCGTCGGAGAGCCTCGGGTGGGTCAGGGCAAGGTAGGTCTCCCCCATCTGATGGTGATTCGGCTCAGACATGAATCCAAGCCAGACAGCAAGGCCCGAGGCAGCCAGTAGTGCCGGGGGCCCTGCTCTCTGGGTGCTAAGGGCCCCTCTTTCTCCCTAAGCTGCTTCCCTTTCTCCAGGGAAACATAATCCCTGCCTCTATGGGCAGGCCCGGGCCTGAGGCTTCCACCGCAGTGGATGTGGGCCTGGCCAGGGTTTCGCAGACAGAATCATGGCCTCCTTTGGCACAAGCTGTCAGGAAGCCCTTGTTTCTATCTGGCCTAAGTGATGTACCTCTCCCTTTGGATCATTTTTATGAGCAACTCTGCATCTGCATATTTGGGGTTGCTTTGCTGAGGGCTACCAGCCTCCCAGGGCCAGGACATTCTGATGACTTCCAGGGAGGAGTTTGTTTATGGAGGCCTGACCATACTGCCAAACCAGGCAGGTTCCTCGCACTGCATTTGTGAGCAGAGACTGTGCCCTCCTGGTCACAAGCTATTCATCCGAACTCTCGGAAGGAGAGTAATACACCCTTTACATACACAGTTCGTAAAAATGGGCTGTCCCCAGAATGTCTGAAATGGAACAATACACAGAGGCACCTCCCCACGAGTGCTGGGTTCAGGGCGCTGATGCCAATAGACTCCATACGCAGATGGAGAAATACAGGAAGTCCTTGGTGTCTACGGAAGGCAAAGGACAAGACCGGCGTGACCAGGGCTTTCCTTGGGGAACCGTGTCTGGGCAGGGGAGCCCAAGGTGGAAGACAGGGGACGCAGAGTGTGGCCTCTCCCCAGGGACAGATCCTTTCCTGTGATTGTTCCCCTCTTTCTACCTTTCCTCTTATGCCTGCTGTGGAAGGAGGGGGCCCAGCCCAGAGGCAGAGATACTAACTGGACTTGGAGAATGTACAAGCCTAGATTTGGGGCCACTGGGAAGCCCAGCCAGCCCCTTCTAGGCCCTGCTCAGGTGTCCCAGGCAGATGAGGGGCATCTCTGAGCCCCTGTCCTCTGCTGGGCCAAGTGACCCAGTCTCCGGTCCCTTCTACCTCCACCTCCGAGCGTGCTGCCTCCTCTCCATCCTTTTCTTGAGTCCTGTAGCCCAGCACCTTCCTGGGGTTCTTTGGCAGCCCATACCTTTGCCCTTCCAGTCGGGCCTGCCTCTCTGCTGGGGATGCTTGGAAGGTTACATACAGTTATCTTCCCACATCATTATCACCTTCCTTTCTGTCCTGCTTGCCTCTCTCCAGACCCCAGAGACTTGCAGTCAAAAGGCTTACTCACAGGAAACTCATCTGGGTTTTAATCTGATTACATTGTTACAGCCACTGAGACTAAGGCGATAATGACTAATGGCTCCCATCTCCCAAAGGACATAGTACTAGCATTCTGCAGCAATGTTTATGGCATTTGCCCAATGACTTCACAGGATGGAAAAAATGGGGCAAATGTTTCAATAGAGGACAATCCCCAAAACCCCAACTAGCAACGAAAAAGATATCCGTCCTTCCATTTCTCCATCCATCCATCCATCCATCCATCCATCCATCCCTGCATCCATCCTTCCATCCACCCATCCCTCCATCCATCCTTCCATCCTTCTGTTCTTCCATCCATCCATCCATCCATCCATCCATCCATCCATCCATCTATCCTTGCATCTATCCTTCCATCCCTTCCATCCATCCCTCCATCCATCCTCCCATTCTTTCATCCATCCATCTTTCTTTCTGTCCATCCATCCATCCATCCACCCATCCATCCATCCTTCCATCTATCCTTCCATCCCATCCATCCATCCATCCACCCATCCATCCATCCTTCCATCTATCCTTCCATCCCATCCATCCATCCATCCATCCATCCATCCATCCATCCAATAAGTCATCTAGCAAACATTTACTGCTATTTACAATATCTTTAAATGCTTTCTCAGCAAACTAATGAAAGGATCAGTAATGCCCTGCAGTGAGGAGCTCCTAGAGGTGGGGATCAAGAATGGTTCACCCAGAGAGTCTGTTTCCATCCCCCATGGAGGGTGCAAACCACTTTGGTGGCACGTCTGACCTCTGACTCTTGTGACTCCATAGGAATTTTCCAATCCGAGGAATTCAGTTCTACGATGGCCCCATCAACATCCAAAACTGCACTTTTCGCAAGTTTGCAGCCCTGGAGGGCCGGCACACCAGTGCCCTGGCCTTCCGGCTGAACAACGCTTGGCAGAGCTGCCCCCACAACAACGTGACCAACATTGTCTTTGAGGACGTCCCGGTGAGTGGGGCGCTGGGGCAGGCTCCCAGCCAGTCCAGACTTTGGCCAGTGATTCACAAGTCCCCCAGGGCTGGAGTTTGAGCCGTTGCCACTACCACAGGGAGTGAACAACTTCCTCCGAACAGGCTGGGCCATGTCCCAGCCCGTCTGCATCCAGACTGGAAAAGTACAAGTGTAGGTCGCTGCACAGGTCAGGTCTAGCTGCGTCAGTGCCCACTCGCCCTCACGCTGCCCTTCCACCCCCTAGAGCCTCGGCAGGAGCTCCTGCCAGACTCAAGGCCCGAGACTGCTCCTTCCAGGGCCTTGGCTTTGACCTACTGAGTCTCACGATAGGGCCCCTTGAGTGGGTACAGTTAATCTAAAATCCTAAAGTTTCTTCTGCTACAGAGTCTCTGCCTCATGTCTCCCTGAGAGCACCATGAACGGGGTCCTCCCTGCCGCACACAGGTACCAGCGAGGAGCTGGTGGTGAGGAGGGCAAGGCATAGGGCTGCCCTGTGAGGCTTGACGGGACTAGATGGCCTGGGCCATTCTCTGGGCGCTAGGATCTCCCAGAACTTTCCTCCTCCTCTGGTCCTCTTCTGGCCCTGCTCTTGGCCTCTCTGCCCAGCGCTGTTTCTTTGTTTCTTTACCCAGGCCGCTGAGGTCTGAGAGAGGCCACAGAGACCTCCATGGCTCGTGCTGAAACATTGTCTTCCTAGAACAGCACACACACATGCTCACCCTCTCTTACACACGTGCGCGTGCACCCCTGCGTCACTTCCTCTCAGGCTCTGAGCCCGCACGTCAGAGCACTCTCTGGAGTCACCCACAGCAGCCAGGCCTCCTATGAGCAGAGGCCAGATGGACGTGTTGGGTCCAGAGTGGAGGCCGGTGAACATATGGCCGTCTGTCTGGCTCCCTCTGTGAGGTCAGCCGCAAGGTCTCCTGCAGCGCCAGGGAGCGCCTTTGCTCTGGCCAGCATGTAATGTCAGTGGAAACCGGAAACTTCTCTCTGGCCTGATGACGGCCGCCGTTTCCCTTCACCTCTGGCCCAGCCTCATTCACTTTCCTGGGCTCTGTTTAGATTACTTCCAGAGTGTTCTTCGGAGAACCAGGGCCCTGGTTCAACCAGCTGGACATGGACGGGGATAAGACATCGGTGTTTCATGATGTCGACGGCTCTGTGTCCGAGTACCCGGGGTCCTACCTCACCAAGGACGACAACTGGCTGGTCCGGCACCCCGACTGCATCCACGTCCCCGACTGGAGGGGGGCCATCTGCAGCGGACGCTTCGCACAGGTGGGGAAGCCAAGGCAGCCCTGCTGCCCCAGTCCCTGACTCCTGAGATGAGTAGGAGCGTGTGCCCAAGTGCCCACTGCAGGCCTAGCCCTGACTCAGGCAGAGAGTAAAGTTTCTTTCTTCTCCTATATTTCTTTTTCCTCCTCACCCAGTAGAATTTTCAAAAAAATCAAAAGTGAAAGCACTGTAGGCAGAAAGCAGAATGCCTAGAAAGGGGGCACTCCAAGGTCCAAGCCTTGCATTCAAGTCAGGCTCTGGTGCTTCAAGTCAGCGTGAGGATGTGGGCAGATGTGAACCTGGCTCCCTGGACAACTCCGGGAGACCCAGTGTCCTCATCTGTGAAATCAGGACAATAGTTGAATCTGCTTAATGAGCTGTGGATGTGGGTTCATATATGGATATGAAGGGCTCCCCCAGCCACATCCACCAGAAATGAAGTGCAAACCATATATGTGGCCTTAGATCTTCTAGAAGCCATGTCAAAAAGGAGAAAGAAATGGGGAATTAACCTTAATAATACTTAATGTATTTTAACAGGATACTCAAAATAACTATCATCTCAACATGTAATCAACATATAAAAGCCATGAGCAAGGCACTTTCCATCTTTATCTTTGTCTTCCTGTTCTAAGTCTTCAAAACCCACAACCTGTTTTGGGCTTAGAACCCAGTCCATTCGGATGTAAATTTTCAGCAAAATGAAAGCGAGCCCTACCAAAATGACAAAGTCGAGTGTAGTGGGAGACTTATACACTGATTGTGATTTGAAATTTAAATTAACTAAAATAAAATTTTAAATACAGGTCCTCAGCCACACTGGTCACATGTCTAGGGCTCAGTGGCCATGTGTGGCCAGTGGCTATTGTATGGAACAGCATCTGGAACATGGTAGAACCAAAAGTATGAGTTAGCTATTATGAGGTTACCATTGGTTACTATGTGGTTGAATGGTGAATAAATAAGAGGGGACACAACCAAGGGAATAAAGGTGTTCAGGTAGAGGGAGCACAGGGAGCCCTGGTGGGCCTGGAGGGGGCAGGACACATGAGTGAAGTTGACCTCAGGACCACCACGGGGCAGGCATGTGGGCATTAGGAATGGGGTGGTGGGGGTTGAGACAGGAGCTAGCAGGAGGTCTGGTGTCATGGAGAGATGGGAGGAGGAGGCAGTGCCAGAGAGGGGAAAGGGCCTGGAGCCAGGTGGGCACACAGAAGCCAAAGTGCTGGAGAGACTGGTGCAGGTGGAACAATAGGAGGGACAGGTGCAGGTGGAGCAGAAGGAAAGACAGGTGTGGGTGGAGCAGGAGGAGGGACAGGTACAGGTGGAACAGGAGGAGAGACAGGTGCAGGTGGAGCAGGAGGAAAGACAGGTGTGAGTGGAGCAGGAGGAGAGACAGGTGCGGGTGGAGCAGGAGGAGAGACAGGTGCAGGTGGAGCAGGAGGAGAGACAGGTGTGAGTGGAGCAGGAGGAGAGACAGGTGCGGGTGGAGCAGAAGAGACAGGTGCAGGGGGAGCAGGAGGAGAGACAGGTGCAGGTGGAGCAGGAGGAGAGACAGGTGTGAGTGGAGCAGGAGGAGAGACAGGTGCGGGTGGAGCAGGAGGAGAGACAGGTGCAGGTGGAGCAGGAGGAGAGACAGGTGCAGGGGGAGCAGGAGGAGAGACAGGTGTGAGTGGAGCAGGAGGAGAGACAGGTGCGGGTGGAGCAGAAGAGACAGGTGCAGGGGGAGCAGGAGGAGAGACAGGTGCAGGGGGAGCAGGAGGAGAGACAGGTGTGAGTGGAGCAGGAGGAGAGACAGGTGCGGGTGGAGCAGAAGAGACAGGTGCAGGGGGAGCAGGAGAGACAGGTGCAGGGGGAGCAGGAGGGCCGCTGGGGAGACAGGGCTGTGCTCAGGGCAGGAAGTCCAGGCGTTTTCATGATGGAAGGTGAGGCCGGATAGTGGGCCCGAGGAGTTGGGTGGCCCACTCAGAGAGGCAAGGGGTGAGAAGAGCGAAGAGCGGCCAGAATGGGGGGAGGGGGCTGCTGACAAGGAGATCAGGCCATGAAAACCCAGTGGAGACTGAGCCCCCACCTCTCAGGCTGGGGGCTTTAACAGCCCTGCTGAGAGCCCTGGGGACAGGTAGGGTGAGCCCATGGAAGGATCCAGAGTGGCTCCTCCAGTGCCCGCATGCTCAGGGCGAGGAATGTGATACAGGATGCTGGGGGGAACGCCGAGTGACCGGGGAGGTGGGCTCAGAGTTTACTGATAGACAGGACCGTGCCCCGAGGAATTAGAAGGTGACTAATCCCTCGGACCCACTGTCCACACGCAGGCCCACCTCCTGGCCCCGACCTGGAGCCTTGACCTGGCTCTTCCCTCCCACCCCGTCTTTTCCACTCACTGCTTGTCTTGTCGAAAAGCTCTGATGGTTAGCGCTTGTCCAGCTACCGGAACGGGCTCCTGCTTCGTCGGTAACCCAGTCCCCCCCTCCCATTACAGCTCACCACGGGTCCATATGTTCCCTCGATCCTGTGGTTCTCCAGACAACCCCGCACTCTGCTGAAGCTTCTCTTTCCGTTTTGTAGGCAGCGTAGCCTCCCCCTCCACGTACGCACGGTCACACTGGCATGCTGGCCGCCACCACGGAAATGTCGCCTTGAGAATACAGGACACCGTGTCTTACACCGAGGCTGGCCCAAAGCAGCTGGGTTCTTGGGTCCCTGGGACCCAAGAGCTGATGGTCTTGCTTTCAAAGTGTGTTCTCTGAAATGAGATGCCACCCATTCGTGCAGGGCCTGGTGACATGGGGACTGGCCGCAGGGCTGTCTCTCAGACACAGGCAGGAAGGCCACTGATGAGGGGAGCGGCATTCACAACTTCTCCCCCTGCCCTTTCCTCATTCCACATCTCCTCCTGTACCCAGTGGTTCTGGCTTTGCCATGTGACTATGAAGCAGACCCCTCCCCTGTTTCCACTGGTCTGTCCTGCACGGGACCTTTTTCTGAGGACACAGAAAAAGTATTAGCCAGATTGCAGTGTGGCCTGGGCTGCACTCGCCACCCGAAAGACAGGCCCCCATATTTGGCCATTCGTTCATGCATCCTTAAAAGGGCTCTAGAAGAAAGCTCCTTTGAAAGTGGGGCCTCTAGTCAGATGTTAACCAGACGCTCTTGGAATAATTCCGTCTAATGGTCCTGTGGTGTGTTTCCATTTTGGGTTCTACAAGATATACATTCAGGCCTACAAGACCAATAACCTACGGATGAAGATCATCAAGAATGACTTCCCCAGTCGTCCTCTCTACCTGGAGGGGGCCCTGACCCGGAGCACCCACTACCAGCAGTACCAGCCGGTTGTCACTCTGCAGAAGGGCTACACCATCCACTGGGACCAGACGGCCCCTGCCGAGCTCACCATCTGGCTCATTAACTTCAACAAGTGAGTGGGTGCCCGGCTGGAAGCGTGTGACCCGGGGACAGCCATGCTCCTGGAGCTCACGGCTGCAGTAATCATGTGTCACCTTCCCCTGGACCCCCACAAAAGGACACCCCTGGAGGAGCTGATAGCCGCCCCTAGTTAGGGAGCAGAGACCTGGGCTGACCCCCTGCTCTGGGCACGGCTGACTTCAGGCACAACATCTGACTCCAACGGGGGCCCCTGTTTAGGAGCTGGGGCTAGTGTCACCCCCGTGCAACCAGGTGAGGTGACATGACAACATTTCACTCAGGGTCTGGCCTCACAAGGCCTCATTGTATAGCAAGAGGTATCTGGCAACTGTTAGGACCATTTTACAGAAGGAAATGAGCCTCTGGGACCGATTGAGTCACTGAACTGAGGGCATCTCCACAAGCCTCGTAGATGCTCATGTGCTTTCTGTGAACGTGCCACAGTCTCCCTGTGAGACGGACTGTATCTGATATGGAAGACGACACCCACAGAGATGAATAGGCCCTGTGACCGGGCCGGGCCAGGAGGGCTGAGCCCTACTCTCCAGATCCCGGGCCCTGTCACAACAACCCGGTGGGGGAGTGTGTCTTTCTGCTCCAGGTGGGGCACCCAGTGCAGGCCCAGGAGGTGCCTGGCCACCGTCCCAGTGAGCCTGTCCCTGCCCCGCACACTTTGCACCTCCATGGTTACAACAGCAGGTGTTTCCCTGGCGCAGGAATGGAGGTGCCATCTGGGGGAGGTTTCCTCAGTCTTTCTCCGAGGCACGCCCTGGGCGCTCTGAGGCCCAGGTGCCCTTGCTTGTAACCTGACCCTACTTCTGACCTTAGGGACGACTGGATCCGAGTGGGGCTCTGCTACCCCCAAGGCACCACCTTTTCCATCCTCTCAGACGTTCACAATCGTCTGCTGAAGCAGACATCCAAGACAGGAATCTTCACCCGGACCTTACAGATGGACAAGGTGGAGCAGAGCTTTCCGGGCAGGAGCCATTACTACTGGGATGAGAACTCAGGGTGAGGAGCCCCCCACGTGGCTGCAGGGAAGCAGCTCAGCCCTGCTTTGCCTTGGGACCCTTCCAGTAGGGCCTGAGCCCCCACCTAGTAACTGGCCGTTGGCATAAATGCTTTCCCAGGGGCTCCGATTCAAAGGCCGACTGCGCCATCCACCCATGACATTTTCTAAGCTGCCAAGCTCGGGGATAAAGTAAACATTCCATTAAACATGCTCGGGGGTTGTAGGGAATAGGCCTGTTTCAGGAAAGAAGTGAAAGCAGTGAATCCTAGAACGGAGACAACGTAGTGCACTACCTCTGATCCTCACCAGCCAATGGATCCGACACCAGATGGTGGTGTCGCTGGTCTAGAGGGAGAAGAAGGGAAAGAGGAGTCAGCGGCAGGCTGCCCGGGGGCCGCAGCACAGTCTGGGCACAACTGGTGTTGAACCCAGGCCTGCCTGTGCCCAAAGCCCTCACCTTTCTGCTAAACCAGGTTCTGCTCAGTGGAGCGATCACAGGGATGGAGCGTCTGGCTGTGGAGATAAAGGAACTATGTGGTCCCCTCCCCACTGAGACAGTCAGTGTAACAGCTCAGGAATGCCCACACATCTCTGAAGTGACGAGGCCGTCCAGAGCCAGACCCTGGAGAGTCAGGGGAAAGTCGCTTGGCGGCCTTTTTCCCGTTCTTTTTTTTTTTTTTCCCCAAAATTTAGTTATTTATTTGAGAGAGAGCGAGAGTGAGAGCAGGGGCAGAGGGAGAGGGAGAGAGAACCTCCAGCAAACTCCATGCTGAGTGCAGGGCCCAGCATGGGGCTCCGTCTCACGACCCCCAGATCATGACCTGAGCTGAAACCAAAAGTCAGATGCTCAACCAACTGAGCCACCCAGGCGTCCCAGACATTTTTCCATTCTTGTCTTAAAATCAACGATAAGGACATACCTCGCAGGTGCACCCCCCCCCCCCCCGCCCGCCTGAGACACATTTTTATCAGTTTGATTAGAGAGAAATTAGAATTTGAAAGTCAGAGGCATAAGGGCTATGCTGGGACTGGGGGTCTGTAGACAGCACCCCTCTTCGCACACAAATTCTAAGCCATTTGCGAGGCAGACATGGCCACAGGTGAAGAGGGAATGGAGTCTGATGATGAAGGAGCCACTGCAGCACAGAGCTCCTGATGACGTCCCCAGAGGGACTGTGAGTGACTACGGATGCCCAGCAGACCTCCCAAGCCCTGGGACACAGGGTGCGGAGGAGCAGACCGGGGTGCCTGCCCTCCGTCCCTACAGTCAGTGCCTGGTGGTGATGATGCTGTTCACGTTTACACTCAGGGGCCTTGAGCTGCGTTACAGGACGCTTGTTTCCTGCGTAGAAGCCCCAACCATTGGGCTTCCCTGGTTCTTGGGGCCCCTCTGCACATCCAATGTATGTGTGGGGGGTGGAGTGGGGTGGGGTCATGGTATCGTGGCTCACTGGGCAGTGTGGACACAGCTGAGGGTCAGTGCCCAGGGACAGCCCGCATCAGATGTGCTAACTTTGCAGACATGGGAATCAGCCTGAAGGCTCTCTTCAGAACTGCATGGTGAGAAGCCCCACGTTGGTGGCTTGGCTAGCTCATCATCTGAGCCCTGCACCCCCTGGGCAGTGCATAGTCCTTTTCCATAAGCGACAATAAATTACGGTCCAGAAAGAGCATGGCGTGGAAGCCTGGTGGTGAGTTCCTGACCAGGGGCAGTGTCACTGTCCTGTGTGATCCGGGGCAAGTCACTTGGCTTCTCTGAGCCATGGTTTCTCCATCTGGGACATATGGATGGTAACAGTGCCTACTGCTCAGGATTGTTTGATGATTAAATGAGATAATGTGTGAATTTACAGCCAATGCATAGCATGGTGCAGAGCATGTGCTCACGGAAGGATCCCTGGTAGTGTGATTAGCTTTTATCCCAGTGCCTTTATTTTTTTTATTTTTATTTTTAAAGATTTATTTATTTATTTATGATAGACAGAGAGAGAGAGAGATAGGCAGAGACACAGGTGGGGGAGAAGCAGGCTCCATGCTGGGAGCCTGACGTGGGATTCAATCCCAGGACTCCAGGATCACACCCTGGGCCAAAAGCAGGCACTCAATCGCTGAGCCACCCAGGGAGCCTCTATCCCAGTGCCTTTATTTCTCTGCTGCACACGACCCTGTGACAGGGCGTGTGGGTCTAATGGCCATTGTGCTTGGGATGCGGGATGCGCCCCTGGGGAAGGAGGAAGAAGAGGAGGGCTCCGAATGCCAAGCCAATCTGCTGCGCTCCCTGCATGCAGGCTGCTGTTCCTGAAGCTGAAAGCACAGAACGAGAGGGAGAGGTTTGCCTTCTGCTCCGTGAAAGGCTGCGAGAGAATCAGGATTAAGGCTCTGATCCCACAGAACTCGGGCGTCAGCGACTGCTCGGCCACCGCCTACCCCAAGTTCGCGGAGAGGGCTGTCGTGGATGTGCCCATGCCCAAGAAGCTCCTTGGTGCGCAGCTGGTGAGTGGCCGGGGAGGGGGGACTTCATCTGTAACTGGGCCCGGACCCAGCTAGGGTCCTCTCTGGGCATGTGCTCGGCCCTCCAACTGGTACCAAGAGATGAGGGGGCAGCGCCCTTCGAGCCGTGTTCTTGGCTCCCCAAATCCAACGACCGTACCCGGCTTTATTTATTTTCCAGAAGACAAAAGACCACTTCTTGGAGGTGAAGATGGAAAGTTGCAAGCAGCGCTTCTTTCACCTCACGAGTGACCTCGCATACATTGAAGTGAGCGACTCTGGCCCCTGCGGAGTTACTGGGGGGCTGACTTCAAGGTGGCCTTAGTCTCCTAGAGCTGTTGTCATAGTGACCACAGACCAGGTGGCTCCAAACAACAGAAATGTCTTCTCTCATCATTCTGGAGGACACAAGTCCAACATCGGGGAGTTAGCAGGGTTGGCTCCTTCTGGAGGCTCCGGGGGAGCGTCTGCCCTGAGCCTCTGTGGCCTCTGCTGGCCGCCCACAGTCCCTGATGCCCCTGGCTTGTGGACATCCCTTCTCCCAGGGTGTGGGAGTCCCCACCCCCTCCTTTGTCTTACAGGGACACCTATCATTGGGTTTAGGGTCCGCTCTCAATCCCAGATGACCTCATCTCCAGGTCTTTACCTTAATTACATCTGCAAAGACCCTATGTCCACATAGGGTCACTTTCACAGTCTCTAAGCGATTGGACATCATTCAGGCCACTCCGAGGGCTACGGAGAATTGATCTAAGAGGGTTTTACGCTTGGAACAGCTGAGTAGGCACACTGTCCTCGGGGCCACATGGGAACCACCAAACAGGAGACCCCACCTCACAGCTGTGCTGCTCTTGGCCTGCAGGTGGATGGGAACAAGTACCCCAGCACAGAAGACGGCATCCAGATGGTGGTGATAGATGGCAGCCAAGGCCACGTGCTGAGCTACACCAACTTCCGGAACACCATTCTGCAGGGCATCCCGTGGCAGCTGTTCCAGCATGTGGCAGCCATCCCTGACAAGTGAGTCTGTGCCCCCACTTCCAACACTGGCCAGTGGCACGACAGGCCCCCAGCGAGGCCCCCTCCCCGTTCCTGTCCGGCATAGGGAAGCTGAGGGAGTCTCTATGGGGACCTGCCGTGCTGAATGTAGGTCAGGCCGAGGCGGCCAGTCTGCCCCTTACAAGTAGGAAGCCTGCCCTGGCCCTCTTCCTAGGCCACGACATACTTTCCCAGCATGATCTCACCCCTCCCACGCTCTCAATTCCATCCAAACGCTGGTGGCTTTTGAGTACCTCCAGCCCAGACCTCTCCCCAGCGCCGGACGTCCCCGTCCGACTGCTCCCTGGACACGGCCATCTGGATGTCTCCTGTAGGACGGAATCTTAACCTCCCGGGCCAGCGCCTCCTCCTGCTGGCTCTGGTTTGGTTCATCAGCGCCATCCCTGCTGACGGCTGCTGGAGTCTGGGTGTCCTGCTTGACACCCCCTTCATTTCTCCCCTTTTTGTCCTGGTCACCCGACCTGCCCACCCACCCTCCTGCCGGCCTTTCTGCGGTTGCCCCGCCAGCCCCTCCGGCACCGGCATCACTGGCTCAGCCTCCTACCAGGCGGGCCCCTCCGCCCCCCCAATCAGATGCCGCCTCCCTGCCAGCCGCTGGCTTGGATTCTGACCTGTGACCTCCTTCACCCTCTCCTAGAAATCCTTGGGAACCCCAGCCCCTTCCCAGTCTGACACACATGCACGTCTCTGGTGAGGTCTCTTACAACGCAACCAGAGAGCTCTGTCTCTACTAAAGCACTAGCTTTAGGACTGGGGACACGGCTACCCCCAGATCCGGGGCATGTGCTTCTTGATGTGGGAGCCGCGTCTAACTCAGATTTGCATTTCTGACTTCTTTGCATTTCTAACTGGGTGTAGACTTCACCCAAGAGCCAGGACCTGGCACCATAGGATGTCTGAGTAAATTGCTTATGTGGCTCCTGCCATGTCATAGGTGCTTAGGGAACATTTACGGGTGACAACAAATGTGCTTCACTGACACTGGGTGTGCGATGGGCAGGACATGCACGGGACACCGTCAGAGTCCAGAGAGCCGGGGTTCTGCTGACACACACTTAGTGTCTACATCATTCCCCCACCAGAAGCTTCTTTAGCGTTGCACATTCACATGTGGATTCGTGCAGAAAGATCAGATTTACTGATTTGGGGAAAACACATTTTTCATCTTCAGATCTGTAGTGTTCATGCCTTTTTTGGTCTGCAAGAAGAGGATCTCTTCTTGAAATGAAACAGGTTGCAGAAGCCCAGAACAAGAAGGGAAAACTCAGAGCCACTCTGTTTGGGACAGGGACAGAGGCATGGGGACCACCCCCCAGCAACAAGGGCTTCTCTTGGCCCAGGCAGCAGCCCTGTGCGCCTCGGCAGGAGAAACCCTCACCAAAAACCTGCTGTTAGCTAGCACAGGGTCAGCAACTGGGAAGACCCGCAGACCCCTCTCTGACCACCTGTAAAGGAGCAAGGAACAGGGCAGGGCAGGTCCTAACCCACTGTCACCCAGGCCTGCCCTCCCCTTCCATCCTATCCATCGGTCGCCACTGGCCCTGGGGTCCCAAGAATATCAAGGATGCCTTGTCAGAGTGGCCACCTCCCTGCTGATAGTTGCAGGGGCCGGGACAGTCCCACACCAGGCAGACAGGGACACCTACAGAGTGTAAGCTTCTGGTGCCATCAGGATGCTGGGACACATAAGGAAGGCTGTCTCTGTGTCCCACTCCTGTGAGCTGACCCAGACCCCTGTCTGGAGGGCATGACCTTTGTTTGGGGTCACCCCAGTAGGAAAGACTTGAGCCTTTGCTCTGAGCTGGAACAATGACGAAACAGCCTCCTAGTAACCCAAATCCAGTGCTGAGGATGTGTTTGTAAGACTCCGTCTTCCTAATGGGCTTTACTCCACCACCCCATGGGCCTCCTCCCCAGCCTCCCCGAGAGCCTAAATAGCCCCAGCTCCCTTCCCAGCTGTCGTAAGAGCTAACAAGCCCATTGCATTTGAGGAATGTTGTGCTCCCAATGGGACACAAATGGAGGTGACAGTGGGTTCCGGAATCCTGTCCGTTTTTCCATGTCTGGACTGTGGTCTGTGGTTATGGGATTCCTTTGAGATGTGAACTGGAAGCCCCAGGGCTTCTACTCCTGGGGGGAGGTTCTTGCTTCCTCCTGTCTGGCCCGGCATGCTGAGTTGGCTGCCACGAGCCTGTGTTCCCAACACTGGCCTGAACACGACCAAGGCAGGGGAGAAGAGCCGCCTTGCTCCAGAGCTGGGCTTTTGCGAGTCAGGACTGCCAGGCTGGGTGCAGCCCTCGCCCTGGGCCTCTGCCCCCCACCCTCGAGCACGGTTTCCCTTGGGCACGTCCTCTCCGACACTCACTAAACTTTCCCCAATCTCACCATCTGCAAACCGAGTGGTTGTGCTGTCTGGCCTGAGGAGAGGAAAGGGACATGATTGCAGAGGTCAACCCTCCCTGGAGCACATGGTGACCTCATGTTGTGGCCTTCTCTCCTGCCACGTTTCTATCCAGTCCTAACCAAACGGGCTGAGGACTTTCATGTGAATAAATGCAAGCTGAAGTCCCTCCTCCGTGTGCCCAGCCCTGCAGAGCACACCTACTCGGTCCTCTCTGGGGACTGACATGGATGGGCAGTGAGCCAGCTGAGCATAGGCAGGAGAAGCCATGGGCACCGGCTGTGGCAGGAGGCAGGGAGGGGTGTTCAGGATGCTGGTCAGCGTGGGAAAGAGCCGGGCAGCTGGGTGCAGGGCATAAGCTGCCCTTGCCTGAATGCCTGGTGGGGCCTGTGGACAATGCCAACTGTCCCTCCTCTGGTGTCGCCTCTAACGTCCCCTCCTCTGGTTCAGCTCCATAGTACTGGTGGTGTCTAAGGGAAGATACACCTCCCGGGGCCCGTGGACCAGAGTGCTGGAGAACCTCGGTGCCGAGAAGATCCTCAGGTTGAAAGGTAAGTGGTATAGAGCGGGGTGGGGCTACACTGAGCTGTCTACACTAATGGTGGGCCCAGATGCCTGGTGTGGGGGTTGCTGCTACCCCTTGGTTTCCACCAAACCTCCGAATCCACAGCACAAGTGTGTTGGTCTTCTGGGATGCACGGGCCAGATGCCACCTGCTTGCTAGGCCTACACGGCAGCGTCCTCTCTAGAGGTGGCCACAGGCACTGCAAGAAATGTGCTAGAGCTGTTCACCTGTCTGCTCAGCAAGTGGCTGCCCCCCATGTTTTATTAACAAAAGTATCCGCAGAGAAGTGGCTTGGCCTGACCAGGTCCCGCTACTCTGCCTGGCAGGGCCCTGCCTCATCCTCCACGCCCCAGTGGATGCCCAGCATCTGCGTGGTGCACTACAGTCTGCAAGGCTCCCATTTCCCTCTGTACCTGGGAGAAAATAAAAGCCTGAAGAATCTATGTGGCTTGTCGAAGGTCACCCGGCACTTTGGTGACAAAACCCAGTGCCAACTCCACAGGGAAGAAGTCAGCCAGCCCAGAAATGTTGTTGTCACTGCAGGCTGTATTGGGGGAGCATCCCTGGGGAGGCCGGGAGGAGTGTGAGCAAGTCCGAAGACACTAATGCCCACCATGGTCCACGCGTGTGCAGTGCAGCCTGGCCCCATGCTGAGCACATTCTAATTCATGAGGGGCCAGGGCACCCGGTGGTCTTATTTCCATTTCAGATGGAATTAGACACTTAAGTAACTCGCCCAAGATTAGAATTTGGATCCGAATTTTTCGAGTCCAAAGCCAGCCAGGGGTCTTGGCGGCCATGCCATCCTGACTATGAGAAACATCTAAAGCTAGGAGCCCATCACAGGGGCATTACCTCCAGGCAGCTCTTGGAGAAAATTCAGGAGCCAGGAAGGCCCTTCAGACGAGCCAAATAAGAACCCCAGGAGAAGGAAGTGTCTTCTCCAGGTCTGGTGCCGTTCCTCGGCCTGGTGCGGTGCGAGGGAACATACACCTCCTGGGGCCCATGGGCCAGGGTCCTGGAGTCACTGGGGGCCTCTGTCTTTTCAATTAAGACCCTATTGCCAAAAGCTAACTTAGGTCTCAAGTGACCTAAGTCGAGTGGTGCTCTCCCGGTGGTGAGACCCATGTGTGACCTGCCAGGCTGGGCTGTTCCCACGTGTGGACACAGAGCCCCATGCCCCGGAGACGGTTAAGCTCTGAATGCGAGATAGAGACCACTGCGTGGGGCTGAGGGTCCAGGCGTCCGATGGGGTGGCACCATTCGCTCTGTGCCCCTGGATGATGTCCTCCTAAGGGCGCAGCATGTAGGAGCTGGGGAGAGGTCTTGTAGAGCAGCGCCATCCTGTGGAGGACAGATGGGGACCCTGAACAGATGGAGACCCAGAGAGGAGCAGGGGGGCTGGGCTCCAAGGTGGCTGGCACTCCCAGGAGGTGTCCCGTGTAAAGCAGTGCTGCCACTGGTGCTGCTGGCCTGAGGCTCAGGTGACACCCTGTGTGCTCCTTGCAAACGCCATCAGGTACCATCAGTATCGGGCACAGAGCTCTCCCAGGGGGGGCCACTGTCACCGTCTCCCTGGTGATGGAGGCAGGGGGATGGGATGGGGTGTAGCCATTCTCTCGGGACTTCTGTTCACGAGACCCATCACTGCTTTCCAGAGACAATGGCATTCGTGGGCTTCAAAGGGAGCTTCCGGCCCACCTGGGTGACTCTGGACACCGAGGACTACAAGGCCAAAATCTTCCAGGTGGTGCCCATCCCCGTGGTGAGGAAGAAGCAACTGTGAGGAGGCCTGCCACCCGGTGCCACCCCACAGTGGGCTGCCGGTGGGCTCTGGCAGCAGCCTGGGACAGACATCAGAGACCCCTGGTGCTGCCTGCCCCCGCCCCCACTTGAGTATCTACCTGCAGCCCCCGGGGGCGGAGCTGCCTATGCTGGAAACCTCTTTCCTACAGCCTTTGGGTGCTTCTCGCCTATCTGTGCCTCTTCCATGGGGGATGTGGGGGACATACGAGGAGACCTGAGCTGTGCTGGCAACAGGGTCTGCTCTGGCAGGAGCCCCGATCCGGCCTTTTGCAGATCCTTGTGCTCCCCAGCACATACCTGAGGGTGGTGGATACAGAAAAAGAGAGAGGTCTTCAGGAAATCTTTGCTCCTGTAAGCGAGCACCGATGTTCATGGGGTTTGGAGCTGGTGGGTGGACAGAGCTTGCCAAGGCAGGACGGGCTCCCTTTGGGGAACAGGCGAGCCCTGCCTCTGGAGGGGTTCCACCTTTCAAGGAGACTTCAGGTCCCGGATCGGGGGTAGAACTAGGTGACTTCTAGAGACTCTATCCATTGTGAGATTCCAGAAATCTATGGCTTTTCGTACGGCACATGGAACCCAGCAGTAGATGGGGAGGTTCTTTCTGGCCAGGCCTCTGACGCCAGGTGCCCCGGGGCAGGCGGGGTGCAGGTGGGAAGCAAGGCCTGGCGTCAGGGGCCTGCAGGGTGCCGGGACAGGTGGTCAGGTATACGCGCTCTCCGATGCCAGGTAGAGAATGTGAAGGGGGGAAGACGAAGACAGAGCCGGTCCCCTGGAGGGAAGGATCCCGAAAGCTTGGGTGGGTCCTGAAGCTCCACGCAGGAGGAGGAACGGACCTGCAGGGGTGGAGGGCAGGGCATCTTGGTGGGCAGGGTAGTTCAGCGGGCAGCCCTTCCTGCCCCCATCTGCCGAAGCCCGAGACTGCAAGGTCACCCTCTGCCTGCTGCTTCCTGGCCTGCTCATCACAGCCGCGTGTGCAGGGGACGGGAGGGCAGGGCCCACAGCGCCCAGCACTCCAGTCCCCAGCCAGGAGGAGGTGGAGCCAAGTGGAGAGAAGTGAGCTCCTAATTGGGGCCTCCTGTGTTCCTCCTCCAGAGACCCGGGAACAGGCTCAGCCCTCAGGGAGCATGGGGTTTCGGGGTTGGAAAGAACCTGAATGATGACCTAGTCCCAAATCCTCATATCATGGATGGGGCCCATGAGACCCTGACCTGGGGAAGAACCACAGGGCCAGGCCGGGCCGGCAGCCGCACACCCAACACCTGCTGCCACCCCACATCGCCTCGACAACAGGCCCCAGAGTGTCCAGCAATCTCCAGGGGACAGGCTTCCTGGAAGGGAAACCCTGATAATAGATACAACTGGCTTATGACTGTTTCTCTCCTGGCCTTCTGTGCACACGGGCGCCCTCCTGCTCAAACACCTGCTGTCCCACGAGGGCGCAGCAGCCTTGGCCCTTCCACTGGAGCTGGCCCAGGGGACAGCGCGGGGCTGATCGCTTTGCTGCCAGTGACCCTGTGCAGCTGCTGGGGTGGGGGCGGGGGGGCGGCCCTCCAGCTACTGCTTCCACCCCGCCTCTGCTTCACCCACCCTGAAGGGAGCTCACAGAGCTCGGGGGAGGAAGAAAGCTCCAGCTCTCAGTGGAGGTCCCCGGGTCACCTGGGGGCACAATGAGCTGTGTTTTCCCCTCTCCTGCACCAACCACAAACTCTTTCTTCAAAGAGTTTGGCTCCCTGTGCCCAGCTGCGCCCATGACACTTGGGCAAGAGGTCCCCTCCACAGGGTGAGCCAACACTTCACGGGTCTCCCAGCGGCTAGGAGGTGGTGGGTGGGGGGCGCAGCAGCTGCCCAGGCCCTCTCGCGGGCAGACCTCTCGCGGGCAGCTGCGTGGCCACACTGAGGGGAGCCGAGCTGACCTCATGTTCTCGCCTGCGGTTCTGTTGGGCTTTCAGACTCTGTCAATGCAAAGGGTCTCACACTGTGAACCATTTAGGATGTGATCACTTCGGGTGGCCAGGAATGTGGACTGTCTTTGGTTCAGTTAATTTAAAAAAATGATCTATCTGAAAATCCTCAGAGTTGTACATGTGTCTAGCAGCACAGGATCTGCATGTTCACTTTCTCTCCGCCACCCTGGCCGGTGGCCACCCGTGTTCTTGGTGGCGCAGATTGTCTTGTTGTTTGGAAAATTGCTCCTATGGTTCTTTCTGTCCATCAGTGTTAACATGAGTTAGGGAAACGACACTTCTCTAGGGTCAACGACACTCCTATGAAATGCTTGTCTCTTTCCTGTTGCCGAAATAGCGGGTCCTTTTTCGGAAAATTTGATGTATAGTGTGTTTTGTATGTAAACGTTTCTTATAGGTGCCACCACGAGCAAAGATGTATTTTCTATTTATTTATTATATATGCACTTGGAGAAGTTATTGTCAGAGAAATGAAGAATTGTCCTAAGTGTCGCGTGTGGGGAGTGTACCCAGAGCCTCCTGCGGGCAGCAGAGGACGCTGACTCTGGTTTGGAAAATCTTGCTGTACCATAGTAAACATACAAAGGATCTCATTCTCCTGCCTGCCTGTTTTATTTTCCTTTAACGCGGCCCTCATTTTAAGCAAGGTATGTAAGGAAAACAGGATTGATGGAATCCGCCTGAGCGCCTCTCTCACTTCCAAGAATTATTATATGCCAAAGCCCTACCTTGCCCTGCCCCACAGGGGTGCTCATAAGAGCTGGGGCAGCTGGTCCCCAGCAAGAAGATGTCATTCATTCACGTGACTGGCCATGCCGTGCCCAGGATGTGCCCTGTCCTGCACGCTCCCCAGCCGCCAGCAACCCGTCAGGGCAGCACCATCCCCCCTGGGGAAGCCAGGAGGAGCCAACAGGGTCTTGGGTAGAAGCAGGACTATCTCTTCCTTTCAGAGGCCAAACACGATGTCTGAGGCCAGCATGGAGGTGGAGAGATAGGTCCGAACCAAGTTGCCAGACAGGATGGTGCAGACCCAGCCTCGAGCGGGCCCCTCAGCTGTGCTGGGAGGAGTTCACGGGGTGTGGGAGGAGGAGGTGAGATGTAGAGCCTGAAATGGGGTGACCAGGGAGTGTTCTAGAGCAGCGCCACCCGGTAGGCAGCCGCCAGCCACACGCAGCTACCTAAGTTTAATTAAAATTAATTAGGATTAAAAATTCAGTTCCTAGGTGGCACTAGCCAGGCATGAAGTGCTCGGCAGCCCTGGTGGCTGGCGGCTGCCATAGTGGATGGCGCAGATGTACAACATTTCCATTGTCATGAAAGGGTCTTCTGGGGGTTTGGGGAGAGCTCTCGGGGCTCCTACTGGACGTTTTACGTTTCTGACCCTAATGTGTGTGCATGTGTGCATGTGAATTTGTGCGCCTGTGAATGTGTGTGTTAATGTGCCTGTGCCTGTGCATGTCTGTGAATGTGTGTGCGTGCGAATGCGTGCGTGCATGTGACTGTGTGCGCTTGTGCACCCGAGGGGCTGGCACCACATTGTGGTTCTGAGCTGTCAATACTCCGGTCCGGCAGGCCAGCTTGGACCTCCTACGTTAGCGGCTGTGGCAGATACACGCCGCCCGCCCTCAAGGAGCTCCACGTGGAGGAGATCACATCTGTACACTCGTGCAAACAGTGTTTCTGAGCACGTGCTCTGCACACAGGGAGCACACAGTCCCACAGCAAGGAGCGGCGGGCCAGGGCCTGAGGGCAGGGAACCATCCTCACCAGGAGTGTCCAGGGCCCAGTGAGCGGACCAAGGCTGAAGGCAGCCCGGGAGTTAGGGGCCAACGAGGGACGGGCCTCCCGCCTGGGCAGAGGGAAAGTTAGCAGAGGTGCAGGCTTGAGGACGGCAGGGCACAGATCGGGGGTCAGCATGAGGGGGAGGCCGGGACGGGGTGGGCCAGATGCACAGGCTTTGGGAACCACCGGGTTTGCTGATGGGGGGTGGGGGTGGTCCCTGGTGACCTTGCTGCCAGCAGTCTCCCTGCTTAAAACAGTACACGGGGTGTGGTTCAGTGACACAGAAACGGCGCCTGGGGAGGGTGAGGGCACCGGGCTGGGCCACAAGGAGCAGAGGGGGCAGCAGATGGGCCGCGCAGAGACAGGCAGGGATCCGGGGACCCACATTTGCTCCTTCACTGATGCCCACAGGGAAGTCCCTGTCCAGGAGTCAGGTGTAGAGTGAGCGGCCCAAGCCCCTGCGTGCCAGGAGCCAGGCTTGAACACGGGCAGGAAGAAAGAATGCTCCCGATGGGAACAGGGCTCGCGGGGCACGGAAGCAAACACAGGGGAGACATGGCAGGAAGTGATGGAGGGCTCGTCCCTTCACACAGGAGGGTAGGACACAGGTGTCCACTCAGAGATACCATGCAGTGGCCTTGAGAGGTCAGAGGTCAGATCATCTGCTTAAAATGCAATGGCGTGGAGTCGGAAGCACGATTCGGGAATTCTGTCCCCATGTCCACGGGACAGACTTGGCTGGGCTGCCAGGCAACCTGGACCTCGGCCTCTTCACCCCCACTGCTTCCTTGTCCCCAGACTGTCCCCCACCACCCGCACACGAAGTCTCCTCACTTATCACTTACCCAAGGCACTTAGTGCCTCTGCAGTGTGATGTGTGACCTTTCCCTGTACTGGGCACATCCTTCCCTCTTTCTCCCTCCTTCCTTCTTGGGGACCCAGGGCCCAGCACCATCACAGCACACACCCTGCCATCCTCCGGGCAGGACCACTTCCCACAGCGGGCAGAGTCATGCTCTGTAAATGCTGCACTGAGTGTTGCATGAAGGCATAAGCAGGCCCAGCTGCCCTCTGACCCCACTCTGAGCTCCCCTCCCCCAGGGGCAGAGGAAGGAGTGGGAAGTGAGGCGGGGGTGGACCCCTCTCTCCTGGGGGAGGGGGCAAATCCGCCTGCACACCTCGGCTCCAGACCACACACCACAGAGAGTGTCGCCATAAAGCAAATCAAGTGAAATTTGGATTTCCGGCACATAGAAACGTTACGGTCACACCACACTATAGTCTGTCAATAGGCAATAGCCTTATGTCCAAAGAAGCCAATGTACACATCTTAATTTTAAAATACCATATTGCGGGATCCCTGGGTGGCGTGGTGGTTTGGCGCCTGCCTTTGGCCCAGGGCGCGATCCTGGAGACCCGGGATCGAATCCCACATCGGGCTCCTGGTGCATGGAGCCTGCTTCTCTCTCTGCCTGTGTCTCTGCCTCTCTCTCTCTCTCTCGCTCTGTGACTATCATAAATAAATAAAAATTAAATATTAAAAAAATAATAATAATAAAATAAAATACCGTATTGCTAAGAATGCGAGCCATCCTCTGAGCTTTCAGGGAGTGATCATGACTGATCACGGATCGCTGCGACACATATAATGATGATGAGCAAGTCTGAGGGATGGCAAGAATTACTCTAGCAAAAGCTGGAAAGCTGGCGCCAGCAGACCGCTCAATGCAGCGTTTCTAAAAAATACACAGTATCTTCGAAGCACCATCGACAAGGGGTGCCTGTGGTAGCACTTGTTTCTCTTGCTAAAAATCAAAGGCCTTCAGATCCCTCCAAGGGCATGAAATCAAATAATTTGCTGACCACTACACAACAAACGTTGACTGCTTGGGTGCCTCCAGTTGTCTGGGCATCACCTCTTCTCTTAGTGAATGGGTCTGTGTAGACTCCTGCAATGGGGAGAAAATCAGCGCCCCTCCTCACTGCCGAGCCTGCTCACGTATGCACTTCACATGCCCACAACACACACGTGCACACACACACACATGCACACTCGTGAGCCTCAGCTGCTTCCATGCACGGCTGGCCTCCACTTGGGGTCTCCCTTGTCTCACCTCACAGAGTTGTCCCCTTTCACCACTACACGGTGACCTCAGTGGGAAACACGGCTTCTTTCCTTCTGGATCGCCCCAAACTACACAGGAAAGTCAACTCATGGCAAGGTTTTGCTGAAGGCTCAGGAATATGGCAAAGCAACAACCTAAAGTAGAAAGTTAATCATCGTTGCCACATTCACCTGCCTCCCCTCCCCTGAGGCACGGGCCCTAAGTACATTCCTGGCCTGGCTGCCGCCTCTGGGACATCAGGATGCTCCTTGCCTTATCCATAGCATGGTTATTACCACCTCCCACCGATTAAAATAAAAAAAAAAAAAAAGAGAATTGGGCTAAGCATTTCTTTTTTTATCCAAACTCTCATCTGGGTGCTCCATCAGGCAAGGACGATTTCCTGTGGGGACCCCCCCCGCAAGCAGCATAATGAACCCACAGAGCCCATGACTGTGGTCATGGAATGTGATGGAGTTGTAAGTGCAGGTGCCTCTTATAAGGACCTGTCTGTGCAGAGGGGCTTGTTGGGGGCAACCAGTAACAGTTACCCACATTCTGAGCGAGGGCTGCCTGAGTCGTCACTGAAGGACTCCTGGAGAGAGCTGTTCAGGCCCCCTTACCCACCTCCAGACTAGGGAGCAGAAGGCCAGAGACTGCCTGGGATGGGCGGCCCTGATGAAGATTCCAAGGATAGAGGGTTTCCCCTCATTCGAGGGGTGCATCCCCCAAGCCCACTGAGGGGGGCCTCTGGGGGAGACGGGTGTGTGTGCAGGAAGACAGGATTAACATTGCCCTTCTCAGCGGCACCTTGCCGAGCCCCATACTAACAGGCCACCTGGCTGCTGCCCATGTGGGGACCAGCGTCCTCCGGAGCACTGTCCTGTCTCCTTGTCATTCAGGTGGGCAGAAGCTGAAGATGTCGCTCTGCTCATCTGGGAGTGACTGAAGGAGGACACAGCAAACGTGCAGGTCTCAGGAGAACAGAGGGCAGCCTCTGGGTAGACGCACCTCTACCTCTGGAGTGGGCAAGGATGCGTGGGGTTTCTCATGAGCCATGCACATGCCGTGGCGCTCACCCCCTGCGTGAGTTAGCCTGAAGGGACCCTACCCACACGGCTGCCGCCTCCACAGTGGGGTCCTGATGGGAAGGGGCCGTGAGTCGCCTCCAGAGGCAGAAGCTGAGGGAGAAAGTGGTTTTACCAGTATTCAACTGGAAAAGGTATAGCTCAGATCAAATAGGTAGAACAGTATCAGGGAGGAATCCAGAACACATGCTAAGCCAAAGAACCAACACTGGGCCATGTGCCATAACAGAGGGCACCTGAGGACATCTGCGATCAGAGACTAGGAAGGCCTGCTGCCCCTCCTCCAGCAGCCCCCAGCTCTGTGCCCCACCCTGTAGGAGCCAGCAGGCATGGGAGAGCCAGGGGTGCAGAGTGAGAAGAGACGAGGGAGAGCCCGTGCCCCCCTGCATGCCCTGGTTCCCCCCTGCAGGGGCTCAGAGATAAGGCTGAGGCCACGGAGAGCAGTGGTGTGCAGGTGCACGGGCTGTGGGGGCAGGAGGAGGAAACCCTGGCCTGTAGCCTGTGCTGAAGCCAATGTCCCGACAGGGCCAGTGCCAAGCTGCAGACCCCAAGATTCCCATCAGTGGGAGTGCTGGTGCTCCCAGGCTGGTAGTAGCTGGCTCCAGCTCATGCCTGGGGGTGCTCCCAGGCTGATACTTGCTGGCTCCAGCTCATCCCTGGTGGTGTTCCCAGGCTGGGACTAGCTGGCTCCAGCTCATGCCCAGTAGTGCTCCCAGGCTGGTCCTAGCTGGCTCCAGCTCATCCCTGGTGGTGCTTCCAGACTGGGACCAGCTGACTCTAGGGCGTCCCCAGCAGGAAGCTGAGTCTGCAGAGTGCTTTGAAGGCAGCCACGAGGAAAAAATCCATCTCTCTCCGGACTGTGCCCTCAGCCCCAGCTCCTCAAGGAAACCACTCCCGCGGAGTAGACAGGATGAGGGTACAGACTGGACTCCCCCAGAAAGTACCACGTCTTCTCTGGGAGCAAGAAGAAGCTGCTAATGCGAGGATTTGCTGGTTTATGTCCTTTATGGTGATTGCTTCTCCTTCCCAGCCAAGAGGGGAAACACTACATCTAGTTGGATGATAAGTAATCAGGGGATGGGGAGTGCGCTCCTGAGCGGTACACCCAGGGCAAAGTCTCCAAGGTTGGTTGATAGGACTACGTGGAATCATTAAAATTTAAGATCCTAAATAGTATGGAAGACAAACCAACTGAGGAAATGAGCTTAAAATGGATCTCCCGGATAAGAAGTTAGTATCTGTGGATGTGCTGGGCACCTGCCTGGGGCCCCATAACTGCCCAACCTCCCAGCATCCCCAGGCCTCGGAGTGGTGATTGCTTCCCCTGGGTGGGGGCCCAGGGCTACTGCCCTACGCCTTGCTGCAGCCTGAACTTTACTCTCAGGGCGTACAAATGGCTCCTCCATGAAATGATCCATCCTGGGGCCTCCTGCTGGACTGTACTGATCCTTCATATACCAGGTGCTCTTACGAAGTTTAAGTAAGTGGGTGGGGCGGGCTCAAGGGGGAAGGGGGAGAGGGCAAAACCAGAGGAAAAACAGGAAGGGGCCATTCACAGAAGAAAACATACAAATGGGAAAAAACACATTTAAAAATTCACCCTCAATTATATGACGCCAACTGAAACAACAGTGAGGTGCTGTATGTCACCCACCACGCCGAAGGCTAACGGACAGGAATGGATACACATCGACGGTGATCAAATGCTCAGTGCGCATTTTCTATAAAGCGATTTACTATTAGGCAAAAGTGATTTGAAAAGGCGTGCAAAGTTTATCTCCAGAATTGCGTCCAAGAATGCATCCTGACCAGTGGGCCACGGCACGGGGGTGCGTGAGGGTGGGCAACAGGGTGTCCACTGTGGCGTTGCACGCAGTAACGGAAACTCTGAAACAACCCTAATAGTCAATAATCAGAAAGCGGGTAAATTGAGCCATGTTCCCTTTCCCAAAACACAGATTAAAGGTGACTATGGAAATACTGACAACGACCAAAGCTGGCGGCAGGCTCCCGGCACCTGTCATGCCCCTCCTGCTGTTCTGTGCTCGCACCTTTGTGACAGTTCTGGGATGAAATGCCTCCGAAAGTTAGAAGTAACTGGTTTAGAGAGTATTTAACATTACGAGTCCAGAGCCTTAAAAACGGTCCTTTTCCATGACCTAGTAATTATTTACGGGGAATTTGGCCTAAGCAAACAGAGCTTGGGGGTAAAGCTGTTCATTACGGGATTCTTGGTACTCATTCCACGGGGTCAAAGCAGCTCAATGTTCAGCTACATGGAAACGACTGAATATCTTATGGTCTGGTTTGGTGCGTTACTGGTTCTCACTCAGATTTTCTTTCCAAGGGTATTGTGACGACTCCCCATTTGCTGGCTGACTCGGCTGCAGAGTCCCTGTGGGTTCTGGAAGTGCAGAACATTACAGGTTAAACGACCTTAGAGCTCAAGTGGCCAGCATTCCCCACATTTGACTTGTTCACGCGCGCGTGCACACACACACACACACACACACACACTCCCTCCAGCTCTCCCACCAGGGCCACCTCCCTCCAAATCCACCATGGCCCCGCCCGCTCATGCCCCTGGGCCTTTGCACCATTTCCACCCTTACCTTCTTCCTCCCTCCTGGTTCTGCATCTCAAAAGCCTAAAGAACTAGCTGGAAGCAGCAAACTCCTTAGTGGGCTGTCCCTTGTTTAAATTTCTTTGGGGAACGCTAGTCTGGTCCGGCTGTGGTGCAGAGAGGGGAAGATACATTCTGGCCCATGACATACACTGATTTAAAATTAGAAGTAGGTGCCCAAAGGCAGACAACACCCCACTTAACCTCAAGGGGCTCTAACGAAGGAGCAAAGGCCTCAGGGAGTCTGTAAGGAAGGTTCCTTCCATCCTAGGGGCTTAGGGACCCTCTCTGTGCTGGAGAGGAGTCCCTGTTGGCTTGTTTCTTCCAGATCCTGGTATATAACTCCCAGGCCCAACAGAACTCCTCACCCCTGTTGACAGAAGAGGTGAGATCGAGGGACATCAAATATGGCACTCAAGGTCATCCGGCCTGGGCTGAGGCAAGAGGCCAGGATCAAAGAAGCCCCCATGTGTCCAAGGGCGCAGGCAGAGAAGCCTCACTCCCCGGAGGAAGAATGCCGGCTGGCCGCCGGGAAGAGCAGATGCAAAGCAGACCAGATGTCCCCAGGAATTCCTGACATTCTGGACAGCAGCCCTCCTTGCCGGGAATGCTCTGGGATCCGGACCTGTGGGCACTTCACCTTGGAAACGTGGGCAGACATCTCTGGAGGAAAGATAATTGCCCTGGGTTTGCCAGGCACTGTGCTTTAGGTCTGAACATCCTGCAAGCTGGGCTGCTCTGGCCCATCCAGGGCTGGACACTGTGTGCCCATAGGCATGGGTCAGGTCGATAAGCCCTGTGGGGTTTGCCAAGTGGCCTCAGCTGCAGCTCAGGTGTCCCCAGATGCCAGACCAAGTGGGCAAGGCCCCAGGGTTTCAGACTTGTGACACTCAGTGGGACCTGAAATTGGCCCACTTGGAAATCCCCTTGTCCTGCAAATGGTGCGTCAGCCTGTGGTCCACCTGGGACTTGGGCAGCTCTGGCTCTGGTCTTAGCCTTTTTCAGGGTGAAGCTCCTGCCTGAGTGCAGACTCCTGGCCATCAAGGATCTGGGAGTGCCCCACCGAGGAGGGAGGAGGGGTGGTGCTCCTCCCTGAGCATGCAGACCACCATGCTCCTGCATGCCATGCGCTGGGCAGATGGTGGTCTCCTTCCAGGACTATCTCTGCCACCCCTTAGGGCACTGTGCTACTGTGAGGGGAGCACAGCCTGCGGGGCAAGCCTGGGTGGGACTCCATCTGCCTCCTACTAGCTGTGACTTGGATGACTGGGTCAACCCCCATGAGTCCCTGTTCACTCATCTCCAGAGCAAACCCCACACATGGGAATGGTTAGTACATTCAGAAGCTGAGTGCTTCATGTGGATTTGCTCCCTTAATCCTCACGATGCTCCCAGGAGGTGGGAGCTTCCAGCACCCGTGGGCCGGGGCCAGGTGCTTACCCAGCGTGCTCACGAGGATGCAGCTCTGGAAATGCAGGGCTGGGTGGTCCACCTGCAGACCTGTGCTCTAATGGCCCCATGCAAACCTGTGGCTCTGGGGATCGAGCACAATCCAGTGTGCAAACGGCCTGCGCACAGTGGGTTCTCAGAAGATAGCGCACGACTCAGAGCATCTTTCACCGAGATCTGTCTCGGCCGAGAGAGGTACTCTTCTGACTGTCGCCTGCACAGTTCTAGGAGCCTGCTGGTGCTCAGTGCGGACCCAGTGAGTGAGGGCGCCCACTGCTGCATGCACAGGTGGGGGCAGCCCTCCTCCCCAGCAGAGCCTGATGCCTGGGTTCGAATCCTGCCTTGGTCGAGCCCTAGCGCTGTGACCCTGGGGCAAACACTCTGCTTCTCCGTGTCTTGGTTTCCTTGAGTGTAAACCGGGGGGATAACACAGCATCCCTGCCTCGGGTCACTGTGAGGATGAAGTACCTTAGAGCCTGTGAACGACACACGGGATCCGAGAGTCCTTTAGTTTCCAAAGAGGAAGTCGGAGGAAGAGGTGTGTTCAGACGTGCAAGGGGTCCACAGTGACCTGTTTATTGGAACAGCTGCTCACCAACTCCCACCCCGGGAGGGGCAGCGGGCAGCAGGGCGGAGGCCGGTCTCTGCTGCCCCCTAGTGGACACCCCCTCACTGCTAGCCACACTTTCTAGATGGAAGACCCGGACAGCTCTAGGGGGGCTGGCCATGGGGCTGCCGGGTGGTGCCCCTGGCCCCCAGGACTGGACGGTGGAGAGAAGGCACAGTCCTAGCTCACCGACGGGGTCCTGTGAAGGAGGCAGTGCCCTCCCTGGCCCTGCCACGACTGGCAAGACCCCGTCCCCCTCAGCTGCCTCCCAGGCAGGGCAGGTGCCAGGCTCCGGGGGGGTGGGGAACAGGAAGGTGTGGAGGTTCTCAAGTCCCAGCCATCCTCCTCCTCCTCTTCTGCCCCCAGCCCCAATTCAGCTACCATCCTCTTTGGGGCTTCTCCTTTCAGAACTGCATCCCCAGTACCCCGGTGAAGAGCCCGATCCCGGCCCACCTGCAGAGGCCCCTCGGCGCCGGCCTGGCCTTACCCAACCCAGTGAAGGGGCACCTCGGGGCCCCCAAGGACAACACTTCTTTTTTTTTTTTTTAAGATTTATTTATTTATTCAGAAAGAGCGAAAGAGAGGCAGAGACACAGGCAGAGAGAGAAGCAGGCTCCATGCAGGGAGCCCGATGCGGGACTCGATCCTGGGTCTCCAGGATCACACCCCGGGCTGCAGGCGGCGCTAAACCTCTGCACCACCAGGGCTGCCCAGGACAACACTTCTGAACCAGATTTCACACCCAAAGGGTCATTTCTGTATTCAACAAAGGGCACACATACTGCCAACCTCAGAGCTGCCAGACTGCTGTCCCTGGCTAAGGTCAAGTCAGGCTCCCCACCTGGCCCTGCTGAGCCCAGTTCTGGTGGAGGATCCTGCTAGGTCAGCCCCAGGCCCCCTGACCCTTAACACCTAAGTCCTGGGCTGCCGGTGGTCAGAATCCTATGCTGCTGGTTCAGCAAGAACGCCAGCCTCCCATCAAGTCTTCTCCAAGCACCCACTGACCACTGACCCCTCACTCAGCCTTGGGCAGGAAACCCCCAGTGTCTCTGCTGTGTTCACGGTTGGGGACATGCCTCTGCTCCAGCTGTGACCGTCTTGAATTGTCTTCCTCACCATCTCTAACAAAGTGTCCTTGTCCAGCACACAATTTTTGTTTAACAGAATCCACAGAGAGATTAGGAGATGAAAAAACAAATTTTCACAAGAGGAAGGGGCTTTCAGTAAGTAGAGAACACGAAAACTCCCTAATAACCAAAGGCATGCAAATTACAATAAATTGCTGTTTTATATCTATTGAACTATGGCTGGCATGGAAGTGATCAGTAAGTGTTCTTCTGAACAAATAAATACATTAATGGATTAAAAATAAGCCCCTGTCTAGTCAGTGATGGCAGAAGTGATGGGTCTGCTCAGCTATTACTGGTGACAGAGCAAATGGATAAAATCCTTTTGGAAATAATGTGACAACACATAGAATGAACATGTCATTTGTTCCAGTAATCTTGAAGCAAATACTAAAGGACTCATCTTAAGGGAGGCAAAAAAATAATTTCTTTTTTTTTCTAAGATTTTTTATTTATTTATTCATGAGAGAGAGAGAGAGAGGCAGAGACACAGGCAGAGGGAGAAGCAGGCTCCATGCAGGGAGCCTAATGTGGGACTTGATCCGGGGTCTCCAGGATCACACCCTGGGGTGAAGGTGGCGCTAAACCGCTGGGCCACCAGGGCTGCCCCCAAAAAACTAATTTTAATTTATGATTGTGAGTAACTAGAAAGAACTCAAATATTCAACAGTTTTGAAAGAGACACGGGGAGTAATAATCCAGCCCAGTGCTGGGGGGCTTTACATCTGTGCTTGGATGTAACCTCTCTTGAAATGCATAATCAGAGAATCAGAAAAGTCAGACGGGGGTGGAGGGCAGCTAGACCTGTGGCAGAAACCTTTGCAAAGCAGGTCTGGTGGAAAGTTTATTATAAGAATCCAGAGCTCTCAGAATCCTGGGTCAACCTAAACAATTGAGACCCAGGGAATGAGACACTCCGGGCAAATCTAGAAACTTCACCAAGTGAGGTTCTGAAACCTTCCCTCGAGTTGCTCTGCTCTCAGTGACTCCACCAGATTATTGTCTCTAGCTGAGGACCTGCCGTGCAGAGCTGGTCTCAAGGGCCCAGCTCTGGTGTGTATGGCTATGACCGTGGGGTGGGGTGGGGGGGCAGGGTGTGCTTGGGCTGAAGCAGATGCTCCCAGAGGGCGATGCGTGGCTAGGAAGGTGAGGCGTGTAACGGAGCATGTTTCGCACTGTGCTCTGGCCCACCTTTCCCCACGACATCAGTCTAGAAAGTGAGATTAAAGCACAGCAAATCATGGGAATGTCACAGAGCTGCCAAATGTCAAATGTGAAGTCTGCATGGCAGTGTGAAAAGTTTATACAACGTAAAGCTAAGTGGGAAAAGCTGAAGAGGGAGTTGTCTTTCTGCCAGGACGGCAACTGTGTTACCAGAAAGTACAGAGGTCACGCTCTGAAGCACACATGGCCAAATGACAAGAGCTTTGAGAGCTCGAGTGGCGCCCTGGCAGATGAAATTTCTTCCTCTTATAGAGATCTCTTAACATCGCTGTCAGATTATCTTAGTAAAAATAAGGATTTCAGTTCTGACTCTGGAAGCAAGAACCCGGGAACTTGTAAAACAGAGGAAGTGCTAACCGGTCTGCTTGTCTAGTGTGGCCTACCGTTCACCCTCACCTCTGCCCTGTCCAATTTTGCCTAATGCTGTCAACTGTCATCAGGCTTTTTTAAACATTAACTTGATTTTTAAAAAATTTTATTTATTTATTCATGAGAGATACAGAGAGAGAGAGAGAAGCAGAGGGAGACGCAAGCTCCATGCAGGGAGCCCAACGTGGGACTTGATCCCAGGTCTCCAGGACCAAGCCCGGGCTGAAGGCAGCGCTAAACCACTGAGCCACCAGGGCTGCCCCTTAACTTGATTATTTTAAGTACAGTATTAACTATTACTGACGTTGGTTGCTGCACTTTGGGACCCCTGTGCATTGTGTGCCGGTGGCAAGCACCTCCTTCCCTGTGCTCTAGTCCTGCCCCGGCTGACAGCAGCATTCCACACTCTGCAGGGCGCAGGAGAGGACATGGTTTTATAGAGGAGTGAGACAGATACACCCCAGCCCGACCCTCTCCCGAGAGGAGCCGATGGTCCAAGGTCTACAGCTAGTTTGAGAAATTCTCCAAAGAGGTGACAAGCCACCTTCCCAGGATGGTGGTCACCCCTTCCCGCTACTAGGAGGAGGTGAGGAGGAGCCGTCTAGTCCAGGACACTTGGTAGAGACCATGGGAGCACAAAGCCTACCTGTCACGCCAGATGGCACGCAGCCCTGCCTGGGCCCCTGCCTGTCCTGCTCAGCTACGGAGGAGCTGGAGGAGCTGACAGACAGCAACCCCCAGCCCGTGGATCCCGGCTCCAGTGAAACAAGCAACGCTCATGTAAGGGGAGAGGAGAGTCAGAAATTACCTAACATAGATGCTCTAGGCCAAGGTCTGGGAAAAGCTGTCTGCTAAGCATGACTGAGAGAGGCAATACAGTGATGTGGCAACCATCCAGTCTGCCATCACAGAACAACGAGAGACAAAAGAATAGGGGCACCTGGGTGGCTCAGCGGTTGAGCATCTGCCTTCAGCCCAGGGCCTGATCCTGGAGTCCTGGGATTGAGTCCCACGTTGGGCTCCCTGCGTGGAGCCTGCTTCTCCCTCTACCTGTGTCTCTGCCTCTCTCTCTATGTGTGTCTCTCTTTTTAAAAAATCTTTTTTTAAAAAAGACAAAAGAATATACTTAAAAATACGAGTAATATTCTATTCTGGGGGACAAAATATAACCCAAGGGGGAGATTTTCCATTTGGACTTCTTGGGTTCCTATAATTTAATAAGACCTTGAATTTTAGGGATGCCTGGGTGGCTCAGCGGTTGGGCGCCTGCCTTCGGCTCGGGTCATGATCCCAGCGTCTGGGATCAAGTCCCACATCGGGCTCCCTGCGAGGAGCCTGCTTCTCCCTCTGCCTATGTCTCTGTCTCTCTCTCTCAGTCTGTGCCTCTCATGAATAAATAAATAAATCTTTTTTTTTAAAAAAAGACCTTGAATTTTAATAAAAAGCTCCTTCATTTCAGAACTAAGAAAAAAAATGGGTACAAAACCCCACAAATATTTACCTTTTACTTTGGTGTTTTGACTATTGGCTGTGAAACACGAGAACCTCACGTAGACACCCTTCTCTCCTCCTCATGCCTTCTGGTTTCCGATGGTTATGCTCTGGTGTTTAGTACTTTCTGGTGGTTTCCCTCATATGTAATGTTAAATAAACCTCTTGCTTTTTTTTTTTTTAAGATTTTATTTATTTATTCATGAGAGACACAGAGAGAGAGAGAGGGAGGCAGAGACACAGGCAGAGGGAGAAGCAGGCTCCATGAGGGAGCCCGCCGTGGGACTCGATCCCGGGTCCCCAGGATCACGAACTGGACTATGTACAAAACACAAAAGTAAAAGGTAAATATTTCTAGAATGATAAGAAAAAAAATTCCCTGAATCTGCAATGGAAAATAACACACCTTTTTAAAATGAGAATTAAAAAAAAAGAAAGAAAGAAAGAAAAGAAGAAAAGGAAAATCACTAAGGAGGGATCCCTGGGTGGTTCAGTGGTTTGGTGCCTGCCTTCCACCCGGGGTGTGATCCTGGAGACCTGGGATGGAGTCCCATGTCGGGCTCCCTGCATGGAGCCTGCTTCTCCCTCTGCCTGTGTCTGTGCCTCTCTCTCTCTGTGTGTCTCTCATGAATAAATAAAATAAAATAAATAAAATAAAATAAAATAAAATAAAATAAAATAAAATAAAATAAAATAAAATAAAATAATAAAATAAAATAAAATAAAATAAAATAAAATAAAATAAAATAAAATAAAAAAAGAAAATCACTAAGGAAATCAAAAGGAAAAACACTAAGACTTCCTAGCAGAATTACTGAATGTTAGCAGTTAGGAGGGATCCCCAAGAAGCTGAGAGAAAGTCATCATTATTAAGGAGACCACTACACATAACATGGTTAACAAGAATCGGGGAGAGAGAACCGCCCACCTTGATTCGCAGTTTGTACATGCTACTAAAGTTGGTTTGATTAAAAAAGCAAGAGAGGGCAGCCCCGGTGGCTCAGTGGTTTAGCGCCGCCTTGGGTCCAGGTCGTGATCCTGGAGACTCGGGATCGAGTCCCACGTCGGGCTCCCTCATGGAGCCTGCTTCTCCCTCCACCTGTGTCTCTGCCTGCCTCTCTCTCTCTCATGAATAAATAAAATCTTAAAAAATAAAAAGCAAGAGGTTTATTTAACATTACATATGAGGGAAACCACCAGAAAGTACTAAACACCAGAGCGTAAACCATCGAAAACCAGAAGGTGTGAGAAGGGTGTCTACGTGAGGTTCTCATGTTTTACAGCCAATAGTCAAGATACCACGCAAATGTGTTAGATCAAGAGATTAAAACCGGGATCCCTCGGTGGCGCAGCGGTTTAGCGCCTGCCTTTGGCCCAGGGCGCGATCCTGGAGACCCAGGATCGAATCCCACGTCAGGCTCCCGGTGCATGGAGCCTGCTTCTCCCTCTGCCTATGTCTCTGCCTCTCTCTCTCTCTCTCTGTGTGACTATCATAAATAAATAAAAAAAATTAAAAAAAAAAAAAAAGAGATTAAAACCAACATGAGGGATCCCTGGGTGGCGCAGCGGTTTGGCGCCTGCCTTTGGCCCAGGGCGCGATCCTGGAGATCCAGGATCGAATCCCACATCGGGCTCCCGGTGCATGGAGCCTGCTTCTCCCTCTGCCTATGTCTCTGCCTCTCTCTCTCTCTCTGTGACTATCATAAATAAATAAAAATTAAAAAAAAATAAAACCAACATGAGATGGGGCGCCTGGGTGGCTCCATCAGTGAGGCATCTGCCTTTGGCTCAGGTCATGATCCCTGGGTCCTGGAATTGAGTCCTGCATCGGGCTCCCTGCTCAGCGGGGAGCATGCTTCTTCCTCTCCTGCTCCCTCTTCCCCTGCTGCTCTCCCTACTTGTGCTCTCTCTCTCTCAAATGAATAAAATAAAAAACATGAGCAAGCAAAAATGAATTTCCATGTGCAGGTATATGTATATATCCGCCCCGCCTCTCTTCTACACATCTGCAGATGGGGCTGGGCTGCACTCAGTGTGACAGGAATGTGGCGGAGGCTGGGACCAGAAGCATTCGAAGGCTCCCTCGCTCATGCAGCCGTACCCGGGCTGGACACAGCGGGGGCTGGCACAGGTGCAGCTGCCTGGCATCCCTCTCTGCAGGGGGCTGCTCCAGCACAGTGGCTCCAGGGCGGCCGAGGACACTACAGGGTCCACGTCTATTACACTGGCAAGTGCAATGCCCAGTACTGGCAAGGATCTGAGATCTACTGCTGGCCAAGGTACAAGTTAACAAAACCGCTGGCTTTGGAGAGCAGCTTGGCAGCATATACCAAAATGTTACATTTTGTTTGTTCTAGCAATTCCACTGCTAGGAAGCTGCCCTTCAGATATAAACAAAAGTTTACCAAAATATTTTGGCAGCTCCACCTCCTAAGGAAAAACCCTGAGAACCCAAGGGTCTATCAGCAGGCAGCATGCAGGTCAACTGTGGGTCACCCTTCAGCTGTGGCCTGAGCTACTGAAATACCCTCACAGCTTGCCCCTCATATCCACCGGGGGCCCCACGCAATCAGTTCTTCAGTGCAGCCAAGTACAAATGGGATGGCCTCTCACGCTCACCCCAGCGCAGCTCAGAATCCTTCAGAGCATTCCAAATTCCTTCCAGACCCGGTGTACCTTTCCTCTTCAGGTGCGTGTTGCATTATGCCCCTGACTCCTCCATGGCTTCCCACCATCCCTCCTCTGCTCCTTCTAACCACAGGACCCTTGCACAGATGGTTGCTTTGCCTCCCACCACAGGAAGGGCCTCTCTTACCATCCTAAGGTTCCTCTTACCTCTATCCCTACCTTGTGACACCAGGCATCTCTTTCATCCAACAGTTGCCATTTTGTGTGTGACGAATATTCGTCTACCCCCCCCCCTCCCCCGGGTCATTAAGTTTCAGGACAGCAGGGGCTCTATCTAGACTGTTCCTGGTGCCCAGCAGTACCTAGCATGTAGCCGGTGCTCTCAACAATGACGGACACAGCCATACACTGTGTAGGAAGCACGGAGGTCAGTACATCTTGATGTGAAAAGACTGTGGAAGCACAGGTATACGGTGTGAAAAGTACATTCCCTGTGATCCAATCAGAATAGTTGCTCTGCTTCACCTACAGGTGACAAAGAGCCAGCAAATGCCCGAGGTAAAACTGGAAGCCACTAGGCATGGTGCTGGCTTCACCTGTGGCTGGATTCAGGGGCTGAGACAGCCCTTGTCAGGATGGGGCAAGGTGGCCACAGCTCTAGCCTCATGTCCCCTGTTCAAAAGGGGTAGGAGAGGGTGACTGGGTGGCTCAGTGGTTGAGCATCTGCCTTTGGCTCAGGTCGTGATCCCAGGGTCCTGGGATCGAGTCCCACCTCGGGCTCCCACAGGGAGCCTGCTTCTCCCTCTGCCTGTGTCTGTCTCTCTCGTCTCTCACGAATAAATAAGTAAAATCTTTATTTTACTTTTTTAAAGATTTATTTATAAGAGAGAGAGGGAGAGAGAGAGAGAGGGAGAGAGAGGCAGAGACATAGGCAGAGGGAGAAGCAGGCTCCACGCAGGGAGCCTGATGTGGGACTGGATCCTGGGACTCCAGGAATACACTCGGCCAAAGTCAGGCATTAAACCGCTGAGCCACCCAGGTGTCCCAAGTAAAATCTTAAAAAAAAAAAAAAAAAAAAAAAAAAGGTGTAGGAGAGACCAAGCCCTCTTCCTCCCAAGGTGACTCAAGCACACTCACCCCGGGCTAGCTCTGACCGGCCTGGTGCCCTTCAGTCCTGCAGTGAGGGTAGCCTAGATGGGGAGATGGCAGGGGGAACATGCATCCCGCAGTGTAGACCTGAGGGGGAGAGGGCCTGGCTCATCCGGGAGAACTCTGCGTAGCTGCCAAATAAGGATGAACAGACACATCACAAGAAGCTAAGTGAATTTTTTTTTTCCCTCCTGGAAACAAATCTACAGGAGCTTCCCCCAAGAGGAGGCAGTGGCAGGGGGTAGGCACACATGTCATTTTGTACCTTCCCTCAGCAGTAACATTTCTAACCACGTACATGTGCTAGTTTTAATTTGTTAAAATTACAATGGAAGTTTCATACAAATAATTTTAGTTCCTAAAAATGACACTTGCATATAAATTCTGCAAATAAAATCTTACTTAGAGTAGGTCCGTGAACAGCAAAATCCGACACAAACAGGTGGCACGTCATGTTAGTACCGTACAAAAACACCACAGATTTAGGCACTTCATCAAAGAAAAATGTTTTAGGGATGAATGAGGTCACTGGGTTTCCTGTCCACTCTGACCCCTGTTCCCACCCTCCAACATCGGCACATGAAATGGCACACTCGAACCCTCTACACCAGCACAGCTGCCCAACTCCCGAATGTTACAGAACGCACAACATCGACAGGTACCGAGAATCCCTGTCAGGATCAGAGTAAACACTTCGGATTTTCGAGCTACAGGATTCTTTCTGCACAGATGTGGGGTCACACATCCCGGCGTCCTGACCGCACACTTAGACAACAGAGCTCCATGCAGTGCTCCCTCGGAGGGCTTCACTTCACAGTCCCAGAAACCATGTCTGTAGCCCAAGGAGCCTGGTCTTGCCTGGAGTCTCTGATCAGAACGTGGCAGCCCTTCAGTTAACAGAAACTAAGGAAGCATGGATACAGCAAGCCCCTGGGTCAGGGCCGGCATGGCAAGGAGAGTGGGGCCACCGGAGTCAGTGACTCCCTCAGATTGAAACGGTAAAAGCAACAGTCAGGGTTTCCTTTACAGTGATTTTATCGTAAACGTGGAAGTATCATTGTCCAACGGGAACTAAGAGACCTGTGTTTTCACACTTGATGCCTTTTAGACAGTAATTCTTATGTGGACCACAAACTGGTCATATGGCAGAGCCTTTCTGGAAGAAAGCAGATTTCCTCAGCGAGTAGTGGCCGCGTCCCTGCCTGTCCGGGGAGCTGGCCATCCCAAAGACTCCTCTGAAGGGTCACAGTGGCCCCGTCACAGCTCCTCTCGCTTATTCCCAGCTCGATTGTCTTCCTGCACAACCTTGGCAGCCCGAGACTTCGGGACTCCCTCCTTCTTCTTCTTGCCCTTCTCCTGCTTCGTTTTATTTTTCTCTTGGCTTCCTCCTCCCTTGCCAGGGTACACCTGCCCCTCCAGAGTGACATCCGCACACCTGTCTTGGCTCACCAGAAAGTCCTTAATCTCCCAGGCGTAGCTCCCATCACGAAGCATGAAGATGGCACGGTCTGATCCCACAATGAACCTTGAAGAGACAAGCAATCATACGGTCAGAACACAGCAGTAAAGTGCTAACAGGTCATAGCCATCCTGCGGCATGTAACTAGAGAAAACCATCCCTTCCAAATCTGACATGAACACAGAACAAAAAACTATTTTCCAAGGCCTAGTAGCTATTGACACTAATGTTCAAAAACACTAGCTGACTAAATGATTTAGCATCTCAGCTTAAGTCACAGAGTAACGGAGCCTGGGCTGTGTGTTGTGGATGCCCGTGCTGAGACAGCAGCATCACCAAGGGTGCTGAGGAGCCACCCCTGGGGCTGCTGCTGTGGAGGCAGGAGGCGGCTGCCCTTGAATATGTTCCACATCCTGAGGCGCCCGGTGAAGGTTTCATTTGCTAAGGCTTCTGCTGACAAAGGCTGAAAACTATGAGCTGAGGCGCCCCACTGGTGCAGCCAGGGCACGAAGGCCCTGACACTGAGGGTCACCCCACCCCATGAGCACAGCGGGGGCTCTGACTCTACCTGTTCCCCTCTGTGTCTGCTCAAGCGGATGAAAGCACCACGCCATCACAGGCACTCTCTAAGTGTTCCTTTCTATTTTTCATCACTCTTCTACTTCCTAAACTATTTCCTTGAAGAATCTAAATCTCAAGACCATTACTGAGAAGAAAGAATATTCCTTAGCATTGCGCCTGAGGGCTGCGCTGAGCTGCGAGTTCCGCACCCCTTCCCCTAATCAGCAGCGGGCTCCAAGACTGTGTCTGAATACTGCATGCGCGGAGGGACCCCCTGGGAAGCAGGAGCTTCTTAGGGGACACGGTCAGGCTGTGACTCATTGCCCCGCAGAGGCTAACCTATCCCATCTCACTCAGATAAAATAACAGGTAATGCCAGAGTCACAGGCATGTCACAACGTTGTATGGTGACAGACGAGAGCCACACGCGCCAAGGGCAGAGCATGCAGAGCTGATGAATCGCCACATTGTGTACCCGAAATGAATGTACCATTGTGTGCCCACTATATTCAAACCAAAGAAAGTTCAAGGTAAGTAAAACTTTACGATCAAATTTTTTTTTTTTACGATCAAATATTAAAAAAAAAAAAAAAAAAAAAGCTTACTGACTCCGACCAATAATAAATGCTCTTCTTAAAGAGAGAGAGAGAGGGATCCCTGGGTGGCTCAGCGGTTGAGCACCCACCTTTTTGGCCCGGGACGTGATCCTGGGGTCCTGGGATCGAGTCCCATATTGGGCTCCTGCAGGGAGCCTGCTTCTCCCTCTGCCTGTGTCTCTGCCTCTCTCTCTGTCTGTGTCTCTCATGATTAAATAAAATTAAAAAAGAGAGAGAGAGAAATACAAAGAGGAAATCCAGGACAGGAACGGTCCAGGGCTGGAGGTGGGTCCTGCCAGAAAGGACAGGCAATGGTGGTGCAGAAGAAGCCCAAGCACAGCCCCCAACTACCTCTGAACGTCGTAGTTGGCATTGAAAAGACTGCCCTGCCAGAGGCTGGTGATCTCTTCTGTCTCCTTCTCCGTGGGGCTGCCTGACACAGTGACGAACATCATGAGTGTCTTCCCCTTCTTGGTCATCTTCAGGATGCTCTCGGGCCTGCCCGGATCTATCTGTGAGAAGTCGATAGGTGCCGAGGGTCTTTTGTGCTCTGGGAGGTCCCCTTCCTCTATGTCGTCATCCTTCTATGAGAAGAGAACACAAAGCATGCGCATCATCAGAACGTGCTCGGTGGCAGCACAGGCTGAACAGCTGTGCATGCTCGCAGTTGCGAGCAAGTGACCAAAGTTCTCGCAGGACCAGGGAGACCCAGGGGCTGTCCTCCTCCCCGTGACCTTCAGGTGAAGCCCAAGTCGCCAGCAGGACTCAGCACCGATCACTCGGGTCACCAGGACGTGAGAGCCCATGTGTGATGTTCCATCTAGAACAATCTACCCCACACGGCAGATTGTAACAATGTGGTCTTACAATGAGCTGAGACACAGCAATGAAGACAAAACACTGAGAATGAGCTCCAAACCTCAGAAAGAGACAACTGAATGCCAGAAGCCAGGCATGAAATCAGATGTACTATAAGCCTGCTATTTAAAGTTCAGGATCAAACAAAACTAACATAGGATGACAGAAATCAGAACAGTGCTGGCCCCTGGGGGGCTGAATGAGAAGGGAGGGACACAGGGGAACTTTCTGAGGTCATGGGAATGCTATCTTGATGACAGTGTGGACGACACCAATGTATCCATTTGTCAAAGCTCACAGCACCCTACACTTAAAATCTGCATTTCACATATATCAACGTCAACTAAACAATAAGAACCACCAACAAATACTCAATTCTAGTTAGTAGGCTGGGTTTTTGTAGTGGTGTGAACTAGCAATTTTCAAACTACCATCTGTGAATTCTAGCCTTGCATGAAGAAGTAAATATATTAAGGATAATGACATCTGGTTCTACACTTTGGTGACGGGAGTGCTAACTGTGGAAAGGGGAAGAATACTCCCTGTATTAGGCTGGAACTGGCAGGCAAGCAGAGGAACACATGATTTTTCATAGGTAGGTAGGCAGATGCCAACACCCAACGGGTCCCAAAGGGAGAAGAAGAGCAGGGGAGGCTGAGGCGCCCCACTGGTGCAGCCAGGGCATGAAGGTAGGTAGATAGATGATAAATGAAAATATTTAAAAAGCAGAGTTCCTCAGAGAAAAGACTAATAATTCCAGCTACAAAAAGAAATGAAGTACTGATAGATGGTCCCTGAAAACAATATCTTAAGTGATGGAAGCCACACATAGGAGACCATGCTATACAAGGGCCACTGGTAGGAGATGTCCAGCACAAAACAGAGATTAGTGGCTGCCTGGGTGGGCCTGGCTGGAGGATTGGGAGAAGAAGGGAAGGGAGACAAGATTTTATTTCTGGGGTGATGAAAACATTCTAAAATTGAGTGGTGATGGCTGCACGACCCTCTGAATACACCATTGAAATGTGCACTTTAAAGAAACGGTTGAATCATATGGCAAGTGAATTCTCTCTCAACAAAGCTGTTATCAAAAAACCAGAAGAATGACTAACTTAAAATGAAACAAAGAGCCCCATCTCACCCTTACGTGGTTGTCTTGCCGAATCATAGAGGACGTCAATGGTAACATACCTTTAAAATGGTTTTAACAAAAGGTGAAGCACAACAGAATTGTACTGCAGTGCTTAGAGGCGATCCCCATTTACATGAGATCTGGGACCTGGGTTAGCTCCATCTGACCACCTGGGTGACCTTGGATAGGACTCCTTACTCCCCTGGGCCTGCTCCTTCATCCATAAAAAGAAAAGCAGAGCTAGGTGACCCCCAGCAGTGTAACCCCACACGACATACTTCTCAGCTCTGCCACCCTCCCAACCGACCCACTTCTTTCATATTTTGCTTTGTGAGTTGATGGCGATCTGCAGTTGGGGACACGTGCTGTTCTGTCATAGGATCTTGGGCAGCTTGGAAATCCCCTTTCCTCACCTGTGATGGAGAAGGGGACAGCATCTTCCCCCCGCTAGAGTCTGGGGGACTCGATGACATAAAGGCGTGCTGGCCCCAGTAATCAGACCTCCAACCAACTAGGCAAGTCACACTCTCAAAATCACACAGGACCGCCTGGTCGCCAAATTCACAGGCTCTCTGACTTCCTTCTACTCTACTTTTTCAAACTGATTTCACTAAAGGTCACGAAATTAACTCAGTAGGTCACCGACAGCATTTAATGAAACAGTTATTAAATAATCGTAAGTCTAGTGCATAAGGCAAGGATAAGGATTGTTCCAAGCAACTTTAATTTCCATGACATAGGCTTTTGAGTCTGTTTCAGTTTCCAAAAAAGGGGGAGGGGCAGGGTAGTGCCCCTGTGGGTGCCACACCCAGTGTGGGTGCCAGTCCAGCTCTACCTAGTCTCTGCTAGTTCCCTGGGGAACCTGACCTGTGGTTATTGCTTCCTCCAGGCAGGGGCAATCAAGCCCCTACCTCTGTCCGCCCCGGTCTGTCCACCAGGTGTCGGGCACTCCCCAGGACACTCCCTAGACAGGGAGTGGAAATACCTCTAGGCATTTTCAGCTGGCTCCCTCACTCCTCCAGGGCTGCTAGTCAGATTCAGGAATCACAAAGCTGAACTCCCCTTCCTGCATATCTTTTTCTTGCTCCCTGTTCCTTGATAACACTAGCTAGCACATACACAGGACCTAGGGTGCTCAAGCTTCAGGATGGCCCTACAAGGCCCCCACTGAACATGGGGTTGGTAGGGCTCAGAGAAGACAACCCACTGAAGGTCACATGCCAGCTACGGTGACACTGAAGAGCAAACCCACATTTCTGGCTCTGGAATCTGCCCCACCCATCCCTACTGTAAAGGTGTAATCAAAGAACTGCCTTTGGCTTTCCTACACGGGTTGGGACTCAGCATTAAGTCTGACACGGAGGAAAGAGTTCCCTTTCCCTATCCCCACCTCACACACGTGGGGCAGGCCTCCCCCTGGCACAGGGATTCTCACACTGGTGGAAAGGAGGTGGAGGATGGATTTAGGGATCAACACTGGGGGAGAAGTACTGTTACCCGCAGGAAAGCTTTCCCACAGATAAAACACTGAAGCACCCCGGAAGGGTGCTCACATTTGTGGAGTGTCTGCAAACATTAGCTTGCAGGTCGGCACAGCACCCCACAAGGGGGGATGTTTCCGGCTTTATGGCTAAGAAAAATGGGGTCACACAGTTACCAAGCAGTAAAGCTTGTTCAAAACCCACCCTTTCAGCACATCATGCTATCTCCTGCCTGGTGACACAATCTACCAGCCACCAAGTTGGACATACAACCTCTCCCTTCCACTCTGATCCTACAGCTTTGAGCTTCATCCAGCAGACAATTACACTGACATGCTCTCAGCTATAAAGGTATGTCTGCACACAGATAGGGAGATGAGAGTGAGCGCACGTTTCCACGCTAAGGTATGGATGACCACATATAAACATTCCAGTATCCTAGTACTTAGGTCATGGAACTTTGCAAACTCGTCAGTGACTGCGTATTGCCTTCTAAATAAAGGGCTGACCCCAGAGCATTCAAGGGCCAGCACCACCTGGTCCCATCAACCTTCCCACCCTTACCCCTCACTACTTGGCTTCCAAGGTAGCTTTTCCAGCTAACCTAACTAATTCATATTAGTAGCTTCCAATCAGAGTTGCTATCCTAGGTTCTTTCTAGGATCACAGCTAATCCTTGAACTACTCTGAGGTGGGTACTACTAAGGCCTCTATCTTGCAGTTCAAAAAACTAAAGTACTGACAGGTTCTTCAGTAGCCCAAACTCACAAGTGGTCTGAGGCGAGGCAGCCGAAGTCCAAAGCCTGGACTGTTCCTATCTGCACCATTCTGCTTGGTTCCCACGCGCCCCACTCTCAGCTCCTGTGGCAACACTCCCACACCCCTCTTGTGTATCTAAAATGCCATTTCCACCCTGAGACCTTTTGAAGGTCCTACAACACTTTCTTCATTGTTTACTGAACTCAGCAATCCTACTTTGTATTTATGGTTACTTGTACCTACTGTTCCTGAGGGCGGGATCCCTTGCTATCGCCACAGCACCCCTCTCTGTCTAGCTACCTCTTAGTATTTCCAGGGTAGGATTTCCTCAAGAGATAGTGTTCTTACTTTAGGGGATCAAAATCTTCATTCGCTCAAGTCCATAAAGAGATGGGAGATAGGAAGACAGTAAAGGGGGGAAGGAAATGCTGCCTGGAGTTCCCTCTCTGTCAGAAGTGTGCACCCGCAAATCCACCCCATCCTTCCAACAGCTGCAGATAGATAAGAAAGTACAAGTCTGCTTTCTCCTAGTCTACCCATCAGGTGGTACTTTAAACTCACATCTGAAAGGCTCTATCAAACATGTCTATGCACAGAGATGCCCACAAATAAGACATCAACGTGGGAAGGAATCATCCAGTAAAAAAAGAAAAAAACAAAAAAACAAAAAAACCCTCATTCTGCAGATAAGAAACCTGAGGCCTAGAGAGGAAACAGGACTTGCCCAAGATTACACAGTGAGTGAGTAAGCACCGTTTCTGAGTCCACTCCACTAGCTATGCAAACCAGCCAGGACAATGCAACCGCCTTTGCAGGGGAAAGAGGTGCGACGTGTTGTCGTTTGTTGAACCTTATCTAAAAAGCTTATTACACACTCCAGTGCATTCAAATAACGAACCAAAAAACTTACTCTCACAAAAACAAGTCTCCGCTCCTTTAAAGGAAACGTGGAGTTTCCTGCGAGCCACCAGAAGCCTTTGCTTCCACCACCCCCTCACCCCCCAAAATGCAAAACTCTCAGCAGGGAACACGCCAAAATGAGAAGTCCGATTCGGTACTGACCGAGAAGAGGGGTCGGCGATCAAGGCTGAGCCGGCCCTCGCGTGAAGATGACCCTCGTTCCCCACCCCCTCCCTCCGTCCCTGCGCCGAGGGCAAAGGTCTCCCTCCCCACGCGCCGGGCCCAGGGACCACCACCAGGGCCGCGCCGGGGCGGCCCGGACACCGAAGGGCAGAGGAGTGAGCGGCCGGCTCGGGCCCCGCGAGGCCCCGCGAGGGGTGGCCCGGGGGTCGGCGGCGGTGCGAGCGCGGCGGCCATCTAGGACGCCTGGCCCGGGCAGGGGCCGCCAGCGGCCCAGGAGACAGCGGGTGTGCGGGCGCGAGGGGCCGGGGCTCGGCGGGAGCCCGGCCGGGGAGCGGAGGGCCCGGGGGCCAACCAGGCCCGGGCCGAGGACGCGGGGGCCCGAGGCTGTGCGCGCGCGGACCTCCCACTGCTCCAGAAGGCGTGCCATGTCCGCATCGTTGTAGTCGCGAATGTCCTTCTTCTTCCTCCGCGAGGGCGGGCTGGCCTCGCCCGGCGTCCCGGCCGCGCCCTCGGCAGCGCAGGCCCTGGGCGGCAGCGGCGGCAGCAGCAGGTCAGAGGCGCACAGGAGGACCAGGGCCGCGCGCACCCAGCCGGAGGCCGCCATCTTCGCCGCGCAGCCGCAGAGGCCCGTGGTGCGCGCGCCGCCGGACCCCGCCCCCGCCCCGGCCCGGGCCCCGCCCCCGGCATAGGCCCCGCCCCAGGCCCAGGCCCCGCCCCAGGCCCAGGCCCCCGCCGCTCCAGGCCCTGCCTTGTGCCCGCTTCCAGATGCTCCGCCCCGCCCCGCGCCGGCCTACCAGGCCCCGCCTCGTGCCCGCCTCCAGAAGCCCCGCCCCCGCCCCGCGCCGGCCTACCAGGCCCCGCCTCGTGCCCGCCTCCAGAAGCCCCGCCCCCCGCCCCGCGCCGGCCTATCAGGCCCCGCCTCGTGCCCGCCTCCAGAAGCCCCGCCCCCGCCCCGCGCCGGCCTATCAGGCCCCGCCTCGTGCCCGCCTCCAGAAGCCCCGCCCCCGCCCCGCGCCAGCCTACCAGGCCCCGCCTCGTGCCCGCCTCCAGAAGCCCCGCCCCCGCCCCGCGCCGGCCTATCAGGCCCCGCCTCGTGCCCGCCTCCAGAAGCCCCGCCTCCGCCCCGCGCCAGCCTACCAGGCCCCGCCTCGTGCCCGCCTCCAGAAGCCCCGCCCCCACCCCGCGCCGGCCTATCAGGCCCCGCCTCCAGAAGCCCCGCCCCCGCCCCGCGCCGGCCTATCAGGCCCCGCCTCGTGCCCGCCTCCAGAAGCCCCGCCCCCGCCCCGCGCCGGCCTACCAAGCCCCGCCTCGTGCCCGCCTCCAGAAGCCCCGCCCCCGCCCCGCGCCATCTTGGCCCCGCCCCCAGGGTCCCTCCGCGGTCCTGATGGGGCAGTGCCCCAGCTGGGTCGCAGGGCGCCGCCGGCTCGTTTGCTCGCGAAGGCCTGGCCTTCCTCCCTGACGCGCAGGCCGGGTCCTCCAGCCCCGGGGCCTCCGGGTGCTCCGGGCAGCGCCTCGCGGGGCTTCCGCTGTGGCCCGCGGACGGACCTGGAGGTGGAAGCTCTGGGAGCTGCCTGGGCCCCGGGGAGCTTTCCTACCTGGAAGCGGGTGGCAGGTAGCTCCGCCTTTGCAGGAGGTCACGACGCTCTGGGCCCGCTGCTTTGCTGTTGGAGAATTGCGTTCAACCAGCTTTCGGGATCACCGCCATCTCTGCAACGCCAATAAGCCTTGTTTTAAAAAAGCATTACTTTTCATTAAGACAGTTTCAGAATTACATCTGATTTTTAACTCGATACCGTAGGATCTGACGAATGCATTTCAAGGTTGAATCGTTTGTTAGTTTGCTTCTTATTTTAGAAGAGTCTGAACAGAGATGCCTTCAAATTACACGAGTTTTAAATGGCCGATCTGAGCTTTTAAGTTTTTAATTATGTAAGAAAGACACAAAGCACTAAGTTGTAAGATATCAAACATTATACAAAGTTCCAAACATTCTACTCCACCCTACAACTGTACTCCAATCGAGCTGTTTTAGTTTGTTACATATTGTATACATGTTTCTATACGTTTATAAACATCAGAATGTCTCCAGAAATATGCCTCTTAGAAATTTTGTTGCATTTAAATGTGTGTCTATGGCAGCATAGTATACATTATTGGTAAGCATTGTTGGCTTAAGTGTTTTCCATTTAGCAATATGACATAATGAACTTTCATTCTTCATACTTCGGTATAGCATGCTTTGGTATTAATACACCAATAATTTACTTCCCTATTATCCTATTAATGGGCACTTATTATAAATTTTCTATTACCAAAAAATAAAAAAAAAGAGAGAGAAAGAGAGAGAGAGAGAGCTATAATAAACCTCTGTATTCATGCTTTGTGTTCTGGGGCTGTTCATATGTCAAGTCCTAATCACAGTCCCGCAGATGTGATTGTATTTGGACATAGGGTCTTTAAAGAGGTAATAAATTAAAATGAGGTTGCAAAGATTGGTCCCAATGCAATATGCTGTCTTTTATAAGAAGAGGAAATTTGATCAAGGTCTTGGGAGACACAATGTGAAGACACAGAGGGAAGACGGCCATCTACAAGCAAAGGAGAGAGGTCTCAGAAGAAACCAACACTGCCAACATCTCAATCTGGGACATCTAGCCTCCAGAATAGTGAGAAAATAAAGTCCTGTTGTTTAATCCACCTGATCTGTCATATTGTAATGGCAGCCCTAGGAGACTAATATATCCCTGCTTTGTAGGATTAGAGTAGTAGGATGCATATAATAGAAAACTGAGCTCCTTTTAAAGTAGCCTAAACAAGAGAGAGGGCTTTGTTGTTAGTGTCTCATTTTTCTTTGACAGAAGCAGTTGGAAGCATAAGCATGTAGGGCTGGTATTGTAGCTCTTCCGTCATCTGGCACCCAGCCTCTTTTCTTATCCTGCTCCATTCTACTGGCTGGTGGTTTCCATCCTCAAGTTCACTGCAAGTTTTGAGATGGCTACCTGAGCACCTGCATCAAGATGACTTTCCTCCAGGGAAGGAGGGAGGTCAAACGGAGCACACTTTTCTATGGAGTTAGCTTCCTTGAAGCAGGCTGCTTGGGCATCCACACACTTGTGCTCATATGTCACTGGCTGGAACTAAGCCCTCCAGAGGAGGCTGGGAGACTGTCTTCTGGCTGCCTACATTGTCACCCCAAATAAAAGTGGGGTTCTGTTTTCAAGGGAAGAGATGAAGTGGCTGAGGAGTAGGCAACTACCTAACCACGTGTGCCTCACCTTCGCCCTTAGGACCATTGTGTGTGAATTCTGTCCCACTGCTGAGGTGGCTGATCTTGCCCATCCTCATGCATGCATCTGTATATATACAGACTATGACATTTTCCACTGACATTGAGCAGAAACTCATAAGAAAAAAGAGGGTTTTTCCTTTTCTTTCCTGAAATCATTGGGGAAATGTCATAAGCTTTCTCCCCAGGGCACAATGCTCCACCCAGTGGCTCGCAGCCCTGTCCTGGTGTGCTCATGCTAAAAAACATGAGCAGCTGTGGTGGATCATGTGCTCTGCTGGGAGGGGTCACCCTGGTAATTTATTTTGCCAGCTGCCAAGTTAAGGTGCAAAAATGCTGAGAGTCCTGGTCCATAGTATCTAGTTATACTGGAGGAAAAAAGTCATTGAGTGTTTCACAGAAATTATTGAGATTGTGTAAAAGATTCCAGGGCTACTGACTTTCATCGAAGGAACAAACCAATTCAGGTTATAATCCACTGATGCAAAAACATCTGGATTGCTTGTATGGTCATCACTTTAGTGTTTGGAACTTGATTCAGTTCGACTCAGAGAGAATTTATTTACTAAGGGCCTACTGTTGACCCAAAATCAGATGAGGCATTGATGGAAAGATTAGTATAATGAGGTGCCTGCACTAAAGAGCTTGCGATGTAGCAGAGGAGATAAATAATACACTGTAATATAATGCAGATTACAGGAAGTCAGGACCTGAAGGGATGATATGATGGTAATAATACCCCTATTTTAAATAAGAGGAAACCTTGGTTTTGAAATGACATAATTTTTCAGAGGTCACAGGTATACTGGATGACGAGGTGTGTCTTTCTTCTACGGAGCACCCAATGGGTTCATCATGGAGACACTCACATAGTGCCATTGGAAGATCCACGGACAAGGAGTCTGGAGGCAGAAATGCTCAGCTGGACTCAGACCACGCCTGAGGCCGTGCTGTAGGTCAGGAGAGGATGGGACAGAAGTGAAAGGGATTGTGTGGTCCGGGGCTAAATGAAACCATAAACTTCTCATTGCTCTGGGGTTTAATACTAACTACCCCTCTAAATGGTTCAGCGACTGCAGATTGTAAAATTGAATCTCAGATCACACCAGTGTCCTAATCTGGGTTTATCCTGGCTTGTGTCACTTGACACCAGAGGAGGGATGCCTCACCTGGAGGGTGCAACGAGAGTTTCTTGCAGTATTAGCAATCAGGCATGATGCTCAAAATGTTGAAAAAATGTTGAAAAAATGGAATGACATACTTACTAATCCATCTGAATTTAGGCCTATGACCTGAAGGATACAGCAATGGTTTTGGAAGCTCTAGTGCATCAAACATTAACCATTCAAAGCCAGAATCAATAAAATGGGCATAAGCGGGGTCTTCTGAGGTTCTGGGGAAAAAAAGAAAAAAAAGAAAAGAAAAGAAAAGAAAAGAAAAGAAAAGAAAAGAAAAGAAAAGAAAAGAAAAGAAAAGAAAAGAAAGCCTGAATCATGAGGAGCAATGGTAGGGGGGTCCTGGGGATGGGGCTAGGGTGGACATGAGGAGACAATAGCTATTTACCTTTCTTCACTTTGCTACTTCTTAATCCAATGCAAGAAGAGGCAAAACATCTCCTGGTCTTTATCTGGCCCTAAATTAATTCACAGGTAGCAATTCCAGATTTCCAGAGATGTCATTGGCCCAGGATAGGGTGAGAGTCCATTCCTGGTCACCATTCCTGGTCACCATCATTATTGGTGAGCAGAAGAGTAGGACTCACATAATGAAATAGAACAATCAAAACTTGTGTTTGCCAAACACCATGAAAATAAGTTAAAAGGCAAAAAGTACATCAAACTCTAACATGGCATAGACAAATATCTTACAACTAAGAAAAACATGAATGCCCCAACTGAAAAATGGGAAAGGATGTGAACAATATTTTTATTTATGCAAATCATGATCACACACAGAGACTGTGTCCTTGCTGTGGGTCCATGAATGTCCATGACTTCATGTCCACGAATGAGCATGAGCTGTGGTCAGGAGGATTTTGGTTCAGTGAAAGCATGCCTTTCTTTCTTTCTTTTTCTTTTTTTTATATACCTTTAGCATTTTCTTTTTTTAATTTTTATTTTTTACTTAAAAAATTTTTTTTGAAAGCATGCCTTTCTTGCAGAGAATGGCAAACAGGTAAATTCATTTGTTTATTGCTTCCACAAACATTTATTGATGACCACACAATGCATTAGGCATGGGGGGAGAGAGGAGCAGATCAAGTCCTTGCACTTAAAGAGGTGGCAGGATTGTGGGGAGAGCGTTTTGCCAATAGCTTACAAGTACACTGCACTAAGGGCCACACTGTAGCTACACACACAGCACAGAAGGTGCAGAAATGCCTCAGAGTCTGTCTGGGGGTCAGGGAGGCTCCACATGAAGGAGTGATACAGCTAGTCAATCTGTAGTTATTGACTTATGTTCTAGGCACCATGAGAGATGGAAAAGTGGTTAGGCATGATTAGTGTTGGGAACTAATGCTGGAAGATACCTCTCAAGATCACTTACCAGTACCAAAATGGGGTAGAGAATCTACTTGTGAAAACAACCTTCACCTCTAGGTAGGGCTTTCTGGTAAACCTGGCCTTGTATCACCAGCCCTGCACATCTGCCTCCCTCTCATACTCAGCTTCAGATGAACAGAGAGACAGCCCAGAGGGAGGGATTGGGGGGAGGAGGGGCGGATAGAGCAGGTGGGAGGGATGTTAGACCACCCCCCCCCCCCCCGGGTGTTATAACCAGCTGGGAACAAGATATACCAGAGAGCAAGACTGGCATGCTGGGTGAGGGGCAACAGCCTGCTCCCTAATGAACTGTGGTCCAATGAGTGTCAAGACTCTCCTTTATCACCCTTGGGGATGTGTGAACTGTGGAAAAGGAGGGGGCGGAGGGAATGTCCAGATAGGAAGATAATAAAGCAAGGTGTTTGGTGATACGTAAGAAAGATCGCCTGAGACTGAGCTGGCCCATCAGTGAGCACAGGGACCCCACTCTAAAGGAAAGACACATCCGGGCAGAGAGTGCCCCTCACTAACCAGCAGGTGGCACAGTAGACCAGACACAGCTTGGTTGCTGGTCTACTAAGGTCGGGAGTGCGCAAGAAAGTTGGCTATCCAAAACCCAGCCTATGGACCTGCAATGGAATGTTATTCAGTCTTCAGAAGGAAGGAAATTCTGACATATGCTATGACACCAACAACCTTGAACACATGATTCTAAGTGAAATAAGCTGGACACCAAAGAACAAATACTTATACAAGGAACGTACACCAGACAGATTTAAAGAGGCAGAAGGTAGAATGGTGGTGGTCAGGGGCTGGGAGGCAGGGGGAATGAAGCATTACTGTTTAGTGGGGAGAGAATTTTAGTTTGGGAAGATGAAAAATAATCTGGGGTGGTGCTGCTGGTGGTGGTGATGGTGGCACAACAACATGAACATACATAATATGACGGAGTTATAGCTAAGTTCACAGAAATGGCTAAGATAGAAAGTTTTATGTAAGAATATTTAGGCACACACACAAAAAAAGACAAAACACCAAACCCCGAATGTTCATACTGTTGTTTTATATCTGCCCTAAGTCCAGGGCGGTGGATACACCTTATAGAAGAATCTAGGAAGGAGGGAAATCATGTTTTTTCCAATCCTGCCTGGCTCAACCTCTGTGTGTTCCACCTTGCCTCCCCAAATCCTTAAGTCATCTCTTTTGGTATTCTGTTCATTCATTTATTAAAGGCCCACTAAGCATCAGCCTTGAGTCAGGCACTGAGGATACATTCTCCGGTGGCCACGCTATTTCCCACCTGGCCCCAGATTCTCCTTATCTGCTCCATTCACCTGCCTCCAGCCAACTCTTCAGCCCATATGTTTGCAGCTTCTCTCACCCAATTTCCGTCAGTGCCTTTGGTTCATATTATATTCTAAGAGAGGGTCAGAAGGAGTAACTTGCGAAATTTTGTGGAAGAGAAAGCCCTTAATCCAGTGATTCTAGAGGCACATACAGTCACCTTCTACTAATTTAGTTAGACTACAATATGTTGCAGCAACAAACAACTGTGAGATCTCTGCATGTGACACCGGATTTACGTTTTGCTCACAGTGCTTGGCCGGCACTGGTCGATGGACAGTGTGCTCCAGTCATCGGGCTTAGGGAGGCCGCACCCTCTTCCAGCTGTACCACCTAGAGCCACCTCCCACATACTGAGAGCAGGGGAAGGGAGAATGGGCAATCGAAGATCTGCTTTGCATTGCCTCAGCCGGAAGTGAGGCATATCACTTCCACTCCCATTTTATCCATCAGAACAGATCATGTGACCCCACCTACTTGCACCTGGGCTGTTCTTCGTGAGCAGCACTAGCTCTGCAGCACTTTCTTTCCTCTGTGGGGTCACCATACCGATGGGTAAAACCTGGTTACTTGCTTGTGTGACTGTGCTGCCTCTGGGCTCTACTCCTCAGAAGGGAGGAGCCCTCACGATACTTCTGTGTAACTTTGGTGCTAGCATGGGGCCTGGCACGTGGTAGGTGTCCAGTGTTTGTGGACGGAATGAACGATGGCAGAAAGTCACGTGACCTAGAAGGAAGGTGGAGGGAGTACTGGGAAGGGTCAGTTTGGGAGGAGCCACTCTACCTGAAAAATGAAGCAGAAAAGAAGAATCCTATCAGCTTTTAAAGCCAAAGTAAATGTAGTGGAATAGCCTATGTGTGACAGCTCGTTGATGGGGTACAAGGTGTCCAGCAGACAGTGAGAAGGAAAGCAGCACCCCCAGGTGCCAAGTAGATTTTGGGAAAAATCCCGATCCTAGAGCAGTTTCATGAATGCACTAGGAATGGTGGGAAGGGTTTCATTTCTCCTAATATGTTTTCCAGAGCTAAGTTAAGAGTAGGGTGCCCTTCTGGGTTACCATGGCAAGAGCTTGATTTTATCCAACTGGTTTTCCCTCACCGAAAAATAAAAGGGATTAAGCTTTTTAACCTACAGAATTGCTGCTTGTTTAGAAAACCGTCAGTTTTATTGGCCTTGGTTGCAAAACATGCGGGTTCCTCCAGATTCTAGAAATATCTAAGGGCACTTTCTGTTTCACGAAGGGTGACTATCCATTTGCTCTGTATCTGTTGTTCCTGGTTAACTTTTTAAGAGCCGATTTCATAATTACCTCTGAGTACAGTTTCAGTTTGGACGATAAATTGTAAGGTCATCTGAGTTATAAGTAAGACTAATTGGCTGACTGAACCACAAGGTGACCTTGGGTCCCTGGGACAGAGGAACTGGCGGGGTTCGATTGGCAGACACACCCAGCTGAGGCCGGGCTGGGCACCTGGAGGGCCTGTTTCGGGACCAAGGGGTGGGTCCCCGGCTGGGAGGAAGCCCAGGTGCTTCAACCACTTCCTGAAGAGCGAGGTCTGGGTCGACGGATCCGAGGCTGGGAGGGGGCTCCTCACCCGGTCATTAGCTCTCCTCCTGCCCTTGGGAAGACGCCGGAGGCATCAGCGGGTGGGCTCCTTCTGGGCAGGACCGGCCAACAAGGTTTACCTCCTAAGGCTGTCTGTTATTCCTCTTCTTTGACAGTGGCCGCTATTATTCCATCGCCGAGCGTGGGACACAGAAGTTGTGAGGGCGCCCACCGCGCAGGTCGAGGCTCCTAGTTCTACCAGCTCTGTTTTAGGAGCCAAGTGGTCCAGCAGTCGGTGCGCACTCTCTGATTTGGGGAGAGGACGGACCCTTGGGGGGAGGACTTGCACAAGGTCAACACAGCTCCCGGATGGCTGCAGAAAAGACCGGCCCCAGGAAGTCCGAGCACACAGGGAGGGCGCCCCCCGCCCCCCGCAGCCTGCCCTTCCGACTGCACAGCCAGTGCCCTCAGCGCCCCGCACAGCCCTGCAGGGTCCCCCCAACCGCGGAAGGAGGGCTGCGCACAACAAAGGGCAGGGCGAGGGCTGGCAAGAGCCGCCGGGGCCCCGCTAGACGCGCGGGCCGGCCCCCGCGGGCCACCAGGGGACGGCGCGCGGCGTCCTCCTCCCTTCGGCGCCAAAGCAGTCCCCTCGGAGACCCGCTCGCCGGGCGGGGAGGACGCGCGGAGCCCCGCGGCGCCCGGGGGCCCCCAGGCTGCGCCCCCCGCCCCGCGGGACCCCCGGCCCGGCGCCCGCCGCGTCCGCGCAGGGCGGCGGCGTCCTCCCGCAGCCACCCAGCTTCCCGGGGGAGGAGCAGCGCATCGCGCAAGCATCCGGGAGCGGCGGAGGGGGCGGGGGAAGGGCGAGAGGAGGAAGCGGGATTTAAACGAAAGGCGGTGACGCCACACAAAAGATTTCTATAGGCTCCGGGGAGGTGACGGCCGGGCGGCGGCGGCGAGCCCGGGGGCGAGGCGCGGACACGGGGAGGAGGCGGCTCGGGCGGCCCCGGCGCACCCACGGCCCGCGGCGCGGAGCGGCCGCGCGGGGAGAGGAAGCGGGCGGCGGCCCCTGCGCCTCTCGGCCCCCGCCCTTCCTTTCAGTTTCTCCCGGCGCGCTCGGAAGTTGGAGGTTGACGGAAATGGCAGGAGCCGGGGCCCGGGCGGGTGGCCGCCGCGCCGCGGGGACCTTCTGAGTCGGCGTGGCCGGGGCGGGGGGGGAGACGCGCGCCGGGCGTCCGATGCGCAGGGCCCGGGGGCGCGGGAGAGCTGAGCCGCCGCGGGCCCCAGGCGACCAGGCGACCGGGATGGACTCGCGCCCACAGCCAGCGGCCGGCCGCGGGGCGCGCGGTCGGGGAGGGCGTGCCGCCGGGGCGCCGGGCCGCGCGCTGTGAGCCGGCGAGGAGAGGCGAGGCGAGGCGAGGCCAGGCGAGGCCAGGCGAGGCGAGGCGAGGCGGGAAGGGGCGGCCCGGCGGCCCGGGCGTGGCGGGCGGCGAGCGCGCGAGCGGGGCCCCCGGCCGCTGTGCGCAATCACTGCAGGCTCCCGCCCGACTCTGACTCTGCGCGGCCGCGCCAGCCCCGGCCACACCCTCGGCCCGGCCGCCGCCGGCGCCGCTTCCCGAGCGCGGGAGGCAGGAGATGCGCGCCCCGCCGCGCCGGCCCCGGCCGCCGTCGCGGAGCAGCGCCGCCCGGCGGGGTCAGGACGCCTGAAGCCCACGTGCGCCGCCGAGCCCGGGCTGGCTGACAGCGGAGCGCGCCCGAGCCGCCGCCCGCGCTCCTCCCCGAGGAAAGGATTTTGATTTCAAAGAAAGGAAGGAAGGAAGGACGGACAACTCCCAGCTTCCCCCTCCCGCCCTCCCGCTCCGGCGGCCGGGCCGGGCCATGCCCAGGAAGGCGGCGGCGGCGGCGGTGGCGGCGGTGGCGGTGGTGGCGGCGGCGGCGGCGGCGGCGGCGGCGGCGGCGGCGGCCCAGCAGAAGGGACTTTCCTGGCGGCCCGGCGGCGAGGAGCGCGCCCCGTGAGTTTGCGCGGCCCGGTTCATGGTTCCTGCAAGCCCTCCAGGAGGCCGAACGCCGCAGCCCCTCCCCGCGCGCCCGAGAGCCTCCGGCGTCCTCCGGGCCCCCGGCCCGCCCCGCGCCGCCCGGGCCCCGGCCGCCGCAGCCCCGTGCCCCCCGCCCGGCGCGGTGGATGGCATGATGGTGCGGGGCGGGCGCCGCGGCCCTGGCCAGCTGAGTCGCGACGGCCGCGGGGGCGGCGGCAGTGGCAGCGGCAGCGGCGGCGGCGGTAGCGGGCTCCCCAGCGGCATGCCAGTGCCCCCCGGGCGCGATGGCTAGCGGCAGCGCGGGGAAGCCCAGTGGCGAGGCGGCTTCTCCGGCTCCCGCGAGCGCCGTCGGGGCGGCCTGCTCGCAGCCGCGGAAGAGGCTGGTGTCCGTGTGCGACCACTGCAAAGGCAAGATGCAGCTGGTGGCCGACCTGCTGCTGCTGTCGAGCGAGGCGCGGCCCGTGCTCTTCGAGGGCCCCGCCGCCTCCTGCGCCGGCGCCGCCGAGTCCTTCGAGCAGTGCCGGGACACGATCATCGCGCGCACCAAGGGGCTCTCCATCCTCACCCACGACGTGCAGAGCCAGCTCAACATGGGCCGCTTCGGGGAGGCGGGGGACAGCCTGGTGGAGCTGGGCGACCTGGTGGTGTCGCTGACCGAGTGCTCCGCGCACGCGGCCTACCTGGCGGCGGTGGCCACGCCGGGCGCGCAGCCCGCGCAGCCGGGCCTGGTGGACCGCTACCGCGTGACGCGCTGCCGCCACGAGGTGGAGCAGGGCTGCGCCGTGCTGCGCGCCACCCCGCTGGCCGACATGACGCCGCAGCTGCTGCTCGAGGTGTCGCAGGGCCTGTCGCGCAACCTCAAGTTCCTGACGGACGCGTGCGCCCTGGCCAGCGACAAGTCCCGGGACCGCTTCTCCCGCGAGCAGTTCAAGCTGGGCGTCAAGTGCATGAGCACGAGCGCGTCGGCGCTGCTGGCCTGCGTGCGCGAGGTGAAGGCGGCGCCCAGCGAGCTGGCCCGCAGCCGCTGCGCGCTCTTCAGCGGGCCCCTGGTGCAGGCGGTGAGCGCGCTGGTGGGCTTCGCCACCGAGCCGCAGTTCCTGGGTCGCGCGGCGGCCGTGAGCGCCGAGGGCAAGGCGGTGCAGACCGCCATCCTGGGCGGCGCCATGAGCGTGGTGTCGGCCTGCGTGCTCCTGACCCAGTGCCTCAGGGATCTGGCGCAGCACCCCGACGGGAGCGCCAAGATGTCGGACCACAGGGAGAGGCTGAGGAACTCGGCCTGCGCCGTGTCTGAAGGCTGCACCCTGCTATCTCAGGCTTTACGGGAGAGGTCTTCGCCCAGGACTTTACCGCCAGTGAATTCCAATTCTGTGAATTAGCACCCCGCCCCGCGCCCCCTCTTTCTTCCACCCGGGAGCAGAGGAAGACGACCTCCCCTCCGCCCCTCTCCACGTATACCAAAGAAAATCCCAGGGGGAGCCCCTCCCCGGCCCCCCTCCCCGTGTCAGACGCTCGGAGGGAACCTTCCAGGGAGTGGGGCCGCGCGCGCGCGCGCGCACCGGCCAGCGCGCTCCAGCTCCAGCGACGCTCAGTGCGCCCTGGGGGCCCTGTGCGCACCCAGCAGGGCCTGCAGGTGGCGGCCCCCGCCCCAGCTCCCAGCTCCCAGCTCCCAGCCTGGAGCTCCTCCGCTAAATTTTCTTATCAATTGGGCAGGAAGGAGGTCATGGGTTCATTTCTTTTTTTGGTCTTTCGTTTTCTTTCTTTTTTTCTTTTTTTTTTCCTAATTAAAAGAAAGGTTACCTCAGTTTCACTCCTTAGACATGGATGTAGCTACCTTTTTTTGTATGTTGTAATTTTTTTTTTTTTTTTTAAAGCAATCGTGTTGGATTAGGCGTATACTTGGTGTGGAAAGAGTATGACTTTGCCATGTGATTTGCAAACGGGGGAAAAGCTACTGTGAGTGTGTGTTTTATTTTTTGATTTACACTATAGAGTGATTTCCCCCCTGCCCTCTCCCCACCCCACCCCCTACCCCCCGCCTCCCCCCCCCCCCCCATGTCAAGTTTTTACCTTTGCATGTACTGGAGTATTTATTTCATCTATTAAAATGTTATGTTTCTCAGATGGCCTTTTGCAATTATTGTTGATTTTCAATAATTGTAATAACGCATGCTGCATGTCATCTCTGGAAGGGCACGCTGGGAAGTGTAGCAGTGTCTCCAGGCTTTATTTAGCCCTGTCTCCCTTTTTCCTGGAGGATTACCTCTCTGGGCAGCTTAGAGTTGCAGAAGAGAGACCCGCAGAGCGCTGGCCTTGCCAAGCCAGAGGCCATAGGAGTGAGGGCAGTATGTGTGGTGCCAGGGCTGGGCTGTTGGGGTGTTTGGTCTTGCCTCTGGTTTCTCCTAGAAAGCACTTCAGCTCCCTTTGTGTTGGCGCCTCTTTCTGCCCTGGGTCAGCCTGAACCAGGTCTGATTTGTATTCTTCTGTCTCTCGGATTCAGGCTCTTCCTTATCCTATGTGGTATGCCACCCTTCTCCGGTAGGTCGGAGGATCTGTGCACTGGAGCTGTAAAAAAAAGTGTGGTATAGTGAGGACTTCCAGGAGTCTTGCTGGCCTTTTTTATGTGGGTGGGTCTGTTTATAGACAACATCTCACTCACGGTTTTAGGAAAAACCTTAGAGGGTTCTAGACTAATATATCAGAGGGAGAGGTATTCTGGAAAATGTGAAGAACTTTCTAGGGCCACGGCCTAATTGAAGACAAAGGGCTGATTTTTGTAACCTTGATTTAAGATCTGCCCTGATTCATTTTATGTCGGAAGACTGCTCCGTTAATTGAAGTTTGGAGTTATTTTAAGGGAGTTTGTCCTTTCTGCAGGCATGTTAAAAAAAATTGGGGAGGGAGGGCTGTATAGTTTTGCCGAACCTTGTTAAGTTTTGGACAGTTTTCCTCCTGAAAGGATAATGCATTTATTTGCAGTGCTTTGCCCTGGGAGAGCCACATGGATTAAAAACAAACAAAAACAAAAACAAAAAAAACTTATACATGCTTTAAATTTGCTCAGTTTATATTTTTCTTTGAATTTCTTGCGCCTAAACTTTTGTAGTTCCCATGGATCTGAGAAGAAAGCATTTTTCACTATAGTGTGTTAGAAAGTCCTATTGACTGTTTTACTTGAATCACTGTGTTTATTACAAGAACATCATATTCAACCAGTTAAGTGTCTTTAAACTTGTTTTGGGTAAGGCTAGGATTGGGGAGCTGCTCTGAATCTGATGTTTGGAAAAGCTTGAGAGTGACCGTGTACATCCATTTCTTAGGAACAGTCAAGGGAACTGTTGTTCCTGTCGTAGGGCCTGGTAGATTTAAACTTTTAAAGTCTTTAAAAATGAAAATGACCTTGAGAATGTTTCTTCCTCTACCCCCTGCCCTTCTTCAGTCTGGGTCGGTCAGGTTCGGGAAGTATTTGGAAAGAGCAAACCTAACCCATGTGCCAATGACAACCCTGCTTGCATATAGGACTTGTAACTTACTTTTATTTATTGGCCATACATAAGTAATTACAGAGTTTCTAATTATGTGGTTCATTTAGCCTATGCAGATCACAAAGAGTAAATGGAAAGGAACAAAGTAAAGCAAAATTAGGGCCAGAAATCTGTAAATTCGGTGTTTGATTAAGACAAAAATGATTGCCAATTGTTCCTTGGACTCATTCCTTTTGCAGAAGCAATTTTCAGGACAGTGCACGCCAGGAAAAAAAAAAAAAATTGCTTTCCCTATCTCCTTGGATGAAGTGAACTAGCTTGCCACCAAATTAAATTTTGAAACTTCTTTTTGTCTTAGCCAACCGATTGTGGCTCTTTACATTTCTGTATATTAAAAGTGTTGAACTTGTAATATTCAAAATCTCTGTCCTCTGAAGTTGTTAAAAGTTTTGGTGGTATTTTAACCTGCTTTTCCACCCCCTCCCCTCCCTTCTGTCTCTTAAGATAAAGTTTAGGATTTTTCTTCCAGCAGGTGGCTTGAAATGGATTCTTTTATTTTTTTCAGCAGGTCTCAGGAAACCAAGCGAGGATCGCACAGCATTTCTGTGTGTCTGCATTGCTTCGCTAGGCAGGGGATTTGGACTCAGGCCTTTGACATTTTAGCTTCTAGTGCACCGGCTTGCTAAACTTGTTTTTAAAATAGCCCTGATTTTTAAAAAGGAGCATCTCAGACCTATTTCATTGGACATAATAAGGCCAGCAGAGATAATAGTTCCAGGAATAAAATCTGACTGACCTGATTTTTTTTTTTTTTTTTTTTTTTAATTAAACCACATAGGAGTTAATTTAAGGCCTCAATCCTTGCACTCTTTTGACTTCCAGGGGCAAGTTTTCTTACACAGGCTTAACGGGCACCCGTCCTTACTGGGAATGTTGAAAACCTTCCTTTGAATGGTCAGGAGAGAAGGAAATCATTATGGCTAAGCTCTTGGAACAAAAGCCATTATTTATGATAGCAAACCCAAGTAAATGGGACAAAAGGCTTTCAAACACAAGACTTAACTTGAAAAAAGCTCTGTCTTTCCTTAGCTGTTTTAAGCTTGGCCTTTTGCTATTATTCATTCTGGGTTGAGGTTCGGAAATGTAGAAATTCTGTGTGTGTGCCGTGGGTGTGGGCGTGGGTCTGTTCTCCCCTACCCTATCGTCATCTCCACCTGAGTTTTTATTTCTAACTTAGGGTCATGTGTTTCTCAGGAAAATCTAAAGACTTTATAGAAGCATCAGTTACATCTGATTGGTTATTTTGTGAACATTTTTTTTTTAAAGCTGGCATAGGGATCTAAAGCATTTGACAGTTTGAAACAGCTAATTTTAACAGAAACACCTGTTTTTCGGAATGAATGTGACTATGGTAACGTGCAGATCAAGCAGAGGATTTGAGGAATGTCTGCCACAGCCCTTTCTGGGTTCTACTTGGTACAGAGCTCAGAGTCAGGGAAGAAATCTGTAGCCTTCCCTGCACTTTCCACCCAGGGCTGTACCTTGGTCCTCTGGTGCCCAGCACCATCTCTGGGTGTCCAAGGTGGACACAGACATGTGTGTGCCCTCCTGGCACGTTCTTGATTAAAAACTTTTTTTTTTCTTTTTTTGGTATGAGTATGTGTGAAGTGAATTGGCCTGTTTTACCTAAGTTGGGTCTTATTTTTTAGGGTCCTATGGACAGGTGAGTTGTCTTTCCACTTTAGCATTAGAAGGCTCAAAGACGGACTGCCCAGATAATATAGGGAAAAAAGTGTGATACTAGTGTCCTTGATAGGGATTGATTTCACTTAACAGGACAGCAGTTTAGGTCAAGGGCTGCCATGCCTGGGACATGCGTAATTGTTCTTGAAATGAATGTACATACAAGATCCCTGCAGCAAGTATACATATGCAAGTAGTAAAACTGTTTCTGCAAGTCAAAGTTAGAATGGCCATTCATTCAGAGAATACTTCTTGGGAACCAACTGTGTGTGCCAGGCAGCGTGCTGGGTGATGTGAGACATGGTGAGACATGGTGAGACATGGTGCCTCCTCCTGCATAGACGGTGGGTTCCTCCAGGCCATACCAAGGGACTGGCAATGCTATTATCAGCATTATTCTGGGCCCTGCCTCAGGCCTGATCAATGAGAAACTCTGGGGGGTGGAGCAGTCTGAATTTTGTGAAGCTAGATGATCCTTATGCATGCCCAACCTGGAGAACCATGCTGGTCTGCAGAGCCTGCTGGTTTCCTTTTCTTCCTTGCTGACTCCGTGAGACCCAAGTGCTTCTGTATCAGGAGGCAGCAGTGTTTCTGCAAGTTTCTTGTTTGCTCAGGTTTTTTTTTTTTTTCTTCCTTTTTTTCCTGGATATTTTGAGCCCTTTTCTTCAGATAGAGAAGATAATTTAGTCTTTCCTGCCAATGTGGAGCTGGCAGAGTTTTCTTTTGCTGTGTGTATCTGGATGTGTTTACAGGGATAGAGTTCTCCCCCTCCTCCAACCCCCTTTGAGATGAACTGAAGTCATAGAATAGTAAACTAGCAAATGGGCTTTCTGTGTTCTTGCATATTGTTGCCTCTTGTCCTAGAAAACTGGGACTGGCAGACACCCTAATTAAAAATCAACCCTTTAGCTCTTGGCTGCCCAAGAAAGAGCACTTTGCTACTGAGTTTAAAGTACTCTATTCAGAACCAAATGAAGCATTCAGACTTAACTCCAAAGCTCATGTTAGAGATGACCAAGTCGGTGATATATTAGGGAACCATGTCCTTTAAGAACAATCATACACCAAGAATTGGGATGATCTTTCAGAGCTTCCCTCCTCATGAGGTTGGTCCCGGGAGCTGGCATTGGCATCACCCAGGAACAGCGTGGGGGGAAGAGTCTTGGCCCTACCCCATACCTGCCTGATTAGAATCTGCTCTTTGGCAAGATCTCCAGGTGATTTCTGGGCACATTAACTTTGAGAAGCACTGTTACAGGAGACAAATGTAGTGGCCAGGGGTGAACTACAGCCTTACTCTTCATTGTGTGAATGTTCATTTAGGTCTTTGTGTTTTGTTTTTTTTTTTTTTTTTTTTAAGATTTTAGTTATTTATTAATGAGAGACACAGAGAGAGAGAGAGATAGAGAGAGGCAGAGACACAGGCAGAGAGAGAAGCAGGCTCTATGCAGCAGCCTGACGTGGGACTCAATCCCGGGTCCTTGGGATCATACCCTGGACTGAAGGCGGCACTAAACAGCTGAGCCACCCGGGCTGCCCAGGTCTTTGTGGTTTTTAAAGCATGTTTTCCTGTGTTAAGTAATTGGTTCCTTGGAGCAGTCCTGGGAGGTAGGCAGGTCTTACTGTGCATGTCATCTAAACATTTGTACTTCTGTTCTCCCATTATAAAAGTTAAATATTGTGAGTTCCCATGATATGTAAGGCCTATGATGAGCTCTGTAGATATACTACTACATGAGGTCATGGGGAGTATGATCTAAAACCTCCGTGTTAAAGTCCATTTCCCCTAATGATCTTGCCTTTACCCTTCCCTTAATCTGGCACAGAAGATACATGGCGATATGCTCAAGGATGTCTCAAAGAGCATAGCCCCGTCTCTTCCTCTGTGTGACGCACCTGCCCAAGCTCCCTGTAATACTGCGTGTCTTAAGTTCTTAAAACCACAATGTCAGTCAAACATTTCAGGCTTCAGGGAGGAATTTGAATGCTAATTTAGATTTGCTAGCATAATTTAAAAATGAATCTACTTGCTGATGTTAAGCTCTTAAGTATTCATAACTACATGTACCCAGGATGATGCAGAAGTGGGGCACAGAGAGGGAATTTTTAAAATCCTGTGTTTCAGAAGAGAAATGGATATGCTCTGCACTCAGGGTTACTGAGCATGCTGCCCTGAACCCTTCTGAAATTTTAGCGCATCAACCTTAAGTGTTAATGGTTTCTGACTTTGTTTGCATTTGCCTGGACTTCAGATGGGACTCAAGATACTGACCAAGTGAAACATCACTAATTAATTGCCTTAAAATCACTAATTAATTGCCTCATCAGTCACTTTTTTAAAAAGAGCTTTTTATCTTAAATAAACCCTATCCCCAACATAGGGCTCGAATTCAGACACTGAGATCAAGAGTCTCAGGCTCTGCCGACTGAGCCAGTCAGATGCCCCATCAGTCAACTTCTTAGGAGATCCAGACTGATGTCAAACCTCCAGAAATTTGAGATACATTGTAGGGAATCTGGTCCATTCAGTGCTTACTGATACTCAGTTCCATTTCAATTTGGCTTTTTTTTTTTTTTTTTTTTGATGACCATCAGCTTCCTGTTCTAAAATTAACTGGCAAGTCATTTGAATACCTCCCTTTGGATAGGATTTTGGTATAAAGATTTTCCTAAAAGGTACTTTGGAGGCTAGGTTTTACTTGAACATTCTTCTATAAGTTCCATGATAAAGATAGGTATGACTTCTAAAAGTATAAGTATGATTCTGGTTTTATCACTTGGAATTTAATTTTTAAGGTGTGTGGGCATTTCATGTTAGTAATGGTATGGAAAATTGGCCGTTGGACTGATAAGACCAACTGATAGTTCACCTATCTCGATGATGGGCTCACTACCACCCAACAGCTTCCATGATAGCATCTCTTTAAGTGAAGTCTGTGTTGTGGGCATCAGTGATATGTGGCTAGTGACCAGGGAAAGTCCCACAGAGATGGCTTTAAATACAATCTGGCTCAGCCACCATATCTTTGAGAATTTAAGACAAAAATAGGAGCTTTTCTACCAATACTACCCATATGACTGAAGTGGAGCTGTGGACTGAACAGATATGTCATAATTTTGAAGAGGCATCCTTTTAGGTAGCTCAAGCATTCCACTTATTTTTCTTTAAGATTTTATTTATTTATTCATGAGAAACAGAGAGAGAGGGGTGGTGGTGGGGGGGCAGTGACACAGGCAGAGGGAGAAGCAGGCCCCATGCAGGGAGCCCGACATGGAATTTGATCCTGGGTCTCCGGGATCATGCCCTGGGCCGAAGGCTGCACTAAACTGCTGAGCCACCCAGGCTGCCCCAAACATTCCACTTCCAACATCTTGTTCTGAAACTCAACCCAAAGTTTCTTGCCCACTAGGGTTTCTGGGAACACTGGCAATTCTCGACTTCACTAGGACTTCTTTATCCTGGGCAGTCAGAGAACACCTGATAGAGCCACTTTAATAACATGAGACCCCTGTCACAGAGTTAAGTCTAGAACAGTGTCAGGTTTGGCAAGTCTGATGGTAAAACATTTCTAATTTAGCAAACATTTACTAGGCATCTGGGACAGTATTAGGCATGCTCTTTATATCAGCTTATTTAGGAGGAATAACTCAGAGCCACAGGGATATTATTAGCAACAATCCTAGAAGCCCACCCTTCGTTGTCCTCAAAATCAATTTGAGATACAGTCTTCTGATAGAGATATTTTCTGAGTACACAATCCTTTTGTGTTACATCTGTATAACTTTTCAAAAAATCCAGGTCTGGTAAAGTGTGGCTTTCAGAGAGCTCACTAAATGACAGGAGGAGTAAGTGGCCACCACCACGACTTGCCAGAGCTCCTTCCCCTTTAGTTATTATAAATGGATTTAGGGTCACAGGAGCTGATTCCTTCTTGAACATACAAGCATTATTCACTTGAAATGCCACGGGAAAAGGTCTTCAATATATATGGAAAATGAGTCTGTTTGATATTTTCCCATGTAATCGTGCCCATGAAATTCCACATGGTGTCAACTTGTATGGATTGTCAGATCTGAGGGCCGAGAGAGACTGGATGCTTCTATCATCTTCATAGTTTGAGAAGTGAGAGTTCATTTAGACCTTCTGAAGGACCTCCTGGTTGCCTGACCCAAATTATTCCTTCTACATTTTTCTGGCTCATTGTTCTCTGTCTGAGAAGGGAATGGGTCCCAAGCGCCATACAGAGTACAGGGCATTACTTGTACTTCCTGGGGACGTCGAGATATCGGGAACCTCAATATGGATTCTCCAGCAGTTTCCAACAGACATTTTTCCTAAGGCTGGTTCTGTACTAGGAGCGGGACTGTGAAGACGACCTTCGACTATAGTGCAGATAGAATAAATGAAGAGAAACAAGGATAAGCACCATAATTTGTGTGCATAAGAATGCTCTAGTCTGGGTCTTTGGCTCTTTGGGATCTTGTAGTTCCTAGATATTATCAAACTGGATCTATACTTTTGGTGACCAGGGGAGATGTTGGTATCAGGACTGGTCTTTCCTACTGTTAGTGCCAGGTGACTGTGTATATATAATTCAACTAGGGGTTTCACTGAATTTATTTTCTATGTAGCTGGAGGATAGTATTCAGTTAGAGATTGCAGGTGCCTTAAAGAGTAGGCTTTATTCTAAGGCCCAGGGATCATTTTCTTTTTGCTTATTAATTTTGTGTAGTGTTGATGCAGGGCATAGGGCTATGACTAGACTGAGTCTACCCTCCAGGAAGCAGAACAGTTCCCCCACCAGCCTGCATCCCCCCCCCCCCCCCCCCCCCCCCCCCCCCCCGCCAGCATTTAGGTTGCTGGCCTGGCCTTGGATCAGGAGCCCTGGGTGGGACTGGTGAGGACAGCTTGCCTGCACAGGGCTTCTGGGCCGGGCTGCCCGATTCTGGGGATCACCAGGAATGGAGCTGGGACACCCAAAGATCTGCGTGGTGGGAGTACAGGCTGGCCAATAGGCTGGGTGCTTTCCAAGGCAAGAACTGGATTATTCTGTCCGTTCGTTTGTTTGTTTGTTTTTCATCGCTGTCATCTCTAACAGGTGGCCCGCATGCCCGATAAATGTTTTTTATAGAGAAAGAAAGCAATAGCTGGCATTTTTTCAGCCCCTCATATGTATGGTAGGAACTTTACATTGTGTCCTAGTCTTTGAAGCAACCCTTCAGGATAGGAAGAGTGTTCCCATTGTATAGCTGAGGATACTTAACTGCAACCAGCCACCCTGGGTCACCAAACAGCAAGCAGTGGCATAAAGATGAGAATCAGGGTCTGTCTGATGGAGCTCGGCATCCTTAGCCACTTGACTACAGAGGATGAACAAATTCTAGGATGGAATGTGTCTGCTGTTTGAGGTTGAAATGCTCTCCAAACCTGTTATTTAACCTGACTCATCTGGCAGTTTTTGTGGGTTTCCTCTTGAACCTCACATGAGCCATTAGACTGAGCCTCTCCTGGACTATTTTCACAGGGCCCCCGATACCCACAGTTCCCTTGTAGAGTCTCAGGCAGAGTTGATCACATGGATGGGTGGTTTTCTACCTGCTGTGTGATCCTGGTATCCATGAGGATGCTTGAGGAAGCTCGATCTCTAGTTTGTCAATAATCTTCACCCAGACTTCTAAAATGCAAACACCTTTGTTATTTGCTCAGTGTCAACGTCCATGGCTGCCCCACTCCCTTTAGGATAAAAGCCAGATTCCCGGATGGAGGCATTTCCAGCTGGTCCGGTGTTTCACAGCTCTCTGCAAACTACATTCTGGCCGAAGTCACACCTGCAGATCTCCCTCTATTGTCACGCTCTCACTTGACCTCTGAGCTTTTGCACAGGGTATCCCTTGGACCACTCCTCCTGTACCCTGCTTCTCCCCCTCTGCTCCTGACTCCTCAGCCTGGTGACAGCTTCTTCTGCGGGTCCCTAGATTACTTAGTACTTCCCTTCTAGTAGTATTTATCATGTTTGAACTCTCTGTTTACTTATCCACGGACCCCATCTATATCATTATTGGGTGGTAGGGGCCTCTTTTTGTCTCCGGTGACTAATGCAGTTGCCTAACATACTGTAAGTCCCAATAAACATCTCTGCGTGAACAAATGTAGTGTTCATGTTACCACGTTCTCTCAAATTCTCCTTCCTAGGACCTTTAGCACGTGTTCCTCACTCCTGGCTGCCCTGTACAGATCTAGCCGGGGTCCTTACCGATCTTCACCCAGATGGGGCTCCATCACGAGACACCCTGGCTGCAGCCTGCATCACATGCCCAAATCAGGCCTACTTTCATCTTCCTCCTACCTCTACCTTTGGTATAGCAAATTTAGGCCAGAAATTGCAATTTCAAGCAGTTAGTATTTCAATATGTGAATTGAGTTCCAATAGTATGTCTCTGGACTGGGCACACCAGGCCTTGATCAGGCAGGCTATGGCCTTCACATCCGACTGTCCCTACTCCAGTGGCTGCTCCAGCCTGGTGCTGCTCCAGCCTGGTGGACCTCCTTGCTCTGCACGTGGCTCTTGTTGGCCTCTAGGTGAATGTCTTTCTCATCAGCCCCAACAACTGTTAACTCCTTGAGCCCAAATAGCTTAGAGAGTCCTAAGCCTGGGGCTGTTCTGACACATCTGTTTCTTTGAAGACCTTCTAGAAATTTGGGTGGATTCCAAGGGGTTATTTGAAGGGCTCTAGGGCTACCAAACTTTCTTCTTTCAGCTGCTCTCAGTTCCTTGGGGCATCCGCGGCAGGACTGGAGGGTGATTTGGTGGCGATTCCCAACCACCTCCTGGGGTTGGTGCTGGGCCCAGCTGGCCTGTGGAGACCATGCACCACCCCAGGAAGGGAGGCTTTTTCCCACAAGCTGACTTAGAACCATACTCCCCGGGGAGCCCTTGAAGCCGGCGTGAGAATTGACTGAGGGAGCGAGTCCTGGCTTTCAATCCCATAATTGTTATAATGCAAAAATTACTCATGACTTTCCATAATCAGGTTTGGGTTGTAATAGAGTGCTTGAGCCTGAGCTCTGGGCTGAGCGGGCCCAGGCTCCTGTGAGTGGAGGAAAGAAGCCTCAGCCTCGGGGAAGAGAAAGGGGCGCTCTGCCAAAATCACTGGGAGCAGGGAGAGCGAAAAGCCTCCAAGGCCCCAGCTTCCAGCAAATGGGCACTTGGGCCTTTGGGCTTAATTTCCATTTTAACTCTACAGTTGGAATAGTTTCATTAAATTTGTTTTCCTTTCTTTCTTTTTTCTTTTTCTTGCCTTTGATTGTTGACACTACCTAAAAATATAAGATTATGGTTATCTTATCAAATTAAAGGAATTGTTTTAAACAAAGGCATTATATCTACTTAATTATTTAACTTTCCTTCCAGCACCGACATTCCGGTTTTTTCATTGCAGAGTCACAAGCAGATAGAGTTTCCATGGCCACGGTGAATTGCCACAACAAGTTCCACAAAAACCGAAACAAGTTGCTCATGGCCCCTTCTGCTGATGTGACAGGGAGCTGGGGAGTGTGGGTCGGGGCTGGGCGCACCAGGGCATGGCTGGATGCCTTGCTTGGTCTCCAAGTGACCTGGCTTCTCTCACACGGTGATTTTCAATTTTGAAAGAAATGCTAGATGAAAAGAATCATGATTTTAGCAGCACCTCTAAACACATCCAATAACTTGCTTTGGGGCTCAGAGACACAGTGGAGAGTCCTGTTCCCCTGGGACAAGGAGGGATCACCACTCGACGGGTAAGAATGCAGGTGTGAGAGGTGGAATCTGGCCTCTTGTCTTTGCACCTTCCTGCCCTCTCCCCAGATACTCCCTGTCTGAGGATGCCTGCATCCTAACTCTTAAGAGATTAGCTCAGCAGCTGGAGACAGCTCACCGACCTCTCAGAACAATGTCCCCAAAGGGGAGTGCTATCTCCACTCCCTGCCTCACCAGTGCATCCTCCTAAATGTGCCAGGAGCCAATCCACTGTTCCCAGAAACCTTCTCTGCAGCCACGCATGGATCATACAAAAGGAAGACCTACTCTTGAGCTCAAAGAAAAATTAATACTCATAGAGCATAACTTGCATTTCAGTAGCCCAGTCCTGCAAGGCTCAGAGGAACACAGCCGAGGTAGCGTTTTCTGGGGCAAAACATATTGGAACAGAAATCTAGACTCAGTGCCAGCTGAGTTGCTCAGCTGGCATCGCTCTGCCCTTTGGACTAGTAACCTTGTCCCAGAGCATTGATTTCAGGCCTTGCCCGCCCCAAAAGGGAGGATGTCCTAGTTGGTTCCCAGGCAATCCGCCAGCTCATAACTGAATGTGACAAAAATTATGGAGATTGTACTTGGCTACTTGTCCCTTAGGAGAGAAGCACTTTGGCCCTTTGAATGGTGGTGGGGTTGTCCTGGGGGAAGGGTGGGTCAGGCTGGCCATGACTTCTGTCTTTTTAACTAGGGCTTTGTTACGGACACTCTTAACCACCTGCTCTGGCCTGTCATTGTGTCCAGGATGGTGGCTGGGGAAACATGTGACTTACACTGTAGACAGGAGGCGCTAAGCCTCCCCACCTACCTGGACCTGATTTCCTGGGAGAAGTGGGACAGTTTGTGAGTTGTAACAATTTGATGCTGACAGTTAAAGCAGTGCTTAGAAGTTTCAAGTTCTGGTACATTTTGGAAGGCTTTTGGTATTACATAATGTCCTGGGGAATAGAGAGTTGGCTTTAATTGTCACCTAGATCAGTGGCTTGGGGATGCTGGCTGGGGACCAGAAACTGTGACAAACATTTCACCAGTCAGAGCAAAAGGGAGAAAGGGGACTGTGAGATGTAAGGTCACTACCAGGACCTTCGTGGGCTTTCTTTATTCTGAGATTAGGTCCTTCTTCCTTCTTTCTTGGTAAAATGTCATCTTATAAAAATAATGGTATTAGCTGGTAGTCGTCATAATTCTTAAAAGTATTGTTAGTTGCAAAATTAGTCTTTCATCTTATCTTGGTCCTCCCGACATCAAAAAAAAAAAAAAAAAAAAAAAGATTGTGTACTCAAAAATATCAAAGTCTGAGAGCCACTGTCCTTGCCTGCCCGTGAAATATTTTCAGTCCTATGGTTCCTCTTTTGCAATGTGTTTGAGTTAGTGCAATTGTATTTGGAAAAGAAGATGTAAAAATACTTCTAAAGGGGAATCCAAAGAGGCATTTCTGAAGAGCATGACATACCTTGTTATAATGTATCTTTTTATAATTTTATTAAGAAGCCTATCTTCAATGAAGCAAGTTGAGTTATACAATAGTGTTACTCAAGGCCAAGAGAACCAATTGAGGAAGTCTTTTAATTGCCTGGAGAGGGCTGGCTTATTAGACACAACTTGGGACCTACCCTCAGAGTTTCTGAATCAGTGGGTCTGGGATGGGGTCTGAAAATGTATACTTCTAACCAGTTCCAAGTTGATGCTGCTGCTGCTGGTTGGGTTGACACTTTGAGAACCCCTGGAGCAGGACCCTCATTCTCAACCTTGACTGTGCATTGGATTCACTGATGCTTTGGGTCCTACACCCAGAGATTCTGATTTAACTGCCTGACATACTTCAGGCACTGGGGTTCTTTTTTTTAAAAAATATTTTATTTAAATTCAATTTGCCAACATACAGTATAACACCCAGTGCTCATCTCATCATCCAGGCACTGGGATTCTTAAAACAGGCAAGGTCTCAAGACGTCGGCAAAATTTGAGAAACACTGAACAAGGTAACGGTTTTAACTCTGGGAATCTTAGTGATCTTGTCACAAAAGCTCATTTCTCCTGCTACATGTCCAGCATAAAAGACGGGCAGAGCAGAGTGCTCTGGTCCAGGCTGGTGCAGTCTACACCATCTGAAATGCATGATTTCTGTGCCTGCAGCAAGGAAAGAGCTAGTCTGCTGGTTTTTCATGGATTCAGCCTAGAGATGACACAAAGTGCTCCATGCCACTGGTAATTGGTCAGAAGTAATCATGTGCCCTAATTGTAGGGGAGCTGGGGATATTGACAAGCACGTAGCACTTGGGAAGCAGTAAATTTCTCTGTCACAATGATAATTCCCTGGTACCCTGAGATCTTCTATGGACCTAAGCACATGTTCTTTTAAAAACCGGCTTCTCAATTGTTACTTTTAGAGTGACTTTTTTTTCTGTCATAAAATGCTTACCCACTGTAGATAATTTAGAAGACACCAAAGGTTTTAAGGAAAAGAAATCCCTCTACAACCCATTTCCTAGAGGTAACTACCCTTGAATTTCTGGCATGTATCCTTCCAAGTACTTTTTTCCATACGTATTCTCTAACACAGTTCATCATTAGAAAAAATAATTTTGTAATCTGATTTTTTTAACTTAACATTCCCCCATTTTGTTAACATTAATTAAAATGTTATTAAAATACAATTTGATACCATTGCATAAATATACTACACTGTAACTGGTCATTCCCTCATAGTTAGACATTTTACTGGTTTGTTGTCAATACTTTAATATATATTTTTTTAAATTTATTTATTCATGAGAGACACACAGAGAGAGGCAGAGACATAGGCAGAGGGAGAGGCAGGTTCCTTGGGGAGCCCAATACAGGACTTGATCCCTGGGCCCCAGGATCATGCCCTGAGCCAAAGGCAGATGCTCAACCACGAAGCCATCCAGGCACCCCATCAATACTTTATTTTTATAAGTAGTATCTGCATGGATGTCTTTGTGAATGACTTTTTTCCCCTCCACATTTCTGATCACCTACTTGGATGGATTTGTAGAAAGAGGCGAACAGTTTTTATTTTAAGCTCTCCATTATTGTACAGAAAGTGTCTCTATGCTTAGCAACACGCATACAGGGAGTCCAACATGCATACAGTGGAGAAATTATGGAACTGGGTTCCTGCCTTCAAGTAGCTCAGAGTCTAGTTGGGGAATAAGGTAGAAACAGAAATAGCTCTATCCTCAAAGAGAAAGACAACTAGAGTTATCTCTGCGAGTGGTTTCCAACATACCTTCCTGGCTTTGGACTCCTCAGAGGAAAACTGAGTGCTCCCTGGGACCCAGAGGCAAAAGACTTTGATCTGAGCTTGCCTTCACCCTGCCCTGTGACCTTGGGCAAGTTGTCCTGGTGAGGCCTTAGTTTTCTCATCTTGAAATGAGGTCATTGGATTAGGTTGTTTCTAGTGGTGCCATTCTGTGTCCTTTAAATAGTTGGAGGGTGTGGGTCAGCATGAGTGTATGCTTTCCTTTTTTAAGTGTCTAATTACGTCCAACAATCTGGGACAGTTTCCGTGGAATTTGCTGGTAGGCAGTGAGGCAGCCCTGTCCACTTCTGCCCTCGCACTCCAAGACGACACCTCCATACAAATCAAATTATTGATGAAGGAGCAGGGTCCAGGCTTACAGCAAAGGAGGAACTTTTTAAGGGGTACGAAAGGCATATTAGTGGTAACAATATAACTCTAACCAGCTACATGTGGCTGGAGCTACATCTCCAAACTCATGACATGCGTGATTTCATTTAAACCTTTTAAAGCTCTGGGAGGTAAGGGTTTTTATTCCCACTTTACAGATGAGGAACTGGAAGTTCAGAGAGGGAACATTCACTGCTTCAGGGTGTTGTCCCAGGGAAATGAGGTCATAGCCAAAATGCAAAGAAAAGCAAAATAAGCTAATTCTTGCCTTTTGAGTCTGAAGGCTGAGGTCAAGGTCGACTAAGGGCATTTTATGAGGCTTCTTTATTTTTTTTTTTAAGTTTCTATTTAAATTCAATTTGCCAAGAAGGATCATTGTGATAATAAGAGCTTTTAATGTTAGCTGCCATGTTTCTAAGGTAAGAGCTTCCCCTCACCCATCTTTTTTTTTTTTTAAAGATTTTATTTATTTATTTGATAGAGAATGAGAGAGAGAGAGAGAGAGAGAGAGAGCAGAAGCAGAAGGAGCAGAAGGCAGAGGGAGAGGGAGACACAGACTTCTCACTGAGCAGAGAGCCGGATGTGGGGCTTGATCCCAGTACCCCAGGATCATGACCTGAGCCAAAGGCAGATACTTAACCAACCGAGCATCCCAGGTGCCCCATCCTTCACCCATCCTAACTCCAGGGCATTTGGCTCCTGTCACAAACTTGCAACTTTTCCCCAGTGCAGGCTTGTGTTTCACAGGGATGCTTTAACATGAACCAAATAAGGCCTCAACCCACAAAACAGTTAAACCTGGTGGTTTGGAGTCTCATGTGCATTTTACCAAAGAAATGTACTTGGGATCCTTGGGCAACCCCCACATGTGACTGGGCTGTGGTGGAGGAACCCTCCCCTGTGTTGGCAGCAAAGGACTCTGGACGTGGCCCATTGTCGGGAGGAATAGTGACTCTGGCCAGGCCTTGAGTTTGGAAATGGAAGAAATTTGTCTTTGGCATCATCGTCATTGTAATTCAGCATCCTGGTCCCGGGTTCCCTAATTTCTTAACCACCGACACATACGTGATGCTTACTACATTCCAGGCTCAGTTCCAAGCATCTCATCTTCATGATGTAACCTTATTCTCATCATCCCCATTTTACAGCTGGGGAAACTGGGACCCAAAGAGGTGAAAGGGCTTTCCCAAGGTCCTAGCTGCTAAGTGATGAGAGTTCGATTGGAGCCTGGACGGTGTAGTTCCGGAGTCCATGATCTGAAGGAGGCCTCTCAGGGAAGGCCCTGAGTGGCCCAGGCCGACCCACCCTGAGTGCTCCGGAATTAACTGCATCCTCCAACTCCCGATCAAACCCTGAGCCCCTTATCGTGGCAGACTGCAAATTAATCGATAATGAATGAGTCCAGCAGATGCTTCCTCTTCACAGGAGAGCTTCTATCGAAAAAGACAATGCTGGATGCCCAGTAGATTAGTAGAATTCCAGTTAATGAGGGCGTGTGAAGGGAGGGAGTTTTAGGAGGAGACCAATCCCATCCAGGAGTCTGCCGCTTGGGCCAGCTTCGCAGAAGACGCCTTGGTTAACATCTTCACTTTCACCTCCCACACTGTCTGCAAGGGTGTGGAGGAGCCAGGGAAGCAAAGCACCCCCAGGAGGCTTTGCATGTCGAGGGTTAATAAGCTAAAGGTGGCCGGGGATCCCATAAGCACGTAGGACGTACAGGACTGAGCTCCTGCTGTGTGCCAGCCACGTCGCGTAGTTCTCCACGCCGCCCTGTGAAGCTGCACGGGGTGATCGCGTCTTCAGGGGAGGCTGCAGGGCCTCGTGCACGGTCGCACGGCCGGAACATGACCCCAGCACTGCCTTGGCCCCCGCATGTGCATTCTGAGCAGCTTCATGGGCTTTTTCCTGGCTGCTGTCCTGGCCTGCCCTTAGGTTCTGAGGGGGGCCGTCTGTGCAGGGACAGAGATTCCCCGGACTCCTATTGTTCGCAGGCCGATTACTGCTCCCCTCTCTGCTGACTCGCTTCCTCCCCATCTCCGCGCTGCAGCGCCGAGCAGACTTTCCCTGGCCTCCCGGCAGCTGCCTTGCCAGCATTGCCTCATCCAGTCCCCAGTCCTGCAGCCGCCTGACCCCAGGGGACAGCCGAGCAGTGCCCGGCCCTGGGCCCGGCAGCCCAGGAACTGCCCGGGCCATGACTCTGGCTGGCTTTGGTTTTCTGGAAAAGTAGGCTTTTCTCAGAGAGGCTTCACCCAAGAGGAAGGACAACTAGGGCAGTGGAGCTTCAGCTGACCTTAAACCCTGTGATCTTCCCGCCTGTCATTCAGTAGTTCAGCGGGTGACTTAGCTTAGCTGGAGGAAGCGCTCCTGCTGTGTCATCCCTGGTAGTCTGTGCTGGTTTGCGTACTGCTGACCTGACCTTCTGTGTATGGTGAGGTTTCAGGACCAGATTGGGTATCTGATTGCATGAACAAAAGTTCAGGAGGTTTTCTCTCTAGTTCTTTTCAAGGGTCACACCCTGAGTAGTTTGGACGGGTAAGTACAGACGGCTGGTGCTAGGGGACGAGGCCAAGGTCAAGTTCTGCTGTGGGAAGGCTAAGGAAATCTGAGTTGGCCCTTCTGGGAAGGATGTGCCAGATGGAGGGGACCCAGCCTGTGTCTTCTGCTTGAGGGGGAGGGGAAGGGGAAGGGCAGGCAAAAACACAGCAGGGGCTGTGACAAGGACAGCGGACACCATGGGGCTGCAGAATAGCTGGGTTTTACCCTCCACGCGCTCTGGGGGCAGTGGTGTAGGAAGTGCAGGCTTGAGGAGCAAGGTGGTAAGGACAGCAAAGATGAGGCATGGTCTTGTTGGCAGGTCCTGGCTGGATGGAGCAGGGAGCCAAGTGAGGTGGCACTCAGGGGCTGAGGCCCAGGCCAGGAAAAGTGGCGAGGAAGCGGGAAGGGAGGGGACACTCAGGGGACTCCACAAAGACTGTGGGGGAGCCTGGTATGGGAAGGAGAATTCAGGCACCTTCCAGGTGAACTTTGAAGTAATTGGGACAAAAGAGGTTTTGATTTAGAGGGACATATTTGGCTTTTCTTGTTTATTTATTTATTTGTTTTATTTTTATTATTTTTTAAAGATCTTATTTATTTATTCATGAGAGACACAGACAGAGGCAGAGATATAGATAGAGGGAGAAGCAGGCTCCCTGCAGGGAGCGTGATGGGAGACTCGATCCCAGGACCCCAAGATCATGACCTGAGCCAAAGACAGACGCTCAACCACTGAACTACCCAGGTGTCCCTGGCTTTTTCTTTTTTAAAGCAAACTTTTCAGCCCAAATGCAACATGTAGACCTGAAAAGCGCACAGATGGTGAGGAGACCCCTTGATGACTCTTGGCACTGTGTACACAGATGTAACCATCACCCAGATCAAGAGATTGAGCCCAGCCAGCCCCTACACCCTTCCCTTTGTGTCCCCTTCCTCTCCCTCTCCGCATCTGCCAGGGATGTCCCCATTCAGACTTCCAAAGCCTCAGATTACTTTTTTCTTTCATTCACTATGTTATGAAATCTGTCCACACAGTTGCGTACAGTTAGAGTTCACTCACGCCCCCATGTTCTGCTCTATAAATACAGCACAATTCACTTACCCCATGTATTACTCAGTCATTTGAGTCATTTCCGACTCAGAGCGGTGGGAATCAGGGCTTCCGGGGGTATCCTTGGCTGCATCTATGTGGCCCATCGTGCATACACCTGTCTTGGGTGTGTACCCAGGAGAAGACCTGCAGGCTTGCAGGGCGTGCACATGTTCACTTTACACAGATGCTGCCAAACATGCGCTTGGGGTTTGGGAGGTTGGATTTCATGAAATAAGCTGGGGGCAGAGGTTCAAGCTGCAGCTCTTGCTAGATGAGACGCAGAGCTCAAATGTTGCCTCATGAAAGAAGGCAGTAGCAGCATCTGACCCGCTTGCTTTGTTCTGGGGCGCACATGGGAGCTGTCATGAGGGACTGTACCCTGTCCCAACCAAGAAAGGCCAGCAGTCATGTTAGGTTTCCCAGACTCTCAGCTAGCAGGGTATCCTAGGCCAGTTTTCTTTGCCCTTCCTCCCCCTCTTTTTGGAATATGGGCAGAATTTTTTTTTTTTTTTTACATTTTTGTTTTTCCTGAACACTTGGACTTACCCCTGGTTTTATGACATGTGTTCCATTGTACTAATCCATTCCTCACATTTCCATCTCTCAAAGCAATTCGCATAATTGCTGTAATTTTAACATTTTGGAAAGCATGCGGTGGGGACAGGATGCTGGGAGGTGGGGAGTTGACGGCCGGCCCATGGAAGTGCTCTCTGCTTGTCCCGTGCAGGGGGACCAAGAGCCGGGTGGGTGGTGCAGAACCAGCTCTGGAAGGATCAGGGGCCAGCAGGAGATGTCTTCTTTCTCTAGGGATGCTTTTGCCTGCAGACCAAAAAAGGAACTTTCAAGCTCCTTTTGCATCTTAGAAAAAAGGAAGGAGTTGTCTTCTGTACAAGTAAATACTTATGTAGCCCAGATGTTAGCTGGAGGCCTCCTTGCCTCACAAGAGCCATGTAAAATTAGCTCAAACCTCTACCAACTCCATGGTTCATGAAAATCAAACTCATTCCCCAAGATTGCCCCTATGTCCCAAGGGCCCTTGAGAATTCCCAGCATAAGCGCTCAGGGCCATGACATCCTCCATAGTTTTGGATCCAAAGTAGGTCTGGAGGCAGCATCCGCATTACCCAGGAGACTGCTAGCAATGTGGCCTTTCAGTTCCTACCCTCAAGTCCAGACCTACTGAATCAGAAACTGCATTTCCACAAGGTCCCTGGGTGAGTTGTGTACATGGTACAATTTGAGGAGCATAGCTACAGGAGAAAAGAAGGTTCTAGAGTCTAATGGATCTAGGTTCAAATCCATCCTCTGCTGTTTACTAGCTGGTGACCTTGAGCCTGACCTTGAGTCTCAGTATTGTTCTCTGTAAAATGATGATCACAGTCCCAAAGCGAGGGCACGTGGAAGCCAGCGGATTGCCAGTTGAGGAAACACCCAAAGGCTGCCTGGTACATGTAGGTCTTTCAGAAACATTCCCTTTCCTTCCCAGACTCACCCGGCCCAGGAGCAATGGGATGCGTCCATCCTCCCACTCACAAGTTTCCAGTGGAAATATTTTGGTATGTGGTCTCCGAGATGCCCTCTTTCCTGACTTCAGTAGGGTATGCATTTGGATCTTTCTGGAGACATGCAGGGCTGCTCACATGCTCCTACTTCCCCAGTTAGTTTGCCTGGTATATAAAGTTAGAGAAAGGACAGAGCTTTCCCCCCATAATGGATGGGAGATGGGTTAATTCTGGCACTTGCTTCATAATACGGATACAAGTAGCCTTACATCTGTTGTTGCTGTTTTGAAATATTCCAATGTTATGGTGTGTCATTGTCAGGCTGTGGGCCTATCCAGGGAGTAGTGCCTGAGGAGGAAGGGTGAAGCCTTAGAAATGACTGGTCTCTTGGTTCTACGCAACAGAAACCTAGTATGAGCTACCCAAAAGGGGGTTGGGTGCTGGTTGAAAAAGAGTTGAGTCAAAAAGCAGAGGAAGTGGGGCACTTGGGCAGCTCAATGGTTGAGTGTCTGCTTTCGGCTCAGGGCGTGATCCCGGAGTCCTGGGATTGAGTCCTGCATCGGGCTCTCTGCAGAGAGCCTGCTTCTCTGCCAATGTCTCTACCTCTCTCTGTGTGTCTCCAGTGAATAATAAATAAAATCTTAAAAAAAAAAAAAGCAGAGGGGATAGCAGCCCTCTGGGTAACCCAAATGTCAGAGCCCTGAATGCATGGGGACTGTGCTCTCCATCTTCCCACCCTGTGTTGTTCAGTATATTGGTTTCCTTTTAAACACCGAGCACTGGCTTTTTCCAAGAGGTGAGAAGCATGATGAGCACTCACAATCTGCGTGACTGGAACAGATCTTCTATATCTGTGCGTGAATAAATGAATACATGTGTCTATATTCATCTCTGTGTCTATCTATATCTATGACAATGTAAAGAAGTTCCTTAAAAAGAGTGAAACATGGCTGGCATATCAGCAGTGGTGCAGGGAATAGCCATTCCTTGGAGTGAAATCAGCTTGCGTGTCATCTTTTCATTTGGGATTTGATCTCAAGTGACCCAGGCTCAGGTGTCTCTCCATGGGCCATTAGGAAGCAGCCAGCCCCCAGTGAAAGGCAAGGAAACATCTGCAAATTCAGAGGTAGTGACCGTGCAGAATGAAGAGGTCAGTGGTGCAGAGTCGAGAGCCCCCAGGGGTGGCTGGAGAGGGAGGACTGGGGAGTGGGTCGTGACAACATGGGGGATCTAAAGTGACAAAATCAGGTGCCAGGACATGTCTTCTCTGGTCGGTGGGGGCAGGAGGGAAGTCTGTGGTCCCGCACCTCCAAGGGGACTTGATTTGGGAAGAGATAGGGAAGAGCTGAAATGTGAGGGGAGCTTCCAGAGCCCTTCTGATACCTGCACTTTTACTGAAATAAAATGCTAAATTTAGAGACTATCAATAACACTCAGCACACCTCCTATCAGCCGTGATAGGCGTTACGTAAGTAATTCTCATCTATTTTTCTTTCCTTGATAAAAACTTTTTGGAATCTCTCTGAAGCATGAACAACATGCCTGTAAATCCATTGTGTTTTACTGCGGAAAATACATATATTACACCACCCACTGGCCTGTCCCCAGACTCCATATGTGAGTGCCTAATATCTCTGTTTTTAAGATATGGGGTTGCTGAATTCTTTTTTTTTTTTTTTTTAAAGATTTTATTTATTCATGAGAGCCACACAGAGGCAGAGACATAGGCAGAGAGATAAGCAGGCTCCCTGTGGGGAGCCCAATGGGAAACTTGATCCCAGGACCCCGAATCATGCCCTGAGCTGAAGGCAGACGCTCAACCACTGAGCCACCCAGGCATCCCTGGGGTTGCTGAATTCCACCTGCCAGCTCTCACAATGCTCCAGAGACCTTACCAGGTCCTCCCTCCTGACGTGTATGTTCTGAGCACTCAGACTCAGGGCTTCTCACACTTGTATGGTGTGCCCCAGGCTCCTGGGATCTGGTTAAATGCAGATTCCCACCGGGGTGGGGCTGAGAGTCAGAGGGCACCAGGGCAGCAGGTGCAGTGGCTGTGCTCGGAGCAGCCGGGCAAGGCCCCTGGGTGATACCTACCTTTCCTTCCCCTGCCTCACATCTCCCAGCTCTTCTGCAGAAGCTGGCTCATCTCTGCCCTCTGCATCTCTCCTCTTTCTGTGCATGTTTGTCTCCTAGTTATCCCCAGCAGGCCTGTCTGGCTCAAATCAAATTTCCCTCAGGTTACCCAAAAGGGTGTTCAGGAATGAAGTCAGATTGGCTAGAGTTTCTCACCAAGGAATCTTGCCCATGGGATTAAGGGGTGAAGAAGGGAAAGGCTGGGATAATCAGAAAATTAGAAAATTAGAAAAGGAGATGGAGATGGTGTGACCGGGAGGGCCAGAGTGTCACCAAGGAGCCATACTGCTTAAGGACTGGGAGGGCCTGGAAGATGAGATGTCAATTGTGTGATTGTGACTCAGCCCATGGTAGGAGCTTGTGCTCACCCTTCCTGGGATCATTCCCCACTCACCACCCTGCATTTAGATGAAGCCACGGGGCACGTTCTGGTCATTGGCATGTGAGTAGCAGTGGCACACATCACTTCCTGCTATTGCCCTGATCCTCAAATGTCCTCTCCTCCTGCCCCATTGGTGAGAAGGCTGTGTGTTCCAGTGTGCAGAATAGAGTGACGAACCTCTGTCAGCCTGTTTTGCTGAGTCTTAATGGCTGAGTGAGCAAGAATTAAACCATTGCTTGTTGTTGCTTTCATACATGGGTGGTGTTTGTTATTGCAGCAAAAACTGGCTTGTCCTGACTCATACCTTTCACAGCGAGAGAGGAAAGGGAGGGGGTGTGGGGGAACCAGTGGGGCTACATGTGATCTCTCCCTCGGCACAAATTTAGATCATATATAGAAGGTGGAAGGAGGGTGACATGCAGAGGTGGAATTGGGGAGTAGAGGGGTGGGGGAAATGCTGAACTCATCAGATGGCAATTGGAAGGTCCCTTGCTTGAAGGAAATGATGTGAAATCACCAGGGGACAAAGAGGAAGCAAAATTGCTCAACTCCTACTTCAATTCCATTTTCTATGGTGAGGGGAATCATCTTTAATGTAAAACAGATGAAACAAATGGCATGCAAACTGACGTTTAGGGTATTAGACTCCAAGCTTGGTCTTTCCAGCATGTATCCAACACTGCCCTGGCACAGTGTTTGCTCAGGAGTGTTGAATGACTGAATGAACGGACATGATGGGTTAGGAAAAGAGGGTGTAGCCACAGTAATGGGATTCAAGTCTTTAGACTTGGATGAATTAAACTTCCAGGGCCCGAGAGGAAGTGCAGCTGTGAAAGCAGAAGCCATGTTAGTAATCTTCCAGAAATGAAGGGCAGTGGGAGAGGGAGGGGTCACGTTAGAAATTAGAAATGATCAATGTCACTACGAGTTCTTGTAACAAGGGGAAATGAAAGGGGGAGTCCAGAAACTCTCCGACAGCAAATGGATGTTAACTTCCAGCACATTTCTAGAACAGACTATGAAGTTGATAGCTGATGAACAACCAGAAACGGAAACAGATATTACCGGGGGTCTACATGTACTTGATTAGAATAGCTAATTTTTACTGGGCGGGGGGACCAAGTGCCAGTCAGGGTGCCCCATGGATGATCTCAACAGGTGCTCATCTTGGCCTGGCCAGGAGGGCACTTTGGGTGACCCATTTTGCTCTGAGGATGTGGACACCACAGGGTCCGATCTACAACCTGCACCAAGTCCAAGGACGGAGCTCTTTACCTGATGCTGCGCCTCTTCACGTGTCCAAACTGACCTGGTCTCTGTGGGCTCCCCGATGGGCAGAGGGGGCAGGGGAGAGAGGAGTAGAGCCTCCTCGTACGGCTGTGGGGACCAGCCTGGGTGCCGGCCTCCACCTGCCAGTTCAGGATGGACTCCGTACCTGTATGGAGAACCCATCTAGGTCAGGAGGGACAGGGTTTCAGAGCTGCTGGAATGGGAGGGAAAAGCTGGCCTCCCAGATTTGGCTGCAGCCCCTCTCTGGGAGAGAAAGGGAAGATATGTTCGCTTCAAACAGCCAATTTCCCTCTTATTGATCGTTGATGGTATTTCCTGCTCCGTAGACTTTTTACCCTTAAGTCAGGACTCCAGAGCTTCTTTGCCCATAGGAAGGGGAGGACGAACACCTGACAGTCCTTGGGGCCAATAGGCAGGGTAGGAAACCACTATCAAGCAGAAGCTGAGTGTAGAAAGCCCTTTGGGGGGTCAGAGGAGAAAAAGATGCATAGGACAGGATGATATTCGCGTTTCTGCCATGACCCCGGCACCCTTCTTGCCCCAAACACAGCCAGTCCTTGAGAGGGGCAGGTGGACAGGGTGCATGCAGAGGCCACCCAGGGTTTTGACAACCCCAGAGGGATGTTTGCAGCTTCCCAGGGCATGACTGGGAGAAATGCCAACCCCGTTAGGGCCCAGCGCTGGGGCTTCAAAGCCAACAACACACTAGAACCTGGCCATAGGTAACCTGGACAGTGTGGTGTTCCCGAGAGAAGCCCCCAAGCTGTTCTAAGCTTTAATCTCTCCAGAAGCACCAGTTCAACAAACTCACTCATTTCAAGTCCACTTATACTCCCTGCATTTGTGAATTTGGAACAATACCTTTTGGAAGAGGAAATTAAAGAAAAACAAACAAACAAAAATGATGGGTCCCTCCTGCAGAGAGTAAGCAATGGACCGCAACAGAAGATTAAAAAGGTATTGTTCCAAATCCACAAAACTCAATAGGTCTGAAAGAAACGCCAATCGTTAAAAATTCACATGACTTTCTGGTTAGGTTTGTAGCACAGAGTTACACTTCCCAGGCTTTGGGGACTCAGTCAGCCCCAAGTGCTAGGGACAAGGGCTGTTCTTAGCATTAGGGTGATTGGCAGAGAGGGAGGGAGGGGGGAGGGCGGGGTGGAGGGAGAGAGAGAGAGAGCGCCAGCAAACCAACAGAGGACTGAAATAGGAGAGCATCCAGAGTGAGGTGCCTATATTTATCCCTGTGGCCCTCTCCTGCCCCATTTTCACAGTTTTCTCTCCCTCTCGCCTCCTTTGCTCTTTGCCTGGAAATATCAAGAATGGGTGAGCTGAGGCTTCTCTCCAGAGGATTCTGTGCCAGAATGAAGCTTAGCTGAGGCCCCCCCCCGCCCCCCCCCCCCCCCCCCCGTCTGCCCCCGGGGCCTCCCTCTCGCCTGTCTTCCCTGGAGCTGTCCGTCTCCTTGCCAACACTTCAAGGTCTGGGTGCCTTCCTTCCCCTTTCCTTGCACAGAAGGAACTTGGCTCTTAACCCTGGAATGCATCATGTCTCCTCCGCCAGTGAGGCTTGAAAGCAGGGTGGGGCGGGGCAGGGATGGAGGAAGGGACACCTTCCCCCAAGCAGCATTTCCCTAAACTGTTGTTTGATGAATGTCTGTAGTTCTGAGTTGTGAAATTTGGATTTCCACAAACAAAGGTCATCACCTTCGTGTGTGGCATCCTATTTGCAATAATGGAGCACACTAAAAACTCTGAGATGATGTACAATAACAATCACCCTGTTTAACTTGGCTTTTCCCAGTTTCCCAGTGGGGCTTTTTTTTTTTTTTTTTTTTAACAGACTACCTATTAATATCTCATGGGATTCTAGTATTTTGTAGAACACAGTTTGGGGAAAGCAGTCCTGAATTACTCCTTCCAATCTGGAATTACAGGGTAGGATAAACTGCCCCTCCTGTCTTGCTGAAGGAGAGCTCATTTTGTTTGGAGGGTCAGGAGTGACACAAGATCAGACATCAGAGGGGCAGAGCAGCTAAAGGGGATTCAGGGCCAGGTTAGCAGGAGGACACACGGTGATCCCAGTGTGGTTCCCGGTTAATGCCTGCAAAGCTGTCAGATCCAGAACTCCCTGGGGCCCAGGGGCAGCTCTGGAGCTCCTGTAGGATCCTTTAGAGACCTGAGGTAGGGCCCAGGGACACCCTACTCCAGGGGCTTATGATACTCAAAGAGAATGTTCATGCTTGAAAAAAGGAAAGCAAAGACCACCAGCCCAAGGGGTATACATGGGTCCAGGAGTTAGAGGAGCAAAATAAAAAATAATCCACCATGTATGTATGCATGCATGCATGTGTGCACATATGTTCACATGTATGTGTGTATACATGTGTATGTGCATCAATGCATACATACATGTATGTATTGTATATGCATCTATCTACACGTGCATGAATGTATGCATGTGCATATACATTTATGCATGTGCATGCATGTACATATATGTGCAATAATGAATGTTTGCATGCACATATGTATGTATGTGTGCATGTCTGTGTTCACATGTGGACACCACCAGCCCAAGGGGGTATACACGGGCCCAGGAGTTAGAAGAGCAAAAGAAAAAATAATCCACCATGTGTATATGTATGCACATGTGTATATAGTTCACATGTATGTGTGAATGTGTGTATACATGTGCATTAATGTATGCGTACACGCATGTATTATACATATATGTGCATATGTTTGTATTGTATATGAATGCATGTACACTGCATGGATGTACGCATGCATACATACATTTAAGCATGTGTAGGTACATATATGCACAATAATGAATGTGTATACATGAATGTGCATATATGTGTGCACACATGTATGCATGCATGTGTTCACATGCATGTACACATGTACACACATACACGCATATGTGTGCACACATGTGTGCACACATACATGTATGTAGATAGTGCATGTGCATATGTGTATATGTAATATATATGTATGCAGTAATTATTTTTACAACATGCATCTTGTGTTTAAAGAATTATACTTTTACATTTGGAAAATTAAAAGTAATCTCAAAGACTACTCAACATTGAAATGATTTTGCTGCTCATTTTTAGCACTTTTAAACCATATCTTCCCCATTCTTGAGATCCCAATTTTGATTCATCCTCAAAATTTTGTATATGCCTGTCACTTTATTGTCTGTCTGCTTGGCATCTGGCTCTGTGGACACCAGCTTGAATTTGTCCCTCTCTACAAAATTTGTTTCCTTTTAAAAGCCTAGATTCTTACAGAAAATGTAAAGAAATGAAAAACCTATTAAACTTTTAATTTTGAAATAATTGTAAATCCACAGGGTTTGCTAACACTGTGCATAAGACATCGTGAGTCCTTTGCCCAGCTCCTCCCAGCGGTGGCACCTTATGTAACCGGAGCACAACATCAAAAGCAGAATGGTGACATTGGTGAGGTCTTGTTAACTGGACTACAGACCTGATTCCATTTTCGCGCGTGTGCGTGTGCGTGTGTGTGTGTGTGTTTCTCTGCAGTGTGGGGTGAAGTTCCAGTGCTTTACAAACCTCTTCCTTCCTTGGAGCCCCTCGGCCACCACCGTGGTACAGGTTTCAGGGTCCCTCCGTGTGAGGCTCTAGTGATCCTGGCACCAAACTATCACCCCTGTGCATCCTCTGGCTTTACAGCTTTCAGGGGCTCCTCAGTGGCTGGCTCCAGAGATAAAATCCAAACTGGCTTCTGCTTTTGCCCTCATATGTTTCTCCCGGGCTCCATCTCTCTCTGTCTTACCTGCTCTCCAGCCCACCCAGGGCTGTGTCCCTGCCCCTGCAGCATGCTCCTCCTGCATGGGCGTGTGTGTGTGTGTGCGTGTGTGTGTGTGTGTGTGTAGGGTGCCATCCTCGATTCTGAGCACCTCGACAGCTCTGCTGCTCCTTCAGGGTTCACTCAGATGCTCCTTCCTTTGAGGACCATTTCTCTCCTCTGCTCCCAGAACTTGTTTTTCTTGCCTCTTACGACAGCACTTCTTGCATAGCTGTGATTACTCACATAGGAATAGGTTAGGATGTATTCACACAGTAGAGCCCTGACTACTGACATTGAGTTAAACTTGTGGGGGCAGTTTTCATCACAGTGAGAAATGCAAAAGCAGGCGGTTGGTAGCTGGGGAATGCACACAGCAGTGTTATCAGGGAGGCAGGTTCTTCATGTGCTACTCCAGTGTCATGGGGTCTGGCTTGTCACCTCTGGGTCACAGATTGCTGCAGCATCGTGTCTGGATTCCAAGCAGGGAGCAAAAAAGTTGAGTCGGTATCTGTCCCTCTTCTCATGTAACAGCAAAACCTTTTCCAGAACACCCTTCAACGGACTTTTGTTTATAGTTCACAGACCTGACTGTATTACAAACCATTTCGAGTCAGAAGGGAGGGAGACAGACAACCAGTTAGCTCTCTAGTCTCTGAGCAGAGGAGGGTGACGGGAGAGGGGGGTGGTGTTAGGTGTCCAGCGAGCCCATAATGTCAACTACAGTGTCGCCCTTACTGAGAACCATCTCCTAAAGGCAGGAACAATCGTCTGGAAACTGAGTGCCGAGAACAATATTTGGTCCTGAGTTGACAGTTATTTGAAATCGCACACATATCTGAGTGAACATATGCATATGATATACCAAGGATTAAGAAAAAAAAACATTTAAGAATTATTTTATTTTATTTTTATTTTATTTTATTTTAATTTTATTTTTTATTTTATTTTATTTTTTTACTGAATGGAGAAGGCTGTTTCCTGGCCAGCAGTGTAATGCAGCACACAGGTGCATGCACTCAAGAGGCGAGGATTCGACAGAAGGAGGAGCTCTGGCAGCAGACGGCGTGAGCTTCAGACCTACTCTCTGAAGTTTGCTGAGTCCTGTGGTGGGAGGAGGTGGAGGGTAGAGCAAAGGACAAGGTGGACAGTGCTTCGGGGTGTGAAGACTGGCAGCGTGAGGGAAAGGAGAGACATGAACTCAAGGGGTGGGGCCTAGGATCGGGGGTGTCTGCAAGCCATGGCTCCCTGATGGTTTGTAAGGTTTTAGGAAAGTCTATTTTCCTCAGGATGGTGGGAACATTCCTGTCTTATGAACCATTGGAGTTTCTTCTTCTACGTCTTAATTCCCAAACTCTTCCAAAGCATGACCCTCACACAGTCAGCCTTCTGAGTGGTGTGGTGATGCCTCCAGGCTAGGTCCCTGAGGACTCTGGGATTTCTCACATCACCTTCTGGAGGCCAGCATGGCACAAATGACACTGCATGGACTCGGTACGGCTGGCCCAGCAGTGCAGTTAGGGTCGGCCGCCACAACGCCCACAGGGTGTGGTGGTGCACCTGCCAAGTGCACCTGTCGTGTGGGGGTATTCGGACTAGACCCTGGCTTGTGGCGAGCCCAGCCATCCCCATATTCACTGAATAAGGGAGTGTCTAGAAGATCTGGTGAGCATGCGGAGGGGGTGTTGCTAGAATCCAGTCCCTCCACTTACTCACTGGGACCTTCCCTAAGTTGTTGTCCTTTCTAGACCTCACAGGACCTGCCACAGGGTTATTGTGAAGGCTGGATGAATAAACGCTTGGGAAACACCTAGAACATATGGTCTGCCCACTAGTTATGACTACTGCCCTGGAAACACTTTGGAAAACTCTACTCCTTATTCCTACCCTCATTATAAACAAGGGGAAACTGAGCCAAAAAGGCGTCAAGTTCAGGGCAGGGTACCGCCACATGTGGCCAGGACTTGGGCGTAGCTCTATAGTAGTCCTTATCTTACTATGCACACATCACGTTTGTGTCAGTTTGCATCACTGGGACTGTCACTTGGAGGTGACAGCCACCTCCGCCGTGGGCGCATAGTGCCAGGAACGCGCGCCAGCTCTTTGCGGGACTGCTGGGTCACCCAGCTCTTCCCCCCTGGCCCCAGGACAGTCCCGAATGCCCCCGAGCTGGTGGTTTCATTGAACAAGCTTCCAGGGACAACCACCCCTTCCCTTCCTGCACGTCCCTGGGCCAGCCAGAAACCCTCCGTTCACAACAGGAAACCAATAGCTTTGTGCTATCAGAAGACATTTCCTTCACAGCGCAAAATGTCTGAGTAATAATTTCGAGCAGGCTTCACCCATTTCCGGTGGAAGGAGGCACATTCGCCCATCCCTGTCTATGCAGGGTCCTTTCTCTGGTGGGCAGCAGCGTGGCCTCTGGCATGGAAGATGGGCCTCTCTTCCCTTTGCCCTGGGGCCAGCGTCCTGTGGGGCAGACTCACTCGGGATGGCCTTCCTGTGTCTGCAGATCAGAGTCACTGTGACTAATTTGTACCCCCGTCTGAACACAGTTCACAGGTGGCTTTGACAGTAAAAACCGGTTGAAGGAAAGTCACAGCTTTCTCTAAAGTCAAGCATCAATGTGGCAAGCAGGGATGAGCACCTGTTGGGGGCCACGGAAAGCCCGAGGACATGATTCACACGCCACCTTGTTCTGCAAGGAAAGATGACTGTGAGGTTGTAGGGTAGAAATGAGCCTTGTCTGATCACGTGGCCCATCCCACTGTCTCAGGGTGGGAGTTAGGGCCCCAGGACAGATCCCACTGGATAGCCTGTGAGTCCTGAAAGAGAAGGTTCTATTCCTCCTTAGGAATCACAGCCGACCTCTTCACATTAAGTCTGAGAGTGTTAAGAGACACTCTTGTCTGATTGCCCCCATCTCACAGATGGGAATGCTGAGGCCTGGAAAGGTAAATCACGTCTCAAACATGACAGAGTCGGGTTAGGACTCAGACTTCCTCATGTTCAGGACCCTGGCACTCCGAAGGATGAATGTTCCGAATCTCTGTCTTCAAATACTGTCTTGCAAAGTTCTTATGTGGGGTTTAGGGCTCACCTACAGCAACAGGACTCCTTGTGTGCTCCCTTAAAAAAAAAAAAAAAAGCCAGCAGCAACTCCCAGCTTCCAGAGAGAATTTAAACCAACCTCTTTCTTAGTGTATTGGGTCAGGCAGGAAGCAAAGTATGGCCCTAGGCTTCTTGGGAGCAACCCTAGCTGGAAATATTTAATCATGAGACCCAGGATGTGTTGATGGGGAAGGGCAGGTGCCGGTGAGCTCACCTGGTGGAAGGCCACTGCATCAGAAGGCAGTAAAGTGCCCCTCCTGTCCACACAGCAGTGGCCATATGTCACCAATGGGACTCATGCTGGAGAGACAGAGCAAGAGCATCAGACAGCCTGCTTATGTGTGATGAAGGCAGCTAGAAATGTTCAGTTTAGATTGCAAGGATGCAAAAGCTGTAGAAATTGGTGGTTACAGAAGCACGCAGAGCAGCACTAAGATCAGGACAAGAAGCCCATGATAAGCCCCCTGCAGCAGAAAGGGGATGTCCTGGGTCTTGTGTGACAGGGATGGTTGTAGGACACCCAGTTGGTCCTATGGACTCTACCAGAATCCCTCCCTTCCTTGCACTGGTGGAAGGTTCTTACCAGTCCTGTGGCGGGAAGCAGCCTGTGTGGATGGTAGGATGCAGGCAGGGACCTGTATTTCCATGGTTTTCATTTTGTGGGGTGGACTGTACCATTTGTGACACATGCTTTTGCCCTTACAGTCCAGAGATGAATGTCCCTCTGGGTATCTCTGTAGACAAATGTTCTATTAACAGGATCCATGAAGGAACAAATGGCACAGGCAAGCATGAATAATTTGAGAAGAATTTAATAAAGGGGGAGATTATAGCGGGGTGCAGGTGAGGGGCGTCGTGCAGGGACCTGGGACCTGTACAGCCCCAAGAGACAAGGGCAGGGGCCAGTTCCAGGCACCTGGAAGGCACTTTGACAGGAGTAATGACCTTGCTCATGACACAGTGATCTGCAGGCATGCCCACAGGGTGATAGCAGGAGAATAGACACCCTGGCACTCGTGTCTTCCTCTTGCTGGGCCTCCCACTGGCCACACCCGAGAGGAAGCCAGAGGCCAGGGAGCACATCGAGGCTGCGGGTGCAAGTGAGGCTCCTGGGTGCAGAGGAGAGTGGGGAGGGTGGAGGGAGATCCCAGGCACACTGGCTTGGACTGGACAGTCTCTAGCTGACACTGGCTATCAGCTATTCCATCTACTGTGCCCGTTGGTCCTTCAGGTAGAGGAGGACTTATCTCCTTGTGGACCCCCAGGCCCTGGTGGGTGACCCAGGTCTGTGTGTGAGCCACATAACTCCCCTGTTTCTCTGGTGTGAGAAACACCCTCTGTTGGCCCTTGACATCCAATGGTCAGAAGAGGAAAGGCAGGACAAGGCAGGACCGTCTCAGCAATGGGAAGAGAGTGCTCATTTCTTCTGAAGGTTTGCAGCAGTTGGCCGTGGCCACCCACCATTCCCGGGGTGGGGAACGTCCCCGGTGGGAGGGCAGCCCCAGCCTGGCCGTCACACTCCAGATGCACCGTAGTGGATTTCTCCAGCATGGAAAGTCCAGGAGAAAGGCCACGTCTTTCCAGAGAGTTATGAAGATGGAGCTACTTTGATAAATCATAAAAGTAATACATGCTCATGGTAAACATGTCAACATGAAAAATACAGAATGGCATACAATAAAAAATAAAATACTTTTGGTTCCCGCGCCCCCACCTACCTCCCTAGGTTGTGGGGGCTCACTTACCGGTCTTGTGTCTTGAAATCAAAAACTATACCGGATTCTTCTATTTCTTTCCATAATTTTATATGCAATCAAAACACTTTTTTTTTTCAAGGTTTAAATAGATTTTATTGTGACAAGGAGGGCCCTACTGAGTGGGGCCTTATAAACCAAAATGTTTGGTCCCAGGATGTCACCATGGAGAAATCAAGAGGTCATGATTGTAGAAGAGGTCACTGTAACTGAAGGACATGATCCATGGAAGGCCGGCCAGGAATGCAGTAGACATGATCAGGCCAGGCCAGGGGTGGTCAGGTCACAGGGTGAGGGACAGGACAGCCCCCTTCACTCCCGCTTCTTGTAGCTCTCCAGATGTGACAGGACCCAGCCCGATGGCAGGAGGAAACACAGGAAGCAGGAGGTGAGCCCAACGGCAACATCCATGGTCCTGAGCTGCTCCCACGGCGGCTTGGAATGGATCTGGGCACGCTGCACCGGGAGCCGCTGGGTGAGGCCTGTTAGGCCCCTCAGCAGCTGCGGCATCAGCACAGACATGACCGCACAGAATGACTCCAAAACACTTTTTAAACGTAGGTGGGATCGCATTGTGTGTGCTGTTTTGCACCTAGTTTTATTTTGTTTGGCTCTGGGCATCTGACCAACATCCAGGCTGTCAGCTAGAGTTATGGTCACTTTCTGAAGACCGGGCCATCTCGCTAAGGCCCCTCACCCCTCACCCCCTCCAGTCACTCGTTCAGCAGCCCCTTTGTTCTTTGTTCTTTGGAACTAACAACAGGCCAATTAACACCAATCTGTATGAATCCACCATCCGGCACCATCCATTTGCTCCCTATTCAGTCTACTATCAGGTAATTATTGTCTGTGCTGGACAATGAGCACAGGACAGTAGGGACCAGACAGGCAGAGAATCTGCCTCCACTCCCCTCTGTGTCTCTAGCGGTGGTGGACATGGGGGATCAATAAACGGCTGTCTCCCTAATTCTTTCTCGGTTGGCCAGAGAAAGCCAAGATTTCTTGCTGAGTACAGCATTCTACTTATAATTCATATTTAAACATCAAAAGGGCCTCCATTTATTTATTTATTTATTTATTTATTTATTTATTTATTTATTTATTTATTTATGAGAGACACAGAGAGACAGGCAGAGACACAGGCAGAGGGAGAAGCAGGCTCCCTGTGGGGAGCCCGATGTGGGACTTCATGACCCCGGGACCTTGGGGTCATGACCTGAACCAAAGGCAGATGCTCAACCACTGAACCACCCAGGAGCCCCAGATCATAGTTCTTGTCTTTTCTTTCATTAATGTGACGTATCACGTTGATTGATTTGTGATTGTTGAACCACCCTTGCATCCCAGGAATAAATCCCACTTGGTCGTGGTGAATAATCCTTTTAATGTACTGTTGGATCCTATTGACTAGTATCTTGGTGAGTATTTTGACATCCGTGTTCATCACGGTTATTGGTCTGTAATTCCCCTTTTTGATGGGGTCTTTGTCTGGTTTTGGGAGTCAAGGTAATGCTGGCTTCACAGGATGAGTTTGGAAGTTTTCTTTTCATTTCTATCTTTTGAAACAGCTTCAGTAGAATAGGTATTATTTCTTCTTTAAACGTTTGATAGAATTCCCCTGGGAAGCCATCTGGCCCTGGACTCTTGTTTCTTGGGAGGTTTTTGATGACTGCTTCAATTTCCTTGCTGGTTATTGGCCTGTTCAGGCTTTCTATTTCTTCCTGTTTCAGTTTTGGTAATTTAGAAGTTTCCAGGAATGCATCCATTTCTTCCAGATTGCCTAATTTGTTGGTATGTAGTTGCTCATTATATGTTCTTAAAATCCATTTGTATTTCCTTGCCATTGGTTGTGATCGCTCCTCTTTCATCCATGGTGTTATTAATTTGAGTCTTTTCTCTTTTCTTTTTAATAAGTCTGGCTAAGGGTTTATCTATCTTATTAATTCTTTCAACAAACCAATTCCTAGTTTCATTGATCTGTTCTACTGTTCTTCTGGTTTCTCTTTCATTGAGTTCTGCTCTAATCTTTAGTATTTCTCTTCTCTTGATTTTTCTTTAAATACATGATTTTTTTTAAAGACTGGCCAAGTTATTAAACAGGATTTTTATTACTTCTGGCACTCATCCCCTTATTTTTTTTCTGGTGGTATATTGTCAAGAAGAAACCATAATACAACTTACAAAAATTTGCTTTGCAGACAAAGTAGCCAGTAAGGAGATGAATATCTGGGGGTTTGATTGGAGATTGTCTGGACAGGTGCAATCAGAGGGATTGTGATTCCAGTGTAAGGTTTGTCCTGTTTCCAGTGCCTAACATATGTGGGATCGGCCAGAAGGCCTGCAAAGGAGGCATCTGCCAGCTGAGTTCCTTTTCTGTGAAAATAAAAAAGGAATGAAATGTTCTTATCAAGCAGACACCCTCATTATTGATCATTAGTAAATACAGACAGATGAAAAGTTGTCTGTTTGAACAATAAGCAATTTAGGATCATGTCAGAATGTGATGCTTTGGGGAAAGGCCAAGCAAACAATAGGAATAATGTTGTTGCTTTAAGATTCTTTATAGCATTTCATTTATTTTTTTCTTAAATATTGGAAAGTATAAAGTAAAAAATATGACTTTAGACACAAACACACACACACACACACACACACAAAGAAACCCAGAGGAAAATTTAAACAAACAAACAAACAGACCAATTCTAAGCATATGGAATAGCATGTGCAAACGTCCAGGGGTGGGGGCCAGTACTGTATGAGGGAGGGAAGTGGAGACTGGAGCCTGCCCAAGATAAGGCTGGAGGGACAGGCAGGTCAGACCATGGCAGTACCTTGTAGGCCACACAATAAGAAGTTTGGGCTTGGGCAGCCCGGGTGGCTCTGCGGTTTAACGCCGCCTTCAGCCCAGGGCATGATCCTGGAGACTGGGGATCGAGTTACACGTCGGGCTCTCTGCATGGAGCCTGCTTCTCCCTTTGCCTATGTCTCTGCCTCTCTCTCTCTCTCTCTCTCTCTCTCTCTATGTCTCTCATGCATAAATAAATAAGATCTTAAAAAAAAAGAAGTTTGGGCTTTATCTTGGAGCAGTGGCAAGCCTTTGGAAGGGAATCAAGCAGAATGTGCATATGTGTAAAGTAATCAAATTTGCATTCTAAAAGATGTCCCTAGCTACAGAATGAGGGTTGAACTTGGGCAAAGTAGGGGGACACAAGAGGATGCATGAAGAGCCATGTCAAGGCTTTTGGAACATTCCAGGCAGAGGTGACGCTGGTGTGGCTCAGGGAGTAGAGGATGTAGTGCATCACTTCATCGTCTGCCCCTTGCCTCTGGATTCTTTGGTTGGTCCCATTTGTTTTGTTTTGCTTGGTTTTATTTTTTTCTATAACCAGCAGTTTTGCCACGAGCATTCTTACATATCTTGGTAACCTTTGGTCTGTGTCACTGTAAGGTAACTTCCTAGCTGTGGAACATGCATGGTTTCACGAACACACGAAATGTGGGTAGCTATTGCTCAAGTGCCATTCCAAAATGTTGCATCAGTTCACACACACACCGCGATGAGTGCCAATGCCTGCACACCCTTGCTAGCGTTGGCATTTTCTGCTAATATGAAGGATAAAAAATGGCATCTCATTTTTAAAAGTTTTCTTTTTAAAAAGTTACAAATGAGGTTGAGCACGTTCATTTGCTTATTCGGTCATTTGAGTCTACTTTTCTATGAAGTGTCCCACCCTTTGCCCACTTTTCAATCAGGTTGACAAGGCTTTTTCTTTTCTTTTCTTTTTTAAGATTTTATTTATTTATTTGTGAGAGACAGAGGCAGAGACATAGGCAGAGGGAGAAGCAGGCTCCCTGCAGGGAGCCCAATGTGGGACTCGATCCCAGGACCCCAGGATCACTGAGCCACTCAGGTACCCCTCTCTTTCTGATTTCAATGGGTGTAAAGAGGTGTTCTTTTGTGGTTTTGGTTCTCATTTCCTCAATGGCTAATGATATTGAACATCTTTTCGTGGGCTCATTTTCTATTTGTCTATCTTCTTTGGAGAAACGTCTATTTAGATCATTTGCCCAATTTTTAAATAGGTTGTCATTTTATTATTGAGTTTAAGAGTTCTCTATATAATTCCAGATAAGAGCTCCTTATCAGATCTAGAATTTACAGCTGCATGCATGTGTTCCTAGCTGAGCAGATTAGAATCCACCTTGGGACTCTGCTGTTGAAATCACAGGGAGAGACCTTTTGTTTTCCTGCTACCCACAAGTTGGCCGCACATTCATTTTAAGCATAAATTCAACCAGAGCAACTCCCACTATTCTTTCTGGGCTGTGAGGAAAAAGCCGCCTGCAGTTGGGGAGAAAGGACCCAACATGAAAAGAGGAGCCGAGGTGAGTGGTGGCAAATCAGTCAAGGCTGACCTGTGCTAAATGCTGGTGTCCAGCCAGATGTAAAGCAAAGAGACACCTGGATTTTTCAGATATGCAAGTCAATATCTTTGTATGTTTTTTCTTCACATAGCAAAAGTCCTGAGCAGTCTAGGAAATGTGAGCATGTCTGTTCTACTAAGGGCTATTTAGTTTTAAAAATCAAAGATGTGGGGGCAGCTGGGTGGCACAGCCCTTGAGCATCTGCTTTTGGTTCAGGGCATGATCCCCGGGTCCTGGGATCAAGTCCCACATCGGGCTCCCCACAGGGAGCCTGCTTCTCCCTCTGCCTGTATCTCTGCCTCTCTCTGTGTTATAAATAAATAAATAAATAAATAAATAAATAAATAAATAAAATCTTTAAAAAAAATTTTTTTTTTCAATTTATTTATTTATGATAGAGAGAGAGAGAGAGGCAGAGACACAGGCAGAGGGAGAAGCAGGCTCCATGCACCGGGAGCCCGATGTGGGATTCGATCCCAGGTCTCCAGGATCGCGCCCTGGGCCAAAGGCAGGTGCCAAACCGCTGCACCACCCAGGGATCCCCAAATAAATAAAATCTTTAAAGAAATCAAGGATGCATATTGGAATTTGTGAAGGGCCCATTACAATATTCTTATGCTTTCTCTCCATTGACCTGTTAATGTATTAATAGATTTCCCGATATCGAACTACATTTTGGTCTAAGGATGGGTCCCCCTTGGTCATTAAGAAAACATATTTGCTGACTTTTAAAAAAGACTTCAGAGCACTATTCCTAAGTACAGGGTCAGTGGGGAGGAGTCTGGAAACTAATGGGTCATCATCCACATCTAGGCGGCCCACAAAGTTTTTTGGCCCCGGAGTGTCTCAGAATTGGGGGAGTCAAACCATCGCTCAGCTTTTCTTGAAAAGCCAGTTGTTTCAGTGAACCTGGGTTTCCATGTGGTGGACCAGCTGGGGTGGAGGGCAGTCACCTGAGCACTCACTGGCCACGCTCTGCAGTCCCCAGGGCCGGTGCTAGCAAGTGTGCACACCGGTCATCTTGCTCAGTCAGGGTCATGCATTTTAGTCACCTGCTTGGCCTGTGAGGTCACTTGAATTTGTGCCTCCTTGAATTTTCCTTTTTTTGGTGCTGTTCTTTCCCAGTAGTTGTGGCTCTGGAATAGGATGACGTGTTCTTTGTTGGAAGGTTAGAAGAATGCACATGCTGGGAGAATGCACCTGTGAGAATAGCTGGCTTAGGTGTATGTCAGAAGTATCACTTTCATTTTGTCCCAAACTTGTTTCCCGTCCAGACTCATCTGGGCCTGTGGGCCTTCCTGTCATGGCTGCTGCCTGAGAACTGCTCCAGTGTCACCGCCTGCCTTCCTGTGGCCTGAGGGCGCCGTGTGTAGAGAGGACACATCAGAGAGGCGTGGGCAGCCCTTGCCTTTGATCTGAAATAGTTTCCTGTACAGCTCCAGGCTCACCTTCCAAACACGGGGGTGCGCCTCCATTTCCCGGGAGGTAGGAGACCCATCTCTGACCTTCATATCCTTCTTCCAGCTCAGCCCAGAGCCCTGGAGACTGATGTGAACAGCCCTCAGCCACCGTCCCCTTTCCACTGGCTGCCCAGCTAGCGGGGGGCTCCCTCGGTCAGGGCCCCACTGCGCGCTTCCCCAGGCTGTGCCCCAACTCGGTCCGTCAACTTCACTCCAAAGTGGAGGCTGTTGGTGTGGATTCTCAGGCTGCTCCCCACCCCTCTTGGCCTCCTCTTTCTCCCTCTAGCCTGGAAGGCAGGGGAGCAGTTCATGTCACCCTGCTCTGGCATCTTTCATCTTTATTCTTTGTTGTCATTTTTAGAGGTGTGTGCTTTCCAAGGTTAAGGACATCTGAGTTTGTGGGAAGGCAAGACATAGTCCTGAATGCTTAATAAGGCAGGGTCGCGCCCTGTGTTGGTCAGGATCCAGGGAAGGAAGGTGAGCGTGTGGTGTGATCTGCGGCAGAACTTCCAGTTACTCTACAACTCAGTTTGTTCGGATAAATACTCAGCATTCTTGACAAATAATGTTGTGAGAAATGACTCAGTTGCACAGATTTATGTCTTGTTGAGGAGGGATGTGTGAGTGTGGAGCAGAGATAACAGGATCGTGGATATTTGTAAGATGATACAAAAAAAAGATCTGATCCGACCTCGTGCTTCTGGGTCGACTGTAGCCGGAAAGCGTGGTTTGAGGCCATATTTTCAGGGACCCGTGTGAACATGAGCTGTGTTCGACAGGACTGTAGTGGACATCTATGGCTTTTGTCTGTTTGGTTCTTTCTTTTGTCCTGTGGTAAGAGAGCATGACCTCCTGGCCAAGGGGATGAACATATGATCTCAGCCAGAGAAAGTCCTCCAATGGGCTTTTTCCGATGGGATCTGGGAGAGAGAGGCTTGCTTTTCTTAGTGTCAGAGTGCTCTGGCCCATGTGACAATGAATGTGAAGAGAATGAAACCAACATAACGACCGAGAGAGAGAGAGAGAGAGAGAGAGAGAGAGAGTTCAAGGGCCAGTCTTCTCTGAGGTTGGCTGCCTTCCCACGACCTGGCTGTGGACTTGATCAGCCAACTCCACTGAGATCCCTGGAGTCAGGTTTGGAGAATTTGCAGAACCCCGACTGATGGACAACTCCCCCCCACCCCCCACCACTCGGGGGCAGGTGTCAGAGGCTGTGCGAAGTCACAGCTCTTACACTGGCTCCATACTTCCGGTTCCTGAAGAATGAGAGCCACTGGTTTGTCACAGAAGATGTTAGAGCAGATTCTCTGTTAGAATAGCAGTGTGACTCCTGTTGCTTTAGTGAGCAGGGTTTTCATTTTGGATATTGAGTCAAAAAAGGGTCATGAAGGTAGGTGTCTGAGAGAACCAGGGGTCAGAAGAAGAAGAAGGATGCTCTCTGCGTTCCCTTGCAGGGAGGGGTCCCTCTGGACGTGATATGGCCATGGGGTCAGGGGTTGAGATGGGAAGAACTGTGGAGGAAGGGATCTGCCTTTTCTGAGCTTCAGAGGGGGTGCCCTGTACTATTGCCAAAAGATTTCAGACCCTCCTTAGGGTGACCACCTACCTGTCCTGATTTTTCTGGAACAGAAGGGCCTTACCAAGATGTGGGATTTTCTCTAATAACCCAGAAAACCCATGTGAACTGGGACAAGTTGTCTCTGGGTCATTGCTTCTGTGAAAAATTTGTAGCTAGGCTCTGTGATTGGGGGTTTGTCATGGGAGGTGAGTTGAGTTTTTGTTTTCTTTTCTGACCTAGCAGTAGAGAAACATAAATTTTGAAATGCGCGATAACTTCCCTGAACTGAAGATCACATGTTCAAAATGTGAGTGGGTGAACAGAAGGGTTCTCAAGGCAGCTTGGAGATGCAAAGCCTGAGAGATGTGCTCTCATTCAGGAAGACTGTAGCACAAGTGACAGGACAGCATGAGACCACTGAGCTTCTTTGGGTCGAGAAGGATGGAAGGAGAACACAAGCCCCAGAGCAGAGAGGCTGCTGAGGGCTTGGGTGGCTGCCTGGGAGTGAAGGGGAGCAAAGGAGTAAAGCCCCCATGGGAAGAACTTCAGGCTGTGTAGACACTGCCTTCCAGCTGTGAACTTGGAACAGCTTAGAGAAGCCTATCATGCGCCATCTTGAATCTGTCTAGAATGGCTGCCTCTGCCTCTGTGCTAGAGATTAAATCAGGATGAACTTAGGTGTCACCATTGGGTTCCCTGATCAATGCACCTTGTTTCCTATTTTTTTTCTGACACACAGGGAAGCCTTGGGTTTCTGGAAATTGTTAAAGTCATGTTTCTCCCTCCTCAACTCAGTTATAGACTTTGTAAAAGTATAGGGTAAATAAAGAATGGGTAAAAAAGTCTCTAAATTTCCACAAATCCAGACATGCTGCTAATAATTTCATTCATGATTTTCCAGTTTTTAAAATGCATGTGTTTTTTAAAAGTGGGATTATACTATTTCATTTTGCAACCTGATTTCTTTCACATATGTGCTTTCTAAGCATAAAATGTGCACATAGATACACATAACATTAGAAGCACATCCTACACTTACTCAGGATCTTGTTTGTACCCTGCGCCATTTGTGCATGTCATTATATCTTTTGGAAATCTACTTGTGGTGGCTCACAACACTGCTACGTGTGAATGCAAAATCATCTGGTTAAGCATCTCTCTGTTGGGAATTTGACCTCTTTCTAATTTTTGATATTAAATGCTCCACGGAAGCATGTATGGACCATGCTGGTTCCATGGATCCATGGATCCTGGAGTGACTCTGCTTACTTCCCTATTATTTCCTTAGGCTAGATTTCTCAAGGTAGCTTAAGGAAGACACACATATTTAAAACTCTTATTACATATCGACCAATTGTTTTCCAGAAAGATTCAGCCTGTTTATGCACTTTCCCTGAGCACATGATAATTTTTCTTTTTGCCTTTACTGATTGAACTCTCCACCTCTAGCCAGAGTTCCATATAACCTTAAGAAAATATTTGCCAATTTGATGAATTAATAAAAGGTATTTTGGTTAGTGTTTGTTTGATTAGTAGTGGGGTTGATTTTTGTAATGGAATTATTCTTATTCTTTTGTGAAAACTCTTATTTTTGTCCATTTTTTTCTAAGTAGTCTTGATTTTTTCTTAATTAGCTCGTACAGATTATGAATACTAATCCTTTGCCATTTTATTGAAAGTTTGCAATTCATTGTCTTCTAATTAAATTCAGAACTCTTTTGTTCTACACTCAAACTGTTTTAAAGTCAAATTAAGGACAGCCCTCTTGGGTCCCCTCCCTCATCGGGAACTTTGTACTATTACTTTACTATTGCTCAATACATTTAAAAAAAAAAACAGTCAAGTTGGCCTTTTTCTGTGAGTTTGTTTCATTGCATTTATCCTTAGAAAGTTCTTACATTAAACTTCACTTATATAGTATTTTGATTATTTTATGGTTTCATTTTTTTTTAATATTTGACTCTGAAAAATCTTTTTTTTTCCTGTAATTTTGAAGTAATTAAAAACAGGAAAAGTGCAGAAGCTAATTTAACAAATACTCGTATAACTTACCAGTGGCCTTTAACAGATGCTATACTTTTGGCTCATTTTCTTCCAGTATCTACAATGCCAGAAACCAAATGTTCCTGAAATCCCGAGTGTGCCCTTCTCTGGCCCCAGTTCTCCCTGCACCTCCTCAGAACAAGCCCCATCATGAAATCTGTGGATGCCCCCAGGCCCGAGTCTCTATGCTTTTGTTCTATTTTACACCCTGAAAACAATAGAGAACGTTATTTCACATATATATATATATATATATATATATATATATATATATATATATATATAAAAGGTGAAGAAATCCTATCATACTAATATATTCTGTGGCTTTTTTTTTTTTTTTTTTTTTTTAACCCCAGATGGTGTTTTTTGAGACGTGTTCACTTGGATGCTTGGACCTGGCATATTGGACAGGGGTGTGATCGCCCAGCACTTGAGTTGATCCTGTCCTCTGATCTGTTCCCCCAGGGGACTGCACGGGGTGCATCTGGCTGCTTCCCTTCAGCCCACCTTGTACACAGTGGGACTCTGAAGGGTTGTCTTCGAATGTGGGGTCTCTGAGATGGGGTTCAGTGGGCAGGAGGGGGCCTGGGGACTATTCTTAGATGGACACTGGTGGCAGAGAAGGGCAGGAGGCAGGTGAGCTGTGGGAAAATCAGGCCATGATTCAGGGTCTGGAAGGCCCTGCCAACCCCACAGAGGCCTCCCAAATGGGGAGGACCCTCTCCTCAGAGTTGCCATGAGTTGGTGTGGACATCGGGGCCTTCACCCCTCTGCATGTAACAGTCACTCAATGTGAGCCGCACTTGGCGAAGAGTGTGATCTTGGGCACAGCTGCTGGTTTCAGCCAAGCCTTGTTCAGAAGAGGGCCGAGAACCACCAGCATGTCCAGCAGCTGGTGATTCAGTCCTTCCATCCTGAAGGAGTATCTGGGCAGCGCATCTCAGTGTCCGTTGCTCTCGTCCTGTTCCTTCCCCACCTAGAGAATCAGACATTCTCTGCAACACTGGAGAGCTGAGATCTCCAGGGGAAATGGAGCCACTGATGACCTTCTCTCTAGGCCCTCCTGATCCAGGTGTAGAGTGTTTGGTAGAGTGTTTGCAGGCCTGACCCACTTACATTTAGGACTATTTTTTCCTCAGCGGTTCAACCTCCTTTGGTCCTATCTGTACTCTGTGTTGAAAAAAAAAAGTCTGAAGTTATTGGCATGTAGATTGGCTTATTTGTTCATTCACAAGTATTTATTGAATGTCTACAGTGTGCCCAGGCATAGCTCCAAGTGTTGTAGATACAGTATTCAGCTATTACATCGGAGGGAAAGGCAGACAGTAAACTAACACAAATGTATAATGTAATGATAGGAATAAATTAAGTGGAAAAAGATCAGGTCAGATGAAAGGGTTAGAGAGGGGGGAAAGGAGGCATACATTTGTTTAGATAGGGACCTTGGAAAGCTTTTCTGATAAAGTGACATTTAGGTAGAGACCAAAAAGAAATGAAGGAGTGATAAGTATGAATTTTGGGAGAAGGACGTTCTAGGCAGAGGTACAGTGTGTGCAAAGGCCCTGTGGCAGAAGAAAGCTGGCATGTTCAAGAAACATCCAAAAGGTCAGTGTTGCTGGATCAGGGTGAGGAAGGGAGGCATAGCAGATGCTCACAGAGGTTGCCAGGTCACACCACGGGAGGCCCTGTAGAGGATCCTAGGGAGTTTCTCTTTTACCCTGATTACGATGAGAGCTTTGGTAGAGTTTGAGGTGGCAAGTGAGATGACCTGACTTAGGATTTAAAAGGATAGAGATTCAGGAGCCAGGAATGGAAGCGAGAGGAATTCCTGCAGGAGTCCAAGAAGACAGGGCTTCACCTGGGAGATCGGGTGCGTCATATCCAGAGCCCTAGATGGACCAGGTCCACTAAGGAGTGTGAGTATCGATGGGGATGAGGTCCCAGGACTGAGTCTCACGGCTCGCCAGTGGGTGGAGGTCAGAGAGAAGGTGAGGCCAGTGGAGAGCCAACAGGAGAAAAACTGGACAGCGAGCTGCCCTTGGAAGCGTGGGAAGGCAGCGATCCAGCATGAGGGTGAGATCGCCGGGTCAAGGCCGCTACAAGGCTGCTAAGGGCACCGCCCCGGCCCTACCGGCCTCTAGAGCGGTTGTTTGGCCATCCCCACTGGAATCCGGAGGCAGGGAACTTCAACATGTGCACTCCAACCTTGTCTTGGTCGGCCTTGTTAGATACGATCTGTGAATGGAATGACTTGTTTTGAAGAGACGGGGTCACTGTATTTGAAGACAGAGCCCTCCTCTCTGCAGCCCCCCGGGGGACTCTTCCCGGGAGGTGGGCTCCGGGGCTGCTGCCTCCGCCAGTGCATCTGCAGTCCCGCCGGGGGCGTGCACCTCCCGGGCAGTCCCGTCCTCTGGCTGCACTTGTTCATGCACCGCCCTGAGCTCCTTCTGCTCCTTACTTTGTTGTAGACCTCGTTACAGCCCTCGTGGCTTGGGGCCCAGCTTCCTGAACTCTGTGGATTCTCATTTTATGTGAGACGTAAAATGTCCTTTTCCTAAATATAATTTTCGACTTTATTAAAACTCTGTCTAATCTGGTTTTTGGCAGAGGATCCACTGGGCTGTATTTATTGGCCATACGATTATCTACTTAAGCAAGGAGAAAAGAAATCAGAGCTATTTAATGAGGTCCAAAGCCAAGGCAGCCCCTGGAGTTCCCTTTGGGCTCTGCCTTTTTTGAATTACAATGGAAACTCAAACTGTGGGTGGAGAGAAACAGGGCTGCCTGGGAGGCAAAGAATGGCCACCCCTGTCTCTGGAGCACGGTGATGAGCCTTGCTCCCACTGAAGCCAGAGGTGGGGGCTCCTCTGTCCTCATCGGGTGTTAAGCTAACGCCTGCATGGGACGCCTGGGTGGCTCACTGGTTGAGGGTCTGCCTTCAGGTCAGGGCGTGATCCTGGAGTCTCGGGATCGAGTCCCACATTGGATTCCCCACGGGGAGCCTGCTTCTCCCTCTGCCTGTATTGCTGCATCTCTCTATGTCTCTCATGAATAAAAAAATCTTAAAAAAAAAAAAAAAAAAAGCTATCCCCTGCAATACCTGGGAGAGTTTGTTTCTTGCTGCTTGGCAGACAGAACTTGCCTCTGGGGCAAGATTCATGGATCCCCAGGTCACCACTGCTCCAAGGCTTCTTTGCAAAGAAGAGTGGCCTGCAGGTTCCGTGTGCTCTGGTGGATCAGACTCTACCAAACCCCAGGTTATGAGAGGCTGAGAAGCAGCACCTGGATGGGGACATTACAACCGCAGACTTTGGGAAAAGCTCTGAAAGCCTTTATCCCCACACACATTCCTTCGTATTTTTGTAAAGCTTACCAAAGTGCTCCCTAACCCGCCTCACTTCACTGGAGCTGCCCCATTTCCAGGTGGCTTAGGAGAAATATCCTTTTCTGCTTAAGACAAAAGCTGTCTGCATTCATGCCCGTCTTCCTGGAGAGTGGCGTCTTTCATGGGAATGGATGGTTTCTTGTTGAGGAAGCACCTTGGTGAGGTGAGGTCGAGAAGGATGAAGCCACCTGAGCACAGCCTGGCTGGCAGGACAAGCTCAAGGGACCCGAACTGCTCCACGTAACCCCATGGAAGAAATGTGGGTTTCCTAAGTTAGCCCCAGAAAAACAGGAAGCCAAGCGGGCTTATGGGGGCCTGCGGGTTCCCTTGTTTGTCTTGTTCTGCTTGCAGAGCCCTTGGCATATACTAGGTGCTCTATGGAACATTTGTAGGATCAATGGCGGAGAGGGGGGATGTTAAGAGCTGCTGGGGAGCATCCAGATCAATCTGTCACAGTTGAGGCTCTGGGAGTTCGCACCATGCAGCTTGGACATCAGAAGGATACGGGACCCAGAAAGACTAGAATTGGAAACCCATTTCACTGATGGGAAGCTGAGCTCAGCGATGTCAACTGATGATTCTAAAGTTAAGAAGTCCGAGTAGGAGCATTAAGGCTTGACCTATATAGCCCTGCTTATTTGTTACAAGGGTGGTCACTTCATCCGCCCTGGCAGATCCTAGGCTCTGAGCGCTTCTTTTGGGGTCGTGGTCTCACTTTATTGAAGAGTAAAAGAACATGGGGTGGGTGTGGTGAGTCCATAAATGACTACATATTAAACTATTGTTCTCTGGGGAGGAGGTAGAGCTCATCACAGCAGTGTGTGTGTGGGGGGGTGTCTTGGGGAATAAAGCCCTGGGTTGGAAGGCAGGAGACCTGGCCTGTTGTCTGAGCTACACCCCAGCTCACTGCTCAGCCCTGGGCAAGTCACTTCCTCTTTGTAGATCCTTGACCTTGGGATCTATCATGAGAGATCTTTTTAGACTTTGTCCACTGTTCCTAGCTCACATTTCTGTCCTTGAGCACTGGATCCCCAGAGTCTCTGGAGGCCCCTCCATGCTCATTTCTGTCAGTCCTGGACGTCAGAAGTGGTGGCGGGAAGAAGGCCGGAGCCAGGCTGCACTCCAGATGGAAAGCCCCCTGCGGGCAGCCCACATTGCCTTTCTGTCCAGCTTTTTTAAGGTTCTCTGACTGCCACGTTCTCTGTGCTCTGCCCTAAGCCAGCTAAGGTTACCCAACTGACTGCTGAAGCCCAGGGATACTGGAAGCATCACAGGTCTGAACCCAGCGCCGTGGCTACCTCGCCTTCCAGTGCGTTCCGCTCGGACTCCAGGCTCATCTGCAGCTGCTGACCTTCCTGCTCCCAGGCCCAGCCCTGCGGTCCCCGCTTACCTGGGACTGAAGCATCCACAGAAAGCTCAGCATCCCTCTCCATCCTCGTCCATCTCCCCACCCTCCCACCTGCCTCTAGAAGAGCCCCTTCTGCAAAGCCCACCCTGCACCTCTTCTTCTCCCTGCTGCTTCATTTCTCTCTGCCCAGGCGACATGCAAACTCCTGTCTGCGGCCACCGCTTGGGCTGCTCCCTGGGAATTCCTGCTCTGGATGCGCCTGTCACTCGCTCTGCCAGGCCTCCCCAGCAGGGTCGGAACCGCTTCTTTTCTGATTTCCTTTATTGAAAGCGTGGTACAGCTCCTTGCTCTGCAGTTTCTACAGCACGGATGACAGGGCTGTGTGTAAGAGACCAAAGGTTTGGCGATAGGAGATGGGGATTCGAAAATACTCAGGAGAGGCAGTAACCACCCCAGCCCCACCCCAGCCTTTTTTAGTTCCACTTTTAGATTTTTTTTCTAGATTCTGGATCACCGCCTTGTAGCTGGGATCCAGTCTGGGTAGGAGACATTTCTGTCACTATCTCTCTTCTCCAGGGCTTGGGGGTCCCCGAGCTTGTTTCTGTCAGTGAGGGGATTCCAAATTCCCGTTGGTGCTGGAGACACTCGTCTTCTGCCCAGGCTCACCTTCCACCGCAGAAGAACACCCGTCAGAGTGTTTCCATGAACAGGAACAGAATCGTCTGCTCCTTAATGAATGAGGATGGCTCAGGTTGCAGCCAGCTTATGAAGCAAATGTTTCCTTCTCTCCTATGAGTGGTCTTGCTGTCCCTGGTCACCTACTCCATTAGAGACACTGTATTTCCCTTCCAGTTTTTTCTCTCTTTCTATTTTTTTCTTTTATACTTTGAAGGTTGAGTGGGGCTCCTCCGCAGATATCATGGGGGATACTTAAGAGAATGCAGGTGCACGCAGCTTCTGTTCCACAGTACACGACTTTACCTTCACTCACTTAACATTTTCTGAGTGTGTCCTCCATGCCAAGGATTTTGACAAGTGCTGGAGATGTATCTGTGGAGAGATGCCATCCCCATCCTTCAGAGGGCACACGCTGGAGAAGGAGAGATCCACGCCAGTAGTGATGACCGTGAACCGAATGCACAAGTGGAGTTCATCTGGTGGCAGAAGAATGGGGTTTGAGACCTCGGTCTCTGTGTTGCTAACCCTGCAGAAGTCCTGCAAGATTGGAGCAAGTCTTCACAGAAGAGACAAATGTTTACACTCCACAGCGGGCAGGGTGGGACTTGAGACCCGGGCGTACCCATGACTGGTGGAATGTCCCTTTCGTTGGGCCATACGGCCTCTCACCAGTGAGATGGCCCAGAGAATTCCAAAAGTAGAGAAAAAAAATCATTGCAGATTTGAGCTTCCTTAATTCTTGGAAGGCCTATACAGGATACATTTAAAAGCACCCATTTGCACGAGCATTATTTTTCGTGACTATCACTCTGATGAATAAACCAGAGATTTGGAGAGAAACATTTTTCCATGAACTGTGGAATTCATCAGAGCAAGGATACTAGTGGCTGCTTTGTGCTGGCACATCGTGAGATGTGGCAGAGAACAGAGGAGCCCGCTGGAGGGATGACTTTTGTCCTGCAGCAGATTTCCTCATCTATTTTCCTAATTCTTCAAGCTTAAAAATTATTGAAAAGTCTGAACTTGTAGAGACAATTTTTTTAAAACCTCTACTCGTTGCTTGTAACTGTTCTATGACAAGTCTCCCATCTTTTTCCCCTTCATGCATCTCATGCAGATCTGAATGAGCCTTGGTTTAAAACTTTGTGATGTGTTGGGTTACTGCTCACTGCATCTGAGTCCAGCCTGGCCTCAGCCCAAGGGATCTGGAGTGGATGGGCTTGAGCCTGCCTTTTGCATTCATCCTCTGCTCATGGGGGTCACCCTCCCCTCCGGTGTGTTTGGAGGTTGGTGCTGCCAACCAGCATCTGGGTACCGGGTGCTCAGATGGTGCTCCTCCTTGGGGCCCATGAGTGAGTCCTGTGGAAGACCCTCTTGGAAGGGGCCTCTGCCCTGCATACTTCCCTGGTGTAGAAGATCCATTCTTACCTGGTGTGACCTCTTGTTATTCCCAGAAGCTCCCACTTTGATGGTCTGTCTCAGAGCTTCCCATGGGTGAGATTCCCACACCTGCTGGCCATCCCTTCTGAGTGGCATACTTGCAAGGAGGCTCAGTCCTGGATGCTGTTCACCACTCTATGCAAATTCACAGAGCCCTGACTCACCAATTTGAGGAATTCAAATGGCCACCTGCTACCCCACTTTCCACCTGCCCCCAGCCCTGGCTCCAAGAGGCTGGAAGCGTGTCCACACCCGCTCCGTACGACAGCCATGCAACTGGCAGTAGGATGTCAATTTCCCTTTCTTTCAAGCTCCCACCCCCATCACTGTGAATGGTTGCCTTGGAGCACCTGTTTTTTTTGGTATTGGAAGTGGAAAACCCCCAGAACTTCCAAAATAGTTGGATGAGTTCTGACTCCAATGACTCTTCCAGTTTCCTCCGTGTCCCCTGGGGTTGTCTGCTTAACAGATAGATTGGGGAGGGCAGGCAAAGCGATGGTTGGGCTCAGCTTCCTCTTAATCATCTCTGTAGGGGGGACGATGATTACTTAGAATGTAAAATATGGTTTTATTCAGCATGATTTCTCAGTTGCAGTGAACAAGTCCCACACGACACCCTACTGCAATTAAGGTAATTAACAATTCTCACTATATCAAACCAAGGTATGAATTAATTTACAAGAGGCACAGATGAAGCCTATGAAGCTTCACCTCAGGTGGACTCCCTCCGATGACCCCTTCCAAGGCCCTGGGAGGAGCCCTAGAAATGGTCATAGGCCTTTTTTTTTTTTTTTTTTTTTTTTACATTTGGAACAAACAAGATATTTTTAACCACGTTTGGTTAAGACCAGGGTGTCTTTCCACTTGGACTTCCCCTCTGCTCATTTCCCCTTGTGTCAGTTGGCATAGGAGTGGCTGCAGGTATATTTGGGTCTGGAATAGACTTAGAGTTACATCTATTTTGGGTTTGGTGGGATATATTTATGTGATTCACACTCACTTCCACGTAGAGTGAAATTGTTGTTCACCACATCCGTATAGGAATGGCTTTCAGGAACACTCGCTGACTCATTGGTGCCATGTTGTCACCAAGTGTAGGACCAGAGGTGGTCCCTTAATGAGCACATCCTACAGTGGCCAACACAGGAAGTAAGTGCATATTGGTAGAGAAACAAAGTTTGCAATACAGTCAGACCCAGCCCAGATTGTTTCCTATGTCCCACTGTAACATAAAGGAAATTCCAAGGCATCTGCCCAAATTAGGAAAGCAAATTCTGGTTTAAATTTCTGATGAAAGCAGCATTGACTTATGAAGATGAATTGCTCTCACATATAAAAGACACTTGACCAAGGGCACCTGGGTGGCTCAGTGGTTGAGTGTCTGCCTTTGGCTCAGGTTGTGATCCCGAGGTCCTGGGATGAAGTCCCACATTGGGCTCCCCACAGGGAACCTGCTTCTCCCTCAGCTTGTGTCTCTGCTTCTCCGTCTGTGTCTCTCATGAATAAATAAGTAAAATCTTAAAAAAAAAAAAAGACACTTGACCAAGGTACTCCCAAATTTTATAACAATTGTAAAACCATGTGATACTGCTAGCGATCATCTGAGTCGTGAAACTGGAAGGAACCAGTTATAATCCTGATCGATCTCCCCAGAAGAAAGACTGCGTTAATTTTCTCTTCTTGCTACACACAATGTTACTGAAAACTGCCATCATGTGAACAGAATATCAAAAAGTATGCAATGTATATATAGGAAAAAAATATTACAGAGCAGTGTAAGTGAAAATTCTTTCAATGCTGTGAATTTGTGGCATTGATGTCTTTTAAACATTTGTGATTTGTTTTGACTCCCTCCCTCATTTGAAAAAGTCACTTTCGTACTTTGTTTTGGTTTGGTGATTTCATATTCCTTTTTCTTAAAGACGGTTCCTTAATTTGTTGAAGCTTCAGACCTCACTAGCTGGAATCAGTCCTTGGTCATCTACTGTTGGCTGCAGCCCGGCGTTGCGGGAGGTGCTGGACTCAGTCCTCCCACGTAGGGCTCTGCAGACTTGCTGAAATCATAGCGACCGGGTTCTGACAGGGCTCTAGTGAAACACACTCTCCCCCTCACTGCATGTGGGGGTGTCACCAGCTGGACTTGTTTGGGGTTGGCTTGTTTAACGATAGGTACCAAGAACCGAAAAAACCCCACATCATCTTTGACCTAAACTCTTGGGAATTTATCCTAATCAAATATTTCGTCAGAAGAAAAAGCTCCACCTTCACCATGGCTTTACTCTGTAAACTCTGTGAGGTGGTTCAGACAGCCAATGCTCAGGGGCTCATTCCGAGCATTATGGTCCCTCTGACTGAAGTCAGCATGAAGAAGTGCTCAGAGTATCACGTTGAGTAGTCATCGATGACAAAACCATGTGTGCACTGTGATAGCAACATGCAAAAATCTCTATATTTGGACAATGACTGGAAGGGAACAGGGTGATTGCTACTTCAAAGTGATGAGAACAGGGGGAATTTTGTTTTCTATTTTTGCTTTTTCTTTGGTGCTGCCATGCTGATTTTATGTTTGCTTCCAAAGGGAAAAGATGCCAAGTGCTTTGGGTGTCTGCTGTGTGCACTCTCTTGGTTCACCCATGCACACAGGAGCACGTACTCACATGCACAAGCACATGTTCACACATGCTCGCACACTCACAAGCACACACCTGCTTACGTGTACCTTCTAGCACCTTTGTTTGTTCTCCTCAGCCACTGGTTTCTAAGTGTTGGCTCCAGAAACAAAGAGCTTGGAAAGCTCTAACCCCTTATACACACCTGTCAACCCTACCAAAGCTGAATTTTCTGGCTGGAGTTGAATCGTGTCCTGTTGGGCATCTCCCAAGCCTTCCTAAAAGATGAAGATGCAGGGTGCTCTTGCCTGGAGTTGACCCTACTTCCACGCTGGTTCCCTCAGGAACCTCTGCCTCACTGCCCACCTAGCACCTGTATTCACTAGAATTGCCTTTTCCTGTCTGTAAGTTTCCAGAAGATTCCAGCATCTCTTCAGGTTAACTGGAAAGATACTGAGCATGTCTGGTATCACCACAGCATATTCCTTAAAACAATGGCTCCACAGCTGGAGTAAAATCAACCAGAATCATATCTTGCTGCTCGCTTGCTGGGTGACCAGCAAATCACTACTATTTTTTCCTTTAAAATCTTGAAGAAGTTGGGCCAGATGGATTGTAAGATCCCTTCTGGCTCTGATTCCATCACTTATGACCCATGAATACTTCTTATGAGTTCTATTTTGGGATCTGCAGTGGTGCCGTGCCATGTGATGCTTGCTGCCGCCCAGGGAGGAGGTCAGATGCGCTCAGGATGGCAGACTGAAAGAGTGTGAGCTCCTGCCGCCTGGAGTCCCAGGCTCCAGATCAGCAGTTTTCTGTACAAGGGGTGCTTATTCGTTTTGGCATTTGAGTGTGGAGCAAACCCACAAGGCTCAAGCTCTGCTTGTGGATGAAAAGCACGTGGTTAGTGGTCTGACGTAGGGCTCTGGGGATGGAGGGCCAGACTTCGAGATGGAGGCAAGGAAGGGAGGCTTCTCCTTCTCCTACTGGAGGCCTTGAAGAGAACTGTAAGTCCATATTCCCAGATCCCAAGGGAGAGGGGTCGAAGATACTGGGGGAGATGAGGGCTCAGTAAAGCTTTTGATGGATGAAAGGGGCTGTTTTGCTGGTGGGATTACAGTTTGAGAAAACAACACAAATGCAATGGAAGATGTTCTCTAAGGAATCGACTCTCCCTTTATTTTGTGGTGAGTACAGTCTAAGGAGCTGGGTCGCCTCTGACAGAGACAGATGAGACGATGGTGAAAGGGGGCTCAGGGAGAACAGAGTTACCATCACCTGGCCCTGGACCCTTGGAGGATCTGTCCCGGCTCAGCGCTTTCAGGAAGGGAGCACCCTGGAGCATGAGAAGGGAGGAGCCATGTTTTGGGGGAACCTCTTTTTCACTCCCCCCCAGACTGAATCATTGTAGTTCATCGATTATTTATTCATATGAATTGAGCCAATGTTGAACACTGGGATAGAGAAATGAAGTGTCTGGGCCATCTGTGTGATCATAGCATGGGCTCCGCACAGGAGTTCAGGATGGCAGGAGTCCCTGTCTCTTGGGGAAGAGATGGCACAGGTGATCTCAGGTGAGGTCAGGTGAGAGATACCGCCAAGGCAGTACCACTCGCTAACGCACACGTTTTCCCCTGAGGTCAACCAGGCTGCTAAGGACACAATGACAAGTCTTAAGAATGGGGTCAGTCCCTGGCAGAGTTGTTAAGTCAAGAGCATATGTAGTGGATATACCACACGCCTGGGTTCAGTGCTAGATGGTGCAGAAGGGTTACAGAGGACCCCTGTCTGGCGGGATCAGGACATACACGTTAAGGAGCTTTCCTGCTGTACTATTTTTTCTTTTTTAAAGATTTATTTATTTATTCATTCATTTATTCATTCATTCATTCATTCATTCATTCATTCATTCATTCATGATAGACACAGACAGAGAGAGAGAGGGGCAGAGACACAGGAGGAGGGAGAAGCAGGGTCCATGCAGGGAGCCCGATGTGGGACTCGATCCCGGGACTACAGGATTGCGCCCTGGGCCAAAGGCAGGCGCCAAACTGCTGAGCCACCCAGGGATCCCGAGTTACTGTACTATTGACTAAAGCTATTGTTCAATAGCTTTACCAGGGAGAAAACATGAAACGATGGGCCCGTGCTGGAGTGAGAAAAGCACTCTGGTTAACTCCAGGGTCATTACCAAACAAGTGGAAGGCTTGCAGAGTTCATTCTAGGAGATCTGGAATATGGAGTCAAGAGGTTTCCCTTGGGGCACGGAACTAGTCTGAATGAATGACTTGCATCCTGACAACATGCCGGGCACTGCGGAGGCCTGGTATGAGTTCCTTTTCCAGATCGTGGGCTCATGGGATAGAGTCCTGGAGCTGAGGGTCCTTCCCACTCCGCCCAGCAAGAAGGGGCTTGGACAAGGGAAATGCAACTGGAACCACCCAGTGAAGGATCTGCATGCATCTACCTAACTTCAAATAGTAAAGTTAAGAACTGGAAAAATGAATCTCTGATGATAGAAATCAGAGCTGTGGTTGCTTGTGGCACGGTCTGGGGGATTGATTGGAAGGGCGGCAAGATGGAATTCTCTGGGGGCCATGGAAGTGTTCTTTATCTTGATGGGGGTGTAGGTGTTTTTCAAAATTCATAGGTTGCACAGGTAAAACGTGCATTTCTCTATAAGTGAATTTAAAAATATACAAAAAATACAGAAATGGTAGGGAAAATTATTTAGAAATATTCCTGCATGGGTCATACCTCAGGAAAGGCAAGAGTATATCCTCAGGCTACAACCCTAACCTGGAGAGAGTGACATGACAGGCAACATGCGAGCCTAGACGCCAGAGGACCCCAATTCTAGACCTGGGTTTGATAGCCCCTTGGTATCAACCACCATCTTTCCCTCTCTCTACCTCTGGCCCAGCCTACAGACTAAGGGAGTTTTACAAGGAGATGGATAAACTCTGATGGTCAGGGACTCTCTGTCCCCACTTCCCGAGACAGAGGCTGAGCCGGATGAGCCATGGGTGTGACCTGATTTGGTGATTCTTGTGATCTGAATCTCTTCCACATGTCTGGTGTCAGCCAGCTGAGGGGAGGGGGAGAGAGAGCGGGGCAATCTGATACCTCCAGGAAGTCCAGTGCTGGGCTGTTGCTAAAATTAGAACCAGGCTGCCGCTTACATCAAGGTCATTCTTCTCCCAGCCCCTCCATGAGCTAACTTCTCCCTCCCCCCGGTGCCCTGCAAATGCTCATGACCACAGAAGCCCCGTCCCATGAGCGTCCAGTGATCCAAAGTGCAGAGACCAAGGGCAGAAAGGGGGTTCTAGACTCACAGAGACCCTTTCGGATAAGGAGATGGGGAGCAGGTGAGAGGAAAGAGAACCGAATGTGAGGGAAAGGAAGAAGGAAAGCAGGTGAGCAAGTGAAGAGAAGTGATTAGCTCCTGTGCCTGGAAGGGAGCGGGAGTGGAAGATCTCTGTGCTCCATCCATCCTTAGCCATTTGCTGCAGGCTACACGGAGGTTCCCCCGAAGATAGCAGTCCATTCCTTTTTTAGACAAAACTCCAGAAGGATGAAAGCGTGTTCTTTCCAGGTCATTCATTTCAGTCGCATGCCTGCCAGAGGCCGGCGCTGGGGCAGGGCTGCAGTCCTCTCTGTCACCGATTGACCAGGATCTTAAGCAATTGACCCGATTGCTTGTACCTCATTTTCCTAATCAGCAAAGCAGACAGATCTACCATGTAGGGAACTGGGAGGACGCAGTGGGGTGCAGGGTGTGAGGGCACCTCGGAAGTATGTGAGCAGGCTGGCTGTCCCTGCATCTCACTGGAGATGTATAGATAATTTTAGGGTCCACTGGTATCAGGGACCTTACCCCACTGTGGGTCCTTGCTCCAAGGGTCATTTCTTCATCCCAGGTCTTCCCAACCCTCCTGTAGGATGAGAGCCCCTCTGGCCCATGCCTCTCCTGTCTGGCCCACCATGAAATGGTGAAAAGTAGCTCCCTAGGAGCTGCCCTACCTTGGTCCTGCGGGACCCCTGCTGTCAGAGCAGTGTCCTCCACCTCCAGGGGTAGATCTGCCTGCAGAGCTGTGATCCTGTGCTGTATTGAACGCAAAGTGCCTGATGCCATGGTGAGCACATAGCTGGTGCTTAAGACAACACTTGTTTAGTAGGATGAGTTATTAAGAATTTTTAAAAAGTCATTTAATCAGTCAATTTGTTAATTTGATGCTCTGGGCTTTTCAGCTGAATGAAAACAAGTCTACTTTCTTTGGGGAAAAATACAGTTTGGTACTTGATGGCTGAGCCATTCATCTCCCTAAGGCCATTCTCATAGTCCTTGTTGTTTGTAGTAATAACGTGAACAGACAGGAAGGCTTAGAAGGAGAAGCTGAGGTGTGTGCACCAGGCTCTTGGGTCACTTCCTATGGGACCAGCCCCAGGTTGCAATGTCACTGCGCTAGCCGCCTGGGGACCCTCACCGCATGGTGATTCTGATGCTCCGACATCATCAGATGGATCCTGTCAAGCAGAATTCAGAGAAAAAGCTTTACAGAACTGCCCTGGAGTGGCCGTGAAATGTCCACACTGGGGCTGCCCAGAGCAGAGCCACAGCCTGTAGATAAGAAAGGGAACACAGCTACTTTTCCTTCTGGGCCTCCTGGCTGTCCCTTCCTTCTACCTCCCGAAGCTCTCCTGATCTCTCCTCTCCTAAGGCACCTGCTGCTGAGGATGGTGGGAAGTCTCTCTCTGCCAACCTTGGGTCTGTGGAGATCTGTGGTGAGCGAGGGGCCTCCACCCTCAGGCCTCACTGGAGTCAGAGACAGGCCCCTCTGCTCAACCTGAAATGCCTCCAGAGAGAAGGGGACAGGCTTCTGGAGTCATGTGAGTGACGGGGACCTGCTGGCATTTCAGGAGCTGCTTCTGTAGCAAAAGGCACAGAAAGGAAAGAGAAAAAAAAAAAAAAAAGATAGCTCCTTCTAGACATAACAATTTCAGGCTGAAAACCCTCGAGGTATCTCAGCAGGTGACTCACAGGGAAGCCCTGCTAGTCCCCAGGTGTATATGGAGACAAAACAGCCCATCTGGGATGGAAGCCATGTCTTTTATCTGCAGTGGTGGCCAAAGTGAGCACTTGGACTCTAGTTTCTTTCCCTGGCCTCCACACCTCCCATCATAGGATGGGGAGGTTGGTTGAGATGCTCAGCAGCCACCTTTTCTTGCCTGGCTATGGAACTCACAGATGGACACCCCAAGGCTCCCGAATTCCGGCTTAGCCCCACCTGAGGTAGCAAATACACACCAGCGTCTGCCATCTTGGTGGCCCTAACATGCACTTGTCTCCTTGCTCCGGGGCCTGGTGTTAGTCATGAACTTGTCTTTCCCCAAGAACTCTAGTCTTTTTCATTGCCTGCTATGACATCTATGAAGGTGCCCATGGTTCTCCCTTGAGGCTGACCACACTGGCCATGACCTCCTGATGAACAATGGGTCCCTTGACATCATCCAGTACAGAGTTCCACGGAGGGACAGTTCACTCATGCATGAATGCTGAGCCCTGCCCACCTCAGTGCGTGCCAGCCCCTCTATGGTCTGCCCCTTGAAGGGTGACTCTTGTCTCAGCTCTGGGACACCCCCTGCCTCCGCCTGCCTCGAGCTGAGGCAAGCTGGCCACCACGATCTTTGGGATGAATCTCGATGTGGTTTTTAGGATCTGATATGAAACAGACTCACACCAACGTTTCTTTCAAGATTTCTACAACCGTGGAGAAGGCCCTGGATATGGGCCACGTGGTCTCATTTCCTTGCAGACATCCCTTCTCTGTGAACTGCAGCCGAACACAGGAATCGCCCATGTGAAGACATCTGGGTCCTTTTGCAAAACGCTGGTTGGAGATGGGGCTGACTGTGTTACCTCATGTCTGTTATATAAGGACGCACTTGATAAATTTCTCCTTGAACACAGTGCCAGGAAAAATTTCTCTTTCCAATCTGATTCCAGAGTTATTGTACAATGAAAAGTATATGAGCCAGCCTGTTTCCCTTTCATCCAGGAAATTCAGAGATAAATCCAGCGTTCAGCTGTAGTAAACAGCTCATCCCAGGTGGCTAGAAACATATTGTTTCTGTTTTACCCTCACTTGTTCTTCTGAGGGTTGTGTTTAGTTTGTAAAGTTTCCTTAGACTCTTCTTGGGAAAGAGTGATTGCAAGGACATCCATGCACATGGTCACACAGCATAGATGTCCCCACTTTTACTGTCACCCCAGCCACGTCCCCAGTGCAGGCTGCATGCCAGGCACGGAGGGTGTAGGAGCAAGTGGCTTTACAGTTGGCCTACGGGGAGCCTCAGCAGACATAGAAAGAGCCTGAACGTGAGGCAGAGCAAGGTCAGCACTGAACCAGGCAATGGGGAGGAGGTCCGCCGGGCTCAGAAGAGGTCGGCTCTGGAAAAAGGACATCGGAATGGGGAAGACTTCTTGGAAGGAAGGGAGTCTCACCGGGAAGGATGGAACAGATTTTGAAGGCAGAGATGGAGGGGGAAGACCTTTTCTGACAGAAGGAACAGTTTGAACAAAGTCTTGCGAAGGAAAAAAAATCCATTGCCCTCCGCGTTTGGCAAAAACATGAGGAATCTCGTTCAGTTGGCAGGTCAGATACGTGGAGGAGGCATTGGGAGCTGAGGATAGTGCTCTTTTACTTTGCAATTTGGAAACAGGATTGGACCCAATGTAACCTTTTGTCCAACCAGCCCGTGACGTCCGCAGAGAAAGAGCGATTATTCCCTCGAATGGGTCGGGGGCTGGGGCTGCAGCCCGGTTGAGACCCGTTCTCGGGGACCCACTGGAAGCACGAGCACCAGTTCCCAGACCCACACCCGGCGCTCACTTCGCTGCGTGGCTCCACGTCTGGAAATACAGGAGGAGGACGGGGTTGGCAGGGCCGGGCTAGTGCAGCTTACCTCGGGGATGAAATTCAGAGCTTTGGGTTGTGTTTCCTTAAGGGGTGGGTGGGGTGGTGATGAGGAGCAAAGGGAGGAGCCCCTGAGCACAATTTACAGCCGGTTCCCCTAACAACGCCTGCAGATGGGTGAATTTCCGCGCAGCCGGGTTCTCTGTTCCTTTTCTGCTGCTGACGAGGAACAATGAGGGAGTGAGGGATAAGCAGTGATGTTTATCTTTCCAGCTCTGAACTTTCAAATGCTGGAATCCCCCGGGTTGGGAAGAGTGGGTGTGGTCACTTCCCACCATTGCCAAGGCGGGAGATGCAGCCACCCCGCTGGGGAAGAGGGGGTGTGATTTCCTCCCAAATAGGAAATTTATCTCCCGAATGGGAGTCTGCAGAGAGTCATCAAGGACTTATCGCCAGAAGCAGACTACCAGGGAGGAGCCCTGCCCAATCCTTTACCCCAGAGGGAGGGCGCTGGCCGGGGGAGGGAGGGTGAGGTCAGGGGCTGAGGACCAGCAGGGAGAGCACTGGTGTCCTCTGTGCAGAAGGAGGACTTCCTCCTGTCAGACCCTCCTGGGACCCTCGGGACCCTCGGAGGCATCGCAGGAGCTCGTCCCAGGACCTCCGTGATGTTGCAACTGGAGAAGCCAAGTTCATTGTCATGGAGAGCAAAGGGGAATTTTGATCCTTTCTTCCAACTGGGTCCTGAACTCTGGGGATGAACATCTTAGCTCTTAGAAACCAGGCTTTGGAGATTCCAAAAGCTCCCCAAGCAACCGGACCTCAACAGTTTGTTGAGAAGGAATGTCCTCTTAGCACCCTTAGGGCATTGCGGCAGGAAGGACCCCCGCTCTCTCTTACAGATGAGGATGTTCATGACGGATACACTAAACGGATATCAAGTCAAGCTTATTGATGATGGCATTTCACTTTTTCTAAATCCTTCTTTCAAAAGAATCTACTTTAAGGAAGCCTGGGTGGCTGAGTGGTTGAGCGTCTGCCTTTGGTTCAGGGCGTGATCCCGGGGTCCTGGGATCCAGTCCCACGTCGGGGTCCTTGCATGGAGCCTGCTTCTCCCTCTGCCTGTGTCTGTCTCTGCCTCTTTTTCTGTGTCTCTCAGGAATAAATAAACAAAATCTTTAAAAAGTAAAAAGAATCCACTTTATTAGGCATAAAGGTCTGCATATCTCCCTGTCCTACTAGCTTCCTCTTCAGTCTGTCATATTTCTAAAGGGTTTTTACTTTTATTTGTCCTAGCAATTCTCTGTACCTACTTTGTTGTATGAAAGGGGATGATCTTGGCTTCATACATATCTGGGACTCAAGTACCCAAGGCAGTGTGTCCAGCACGTTAAGCAGTTTGCAAACATTCAATAAAGTTATCACACGGGGAGAAAGCCTCCAGTTTTAATTTCTTCTATCTCAGCCTACCTGCCAGGATTTTGGTATAGTTTGGGATTTTTTTTCTTTTGACAAAGTTTAATGCTCATTATTATTAAGTGGTTTTTTTTCTTCAGGAATTATTAAAGTGTATGGTTTTGTCACTGTATGTGCAGTAATTATGTCCTCTGAATTCCCACGCTTCTGTTACATATGAATTTTCAACATTTATATACAGTAAGTCCTTCTATAATTCAGTCTCCCTATACTGAGTTCTTTGACTTGATTTACAGCTCCATTGCATAATATTTTTGAGGAAAGTTACATAAGAGGCATGTTCTGGGCTAATATAGGCCTTAGGATGTCTTTCTGCTGTTTAAATTACAAATGCCAACTTGCTGGCCTTTGAACTCTTGCTTTGCAGACCTTTCCCCTCAGCATTTCATTGAGGCTGGCTCCTTTCCTCTTCTTTTGTCCCTGATTTATATGCCTAGACGATGATAGGCATCTCCCTTTATCCTTGAGATTAAAAAAAAAATGCCTCCACTTTTTATCTCTTAAAAGTCCTTGTTCTTAACAGAAAAGAGGTTTACTTGGCCAGGTATTTCCTACCCCAGTAGGCATTTGCAATGTCCTTGGGAGATCCTGAATTGTGGGTGGTGATGGTAGCCAAGTTGTTTAACATGGTGTCCTGACCAATGAGACAGAAGCAGAGGTCATATGGGGGCAGAGGTCTAGGGACCCCCTCTTGTGCCAAATATTTATCCTTAATTGTTGAGTAATGGTGGTGGGGGAGGGAATGACGTCAGGGAGGGATGGGGAAGCCATTGTAGCAGAGGGACACTTAGACAGTTTGGGGGCATCAGCTATTTGTAACCAGTGTGGAAGCATAGCATATTCAAATCAGAATAGCCGTGCCAGTGCATGTCCAGCCTTCCATGTCGGAGATGGTTTGTCCAGTCTGTTCCCCCAGAGTCTCCCTCAGTGCTTCTGCTTGCTCGAGGTCCTTCTGGCAAGGATGTTTTGCAATGCCACTTGAATATCAGTGATGTCCTTCAAAGCCCTGGGAAAGACAGACAATGTTGGCACATTTTCCGGGAATCTAAGCTTGTGCCTGACCAACTGACTGCACCACACCGCTGCAGGTTGCACCCCTGCTCCCATCCATGGTAAAAGGTATAGCTCTGTGGGTACTTTGTGGGATGGCAAACACCATCTGGATATTGAACTGAGATTGGCATTTAATTGCTATTGAATATCATCATACCCTAGAACCGAGCCAAAGAACGGCTCTATCACATGGCAGCCAAACTGTCAGGAGAACGGAGCCAAGAAGTACAGATTTACTCGGCACAAACAGTGATGGTGCTCAGAGTATTCTCGGACAGGGAGGGGATCAGGATCTTGGCACCTGAGCTGCGGGGTGTGGTTGGGTCTGAGAAGGTGCTAGGATTGGGGTCTGGCCAGCTTCTCTAGGCCAGCTCCTGGGCAAGGCCTCCTTCTGGGAACATGAGAAGGGATGGTTTGCAGAATGTTCTATAGACCCAATACAGAATTGGCTCATGAAAATTATGTAGGCATTTGGATTGCTTCTGGAGAGAGCAGGCTAGTGTATTTGGCAGGCAAACCCAAAGGAAGACTGGCTTAGCTTGCAGATACCTCAAGACCCAGGGCTGATAGGCCAGGCCAGGTGACGGGGCAAGAAACACAGTTAGTTTTGGGTCCTTACACTGGAAGGGAAGAAAGTGATTGATGGGATTGATTGCAAGAGGTTAATGCTATAGGCATGGAACATCCCAAGGGTTGAGAATAAAGGAGGGTTACTGAGACCCTGCTAAACAGACTCTGGTTGAACCACAGAATATTGCAGTCTACTACAGGACCAGTAGTAGCTGAAGGAAAGAAGGACAGAGGATGCATGTCATGATGATCACGGTGATGATGGTGGTAATAACAGGCAACATGTATTAAGCACTTAGTGTGACCGTGGCACTATTTAAATCCATTAACTTACATACTTGCTGCAATAAAGTGAACAAAGTAGGTAGTATCACCATCCCCATTTTATAGATAAAAAGAGAGAGGCCCAGAGAGGAGTGAAAACCTGTTCAAAACACACTGCTAATAAGTGGTGGAGTCAAGGTCTTTTCCACTGGCAAAGAAGGAGCAAACAGACTGTTAATTAAGTAATAAAAGTCAGGAGTTCTTCCACAATGCAGAGAAATAGGAGTAGAATTCAGCAGGAGAAACAGGAGTTGGCTCAGCTGAAAGCTGCCAGGAGGCATCCATAGACAGGAGCTTTTAGCCAACCTTCCCCACCGCACCCCCGCCCCCTTCTTCATTCTCTCATGATTGCAGAGAAGCCAGGAGGGAGCCAGAAAGCCATGGCAGCAGGCACGGGCCAGCGGAGGCTGCGTGGAGACCTTAGGCACCTGGCTGGCTCATGCAGAGGCAACGGAACAGAGGCTGGAATGCTGGCAGCTGCTCCCAAGACTTGTGGGGATTTAGAACCTCCCAGTGGAGGAGGTAGATTGAGATGTAGTTCTAGATCTTGCCACAGTATGTGTGGGGAGATGGATGTGACGCAGCAAAGTGAAACCCCTCGAAGAGCCCCCTCCTCAAGATAGATCAGTTGCATGTTTTAGATGTTTATTTTTTGAAAGTATTTATTTATTTATTTATTTATTTATTTATTTATTTATTTATTGTGTGAGCAGGGGGAGGGGCAGAGAGAGGGAGAGAGAGAATCCCAAGCAGACTCTGCACTTAATATTGAGCCTAACATGGGGCTCGATCCCATGACCCTAAGATCATGAGCTGAAACTAAGAGTTGGACACTCAAGCGACTGAGCCACCCAAGTGCCCTGTCAGTTGTGTCTTTTAGAAAAGAGTTTCAGATCATAGGCTGTGGCTGGCTGGAGTCATACCCCATTAGGTCCAGCCCTGCTCAGCTACTCTGGATTCCTCCCCCAGAGCAGCTGCCCTGAAAACCGGAGCCCTTCCCACTGAGGTTGGCAAGACCACAGGCAAAGATCCAAGAACAGAAGAGATGGAGACACTTGCCAAGCAGAGTTGGGCTGTAGGTCATTTCCAGCTCATTCTGTGAGAGCTGATCCGTCCATGTTCCTAGATAGAACTCACAGGGAAGGTGCCTGTTGGTGAAACTGGAATTTCTGGACAACTTGTCAGAGACAAATAGTGGGCAAGTTTGCATAGCACTCTGGTAGGAGTAGCTGAGTCCAGATTTTTCTGGAAATTCAGACATACTGTTATTAACAGTAAGGGGAGTTGAGTTCAGCCCTGACCCCAACTCATACTTCATGAGCCAACTAGCACATGAGGTAAGATACAAGCCGAGAACAATGGGAACTGGTTCTTTGTCCCCTGTGGGGGTGGGGCGAGAAAATAAAGTTAGATAGCCCCCATCTGAACAGTGAGAAGTCTCAAGACATGGGAGGAGACACACAAAGGGAAGGTAGGAGCTACAAGAGAGGTGTTCTCTTCCACAAGTAGACCTTTCCCTGTGCCAAAGGGATGTGGCACCCATGAGCAGCAAGGCATGAGTCTAACCTTCTATGGAATGTTCAAGAGTGATTGCCTTTGGAGATCACACACTGAGGAACCATTTAAAAGAATTCGTTCCAAATGTCTTGTACCCAAATCTTACACTTTTCCAATCTGGAAATTTGGAAAAGTGAAACCTATTGAGGGGAATCATTATGAACCACACAGTTCACTGTGACCCTAAATCATGACCTAGTGAGAAGTTGATAGTTATTGGCATTAGGTGAAAGGATAGGGTGTTATGAGCTGTTAAATTCTGAGATGGCTTGGGGGTGTAGGTTGGCTGGAGGGCTGCTCACCATGAATGGAAGTGTGGGACCTGGGCTGTCCACCTGCCTACATGGGCATCCAGAAAGTTTACCTATTGGGTTGAAGATGGGAGAGTGATAGGAAGTCTGAGCAGGATGGTGGCAGGTTGTGCTGGCCTGCTTCTTCCTTTGACATCCAAACATCATTAATAAAGTCACCAAAATCAAAAGAGAGTTTGTATATACGAATACATATCTGTATCTCTTCATATCTATGTTGTTGTTTTTTTCCTTTTCCTTTTCCTAACACAGGGACAGAAGTGAGAAAGCAGGCTCAGGACTGAGAAGTGTTGTCACATCCCAGGTGGGGATTTGTTTTCAAATGTTTTAGTTATTCATTTGAGAGAAAGAATGAGCAGAGGAGGGGCAGAGACAGAAGGAGAAGCAGACTCCCCGCTGAGCAGGGAGCCCGACACAGGGCTCCATCCCAGGACCCTGAGATCATGACCTGAGCTGAAGGCAGATGCTTCACAGACAGCCACCCAGGCGCCCCCAGTTGGAGAAGTTTTGTTTATGGTCTGATCCTTTTAATAACTATAAATAAATGATGTATCTTGAAGTATTCCTTTACAGAACTGTATTATCTGCCCATAACCATGGCAAACTCCTCCACGTATTACTTATTGGATTGCTATGATATCCTTAGGAGACACATGCTTATCTCTTAATTTTACAGAGGAGTTTACTGAGGCTTTGAGAGTGAAGTGCCTTAAAATCCCAGTGAGCTTGGATTGGAACCCGGCTCCACCTATCTGCAGCGCCCTGGAGCTCAAGCAAGCTACCGCTGCTCTGTCTTTTGCAGACAGCTTATTCAGCTTGAAGAATACTGAGAGAATAAACTGTAAACTCTAGAATTTCATCCCTACATCTAAGAATAACTGGATTATCTTCATGCCTTCTTGCCATCCACCAGACACATAGGTTGTCATGGACTGAATGTCTGTGGCCTCTGAAAATTCATATGCTGAAGCCCTAACCCCTCTGTGATGGTACTTGGAAGTGGGGCCTTGGGGAGATAACTAGCTACGGATGAGTTCACAAGGGTGGAGCCCCACAATAGAATTAGTGTCCTTAGGAGAAGAAGAGACACCAAAGCTTCCCCTCTCTGCCATGTGAGGACACAGCAAGAGGACAGCCATCTCCAAGCCAGGAGGAGGGCTCCCACCAGGAACCAAACCATCCTGATCTTGGACTTCGTAGGCTCCACAGCTATGAGAAATTAAGTCCTGTGGCTTAAACCACACTATTCTGTGATGGCAGTTCGAGGTAAAGGATAAGTTCATTTATTGGTCTCATGAACACAGCTTCATTGTTTTTGAAAAAGAATTGTAAAAAATTTAAGCAGCATGAAGAAAATACAATAAGGAAAAATCATTCCAAATTCCACTACTCAGAGACTATCACCAAAATCAGTTTGTTAGACATTTTTCCAGGCATCCCTCTGGGCTTACATACACGGGTACCAATTTCTATAACATTTTTAAAAAAGATTTTATTTATTTATTCATGAAAGACACACAGAGAGAGGCAGAGACACAGGCAGAGGGAGAAGCAGGCTCCATGCAGGGAGCCCGACAAGGGACTCAATCCCGGGTCTCCAGAGTCACGCCCCGGGCCGAAGGGGCGCTAAACCGCTGAGCCACCCAGGCTGCCCTCTATAACATTTTACATAAATAACTACCACAGTGTGTATGATATGATCTATTTTGTTATTTATGAGGTGTGTTAGATTCTCGGGGCTGCTGTTACAAAGTAGTAGGAACCAGGCGATGGAGACAGAGACAGAAGTTTATCCTCACACAGTTCCTGAGGCTGGGAGTCTGAGAAGGAGGTGTTGGTGGGGTTGGTTCCTCCTGGAGGCTCTGAGGAGAGCCTGTTTCATGCCTCTCTCCCAGCTTCTGGTGGATTCTGACGAACCTCCATGTCCCTTGGCTTGCAGACACAACCCTTGAAACTCCGTTTCCCCCTTCACATGTATGTCTGTATATGAATTTCCCCTTTCTTATAGGGACACAAGGCATTGGATTAGGACCCTCTCTAATCCAGTAGACCTCATTTTAGCTTGATTACATCTGCAAAGGTCCTATTTGTAGACCATGTCACACTCATAGGTACCAGGTAAATGTGAATTTTGGGGCCAGTGGGGGGAGGTAGCATTCAATCCAATACACATGTGGGCATCTCTTTATGTAAATAAATGCAGACTTCCATTATTTTTAAGGAATTTTACCAGAGATGTGTACCATAATTTCCTTAAACCAATCTCTTATAGATTTATGGATTTACCTCTAGGTTATTTTTATTTTAGTTTTGGGCTATCTTTAGCATCTGCTTGATGTACACCCTTAAACACAGATTTTTAGCTACTGTGATCATTCTTCTTAGAGAAAAACTTTAAATAGAATTGGTGATCCAAAAGGCATGAACTTTTATTACTTTGACATCTCTTGACCGAGGCCTTCATGGAGGGTGGCCCCAGGCAAGGGGTGAGAGGTATCAGGGGCTGAGGGGCTCTTCTCTTGCACATTGAGTGTGATAGTCTCCAGAGGATTTCCAGAGCCTCTCTGGAGGCTCATTTCATAAGAAACTTCTGTATCTGACACATAGTAGGCATATAAAAAGTCTTTATTAAATGAATGTGGGTATTTATGAAAAATAAGATTTTTTCAGGGAAAAACAAATAGCTTTTTTGAGCATTGCATTGGGCACAGAGAGGAAATTTCTGCATGTTCCACAGTGATTTTTCTTTGGAAGCCAAACGCATGGGGGCTGGGCTGGGAGCGCAGATGCTTCAGGGGTCTGTTCTGGCGCTGTCCTGGCAGGGCCTGTAGCCACCATCTGCAGGAATGTTCAGGAAAGGGAACAGCTCCTGTAATAAAATGTGTTCCAACTTCTGCTCACGAGGCTGGGGTCTGACCAGGATGGTGGTGGCCGACCCCCCTAGGGGCTCTGCATGGCTTTCAGACTGGATTGGGTCACAGTGCCTGCATTTGCTCAGCCTGTCACAGGGCACCCACCCACGTTCCAGGAACAGAGGAATCTATTTATCATACAAACCCAGGTCACCTTCTGCTCCCAGACTTGGGTGGAGGGGGTGTGTGTCAGTTTGTGGGCATGGGTACAGGACGTGCTACGGCCCTGGGAAAACATCGTGGATATTCAGAAGGTGACAAAGCAGCCGAGCACAGAACGGTCACTCCAGAAGCTGGTGGGCAGAAGAGAAAAAATAGTGAATCGCCTGGGATGAGTAGGAGAGGATTTCCTTCCTGCCCATGAGATTCAGAGCATGCTCTGAGTATGAGAGGAAAAAGAAGGCATCCCGTCAGTGAGGCTATGATGTGGGGAAACCGAGGCTTGCCTAATGCTGATGCTCACCTCAGGGTTCACGTGAGATCTGGGTGGACAGGCAGATAGGAGATTGCCTGTGCAAACGGGCTCGGTGTTTACTCAATAGCCAGGTATTTCAGTGACTAACATTTATGTCTATAACTGGGGTAAGATAGTTGTCCCAGACTGTGCCAGGTCTGGTCCCAAGAGAGCTGGAGAGGGGAAATATATTCATGCAAAGTGTATCTCGAACATCCACTCTATGCCAGGCACTGTGCTGGTGTTAAGGATATGCCCCTGGAACAAAAGACCTCTGTTCTCGTGGGGCTCACACAAGTCTGAGTTGCTCATTGCTAAGAAAAGTTGTGCATACTAGCAGTTTGCAGAGAAAATGCAAAGTCCCATGAGAGCCCGAGGAAAGGACCTGGCTTAATGAGGTCTGGGGATGTTTTGGGGGAGGTCACCTTTGGGTCGGTCTTGGTGAATGAGTAGACATGACAGACAGAAGAAGCATCTTGAGTAAGGAAATCTAAGTAGAGGAAGCATCAAAGCCAATACAAGCATTGTGTTGGGGACCTCAAACATCTGAATACTCTCGGCAGCTAATGAACAGCGTTACTACAGGGGAGGATGCTCAGACTATTACCATGGAAAATGGTTTACTAGGCTTTTGATAGGTGGCTGGCTCTCAACCTCAATGTTTATCATTTTGTGGGAAGATGCATTATAATTTCTAGAAGTGCCCACTTAACATCTCCCTCTGGGGACACTTGTCAACTGTGGGATGTCTTGCCCAAAAGCCCGTAGACTGTCTTGCGGGGTCATTTTCTTACAGCAGACAGGAAGCTGTACTCAGGACCTGCCACATGAGGGCACAATTGCCCAATGATGGGCTCAAAGTACCCGCCTCCCCCCCCCCCCCCAAAGAGAGGTCAGGAAAGACCTTGTCCATACAAGCTCTTCTTCCCAATGACAATGACCAATGGGTGCAAGAAACTGTCCAATGTGATTGTATGAAAGCCACAAACATCTGCTGAGCGAGGCGCTTGGAGGAATTAGGGCAGAAAACGGGCTCCCTTTCTAGGTCCTCACTTCCCCAGCGCCTGAGACATGTTTCCTATGATTCTTGCCCTGTGATTACAAATCAGACTTCAGTTTAGGTAGGTGTGGAATGCCAGTGGGCTAGTGCTTTCAGAATATATATATTTTTTATGATCACAAAGAATTGCAGGCTCATACAGAAAGTCTCATGCCCCTTCCCCATTAGCTACATATATAAGGATTATAAATGCGTATAGATTATATACCTATAGACTATGCAGGTATATGATTATACATAATATTAGATATTGCACTATATGACACATACATATTACACATATAAGTGTACACACATACTATACACATATATTTATAAACTATATTGTTTTTTCCTATGATACACATTTTTACAAAATAGACATCTTACACTGTAAACTATTTTGCGATCCCATTTTCATTTAATACATTTCAAACATTGCCAAGATCACTCAATATTGTTCTTATATTATGATTTTTAATAGCTGCATAACCTTCCAAAACGTAAATGCTCTGTAATTTCCTGAAGCAACTTATCATTATTGAATATTTGGATTGTGGGCGTTTGGCAACAAATCTGCTTCTCTGCAATTTGTTTCTGTTGAGGTACACATCTCCTTAGTATCATACCCTTGAAGTGGACTTTAGAGAAATAGACACTTCATTTTAAAGCTTTTGATAACATAATGCACAACTGCCTTCCAGAGTCATTACCACAGTTTCCTGCCTCATCAACAGCAGATAAAAGGGCTTCCCAGGTATCCTCAGGGTGTTTGTCACATTTTGGCAAACAGAAGATCCCTGGCCTCCCGGAAGCCACAGATTTAGTGAAGCTCCTGGGACTCCCCAACGGATAGTTGAAGGAGGGATCAAAGGAGTGCCTTGCGTGTCATTTCTCTCCCCACTTCTTGGCGAGAATAATGGTCGTTCCATTCAGCGAGCTCTGGATTGGGGTCAGAGTGTCCGGGGCCTGAGTGATGCCATCGCCTGGTGCTGGCTTTATGCTTTGGAACAGCTCAGGCCACCCCACTGGGGCCATGGATCTCACCCCAAGAGCCGGGAGAATGAACTCCCCGTAGGGAATTTCTCTTTGTGCCTCACAGAGGGCCTGGTGCTGAGCATTGCTGTCATGACTGTTGGTTTGTGAAAGTGTATTGAAGACGCTCTTCATTTTTCAGCTCTTACTTGGGACCTTACAATCCAGCAGAAGACATTACAAGTCCTGAGTTTTGGCTCCTGCTCTGACAACACTAGCTGTCTGACCTTAGACACTTCTCTTCCTCTGGCTGTGTCTTTGTTTTCCCATTGGCCAAATGAAGTTTCCCTTGAACTGGAAACTGGCAGGTCTTGCAAACAGAAAAGTACTTGGTGGAGCTCTTCTCCATGGCAAACTTTCTAAGATGGTGAGTGGCAATATCTACCGATTCCTTCCTCTGCCCTAGTCACCTTGCGAAGGATGGGATGTGCATCATCAAATGAATTACATGAGACAGGTTTTAAGATCTCTTCATTTTACAGGTGGGGAAACTGAGTCACAGAGAGGTTGTGACTTTGCCCAAGGGTCACTCAGCCTTCAAGTGGTTGATTCTGGGATTTGAACTGGGGTTGATTTGAACTGGGGATGTATGACTCCAGAGCCTGTGTTTGAAATCACAGAGCTGGCCACAGGACCTAAGATTATCTTCCAGCATCTTGTGATGGCAGCGCCCAAATGAAATGATGTGTGTAAAAGTGGTCATGGACCTGTGGACACTGAACATTCGAGGCCGTACCTTCTGTTTTCTCTGCTTTCTCCTTTCCCCTTCCTCGCTGCGTTCTGTGGTGGGTTTCAGTTCTGGCTCTGGTGCTAACTTGGGTATTTCCCACAATTTCTCTGCGCCTCCATTTCCTTGTTTGTGAAATGAAGGGACACCCTGCCTTTCCCCATCAGATGAAAGGACCTGGGAAAACTGACGGTTTGGGGAAATATGTCTTTGTATTGGTTCTACTCTGTGCACATGTACCCAGGTCTTGGAGGGATTTCCTGGAACCAGTTCATTTCTTAACTGTGTCCTATTGTAACATTAGTGTTTGAATGATTGCAATGCTTTCAGAATGTTTTTATAATTACTGGCTTTTTGCTTGTAAAAGAGGGTCCTCTCTTTTGACCAGGAAAACATGCAAGGGCCAGAGGTGAGTAGGTGAGTGGTCCCACAGGTGGGGCTGGTGATGGCTGGGAAACAGAGAAATCCCAGACTGTGTGGCATGCACGTGGCAATGATGGAGGCCCTGTTCAGGGCCCTGTGGTTGAGTCCCACTCTGCAAGGCTTGACTGTAAAATAGGGGACAAATGATATCAGTGGTTTTAAAACTATGTTTTTGCAGACTGATAGTGTCCTCCCATGGGGCAAGTAGGAATTTAGGGGCTCACCATTGGAGTCAACCATAAGACTACCCTTTTTTTATCTATTTGTTTTATATAACTGAGTTCTGTCTTGTTTTTGTTGGAAAAGAGGCCTTCCTACTTTCAAAAGGGGGAAGAAAGAGTTTGAAATAAATTTCTGGTGATTTTTAAAGAGAGGGATACTCCTGTAACCTAAATATCAGCTAGGATATGCTGCCCTATGAGATCTAGAAGAGACAGCTTGATACCCCACCTTCATGCCGCTGGGAAGCCCAAAGTCCTCCCTGGATTTCATGAGTTCCAAGGTGGGGCTTCTTTTCTCCTGATCACCCTGCCTCTGGGTGCCCCACCTGTTGGGAAACTGGCTTTATTCCTGCTCTTTTAGGCAGGGCCATTTGCCTCTTGCTCTCTCCTGCTGTCACGCCCTACCCTGGGTTCTCCTTGCCATTTCCAAATCCACCAATGTGCTGACTAGAACAAAAGGGTTTCCTTTCAACAGGGTCCATCCCCTGCAGAAGTCAGGATTGTACATGGAAGGAAATTTCTTCTACTATGGGAACTTCAGAGTACATGCAAGCACCCATGAGCTCGGCTTGAATGGAGGGGCGCTGACCATTGGCTGCAAGGGTGACAAGGAGAAGCTGAGAGAATGAAGTCCCACAGGTCTGTTCCTGCACCAAATGCTAGGCTTTGGGCTCATATGTGGCTGGGGAGAATTACGGGTGTATTGCTGGGGGTCTTTCCCCTGGGCATGTGGTGCAACCAGTAGGGAAAGTAGATGGAGACAAAAAAAAAAAAAAAAAAAAAAAAAAAAAAAAAGCACCTAGAAGACCCTTTTCTGGTAATTCACTACCTTTTGTTCTTTGGAAAGGATCAGAATGGACACACCTGATTAGATGAGGCATTACCCAATGATGACATAGTCCTAGTGGCCCTGCCCATCTTATTGAAGGACTACTATTAGTGGGAAAACACCTGCCGAGGTCCATTTGGAGAAGTCTGCCCTTACTGGGCCTTCAGCAACATGCCTCACACAGATGACTGCTCATTCAGAGTTGTCTCCTCTTTCTGACTCTCCACAAAAGCAGGAGAGTCTCATTTATCCCCATCTCCCAAATGCTGAGTATAATGCTTGACATGTGGCAAATCTTAGGAAATGAATAGATTCCCCAATGCACAGTCATTTTCCAAGAGGTGACAATCTTGACTTGAGTTTTTTCCCACTGTCACTGCTGTACTTATGCACATGCATCACCTCTCCCCACACTTCCTCCTCACTGGGGCTCCTGCCCTCTGCCTGGCCTGTTGGCTTGAGCTCTGTGCAGTAGCCTGCAGCCCCAGCAAAACTTTTGCCAGCTCTACAGGCACGCCTCATTTCATTGCACTTTGCAGATACTGCATTTTTTTTTTTTTTTTTTTTTTTACAAATTGAAAGTTTGTGGTAACCTTGCATCAGGCAAGTCTATTGGGCCCATTTTTTCCAATAGCGTCTGTTCACTTTGTGTCTCTGTGTCACATTTTGGTAATTCTTGAGATATTTCAAACTTTTTCATTATCATTATTAGATTTGTTATGGTGATTTTTGACCAGTAGTTATGACTCACTGAAAGTTCAGATGATGGTTAGCATGTTTTAGCAATAAAGTATTTTTTAATTAAGGTATATACGTTGTTTTTTTAGACATCATGCTATTGCATATCTAATAGATGACAATACAATGTGTAAAGTTAACTCTTATATGTCCCCAGAAACCTAAAAATTCACAGGACTCTCACTTTATTGCAATATTCAGTTTATTGTAGTTGTCTGGAAGGGACTCAGCACCTCTCCAGGGTATGCCTGGGCTCTGCTGGTGGTCGATCCCTCCTCAGGAACTCACAGTAGCTCTCCACTACTCACAGAAGAAGTCCCTGTTTCCCACCTTGGTCTACAGGCCCTTCACCACCTCCTCCCCCTGTCTTCTTTCATTACCCATTGTCTTTCTGGCCCTTTAGATGTTCCCTGAGTCTTCGTGTCTGTGCCCGCCTCATCCTGCCTCCCCTGTCTGGAAAGTGCTTTTCTGGGTCGTTCATCTACATGGCCAAATCCTACCTGTTTTTCACATTATTATACCATTTGAGCCTCACTAAAATCTCTTGAGTCAGTCATAGAACATTGGTCCTACAAGATGATCCTTTAAAAAAGGATTCCATGTTAAAATCGGCTCAGGCAATGATGTGCATCATCATCCCTTTGTGGATTTAGGGTGACACTCCAGCACCTGAGGTCCTGAGGAGGGCTACCATCAGGATAACTCTCTAACCCAGCATTTCCTGAATGTATTGACATCAGAACTCTTCCCCCCTCCATATGTATTCACATCCTGCAGCCTCTCTGGGGAATGCTTCCCTCAGAGTTATCAGTCAAGTTATCCTTAACCTGTTTTTACTGGGGAAGAAATCCAGGCAAGAATGCTGGCACGAGCTGAGTGAAAGGAGGGCCAATACCATTATTTTCTTTACTATGCTCTGATGACTTATAATATTTATCATCCAGTGAGGACTTTAAAACTTATTCTCGGAACCCTGGAAGTGACTGGCTTCAAAGACTGTAACTCTCATTCCTCTGTCCTAATATCTGAACTTTGTCCTACTTCTCTTTTCTAAGAATGATCATGTCCAAGTATTTCTTTGGCTTTTCTTTTCCTGCCAGATGTTTCACAAGTAAGGAACAAAAGGTTCCAATTAAATTTTTCCAAGAGTTTCATCAAATCATGACAATAAATAGCAAATACGTTTTCTAGTATATACCTGCCTTACATCAAAATCAGAGTAACTGTAAAGAGGAAGGAACGATGGCCTGATTTTAAGGAGATATTTATAGCTAAATAAGAACTGAGCACATTTTATGGTGGCCAGAAAAGCATGAATGTATTTCTGTTTTAATCTTAGCTTTGAGGGCTTTTGAGGGTTATACATTAATATTTTGTATAGTGAAGTAGAAAATAAGCATTTTACATTTTTTTTCAAAAATGAAAGTAAAAATTCGGAAAACTAAGGGAAAAAAAACTTCTTGCATGTTTGTTTAACATTTTGTTATTATTACTTAACCTTTAAATCCACCTGTGTTGTAACTTGTGAGATCCTCCCTGATGGTACTTTATTGTATTAAGAGTCATTTGGGGGGAGAGAACATCAGCACACTATGCACATGCTCAAGGCTGCATCCCTCAAAGGTGATGTCAGAGGGCTGTGCGCTGCTTGGGGTCAGGTCTCACTGAAGTAATCCAGCCAAGGTCACTTAAGAGATTCGTAAGCAAGCAAGCACACAACAGCAGACACCTGGGGTGGGGAATCAGTATTCGGAATTGCTATACTATGTTACAGAAAATGTCTAGCTTTCAATAAAAAAATTTGATCCCTCCCAACAAACAGGAAAATGTGATCCATATTCCAGGGAAAAGGTAGGCTTTAAGAGGGCCCAGATGTTGGACTTAGCAGGCAAAGACTCCAAAGCAATTAAGAATATGTTCAAAGAACTAAGGAAAACCATGATGATAGAATCTAAGGAAGGTATGACAGCAATGTCTCATATCAAATATAGATTATAGATAAAGAAGTGATAGAAAAGAACCAGGCAGAAATTGTGGAGCTGAAAAGTGTTATGACCAAAATGAAGAATTCACTAGACAGGTGGAACAGTAGATTTGAGCTGGCCTGAGAAAAAATAAGACCTGGAGAAAAAGGACAGAAATTATGCAATCTGAAAGCCAGAGAAAAAAAAGGAAGGAAGAAAAATGAATAGGGCCACAGAGGTACGTGGGACCTAAAGAAGGGCACCCACATACATGTAACAGGAGTCTCAGAAGGAGAGGAGAGAAAGGAGAAGACAGATATTCAAAGAATTAATGGCAAATCCCACATTTGATGAACACAACAATCTACACATTTATGCAGCTCAATGAATTCCACATGGGATGAATGTGAGGCAGTTGCCCCCAGGCTGCAGTCAAGTGATGAAAGACAGAGCCATAGAGGGCATTTTGAAAGCAGAGGAGCCAGCACAGGACCCTTTGCAGATGTGCAGGGAACCTGGATAAGATTAATGGTTGACTTAGGAACGGTGGAAGTCAGAAGGCAGGATGATGATGACATTTATTTTTTAAAAAATTTTTAAAGATTTTATTTATTTATGAGAGACACACACAGAGAGAGGCAGAGACATAGGCAGAGGGAGAAGCAGACTCCTTGCAGAGAGCCTGATGCAGGAACTCGATCTCTGGTTGGGGATCATGCCCTAAGCTGAAGGCAGATCCTCAACCACTGAGCCACCCAGTCATCCCTAGTTTTTAAAATTTTTAAAAAAGATTTTATTTATTTTTTCATGAGAGACACACACAGAGAGGCAGAGACACAGGCTGAGGGAGAAGCAGGCTCCCTGCGGGGAACCTGATGCAGGACTCGATCCGAGGACCCCGGGATCATGACCTGAGCCAAAGGCAGATGCTCAACCACTGAGCCACCCAGGTGCCCCAGGATGATGACATATTTAAAGCATTGAAAGGAAAAGCTGTAACGAAGGATCTCACAACCAGTAAACCATCTTACAAAACTGGAGGTGAAATAAGCAAATGAGTAAAAGCTAAGAGAATGTATTGCTAGGCCTGCCTTACAGAAACACAGAGGGAATGGGGGACAGCAGGTTATACCAGGCAGTAACCTGAACCCACACGAAACAACAAAGAGAGTCAGCAAAGATAAGTGCGTCTGTAATTGCACAATCACGTAGTTATATCTTTCTCCTGATTAAAAAGCTGTTTCACAAAACAATGTGTGGAGAGCATCTTTTTGGGCCTATGATGAACAGCAGTGTAACTCATTTCACAATAATGGCCCAAGGGAAGTAGGTGAGAGCAAAGCTTCCTTGGAGTGAGGTCTTACAGACTCATCGAACTTCACTAAATTACATGGAGACCATAGTTGCCTTGTGATCTTTCTGATTTTACAGGGATTATGGAAGCACTTAGAGAAAGCATGAACTTGGAAGTCAGGAGATTGGGCTTAGTCTTTGTTTTGAGCAACTTTGAGCATTTTGAGCTTCGAGGAGCCTGTAGCGCCTTGGAGCCTCAGTGTCTTAATTTATCAAACACAGTCTTAGTGGGATACTACATGACCTACCTTCTTTGTCCTCTTGAGCCTTTTGAAGTATCCTAGAATGCGTTGATGGACTGGCAGGGCCAGTGGACTCACAAGTGTGAGAGAATGGCCCATCTGGACCTGCGGCTGCAGCTAGTCAGCTGATATCCTTCCCAGGCCAGCTGCAAAGTGCCCCCACCCTGAGTCACCACCCAGAGGCTTCCTTCCTGATTCTCATTCCCTCACTTCCCCAAGGCAGAATGAACTTTTCCTTACGCTGCTTTGACCCTTCATCAGCCTTCATTGGCACATCTGTGATACCACTTGTTCAATTATCTTCTCTTTTAGAGTGGGTTTGCTGGAGGGAGGCAAGGGTATGAGTCCTTCATGTCTGTGCCGTCTCAGTAGACACAGAACAAGGTCAACTACCAAATGCATTCCATCTCCGTCAAGCTCCAGGTCATCCTAAAGCAACTGCCTGTCCCTCCTACTCATAAAACACTGCTTTAAAAATGTTGGCTCCAGCATCAGAACAAAATTAAAAAACAACTCAAAAAACCAAAACCATAAAAAAAAAAAAAAGTTGGCTCTGGCATGTTCTAGCTCTATCAGGAGTTTTTGCAAGCGACAGGCTTGTCCTGTCACTTGGAGACTGGGGCGGGCGGGGTGCTGTAAAGCCCATAGAGGTAGGGGTGTCTCAGAACCCTGGAAACAGGCTAACATGATAGATTTCTTACTTTTGAGGCACAGACGTTGTAATTCTACCTTCCGTCCTTCCTCGGTGTTACTTTGGTTTCCAAATTTCTGCATCGAGGATGCATGTTTTAGGATTAAGGTCAAATTGATGTTGCTTCTGCTTCTCTAGAAATCAGAGGCAGGCAAGTCGTGCTTCGATTCAAAAGCTCTTCTTTTTATATTTTTTATATTCCCCAAATATGAGTGAGACCATATAAAATAGTGAAAGGGAATAAAGGGGAGAGGAGAAAAAATGAGTGGGAAATATCAGAAAAGGAGACAGAACATGAGAGCCTCCTAACTCTGGGAAATGAACTAGGGGTGGTTGAAAGGGAGGTGGGCGGGGGGTGGGGGTGAATGGGTGACGGGCACTGAGGGGGGCACTTGATGGGATGAGCACTGGGTGTTATGCTATATGTTGGCAAATTGAACTCCAATTTTAAAAAAATATGTAAAAAAACTTAAAAAAAAGACAACAACAAAAAACCCCACAAAACCTCCTCTTTGGTGTTTCAACAAGTAAGGGATACTTTACTTATATGGCACTTTTCGTTTGGATTAAAAAAAAAAGAAGAAAGAAAAATGTTTTACATTTTTAGCATAATGAGGTCTGCCGGCTAGAGTTTGTCCTCCCGCCTGCTTTGCAATTAAACTCCAGGAAATCGTGGTGAAGGGACTCCAGGAGGCGAGCGTGCCGCCCCTTCCACCCGGCTCCCCGCCTTCCCCGCCCCTCCAGCGCCCCCCTCCGCGGTCCCCTCCAGAGCCCCGCCCCCGCCCAGTGGGCGGCTCCTGTGCCGCCGCTGGTTGGCCAGCAGGCCTCACACCTGGCCAATCGCCGGGGACCGGTTGTCATGGCGACAAGCACGCTAACAGGGCAGGTGCAGGAGGGAGGCCAGGCCCGGGAGCGCAGGATGGCGCAGAACCTGTACAGTCCGCGAGTACGGCTGGGCAACTGGAACGAGGACATCTACCTGGAGGAGGTACGCGGCACTGCTCAGGGACTCCCCGGCCCGCCCCAAGGCCGGCGGCCGGGGCCTCCTCTCTCACCCAGCAGACCCCCAACACCCCTGACATCCCACCAAGGCTCGGCCCCCAGGAAGTTCACCTGCTGTCCCACAAACCCAGGTCTCACGCTCCGCGACTCTTTCTAGGGGTCCCTTGGCCTCCCTCTAGGGGTCCCATGCCTCCCCTTCCGTCCAGAGCCCCACCAGGTGTCCTCCATCCTCACAGGTGTATGTGTTTCAGAGGCTGCAGTCCAGGTGCGAAGGAGGCGCGCTCTGTGTGGAAGCACCGCCCCCTCCCGCTCCGGACCCGGTCACGCACACCCTCTAGGTGTCCCCGTGGTGTCCCTGGGGTGTTCCTTTCCCTGCCATTACACTCACACAGGGCGGCCCTGGGCCTTCAGGAATCCATCCAGCTGGGACTGTGGGGTGGGGTGGACTTTGAGTGCCAACTATCGCACAACCAGGGGAGACCTCAGCTGGGGACCCCGTGGCCTCCAGATGTTATTCATGACTGTCTCTGGGTGGACTCATCAAGCATGATGTTTCTTTTTCTTTGTGTGTCTTTCTCATTTTTTCAAGTATCCTACACTGAAGTAAAAATATTAAAATAATGCTAAAACAACTTCCACCATTCCCATTATGCTCACATTTCTTTTTCTAAAATTTTGCTTTTTCAGCGTGATGTGCTTCTGACCTGTAAGCTACCAGTGTCTGTAGATTCAGGACTACTGCTGACCTTTTGGGTTCCCCTCATTTTCTCTTTCATCAGGAGCTCATGAAGGACTTTTTGGAGAAGAGAGAAAAGGGACAGCTTCTCATTCAGAGAAATAGACGACTCAAAGAGAATCTTTTGAGACCGGTAATTTTAAATTCAAGCACTGTGTTCAAAATCCTATCGAATCAAGTGTGAGTGTATGTTAAGCAAGCAAACGTTTTGTAAATGAATTATCATTTGGAAAATACTGTTTTTTTTTCCTTTAGATCTGAAAACCACAGTGTTTAAAATTTCCTAAGATTTTAGAAACATAGGAGAAATCTGCTCTTAATTATGTTTACCCACATTTTCCAAATTAAGACGTGGGTGGATCAGTGCAATATGTATAATACCCCTTAGCTGGGGCTTAAGACATTTCCAGTGCATTTGAAGAAATTAAGTGGAGTCAACTCATGTGGTTTTTCATCAACTTTTTTTTTAGTTCATTTAGGATTTTGGGGGGACTGTGCTTTGGCACAGTGGGAGGGTGTAGGCAGCAGGAAAGGGAAGAAAATGAAGTCCGTGGGGAATGTGAGTTATTACAAGTCATCCAAATGATCTCACCTCTGTTGAAATGGGTCCTCGACAGTGAAGGAAAGCAGGTGCCTGGGGCAGTGACCTCTGCACCCAAGGCAGTGGCCAAAGCACCGGCTGTTGGCTGTCAAGGACTTGCACCATTTGTTTGAAAAACTCCGATTTAAATTGTAGATGCAGCTTTCCATATCTGAGGATGGGTACGTTCACTGTGGCGACAAAGTGATGCTTGTGAATTCCGACTACCCTGAGACAGAAGCCCATCTGGTTTTGGGCGGGGACCTGAGCCTGTGCATGACCCCAGATGAAATTCAAGCCCACCTGAGTGATGAGTTAGAGGTGCCCTGTGGCCTGAGCGCAGCTCAAACCAAGATCCCAGTTGGCAGAAACACTTTTATTATTTTGAGGTAGAAATACTTTAATTATCATCTCATTTTTTAAATCATAAATATATTTTCACATAAAGCTTCAGGGTGCCCTGCGACTGGAGCAGTGCTGCCTGGAGGTGAAAGTCATAAGACTCTGTGCTTCTCATCTTGCTGTCTCCCCTTAAGGATTGTTGTTGGGGCCCTTTACCTGCCTTCACCTTAAATGTCAAGATAACTACTCATTTGTGTTCAGTTATAAATGCTTACTTCAAAAGTATTGGATCTAGGTAATTAAAATCATATTGTGCCTAGAAGCTGGGCTTTTGTAATAACATCTCGGGATGCCGTGAGCTCATCTGAGTTTTTTTGTTGCTCTTAATGTCACTGTTATTTTTATAACAAAAATAGTTTGGTACAAGGTGGCATCATGCGTGGGATACTTGAGATCTGGCAAATAAGCAATTAGATCCTTAGAGAACAGATACATAATAATAACGAAAAAGTATTGCTTAACAATGTTTTTATGAAAAAGATATAGCCAGCCTTTTAAGTCTTTAATTTGAGATCTCCTTTGAATACTGATAATTTATGTCAAGACAACTAAAAGTTGACCACAATCTCTGTGTCCTGGAGGATTAAGAGGGAAGACTGTATTAGGTGTGCACACATTTGTTACTGTGGCTCTTCTAAAGATGTCCGTGCACCTGACCAGAATTCCTCAGTTCAGATAGCGTGATGTGCTCACAAAGAGGGGATGCCTCTTGTGAGGCACAGCACGTTGGCTGTGGTGGGACACAGGGACAGGGTGCCAGCTGGATTCGAAGGCCCAAAGAAATGACCATTTTGAAAATGTTTAGTTACTTAATCAGTTATGGTGTGTGAATGTACATTATCAAGAAAATTGATTATAAACAAAATTGCATCTGCAAAAAAAATTAGGATGTAGAATGATTCTAATACAGAGAGTTGACGTGATACTTACCCTTCGCTGACAGTGAGGACAGGAATGCCATGGGTCAAGTCCTTAGATATGGACAGAACTTCTGCCTTGCGATAACAGGAGGATTTGAAGGCAAAATGGTGAGTCATCACGGTGGGTGTGACCAGGTGGTCACACCTGCATGTGGGTTCGGGACCAGGTGTTTTGTTTCTATGTGTGTTTGTGGCTTGGCACAGAAGCGGACAGAGGACGCAGCAGGCGTGAGCTTCACCTTTGGCTGCTTCAGCCTCAGTCCACAGCTCTTCACTGGCAGTGTTGGGCCACTTCTTTCCTTCTAACTTTTTGAATGACAAAAGTATACCTTTAGATGCTAAGGAGGAAGGGAGAAAACTCTTCCTAAAATGCTGCTGACAAAAAGCAAAAATGTATGCCACCTCCACCTGTAAGTCAATGATTGGATTAATTAATCATCGTCTGACAGCTGTCAATGTCACCAATGTTCTCAGGGTATATTATCTGATTATATATTTTTTAAACTTGATCTTTGTCTTTCTGTTGAGGATTAGCAGATATAATAGAACCAGATCTGGGTCTAACTAGTTGACATGTCTCTCTATGGGGTGGAACTTCAGATAGGTCATATAACTTTTTTGAGTCTCATCTATAAAATGGGGATTATTATACCTTACTACATGCTTAACTGACTCATATATATATACTCAATCATCCAAACAGGCCTCTAAAAATATTTATTTATTCATGAAAGACAGAGAGAGAGAGAGGCAGAGGCTGAGGGAGAAGCAGGCTTCCCACAGGGAGCCGGATGTGATTTCCATCCCAAGACCCTGGGGATCATGCCCTGAGCCAAAGGCAGACACTCAACCACTGAGCCACCCAGGCATCCCTCTCAGAACAGATTTAAAATACGGGGAAAGTTTCAAGCCCTGCAGCATGGAGATACACCATTTCTGGTCCCCCCCCCCCCCTCCACCGCCCCGCACATACTGTCCTTAACTCTCCCATCTTCTTTGTCTCCTGTAAATCATCTGTTCTTTGCCTGAGTACTGATTGTGATTATGTATCTGCTCTTCCATAGATTATAACATCTTGTCATTCTGTTGGTAATGTTTCCTCCCTTTGGCTACTTGGCTTTTATTATTTTTATTTTTATTTTTTTTGGCTGCTTGGCTTTTAAATCACAGTTGCTCTCACATCTTTTTGAGTAAAATGTATCAGTGTTTTCCTTGGTAATTCCTTCCATTGCTTGGAGCCCTATTAAGTCTGCTCCAGAGATACTATAAGAAGAAAAACTTGTATGGACTTCTTGATGTCTGAAGTTTGACTTTGCTCCAGTTTGTCTTCATCCGCTTGAGATTTATTTCGATACAGGGTTCTATGCAGACATGTGATTTCCCCACAAACAACTAATTAGCTGCGTTTTTGTTATTTCTTGAATAATTATTCCCTTCCTCACTGACACGCAATGCCCCCGTAGCGTCCATCCGTTAAGTCACTGTACAGACTACATGCTGTCTCTGAGCTTCCTATTTTAACCCTTTCAACTCAAGTTGTATATTGTTATTTATTTATTTTTTCAAGTTGTATATTTTTATTCTAGAATTCTACTTTATGATATAATGATACATTTTGATGGCTTGTCAGGCTAGTTCTCTCCCTACACTTCTTTGTCTGAATAGTATTAAAAATTAACCTCTCAGTTAATTATTTCTACAAGTCCCTCTGCCCCCATGGGGGGAGAAATCATGTAGTATTTTGATTGGCCCTGGAAAATTATGTAAATTCACATTGTTAGTGCTTTACAACACTTTTTCTTCTGAGGTGTCTTGCCATTTATTCATTTATTTTTTGTTTTCTCTCTGTAAAATGTTGTGGTTTTCTTCCCACAGATTTCACGCTGATCTCATCAAGGTGGTCCCCTGGTATCTTCTATTGTGGGGGCTCCCGTAGGGAGGCCCTTACGATAGTTGCAACAAAACTATAAGAAACCTGTCAACATTCATACTTACCTTTGATGAAATCCCTTACTCTTGTTATTTCTAATGATTTTCCAGCTGATTGTTTTATGACTTCCGGGTAGACGGTCCTTTCCTTTTCAAGGGATGATGATTCAATCTTCTCTCAAATTTTCTCATTTCTGTTGCTTGTCTTTGAAATAGCAAGTGCTTCCGGGGCATTCATTAAAAGATATCTCGTAATACTGAACTTCTAGATTTCTTCCTGATTCATTATTATTTTTCTTTACATTAAGAAGACAGAGTTTGGGGCAGCCCGGGTGGCTCAGCGGTTTAGTGCCTGCCTTCAGCCCAGGGTGTGATCCTGGAGACCTGGGATCGAGTCCCATGTCGGGCTCCCTGCATGGAGCCTGCTTCTCCCTCTGCCTCTCTGTCTCTGCCCCTCTCTGTGTCTCTTATGAATAAATAAATAAAATCTTAAAAAAAAAAGAAGGCAGAGTTTGTGGTTTGAGGAAGATATTCTTTGCCATGGAAGTCCTGGTTTTCCTGTTGCTCTAGGTGGCATCAACATTGCCCCAGTCACTGAGAGCCAAGCTCCGGTGAGTCTTGGGCCCATCCCACTTCCCTGCCCATGTCCAGCTCACAGCTCTCCGTTCATACTGTGTGTAGGCTTGGCTTTTCATCCGCAATGCCAGGACCTCAGTCCAGGGCCGCTTGGCTTGACCTCTCTTGTCTGTCCTGATTTCAGACCACAGTAGATGCACACTGCCAGATTGACCCTTCAGGGGCTCAGGTTGGTCAATGCTGCTTTTCCCTCTGTGACATGTCCCTGGCCTCCCTGACCAGGTACAGCCACCACACTGCCTCCTCCTCAGAGCTTCTCCTGAGCCCCTGGGAAGCACGTGTCCTCACCTATGCCTGCCTGTACCTCTTCCACCCCTGGTGGCCAGCCATCCCTCGCAGGTGCTTCCCAGGCTCATCCTCTGTCACTCCCCTGCTCATCAGGAAAGGCCTCGAAGATAGTGCCTCATTTCCACCTTCCCCACAGTGAACAGGTGAACACCTCCTGGCACAGCTTTGCACGTGAGACTTACCGAGATTGGCAGAAACAGCCTCGGCATTGAGGATCAAAGTCCATCAGTCAAGAACTAACAAGCCACTAATGTTTCAGACTTTTCTGCAGGATGGGGACCCTCTCAGCTCAATCCAGGTGCCTGGATAGCGGCCGAAATGAGTCCCATGTGTGGACATTGACTCCTGAGGGGCTCAGAGTGAATGTCAGCTGTGATGGTATTGGTTGTAAGGACACTTCACTTCATGTAACAAGTTTTGTGCAACACTATTTCTAAGAAGCAAACTAGTGGGGATCCCTGGGTGGCGCAGCGGTTTGGCGCCTGCCTTTGGCCCAGGGCGCGATCCTGGAGACCCGGGATCGAATCCCACGTCGGGCTCCCGGTGCATGGAGCCTGCTTCTCCCTCTGCCTCTCTCTCTCTCTCTCTCTCTCTCTCTCTCTCTGTGACTATCATAAAAAAAAAAAAAAAAAAAAAAAAAAAGAAGCAAACTAGTGGTCCAGGCCTAAGCCCTATGACAGAGGAGGAGAGCAGGGATGGGCTGAGGAGGAGAGAGTGGGTTTGGTGTCCAAAGGAAGGAGAAGCCATGGAGGTGACGTGGGCAGGTGGGCAGCCTCAGCGTACTGAGATGACATTTCTCAGGTGGAGGAAAACCGAGTGTTCTCATATAATTGGCAAGAGTGGGATTTTCCAAAATTGCTTTTTTAAAAAATATTTTATTTATTTATTCACAAGAGAGACAGAGAGAGAGGCAGAGACACAGGCAGAGGGAGAAGCAGGCTTCATGCAGGGAACCCAACGTGGGACTCGATCCCGGGTCTCCAGGATCAGGCCCTGGCTGAAGGCAGCGCTAAACCACTGAGCCACCCAGGCTGCCCCCAAAACTGCTTTTGAACGCACCTGACATCTAGCCAGGTAGTAGTTTACTTGCCCAGCTTTTGCAGCGCTGTGGTGTTGCTCATTCACGTGTTGCCATTCTCAGCTGTATTTATCAAGTGACCACAGGACCCTGCTGAAGTCGTCAAAGAGGTCTTGGCTTCAGGAGGTGTACCTGACAGATGAGGTCTCCTACCTGAACTGCTGGCAGGCTGCCTTCCTCGACCCCCAGCTACGCCTGGAGTATGAAGGCTACCCCATTCCGGTGAGCACAGCCTGGGAGAGACACTGGTACCCCAGGGCTCTTCCATGGGTGTGATTTACTCCTGTGTGTGCAATGAGAGGCTTCTGAGCACTCTTGCACCGTCTGGGCCCTGTGTACTTTCTCTTCCCCCCACCCCTACTTCATTTGAACCTCTAGCCTGGGGCAGCATCCTGCACGGCTGTTTCTCAATCCCAGCTGATGTTAGACTCACCCACGGAGCCTTACACACACACCACCATCTGGATTGTAAGGATTGTGATCCTGCTCTTTTCCAGGCAGTTCACTTCTGCAGGTGCTGGGAAACGTTGGGTCCTACAGGGCAGCATCTTTCCTGTTCTCGTTGTTGGGCACTTCCCCCGGAGCTTGGGCCCCGCAAGGCTGGAGCGCCAGGCATGGGTCCCCTGGGCCAGAGGCTTTGCTCTGGCTCCTGACGCATCCAGCACACACAGAGTGAGTGGTCGTTGGAAGTCACTGAGAGAGCTTGGAATTCAGCAAGGACTGAAGGGTTGGCCAGCAGAGGTGGCCATGAAACAGGGGTGAGAATAGTATCTGCTGATGAGGCTTGGTCGGTGCAGTGGCTGTGCTCACTGGAACAGTGCCTGGCTCCCAGTGGCTCGCAAGTGCTCCTGGTTGTCATGGTTGTGGCTGTGCTCATGGGAAAGCGGTGGGCCGGGCCCAGATCTGTGCCTCCTGCTAGCTCAGGCCTCCCTGGCACACGGCTGCTGTCTGCACACTCAGAGCCTCACACCTGTCCTGGCTACCTTACTGTGCTCAGAGTTCACCAAGTGCTCCTGGGGTTGAGTAAGTCAGCTTTCCCGCTTGCTGCAGCAGGGCAGGAGGCATCCGTGGGGCGCATCTCAGGAAGCGGGTGGTACAGAGGACGTGTCCTAGGATTTGGGCTTTGATTGGGGGATTTAGGGAGATTCCCAGAAAGTGGGGCTCTGCTCCTGATGCCGTCAGAAGTGAGGTGATTCTGTGACTGGCATCTCAGCACCCCTTAGCTGTGGAGAGGGCGGGCCAGAGCGAGGTTCATGCTGTCCTCAATCAAGAAGCAGCAGCTTCTTGACCCCAGAAGGGCGGACCCTGGAGGGACGGATGTTGGCCATTCCGTGGCGTGGACAATGCTCATGTTTAGTCTGTGTTCACAAGATATCACAGAGTGGTCTCGGTTTTGCTCTGACCCTTTGTGGTTGCAGGGTGGCCGGGTCTGACGTGAGCATCCTCTGACGCTGAATAGGTCCCACAGGAGTATGGGGGCCTTGCAGTGGGTGCCCGTCAGTCCCTGGAGGCCATGGGCCGCTTCGTTCTTCCTCACACAGCTTATAGCTTTCATGAGCCAGGAGTTTGAAATAATACATATTGTTTTTCTGATTATAAATGTAATACCTGCTCACTGAAGGAAAAATTTAAAAAGCACAAGTAATGTGAAATTAACCACTAATTTCACCTTCCAGAGAAAGCCACTGGTATTTATAATTTCTTTTTCCATGCATGTTTTTTTTACTTAATTTAATTTTTTTAAACAAAATTGGACCTCAGCGATATCCTTATCTTCTCCACTTAAAAACACCATTGATTATATCTCATGTTGTGAGAGATCTTCTTCAGTGTGGCTCTGAGTGGCTCTAGAATGTTCCATCATATATGCACCTGCAATGATGTATGTCATCTGTCCTTTATGGTTTGGCTTCTCGGTTATTCTATTTTCTAAAAATTAATTTAAATGAATATTTCCAAATTTCTGCCTTTAGGAATTGGAGGCTTTAGTGCAAATAACACACTCTCTTCATCTTTAAAGGCAAATGCAAAAGTTATCATCAATCACTGTCACACGAATCGGGGACTGGCAGCCCACCGGCACCTATTCTTAAGGTATGTGTTGCAGGGTTCAGCAAAATGCCACAAATAGGGGGGTAGGCTGTGCCTATTAGCAAGGAAGCTCAATTTATTTTTATTTATTCATTTATTTATTTTGGCAGGGGAAGGGCAGAGGGAGAGAGGGAGAGAGAATCTCAAGTAGACTCCCTGCCTGGTGCAGAGCCTGATGCAGGGATCGATCTCACGACCCTGAGATCATGACCTGAGCCAAAATCAAGAGTCAGACACTTAACTGACCGAACCTCCCAGGTGCCCCCAAGAAACTCAATTCGGAGTGTGGCCACAGACACAAGTCCTTTGATGAAGTATTGTCACAAAGGACTCGATGGTGTGACAAAGCCTACCTGTGTCCACAAGTCCCTCTCAAACAAGAGGATCTTAGCTAAGGGGACCCTGTGCCCCTCATCATTGCCTAAGCAGGGTCAAACGTTGGGCAGACATGTATTGTAGAGCCCACCCTCCCTGAGCAGGGGCTTGGAGGAACGAGTGGACAGAGTTCCTTACCCAGAGCCACTACTCCGTTTCCAACCAGTATCCATTCTTTCTTGCCCCAGTACCTATTTTGGAAAGGAAGCTGAAGTGGCGGCTCACACACATCTGGATTCACATAGAGTTGAAAAGCCAAGGAACCATTGGATGTTGGTGACTGGGAATCCCCGCAAAGACTTGTCCACCATGTTGGACCTGCCTAAGCCACCGGCGGAGGACAGCCGAGCCCTGGAGCAGGCCACCAAAGCCCTGGAGCAGGCCATGGACCCAGGGGTGCAATGACCCCAGGTGCACCTGCTCAACGGTCAGCGGGGGCGGTCAGGACCTCTACCTGACTGGCCACACGATCTTGCAATGATTTTTTCCAAGTACAAAATAGTCTTTGAAACTGGTGCATTTGCCATGGCAGCTATGTGATCAGAAAGTTCCTGACAAAATAAATATTTTTCCCTTCCACATATTTGCTTGTCTATTCATTCTTTGTGGGGTATAAGGTAAAGTGTTATAATGGGATGAAGAGTCCCCCAGCCCTGTAGGTAAAGATGAGCCATGAGGCTGTCTCATGGGGACCTATGCCAAGAAGCAGACGGTAGGCTGCAGGTGGTGTAGATGTGGTTTAAAGAGACACTGCTTTAAGGAGGCCTTTGCCAGCAAGTGCTGCAGGAGTTAGGGCGGTGTTTCCTGTCCCCAGCCATGCATTGGATTTACTCAGAGAACTTTAGCAGTTGCTGATGCCTGGGCCCCAGCCCAGAAATTCTGATTTAATGCAGCCAAGGTGGAAACCCACTGCGATAGGAGGCGGAGGAAGGAGCAGGGGTTCCTTGGGGCGTCCAGGGAAGGCTTTCCTCAGTGAGTCTCAATCAGGCCACCATTCCGAATCAGGTGAACAACATGGAGTGAGCCCAGTGACCCTCTGCATGCCAAACCATGAAATCAGAGTTTCTGCAGTGGGGCTTTAAAAAGATACGGATGCTTGAGCCCAGCTCCAGGGATTTTCATTGGAGTGATTTGGGGTGGAGGTAACAATATTTTCAAAATTTCGCTGTTTTATTGTAATGTACAGCCTGGTCTGAGCATCACTGGCAGGTGAATGGAGTTAGGTTTGCCTAAGTGTCTCCTGAGGGCGAAATCAGGATTGGGAGTAGGTCAGTTGGGGCTCCAGCTGGGGAGAGATGTTCTTTAACAGTTCAATTTGCAAGCATTTGGACCAATTCTGGTGCATTCTAGCTCCTACCGTAAAAGGCGTCCATGAAAAGCTTCCAGACGGCATTGGGATTCCTGCCTTGAGCCACTTATTGGTGGTATCTTGAGAACCAGCACAGCGATTCAGTACCAGGACTACTGAGCAGGTTTGCATGACTGTGGTTAGTGACAATAACAGTTGAATGTGACAACAAAGCACAGTCGTTTTAATCCAGAGACATTAAACCATGAAAAAGGCATCCCTGTGCATCTTGGCATCAATGAAAGACACCCAGCAGCTGGGAAGTTGGCACTACCGAGTTCAGACCCACGCTTACCTCGTGCCATCACTTCAGACTGCTCCCTGGGTCTGTCAAGCATGTTACTAAACCATAAAACTCTTTGTTGAATCTCACTCTTCTCAAGGGTTAGACCAGATATGGTTCATTTCGGTGTCCCCATTTCTTGAGAAATACCTGTTGTGTGAATAAAGGAACAGGTGAACACCTTTTACAGGGGTAGCAGTAGGCTTGTACAAGTTAAGTGGTCTGCTCAAGATCACACAGCTTCTACCAAGCAGGATGGGGCAGGAGCAGGTCAGGTCTTCTAGACCCTCCTCTACACCAGAGTAGAGGACCTGGTGCTCTCAGGTTTTGAGCCCAGATAATTTTTTTTTTTTTTAACTGTTTCAGATTTTTATTTTTTTTAAACATTTATTTTTTAAGATTTTATTTATTCATGAGAGACACAGAGAGAAAGAGAGACAGAGACACAGGCAGAGGGAGAAGCAGGGGACTCGATGTTTCAGATTTTTAAAAACTAGGTTAAACACATACACATGAAATAAATGTGAGATCCTAGACCAGAAAACAAATGTTTTGCAACAAAGGACATTGTTGCAACAGTGGGTGAAACTTCAGTAGGGTCTTTAGGTTAGATTCATATGTAGAAGAGATGATAAAATAAATGTAACACTTTAACATTTGGAGTGTTTAGCTGTATTGAGGTAAGTGGGAATTCTTTGTACTATTTTTGCAACTTTTTTGTATCCAGATAATTTTTTGTTCGTGAGAGTGGGGGGTGGGGGGCTGTCCTGTTATAAGATGTTTGGCAGCATCCCTGGCCTCTAACCATTGGATGACAGTAGAGCCTCTCCACTTGTGACGGCTGAAGGTGTTTCCAGACATTGCTCAGCGTCCACTTGGGGCACATCTGCCATTGGGACCCACTACCCTAGATCTTCTAGAGATTTATATCCCATCTATAGAGGATGCCATAAAGGGGTCTTTCTTCTATTTATATTTTTTCTTTAGAGGATACACTATGTGCTTTTAAGAAACTACCAGGTACATGAATAATCTGCTTTTAGCATCTGATTTGGGCTTTGTTGGAAACTTAGAATTTTGTGTACAGCGGCCCTAAGGACAAAGTTGCTCTGGATGTAGTTACAGTGGCTGGAAGGCACTCAGCAGCTCAGTAGTGGCCTCCAGTGCGGGGGGCACACAAGCCGGCCCATACAGATGTGAAAAGAAAAGCTTAGGCCTTCTATGTGTATCATTATTTTATCTTTTAAAATACATTAATGTGTGTTTCCTACCGTTCAAAATGTTAGTTTTAAAATATACATAATAGTTTAATGGGCTTGAGTAAAATTTATAAGTGCAAATATATATACGTGTGTGTGTGTGTCTAGCTATTGCTCAAAACTTACCATGGAGGGCTGTGTGCTGGGTGCTGTGTGTGCTTGTTTTCATACAGAAACTGCCCCGGAGTCACTGATGTTGTGCAGTTTTGTCCGGAGTTGTGGGCTGTGGACTCCCCCAGCTCCAGGCCTCACTCGCTCACCTGAACAGGTGTCTGTGGATCGCACACGGAGTGCTGGTTCTCTTACCAGGGCTGTGGACACGGTGGGCACTCACACCAGGTCCCTGCAGTGAGGGAGGGGAGGGGGAGACCACGAGCCTGTGCGTGCAGAGAGCACTTCTCGGGCTGGCCCTTGGGGGAGAGGGAGAGGGAGATGACTCATGCCCAGGGACCAGATGCCAAGGCAGCAGGAATGGAAAAGAGGAGCATTCCAGGCACAGTGGGTGGGGGTGGGGGGGTGGGGACTGTGCCCAGAGGCAGGGACTTAGGCAAGGGCCCAGTTCATGTGGGCTGTGTACACAGCTGATGCTCAACAAGTAGTCCTAGCAAGCCTGTACTGGCCGGTAAAGTACTGTCGTATCTCCAAGCTGCTTGGAGACTAGCTTCTGACCCAAGTCCCCAAGGTGCCCCTGGCAGCCCTGGCACCTCCCTGCAGTGACCCCTGCCCTCACTACAATCCAGCCACTGGAGAGTTAAGGTCTGGCCCAGCCAGGGGACATTCAGGACTCTGTGGTTGGGGTTTGTTCGGTTTGGTTGATGCCCAGTGACATTCAGGAAAAGCTGGGCAGGTTGTCCAACATTTTGAATATCACTGTTGGCTGTGTGTATCAAATTATTGAATTTGAATTTTATCTGGAAGATGATGGTCAGCCTTTGTGAGAGTTTGAGGAGGAAACAGCATGATTTTGCTTTAGAGGGATTATTATGGAAGCAGCAGGGAGGTCGACGGGTCCTGGGGAGAGAGCTGAGGTACTGCACTGAGGCAGTGTCAGGAGGCCTGGAGAGGAGGGGTGGATGAGAGAAACATCAAGGGTGGAGGGAGGGAGAGAGACAGAGGGAGAGAATGAGCGGGATGACTCTGTACCTTGGGAGGCCGAGAGGACAAGAAGGTGGGCCCCAGGTCTGCAGAGGGAGCTCCTTGCTGAGATTCAGAACACAGGAGGGCGAGGGGTTGCACAGGGGGGCGGTACCCCGTGGTGTCAGGCCCAGAGAGGAAGATGTTTTCCGCAGATGTAGCTGCATCCCAGCTACAGCGTGTTCCTGGGCACAGTGCAGCCGTCTGCGGGGCGCTTGGCCCCACCAAATCCAAGCTAAGTGCACGGTGGCAAATACAACTTCAGGATTGAGTGGTGCCTTTAGCTTCCCTGGCTGAGGGAAGGTCACCTTTCCGAGGATCAGTGGACTGTCTGTGGAGCAACAGCACTGGCTGCGCCCAGTTGCATGGAAGCAGGTGCGGTGCATGTGGGCTCCTCCCCACCCCCCCACCCCCCGCCCTGCCTTCCTAGGGGAGTGTAGCTGAGTGTGCGTCTGAGCCACAGGTGATCTGTCTCTGTCACACATGTGGCTCCAAGCTGGGACTGGGCCCCACTCTGTCCCCATCCACGGCCGACCTGAGTCGAACCCGACAGAGCTCCCTGACTGTCTTCTGCCAGGTGTCCAGTTGGGCCTTGCGGATCCAGGGGGAGCCAACGTGTTCCTACCTTCAGGGCCTCCACTGGGGACATGATGCTTTCTGACGAGATGAAGGGTGGCTTCTCGTGCTGGTGAGAGACAGCAAGAGCAGGAATCTGCACGAAACCCCCAGCAGAAGCCAAAGCCTCCAACTGGGGAAAGGCAGGAGGTATTTAGCAAGATGACAGCAGCCGACCTTGGCTGCAACACAGGGTAGGAGATGGTCAGGGGGGCAGAAGACATGGAAAGGGAAAGGCCAGAGTGTGGAAGATCCTGTTTCATTGAGCAGGTGGCCGGAGCCACACAGCACGCTGCTGGGTGGGAGAGGGAGAGGACGAGAAAGGAAGGTTTCCTTGGCGGGAGAGGTACAGGGGGAGGAAAGGTGACTTCTGAGTCTGCGATCACGTCGGGGAGAGTCTCTGAAGGCCTGAACCTGGGCACAGCAGACCCGGCACTCCCATGGCTTTTAGCAGATGATTTCATTTTTTTCTACTATCCCTTCTTCACCAAAGGCTATGAAAATAGTAGAAATGTTGTTTTCTCCGTCGGCAACTTCACACAACATCTCTTGATGTCACCTGGAGCTTCTTAAAAGGGAAATAGCTGCCTTATTTGTAAGAATGACCATTTAGAATCATTCACCGATTGGCTAATAACTCGACATAAATTCAATTACGATGGAAACTTGGCATAAGGAGAGGCTGGCTCCATTCCTAGGAGGAGACCACGTTGCAGGGAAGACAGGTGGTTACTACTATGTGAAGAAACCCTCAAGTACAAGAGGGAACAACAACGTCCTGTCAGAAAAGCAGGGCGAAGGGCTTGACATAGCAGTTACGAAAGAAGCGATTTGAGTATCCACTGAGCATCCCAGAGCATGTTCAGATGAAGACTGGGGTGCCGTCTTCTCTCCCTCTGACTAGAAGGCAGCCAGGGAGCACCCGTCCTCTTACAGGTGGAGGGATGGACCCTGACTGGAGGAGGACCATGGCCCAGGTGGCAGGGAGGATGAGGCAGGGTGGCCCGAGGAGAACAGGTCTGGGCAAGTGGGTCTCATGCTCCCGAGGGAAGCCCCCTGGGGTGAGAGTCTGCAGCTGCTGGTGTCCTGGGAGAGACTCTCTCCCCGTCCTGCAGCTTTGCTTTTGCAGTTTTCCGGAGTGGCCACAAGGTGTCCATGTGAAGAACGCAAACAAGTCAATGCCCAGCAATTGCTCAACCGTTGAGCTAAATTTCAAAACACTAGGGAGTTCCCAGTTTTAAAAATGCTCATTTGAAGAGTGGGAAAAAATCCACAGAAGTGCAGTGGTCGGGGTATCAGTTCACTTCCTTCCCAGCGGTGCAAGGGGCCTCTGTATTCCGAGGGGTCGTGCAGGGGCACAGCACCTCTGGGACTCTTGGCAGGTATCCCCTCCCAAGTCTGGAGTTCGCCCCAGGACACTGGACTCTGAACCCAGGCCCGGGGACTCTGGGCCTCCCTAAGTGATGGCAGTGTGATGTCTGGGCAGATCCGAGGCCTCACAGTTCCTTTCCAGCCTCATTGAGCTCTGGTGCCAAGCCCCGGCTTCCTCTGCTGGGTTATTGACTTCCTCTTAGTGTTGCTGAGAAGGTCAAATGCAAGGAGATAAGGCAAGTGATAAAGGCAGGAGGGAATCATGGTTGTGGGCCGGCTCCAGGGCCAGATAGCTCCGAGGGGACACCGGTCGCCACCCAGCTGTGTGACCGTGGAAGTCACTACACCTCTTCCAGCCTCCCTCCGTTCCTGGGGTAAAGAGCCTCCAAATCACCTGTCTCACGGGCTCGCTGTGCCCACACGTGCCAGGCACTCAGGCTGCCGTCCAGCATTCTCTCCGTACAACAGTGCGGATCGCTAGGCCTCGGGCATCTCGTGTGCATCTCTTCCACCGGGTGCGCTGCCCGGCCTCGCTGCATCCTGCCTCGTTAGCATCTGTGTCCTCCGCGTGGCTGCGAGCTCTTCAAACACGGAGGCTGCGCATATACACACATCTCCTCGGCGTGGAGACAGCTCAGGGTCAGCTGCTCCTGTCCCTCATTTACAGCACGAGGAGCAGAGCCTGGAGGGGGGCCTGAGCTGCCCTGCCCTGCACACCAGCGGCCCTTCTGTGCCGCAGCTCCTGTGCCTCTGGATGGCAAGACGTCAGGGCAGGAAAACTCACTCCGAGCGTGTCCCCCATGTCGGCACATCAGCGGGGGCGCGGCTGCCACGTGTGGGGCCCTCACTGGGTGCCCGACGCTGGTGGAAGCACACTTTCACGGAGCAGCCACGTGAACACTCGCACTCAGCCTGCGAGATGGGCACCGTCGTTACCTGAATTTGACAGGCGAGGATGTGGAGACACAGAAAGGTTAATTTAACGTCCGACAACCCAGTAGGGGAGTCTGGATCCAGGTCCAGAGCACTTAATCACCCAGCAGTACTGCCTCTCGGGCAGGAAGCTTCCAATGCATTTTTTTGGATGGAATTGAAAAGTAAGAATGGAAACGGATCCGTACGACGGTGCATGTGGGGAGCGACCGCGGGTATGCAGTCAAGTTCTCCCTTCAGACCTGCTTTAAATACGCGTGTGGGGAGGGAGGCGGGGCACCTGCCAGGCATGATTTAATGAGTGGGACGAAGGGCGTGAGGGGAGCGTCTGAGCTCGGGAGCTGTCCAGTCCAGGGCAGCGGGGAGCAGGAGCCATGCAGAAGGCCTGGGAGCTGCCGGGAGCCCATGGCGGGACCACAGGCAGCTCTCTCCTGAAAAGGCTCAGCGCTCTGAGCACCTGCAGGCAGTGTCGGTACACCCCGGAGCTCTGTCACCCTGCTGCATCCTGCAAGCCCAGATGGGTGATGGGTGGGGTCCTCCTGGGTACCAGCTCTGTTGATGAGTAGGGGCTTTCTGGAGCCCTGTGCCAGCAAGACTGGGATTGTGCCCAGTGCAGTGGAGAGAGCTTAGAGACGCCCCTTGTATCCATGAGGGCCATGGGCCATACTGAAGTCAGTTGGGTCCCAAGCCTGCCCTTTCTGAAAGACCCTAGCAACCCTCGTCCTTGCAGCTTCTCCAGGCTCCATAGGGTGGCCAGGCTGCCTGGAGCTGGGGTTGTGGGCTCTGCCTAGGAACTGAGTGCAGCAGGCTGAGCCACCCAGGTCTCCACCCCAGAACATTGTACCCTACATTCCATGCTCCAAGTCACACAGGGACACCCCGTCCTCCCCCAGAGGGAGTGGGCATGGTGTCTCCTATGGCTGTCCCCAGCTGCTGGGCAAGAGCCTCCTCCCTTCCTCCCTCCCTGCAATGTCTCTGTGCTGTGTGTTATTGTTGGCTGACGTGAGCAAGGTTGAACATCTGCCAAACATCTGCTCATGTCTCCTGAATGTGCTCCCAAACAGACGGGCAGGAAGCAGCACCACCCTTGCGCTGAAGTGCCAGGGCCTGTGAGCAGCTACCCCAGGACACCGCCTGGCTCACTGGGGGGCTGGTGGGATCCCCTGAACTGGGAGCTCATCTCCTTGGGGGGAGCCGGGAGGGGGCAGGAGAGGTCTCTCAGTTCCTCATCCTTCCCATCTTCCCCAGAAGGGATGTGGCTAAGTGTCAGGGACACTGGACCGAGGAGGGGCCTGTGGGAGATGGCAGGGGGCAGAAAGCAGGCCGTGTTAGAGCCCTCCCTTCCCTGGGTGGACGTGGGCGTGGGGCGTCCTTAGCCTGGGCTCCTCAGGAAATAGACCCCATGCAGATGTGAACGCACACAGCTTATTTGACGTAGGTGCATTGGGGATGCTGTGAAGCAGGGAAGGAGGAAGTCTGGAAGAATACCTGATTCAGCAGCTGATGGACACAGGGGGCAAGTGGGACCCCATCTCCCTGAGGAATCAGAAGACAGGGTGAGCCTCAGACACCCGCCACCTGCCACTGACAAAAGCGGCCCCTGGGCCTGGGCCTCCTCGCCATCCAGCTTTCCTGGCCCCTGGCATGACATGGGCAGGGAGGAAGCCTCAGGTGCTTGCAGTCAGGACACAGAGGGATTGTGGGTGGGATGTGACAGTCTGTGCCACAAGGGAAAAAGCCCCTGGAAGGAGAATTAGGAGTGTTGGCCCATCATCAGTTCTGCCCCCCGTCTTCCCTCTCTTGGCCCTCTTCTCTGGGAATCCATCCCTCATACCTGTCTCTCTGGGTTCCCATGTAGCCCTAGCCCTGAACAAGCCAGGGATGGAGCCTTTCTCTCGTCCTCTATCCTGTCCTGTGGGCTAGTTTCTTCCCGTCCCCTGGATGAATACTCTGCTATCCCTTTGGTGGGAAAGTATCTTTTGAACCACTTTACGTTGCTGAACACCTGAACCCAGACTGCTCAGCAGCTGCAATGGGATTTTCCCTTGTACTACTGAGTCCAGGACTAGCTGCAGAGGCGAGCCTCCCCTCCTCCTCTGTGCCTGGTTCCCTGCAGGCAGGAGGCCCTGGTAGGTTCTCTCTTCCATCCTACCGAGGGTGGTGTCTGACCTGTGGGGTTGGAGCCTAGGGGGAGAATAGGGTTTTGGGAAATCAGGACAGTCTCTTCCTTCTGGGTTCCCCAGTCTTGACAGATAGATGGCCAAGGTGACAGTCTGTCTTGAGGGTCTTGCTGAGGCTTTGGGGTATCTCCCACTCCTGGGTCTAACCTAGACTCTCCTGTTGAAGGAAATGTGTCCCCCCTCCAACAGAGGCTTACTCTCAGCCTCTGATCATCTCCCATTCTTTGGAGTTCTTCCCACCTGGGTCTGCTTACTCTTCCAGGACGCCCTCTAAATAATCCCCCATCCAGCCTGGTTCCCATCTGGCCCTTAGGCCAGTGATGGAGTCTTTGAGTCCCATCAGGTTTGGGGAGTGCAGACCTATCCCAATGCAGTTACCTCTCTCTTATAGTGTCAAGGCAGGTAGGTGCCTTCCTCACAATGCCCCCTCCTTTGCCTAGCGCCCCAATCCATGGACTCCAGGGTAACTCTCTGGTCCGATGAGGGGCCACGATGGGCTGCTCACTGCAGTGTCCCTCACAAGCAGCCAAGAGCCTGGCAGTTAGCTAATAAAGCCCAGCATGTGTGTGTCGAGCGGCTGAATGAGTCCTTCACATTTGGCCAGGCCCCAGCCTGGTCCGGGAGGGCTCTCCGGAGTGTGCTGACCCAGCAGGACGCTTGCAGGAGGACCTTGGAGGGATCTTTTGCTGAGGCTGGTGTGAGGGCCAGATCGGCTCCCCACCTCCTCTGCAGCGTTTGATGGATCATCACACTTAGTTGGGGGGGAAGAGGGAGCCTAGGCCTGGCCCAGCAGCCCTAAATCTGTGACAACAGCGCTGCAAATGGCAGCTTTGCCTCTCTTCGCTTTGTTTCAAATGAGCCACTGAGAGAGCTTGAAGAGCTGACCTCGGGATCTGAGGCTTAGCTATGCTTTTGCCTCAGGGCCCTGTGTGCTCAAATATTGGGAGGAGCAGCTTCCGGGTGCTGGTCTTCATTCCTTGCTTGGCTCAGGGTTCATTTGAAGCTCCTGGGCAAGGCTCACTCTTCAGAAAGCTGAGGTCTCTTCCAGTCATGCCGTCTTTGCCTCCTCTTTAATGCCAAGTCTTCCTCAATTCCCCCAAGCTTTCTGGTTCCCATTCTCCAGTTTTCTGAAAGGAAGTGGATTTTCAAGGAAAACCTTTGGGTGGAAAGGTGTTGATCTGGCGGGAAAGTCTACTGCCATGGCTTGTACTACTTCCTCTCCTGCAGAAGGCTGCATGGTCCGAGAGACGACGCTTTAAAATGAAGTGTGATGGGAACTCCACTAGGTGATGTTCACAGGTTGGAAAAATTGGGGCAAAATAGCTGTTCTGATCAAACGGTTTCATTCTGAGGTCTATTTTTTTTTAAAGATTTTATTTATTTATTCATGAGAAACACAGAGAGTGAGGCAGAGACACAGGCAGAGGGAGAAGCGGGCTCCATGCAGGGAGCCCGAGGACTCCAATCACGCCAATCCCGGGACTCCAGGATCACGCCCTGGGCTCAACCACTGAGCCACCCAGGCATCTGTTCATTTACTCATTCATTCATCGAGCCCCTGGCTGTGGCCCAGGTGTTGGGGATTACAAGGGACAGTCGGTGTAACTTGGCTGACGTCTCCCTTTTGGATCTACATGTGGTCCTCACCACATGCATGTGCACCATACAGACAAGGGAGCTCTTGCTCACTCCAGGTGACCCCTCATGCAGCTGCTCACCCCATGCTCTTGCGTGTACCTCGCTCCATACCCTTCCATCCACCGACTACACAGCTTGTTCTGTATCACTCTCGCCTTGTCCTGATGCCTTCCTTTAATCTTGGTTCCTATCCATAGGGATTCTGAACTTAACTGCCTTTGTGAACCTTTCCCAGGATCTCCCTGCTCTCATAAGTGATGCACGGTACCTGAGGCTGAAGAGTTCATGGTTTTGTGGAATATGTAAAACTGTGGCAGGGTCGGAATAGTTACTCCGTTTTATCATTTGGAGGATTCTTGTATTCTGTTGTCACCATGATTATCTTCATGAAGTCCTACCTTCCCATAAAGGGGTGGCAATGAAGGGGCTAATTAGATAGAATCCAGCCCTAGATCTTATTCCAATGCAATCATTCAAACAGTTCCTTTAGGTCAGAAGTTCAATCTCTGAAGTTTGTCCCCACTATCTTTCCCTACCCTGAGACGGCATTTGGGGTGCATGGGGTAACCAGATGCGCCAGGCAGCAGGGAGAAAGTTGGTCCATGAATTGGGAATGGCCCTGCTAGATCCTCGCTGAGCCCTACCCGACACACCTGGATCCTCTGTCCCCTGGACCGGTGACTGCTAAGGGCTGGTGACCAGCTCCCCGCCCCCGACATCCCAGGGATGCTGGTGACAGGAGTGTGTGGCTGGAGCCATCAGTGATCCAGCCTCTCTGTTGGCCTGGTCAGGACTTCACAGTCCTCGCTGGTTGACCTAGTGTCACCTTAGTTCTCCACATGGCCATGGCCGTCCTGATGCCCTCGGGTATAGGCTACTTTGTCGCGGAGGCAGGAAACTCTCTGGCAAGCTCCCCAGTCAAACTCTCAGCCAACTTCGGCTTATCCTTTCCAAGACATTGGAACTTCTTGATCACGTGCACGGTGCAAAGGAAGGGGAAGCAGCTCATCACTGCCAAATACGAGGGCCACCTTCCCAGTCCTGAGGCAGCTCCCGTTCACCATGGTATGGTTTCCCTCTGGGGTGAGAGGGTCGTGACTTCTCTATGGCCAGACCTGTGAGGAGTCCGACATGGACTGGTCAAAAGCACTTTCCTCACCTCCCCTAAGACCTCAGGACCAGAAGACCCGGCTCCTATTCCCCTCTCCCCGCAGGGCAGCATCCGAGGCCACTGCATCTCCTCCAAGGTCAGAGGTAGTTTCTCTATATTAGGGAATACACTAAGAAATTTTGCATCTGAATGTGCTTGCTGATAAGCCAGGGAGGAATGGGGGTGAAAAACCATTGGGAAATTCCTTTCTTACAGCAAAAATCTGGCTTACAGGACTGGGGTGTGGCAGGAGACCGCAGAGTCCCGGATGACTTGCTTTGCCTACGTTGCTGGCACCTGACCGCTTGCCTTTCCTCCCGTCTCCAGACAGGTGCACGCCTCAGGCTGCCTAGAAACAGAATGGAAACAAAAATCCAAAAGAGGAAAGCACACGAATATATTTTTAGAACATTACTACCGTATCCAAATGCCAGCATTGTGTAAACATCAGTGACGCAGAACAGAGGAGGGAAGGACACGCTGGTGCTTTGGGAATGAGGAAGACTTTACCCAGTGGAGCCAGGGTTATACAGTATGCCGAATCCTCAAAGAGCTTTGCGAAAGGCACCTACAGAGAATATAGATTTCCAAGGATAAAGTCAATTGACTTCTTAAGTACCGAATCCTGGGGCACCTGGGTGGCCCAGTTGATTAAGCATCCGACTCTTGGTTTTGGCTCAGGTCCTGATCTCAGGGTCATGGGATTGGGCCCCTGAGTTGAGTCGGGCTCTGACCTAAGCAGGGAGTCTGCTTGAGATTCTCTCCCTTTGCCTCCCCCTCTCTAAAATAAAAAAATAAAATAAAATCTTTAAAAAAGCCAATAACCATATCTCCCAAGCAACTAAACTATCTGTTGATATAAATATTTGTTTTCTCCTGATCACAAAGTAATAAGCACTCAATGTAGTAAATTGAGGAAAACATAAAATAAGTATTGTTAATTTTCAGTGTGTTTCTTTAACATATATTTTAGATGCTATAGAACACCGCAGGGACTCATGTCAAAATTGATGTGAGCGAGTGACCTGTGCTCCTAAGCTCCTGAATTTTGGGGTTAACCTGGGACTGTGAAATACCCTAGCTCTTCCTAAGTTAGAAATTGGTAATCGAAGTAAGATGCTGCAGTGACAAAACCCAGAAGTACATGGTACTGACCCGTTGGCCAGGCTACCGGAAGCGAGGAAACCAGCAGCCCCTGTTGTGCACTGGTAAAATACTGATGAGGCTAGTCCCTTGTGATGGAGCTTGCAGCCCCAGGGGAAGAGGTTGGAACACAGTCCGCTGGTGTGGGCTGGTGGTCACTGGCTGTTTAACAAAGGTATGACAAGGAAGGCAGGAGCATCAAGAACTGATGAGTTTCCAAGAGAAATAAAAGGAATAAAGAAAATGGGACAAGTTTTCTGAATTGGATTAAGGAGGACCTGGGGTGGCCAGAGGCAAATGTCAGACTGAGGGTGTGGTGCCCGGCGTGGCGCCCTGTTGGAATCAGGGTGGAACTCAGAAGAAAGGCATGTCTTTAACACCTATTTCAGGTCTTCCCCTGGCTGGAATGTCTCAGAGCAAATAGGAGAAGGTCTGTAAATGTCACACCCACTGCTACCCGTTGCCTGGAGGCCGCAGCTCTGACATTGAAGGAAGAGGCTCAGGGGCATGAAATGAAGAAATAAAGCACATCTGAGAAGCAAGTCCTGGAAGAACAACGGGTGTGGTTTCTGGATGTGAAACAGACTACTGAATTTGAGAGTTGTACTGCCAAAAAAAAAAAAAAAAAAAAAAAGAAAGATCCTGCCTTAAGAAGCCTGTGATTATTTGAGACTATTAACTCTGTGGCTGCCCTGAGACCCCAACCATTCAACAGGCAGCGAGCAGGCTAAGGCGTGTTTGCAGCCCCTGTAGAGGAAAGACATGCTTTCCCAAGCCCACTTCAGATGAGGCCGAAGAGGTGAAGGGTGTCCATGTGCTCATCCTGGCTGCCTTGGGATATGCATGTCAGAGGGTAAGTTCTAGGCAATAGGTCCAGCGTAGAAATGATGTGGTCACTTTTGGCCTGAGATCCTGGAAGGCCCCTGTCCCGTCTTCCATGCATCTCATCCCCATCACAGAGCTCTGGGGTGTCACGTTGTGGTGGTGGATGCACTTACCTCCATGACGTAGGGTAGAGGCCTACATGCTGCCTTGAAGAGGCACCAGAAGTGCATCAGACCTTGTGGGGATGAGACAAATAACTTCTTCTGGGTTAAAATACTGAGATTTGAGGATTAAGTTCATCATTTCCTCTAACATCACTCTTCTGACCAATGGAGAACACACCACACCCACATCATCATTTAAATAAAATTGAGATTATACTTGTCCATAATTGACATGCAATATCTGTATTATTAATATCTCCCATACTGTGTAAAATAGTCTTTGAAAACATGACTTTTAATAGCTTCCTTATATTTTCCTGAATTATTTCATTGATCATGTACAATGCTGGGGAAGGCATGGTAAGAAAAACAAGTTCACGCACTGGCAGCAAAAGAATAATTTAATGCAGCTTTTCTGAAATGCAAACAGTAACATGTTTATCTCCTTGGATCCAGTAATTCTATCTCTGGAACCTTGCCCTAAGGAGACAAGACAGGTGGGCAAATATATATGGGGGAAGATTTTTGTTTCAGCTTTATTTATAATATCAAATATTAGGAATAATATAAATATCCAACAGTAAGTCAATAGTTACATAAGTGATGACCATTAGCCTGCTTGTTGATGAGGCTTGTTTAGCATCAGATGGCTGCAGCCTGAGATGTGGAACGTGGGTCTGATCTAATAACTGGCAGATTGCATCTCTGCTTTCACACTGTACCTATTCATCTCCTGCTGGTTGCCTCCGATGACGGAGGGGAGGCTGGCCAAGCTTTGTCTCCTTTTCACTTCCTTGGCAAGTCATGGCTCCTGGCTGCAGATACTTCACATGGTTTCTTGGACATCATACGGTGACAGCCCAACATTTGGTTACATAAAGTGCAAATGAATCATGAACACGTGGATTATATTTCCGTTCAAATACACAGGGATTTCAATTTATGGGAAATGGACTGTGGGCTGTACCCATGAGCACTAGGTTTGGGAAATTGGTTGATGGCTGATCAGATCCTCAGTGTAGGTATGTTCATCTGCTGCCCCCCCAAATCACCTCCTTAGCACCCTAGAGATGACAACTGTTTCATTCCAGGGGCCTCCAAGAAAGACGGAAAGCCAAATGAGTTTGCCAAAGGGTTCCTGGGGTTTATTTGTTCTGTCCCAAAGCCAGAGAAGACTGAACAAAATGCAAAATGGACCCTCCCTTCCTCTTGGCTTCTGTGTTGGAACTTCGAAAGTTTTTTTTTTTTTTTTTTTTTTTTTAATCTCTTTCTTCCCTGTCTTCCCTGCCCTGGTGCCGTGCATCTCGTCATTGTTTGTCTCTTCTGTGTTGGGATTTCCTCAGGCTTCATCTTTAGCCATTTCTCTTACTGTACTTTCTAGGTTATTTCCAATCTGAGCCCTTGGCTTTGACTCCTCTCTATACGCTGATGATGGTCAGATGGCTGTCCCCGGCCCAGGTCTCTCTCCTGACCTCTAGTCCCTGCGTCCACGTGCTCACCAAGCATCCCTCCGTTCTGAAGTCCCCAGTTTCCCAATCTCACTGTACCCTCTGTTTCCCATTCCAGCCACTCTCCCTGCATTCACTATTTTAGTCACTGAAAGTGCCATTCATTCCATTGTTAATACCATTAGTTAATTAGTTCAGAAAACTTTGAGCTCTCACCAAGTGCTCTCACCAAGTGCCAACTGCTGATTTAGATAACAGGACACAGAGAGGAGTAAGACCTAGGTCTTGCCTTCAACATACTGACATACAGCATGGTAGATGGATGTGCAGGTGAATGATCATAGGACACTGGGGAGCACAGCATTGGAGATACACAGAAGATCCTTATAGTGTGCATGCAGAAGGGCCACAGATCACATCAGGGTGGGGGTGGGGGGCCTGGGGATTCTAAGGAGGGTTGTGAAAAGGTGACATCCTAGCAGTGGATCAAAGGATGAGCTGAATAGACTGGATGAGGTGGTTGGAGGGGGCCAGGCACAAGCCTGGGGGTGAGAAGCAGTGCGGTTGAGGGAGGGGGACCGAGACAAGGGTGTCTAGTGAGGCTGCAGGGGACACAGAGGCCAGAGAGAAGAGGTCTTGCATCCCTTGCTCATGGGTTTAGATTTTATCCGATAGTGTTTATAGAATCTTGGAGGGGTATTACCTACAAGGTATAAAGGTTCGGTTTCTGTGGCTACAGGAGCAGATACACTTGACGCAGAGGAAGGCAGAGATGCCAGGTGGCTCTGGGGGCACCCTGGCTGCCAAGTAGGAGAGCCTAAGCTAGGACATGGCAGGGGCAACAGAGAGGTCTGTGCACTTGAGGGATGCCTTGAATGTATACTGGCCTTGAATTAAATGTAGAAATAAAGAAAAGTAGGAGTGGGAGATAGTTGTGGATGCTGGGCTAGGTCATGGGGAGCATAGTAATGGTGTCGGGAGAGCAAGCATGGGGACTTCTTAGAAATGGTCTCTGTGTGGATTGGTGGCTCCTGAACACACCCTGTTTTGGGTTGGTGTACGGTGCTGCACACGGTTCCTCTGGTTCAGACAAGCCCACTTCCCACTCCCCTGACCTTCAAATTCAACCCGTCAGCCCATGACTCCTCTGACCTGACTGTGCAGGATCTGTGTCCATTTCTATGCTTTCAAATCTCCCAGGGGGCAGACTTCATCCCAAGCGGCCTCTCCCTTAGAAACTCCTGGGGTCACAGCCCAGCTGCTGTTCACTTGCTATATGCTGGATGCTGAATGCTTCTTGGCAGGAAGCGAAACTTCTTCTTTTTGGTTATGGAAAGTCAATGTGTTAAAAAAAACAAGGACATGATGGACACCTCCGAGCTTATAACTTCGACACCTGTTCTCCGTGTGGTCTTGGGACACCTGTTACCGGTGTGATCTCAGGGAGGTTTGCGTGGATGGTGGCCATCTGCTGGTATGACTGGGGCTGTGGCAACCTCTCTGAGCTCTAGCTGCCCATCAGGTGCGTGGAGAGTTCCGTGTCGGCTAGCGAACGGCCAATAGCCTGGAGGCGGAGCCCGATGACCATAGGGTGTGGGCTCAGACCTTGCAGAGATCAGCGTGGGAGAGGAGCTGCTGGAAACAGGCCAACAGAGGGGTGGCTGCAGCAAGGGGAGCTCGCATACGAGGCCTTCCCCTTGCTTCTCGGCAGCGCAGGATGAGTGTCGGCTGAAAAAGTGTTCCTTGCGGAGGTTGAGGACAGAAGGAGGGGATAAGGTGCTGGGGACAGTGTTGGGGATAGCATTGAGTGCAGGGGTCCTGGACTTCACAACTTGACTCTTGGGTCTTCCTTCAGAACTGAGTTCTGACTTTTGGTGCCAACTTTCCATACTTTAAACCTCCTCGGAGAGGAGACCGGGCCTTGGGTGGGCCCTTGGCCTCTTCCAGGCTGGCATCCCTGCAAACACGAGAAGGTCCCTGTGGAGAGGTGGGGCTCACACAGCAGTCCTTGTCCCCCTGGCTGAGCCTCCTCGGTCAGTCTGCACTCAGCATGCCCGCCATGCCTCTGCCTTCCCCAGCTCTCCCTAGCTGGACCCCCCGAAGAATCTCTGAGTGCAGGACCAAACTGACCCAAGGAGCAGGACCCTTTGGATCTCCAAACAGTGGGCTCATTACCTATCCGCTCCTCCAAGGAAGAGTGAAGCCACGACTTGCCGGGGCTTCCCATGCAGCGTTTGTGTTGGTTCTGGTTCCCAGGTGACTCCTGTGACGCCCCCACTCCCCGAGTCCCCTATGCTTCCCGTGCCCTTGCGTGGGCTGCTGCTGGAGTTGCTGTCCTTCCTGATCCCTGTGCTATGACAGATGGCCTGGCTGAACCTGCATGGTCAGTCAGCCAACCGGAGAGTGGCCACCAGTACCTGCTGGGAACGTGTCTGTTCCTTCTCCACCTTCTTGTCCAAGTGGGAGGGAGATAACCAGGCTTCCGTGGAGGCATTCTGCAATGCGGGGCTGACCACAACGGCCTTGATTAAGAGAGGTAAGGCATATGAAGCGATTGGTGCAGTGCCTAGCCAGAGCAGATACCACTGAGTAACTCTCATCACTACCATCATCACCATCGTCACTGTTTGTCACAAGTAATTGTACATAACCTCTCCATTGTGCACTGTCGGGGCCCAGCGAACACGATCCTACCATCGGACGGGACACAATCAGCCGACAAGTGGAGTCTGGAATTGAAGGGCTCTGCTTCCAGGGCAGAGCATGGATGCTTCCTCCCTGGAAAGAGAGAAGACAAACTGTAGTTCACGAGGGATCCCCAGGGCTCTGAGGTCTGGGGGCCATGGTGTTCAGTCCATCACTGGTCAGTCTCGAGTTGGGAAGAGGCTGGCGAAAGATGAGTAAGGCGGGACCATGGACAGAGCAGGAAGGGGGAGCCTCTGGATGGCCTCATGAGTGTTGGCCGCCATGGGGATGCTCCTGTCCTGCCAGGAGGTGGCTCGGGTCAGACCTGGGAGAACAGAAGAAAGGGCTGCCAGAGGGTCACAGAGGAGTTATCTCCGCTGGTACCTGCGGCACTGGCTGAGCTCTGGGGTCTGGTTGGGAAGTCCTTGTCATCTTCAACCGGCTTTCTTTTTTTTTTTAATAATAAATTTATTTTTTATTGGTGTTCAATTTGCCAACATACAGAATAACACCCAGTGCTCATCCCATCAAGTGCCCCCCTCAGTGCCCATCACCCATTCACCCCCACCCCCCGCCCTCCTTCCCTTCCACCACTCCTAGTTCACTTCCCAGAGTTAGGAGTCTTTATGTTCTGTCTCCCTTTCTGATATTTCCTACCCATTTCTTCTCCCTTCCCTTCTATTTCCTTTCACTATTATTTATATTCCCCAAATGAATGAGAACATATAATGTTTGTCCTTCTCCGATTGACTTACTTCACTCAGCATCATACCCTCCAGTTCCATCCATGTTGAAACAAATGGTGGGTATTTGTCGTTTCTAATGGCTGAGTAATATTCCACTGTATACATAAACCACATCTTCCTTATCCATTCATCTTTTTTTTTTTTTTTTTTTTTTTTTTTTTTTCAAAACCTACCTCTAACATTTTATTTATGGCAAATATGTCGGCTACATTTCCCTTAAGATTGTTCATGGTAGATGTAGGCTGAGAGCTCAATGCCCTGGCCTTGCTAGATGTTCAGTGTTCTGGATATGACTCTGGGTTTTTCTTGTTTTATGGATGTGATATCTTCTTCTGTTCCCTGAAACATTTATCTTTCACTCACAGGAAATTATTCTGTTTGCTCAATATGATTTTCTCTTAGGCTATGAATTTCCTCACGTATAGTGCAGACAGAATGATAGATCGTGGTTATCACATCTTATTTGTGGACAAAGCATTTTGGAATAATTGTCTTCTGCTCACATTTTGAGCTGCCAAGGCATCTGCTTTTGCCATTGTTAGTTGCATTTGATTTTTTAAAACTTGCATGAATTCCTCAGTTTCTGGTCTGCTGATTATAACCTTTCTTTTTTTTTTTTCATTTAGTATTTTCTTTTTTTTTTTTTATTGGTGTTCAATTTACTAACATACAGAATAATACCCAGTGCCCGTCACCCATTCACTCCCACCCCCCGCCCTCCTCCCCTTCTACCACCCCTAGTTCGTTTCCCAGAGTTAGCAGTCTTTACATTCTGTCTCCCTTCCATTCATCTTTTGATGGACACCGAGGCTCCTTCCACAGTTTGGCTATTGTGGCCATTGCTGCTAGAAACATCGGGGTGCAGGTGTCCCGGCGTTTCATTGCATCTGAATCTTTGGGGTAAATCCCCAGCAGTGCAATTGCTGGGTCGTAGGGCAGGTCTATTTTTAATGCTTTGAGGAACCTCCACACAGTTTTCCAGAGTGGCTGCACAAGTTCACATTCCCACCAACAGTGTAAGAGGGTTCCTTTTTCTCCGCATCCTCTCCAACATTTGTGGTTTCCTGCCTTGTTAATTTGCCCCATTCTCACTGGTGTGAGGTGGCATCTCATTGTGGTTTTGATTTGTATTTCCCTGATGGCCAGTGATGCGGAGCATTTTCTCATGTGCGTGTTGGCCATGTCTATGTCTTCCTCTGTGAGATTTCTCTTCATGTCTTTTGCCCATTTCATGATTGGATTGTTTGTTTCTTTGGTGTTGAGTTTAATAAGTTCTTTATAGATCTTGGAAACTAGCCCTTTATCTGATACGTCATTTGCAAATATCTTCTCCCATTCTGTAGGTTGTCTTTGAGTTTTGTTGACTGTATCCTTTGCTGTACAAAAGCTTCTTCTCTTGATGAAGTCCCAATAGTTCATTTTTGCTTTTGTTTCTTTTGCCTTTGTGGATGTATCTTGCAAGAAATTACTGTGGCCAAGTTCAAAAAGGGTGTTGCCTGTGTTCTCCTCTAGGATTTTGATGGAATCTTGTCTCACATTTAGATCTTTCACCCATTTTGAGTTTATCTTTGTGTCTGGTGCAAGAGAGTGGCCTAGTTTCATTCTTCTGCATGTGGATGTCCAATTTTCCCAGCACCATTTATTGAAGAGACTGTCTTTCTTCCAATGGATAGTCTTTCCTCCTTTATTGAATATTAGTTGACCATAAAGTTCAGGGTCCACTTCTGGGTTCTCTATTCTGTTCCATGATCTATGTGTCTGTTTTTGTGCCAGTACCACACTGTCTTGATGACCACAGCTTTGTAGTACAACCTGAAATCTGGCATTGTGATGCCCCCAGCTATGGTTTTCTTTTTTAAAATTCCCCTGGCTATTCAGGGTCTTTTCTGATTCCACACAAATCTTAAAATAATTTGTTCTAACTCTCTGAAGAAAGTCCATGGTATTTTGATAGGGATTGCATTAAACGTGTATATTGCCCTGGGTAACATTGACATTTTCACAATATTAATTCTGCCAATCCATGAGCATGGAATGTTTTTCCATCTCTTTGTGTCTTCCTCAATTTCTTTCAGAAGTGTTCTAGAGTTTTTAGGGTATAGATCTTTTACCTCTTTGGTTAGGTTTATTCCTAGGTATCTTTTGCTTTTGGGTGCAATTGTAAATGGGATTGACTCCTTAATTTCTCTTTCTTCAATCTAATTGTTCGTGTATAGAAATGCCACTGACTTCTGAGCATTGATTTTGTATCCTGCCACACTGCCAAATTGCTGTATGAGTTCTAGCAATCTTGGGGTGGAGGCTTTTGGGTTTTCTATGTAGAGTATCATGTCATCGGCGAAGAGGAGAGTTTGACTTCTTCCTTGCCAATTTGAATGCCTTTAATGTCTTTTTGTTGTCTGATTGCTGAGGCTAGGACTTCCAGTACTATGTTGAATAGCTTTCTGATGCCAGGTATTATTGTGACTTTCTTCCCTGTGACCTACGCTTATTCTTGGGGACTCACACATAGCCAACTTAGTGTTGGCCATGGGCAAGGAATGACAAATGTATATGTGTACCCATGTGTATACACATACGTGTGTATGTCCGTGTACACATACATGTGTGTATACACATCCACATAATGTAACGCACATACAAAATGCAAAACTGTACATTAAAACCACAGAAGCCTTCCAGAATAAAATGAGACTTTATGCTTTTTGGTCTGCAGAAAATGTTTCATGATAAATTAAAAATTTAAGATGTGAGAAGATACTTCTGGACGTGCTTTCAAGAGCACCAAGTATGTAAAAGTTTGATAAAGCAAGTTCTGCCCAGCTCCACGATCTGCTGGGATGTGTCCCTGTTTGGGCTTCTCTCTCTGATTCTACTGGTCACCAGGCAGTGGTAGATAGGGGCTCTGGGGGCAGAGGAGTGGTGGGAATAGGTGGCCTTTGGGACCCTCCCCTTTCCTGTGATGGTTCATCTTTGGGTACATCATTTTCCCTCTAGACCACAACATGTCTGGGTGTGGATGAGAGGGGTGCTGTAGGACAGGGGCTTCCAGACGTGCTCAGCTGAACCTGGGGGGATGCTGACCAGTGGTACAGGGGGAGGTGGTGATGAGCTATAGACTCATCATCCTGCCTTCAGCCAGGATGAATTCATGTTCATCTGTCATTGTTTTATCTATTAATGTTCCATGTGAGACGTTTGAGAGAAAGGGATCTGGTCTTCCTAAAAGTTTGCAAACCACACAGATTAGTTCACCCCTAAGCCCTTCCAGCTTTGACTTCCCTGGTTCCACGACTGACTCTCTCAGGCCTGGAGTGGGTTCCAAAAATCCCCACCTTCCCAGCGGGGGACCTGGGAGCAGGTCCTCTGCACGGATGCAGTCACCTACCCATGTCGTTCTTGACTGAGCACCAAACAGCCCTTTCTTGGTCGTTACAGAAGAGCACTGGGTGTGTCACGCCCATCATTTCTTACTTCTGGGACCCCAGCACACCCCCCCCCAGCCCACCTCTGAGGCTTTGTTTCCACATCTGTAAAACGGGGACCACTGAACACCAAATGCGGTCTTGCAGGATAGGTGGTTCCCTCTGGCTGGTGGGGTGAAGGGTAGGGACCATCATGTCAGGTGGTTAACAGTTAAGGCAGGTGCTGTGGTTTCTGGAGTTGCCACAGATGATGGACAGAATTTCAAGACTTTTTTTTCAGATCTGGGATTACCAGCCTGTGTTTCACCCTTTGCCAAATGGGCTAGGAGATCCAGTTTGCCCCTGAAATAATGTTCAAACATCATAAATGCCATGATTTGGTATATTAGGCTGTCTCTATAATTTTCTGAGTACAAAAGTAAATTTTAAAGCCAGTGAACATTTAAAAATGAATGGGTTGGTTGACCAAGAATATTGGTTCTTTGGCGCATGTAACCATCCATGGGGACGAAGGCACTCAGGTTAATAATTACACATTTAGACTGAAAAACAGTTCCCTGGCTTTGGCTGAGGCAGCCCAGGCTCCTGTAGGGTCACTATCACACAGCCGGTCACATGACCCTCCAGGTAACCTCATCGGATGATGGGGCAGGCCACGTGCTCCTCGGGGAGGACCTGGACGCAGAGCCTGGGAGGTCTGTGACTTGGGGTGACGCTGGTCGGCAAGGGCTCAGCTCTTGCTTACACATGGAACGGGACTTGGCAGGGTCAGCCGGGCACTCAGAGGCACAGCTGAGGGGCAGCGGGAGAAAGTGGCCCCAGGCTGCCATGGGCCCGGCTCCTGGAAGCCCTGGCAGTGGGCCGAGTCCCGGGGAGCAGAGGAGCAGGGCATGGATGGGGCCGCCCGCCCTGGGAAGGGGTCCGGGCCAGCTCCTGTGGTGGGGAGCAAGGGTGAGCAGTTGGGAAGAGAGGAGCCCCGTTTCCACGTCAGAGGCCGAGAACTTGACGGGATGCATGGTCCAGGGCAAGGTTCAGGGCAGGTTCCAGGTCCAGCAGGGAGGGGATAGGCCCATCCGCAGAAGTGGGAGGCAGGCCTGGTGGGGCAGACGGACACATGGGAGCCGGAGGCCCAGGGCTCACGGAAGGCGGCAGGCTTTGTGCCCACAGCTCCGAGCATCTGCAGCCCACCAGCCACGCTTGCTGAGCCGCCCACAGCCTGGCTTCCTGGGCAGGACTGGCTCAGGACCGGGTATGGCCCACTGTGCGGCTGAGGAAAGACCCAGGCCCCCCGAAGTGAGCACACCCCAGGGGGCTGCTGGGTCGGGGGAGGTCAACACCATACACTTCCCAGTCCTAGGACCCCAGCCCTGCTAGTGGGAGCAGAGGCAGAGGCCAAGAGGGGCCAGTGGGTTGGAATGTGGGAGCTTGAGGCGGTTTAAATAGTAAGAGACGGGATCCCGTTCTTTGTGGCAGACCTTGTGCGACAGATGAGATCGGGTGCATTCAGGGTGGTGTGGCGGTGGACCCGACCTTGAGTGAACTAAAGATACTCCCTCTGTCACCTCATGGTGCCCAGGAGGGGCCAAGGAGGCGACTCTGTTTATGGGAGGAGGCCACAGAGAGAAGCCCCCTCCCCCACCCCCAGATACGAGACCTGCTTCCCCAACGTTCTAGGCTCTTCCCTTACAATCTGTGAGGATGCCTAAAATTGTGCCATGTGGCCCCCCTCACCCACCTGGCCCGGGCACCTCCTGAGCAGAAGTTGCCATGTGAGGAAGCCCGGCGGTTTGGGGGCTTCCTGGTGGAGCAGGTGGGGGGACAGACACCCGGGGGCCAACAGCAATGCCCTCGCAGGTCTACCTTAGCTTCTCCCCTGCTGCACACTTGGGAAATGTTAAGCTCAGAGGCCAGGCCGCTGGGCCCGGGATTCCCACTGCGGCCTCTCGAGCTTTTCCACCGAAGCCCCGGAGACACAGGATAAGATGGAAAAGGAGTCATCAGTGCGGAGAACCCAGCAAGCAGGCTGTCCTAGGGGTGTGCAGATTGGCAGATTGGCTGAGGAAATCATTCTGCAAATACTTCTGGAACATCTGCCACGTGCCAGGCACTGTTCTGGACACTCGGGCACATCAGTGAAGGAAGCACAGCCCTCTTGCTCATGACAGACACAGGCTGTGCCTCTGTGCACGGCTCTGGCCTTCCACGCATTACGGCTTCCTATGTATATGCTGTTCCCCCACTTTTTTTGCTAAGAAATAAACTTGTTCTTTTTGGAGAAAAAAATAAATTAGGAAATACAGAATAAAAAAAATAAAAAAGTGTTCATAATCCCACTGGCCACAGATAACTTCTGTTCACATCTCGGCACGTAGCTGATAGCCTATTTACAGGAAAAAATAATATGCACGAACGTGCAGCCTTCCTTATTTCTCTGTAACTGGACTCACTTGTAAACCCTCCCTTCTGCTGATGATGGGATATTAATTTTGCTAATGTTAGTCATTCCTGATTTACTGCTGATTTTACCCTGTCCCCTCTGGGCACCTATCTGCTCAGTCCAGTCAGAGTTTGAGTGCTGGGTGCTGAGTACTGTCAGGGTGCTGCGGAGGGTGATAGCCATGCATGGGCGCCTCTTGGAGCGCTCGGTGTGCATGGAGCCCGCCAGCCTCTCCCTTGTCCCCGAGGCTCCACCCCACCCAGCTGAGCGCCCAGGCAACTGCTTCTCACAGCCACTCAGGGCACTCCCCTCCATCCGCATCTAGCTGTCTGGAGCTCCCCAGGAGCACTGGCACGTTCAGGCTATTCTGGGTACCCTCTCAAGGCCCAGGGAACTTTCAGCCACACTCCCTCTGTGGGAGCACGTGTCCACTCCGGTAGGCATTTCATGTGGAAGTGTGTCCTCTCTTGTCTCCCATGTGCACTGTGTGTCTGGTTATCAATCAGGAGGCATCAGAGTGGGGCTCCGTCTCAGGCCCCCATGCAGATCTTTGAACCCCAATCACCTCCACTTGGGCGGATCTTTTGTCTCCTTTTGGATAAGAAGACAACCTTTTTCTTTTTAAAGATTCTATTTATTTGAGAGAGAGAGAGAGCATGAGCAGAGGGGAGGGTCAGAAGGAGAGGGAGACTGCCCACCAAGCAGGAAGCCCAATGTGGGGCTTGATGCGGAACTCGATCCCAGGGCCTCAGGATCACGACCTGAGCCAATGGCAGATGCTTAGCCGACTGAGCCACCCAGGCGCTCCAAGAAGGCAACTTGTTCTTTCATCATCACATGGCTTTTCCCAAATCTGTGAGCTTATGTAAATACTGTGCTTTGACTCCTCCAGACTTTGCTGTTTGTAGTCAAAGGCAAGCTTTCAGGATCGAGGAAAACAAAATGAAAACAAAATGAAAACAAAATGAAAACAAACTCAAACATAGTAGTTTCCGATTGCTGCTGTAAGAAATCACCACAAAAGTGGTGGCTTAAAGCAATACAAAGTCATTATCTTGTCGTTCTTGAGGTCAGAAGTGTAGAAGGGTCTCCCCGGACTGTAGTCAAGGTATTGGCAGGGCTGTGTTCCCTTCTGGAGACTGGAGGGGGAATCCATTTCCTTCTGGAGGCCACCTGCATCCGTGTCTCATGGCTGCATCTGTGCCTCATGGTTGCATCTGTGGCTCATGGCTGCATTCATGGCTCGTGGCTGCACCTGTGGCTCGTGGCTGCATCTGTGCCTTGTGGCTGCCTTTGTGGCTTGTGGCTGCATTTGTGGCTCGTGGCTGCATTCGTGGCTCATGACTGCATTCATGACTCATGGCTGCATTCGTGGTTCATGGCTGCATCTGAGCCTCATGGCTGCATCTGTGCCTCATGGCTACATCCGTGGCTCGTGGCTGCATCCGTGGCTCGTGGCTGCATCTGTGGCTCATGGCCCCATCCTCTGTCATCAAAGCTGGCACTGTGGCTTCTCAAACTCTGACCCCCTCTTCTGCCTCCCCCTCTCACATTCATAGACCCTTCTGATTACATGGGTCCCACCTGGGTAATCCAGGATAATCCCTTTATCTTAAAGTCAGCTGATCAGCAAGTTCATTTCCATCTTCAACCTTAACTCCCCTCCAAGCACCATAACACATTCAAAGATTCCTCCTACAGGATGTGGACCTTTTATGTAGGGGTCAATAATCTGCCTACCACTCCGAATAAAAACTCCTTTGTCAAAGGCTTAATTCATATGATCAAAAGCCATGACTTTCAAAATTATAGTCCTCACTATCAACTTGACAAAATCTATTTAGGACTAAGTTCTAAAGCCAGTGACTCAATTAAAAAATTATTTTTTAAAGTGAAATTATTATTATTATTATTATTATTTTAAAAAGATTTTATTTATTTATTTATGAGCGACACAGAGAGAGAGAGAGAGGCAGAGACACAGGCAGAGAGAGAAGCAGGCTCTATGCAGGGAGCCCGATGCAGGACTTGATCTCGAGTCTCCAGGATCAGGCCCTGGGCTGAAGGCGGCGCTAAACTGTTGGGCCTCCCAGGCTGCCCAGAAAAATTATTTTTAATTAAAAATTTTCTACCGTGCTCTAGGTGGTATGAATGGAAAGGTATAGCTGCTCCCTGAATTGTGGGGGTATCAGCATGGACACTGGGAAGTTCGTAGAGGAAAACACCCATAATTTTACTTCTCCAAATTTAATCTTCTTTCACATCTATAGAGCATACACTCTGCAGTTCGCACCCTATTCTTTTCATGAGGCAATATAATGCAGACATCTTTCTATGATAGTAAAGCTTACTTTATCGCATCATTTTAATTTCTGCAAAGCGTTCCCTGTTTACGTAGCCCTGTCTCTCTGTGTTGCTATGGCCGCGTCCTGCTAGGAGGCAAAGCCAGGTTCTGGTCCCCGCGGTGCTGGTGACAGAGCCCCGGTGTCCTGCAGCTTCGGGACCTGGGCTATTGCTTGGTTGCTCAGGGCCAGGTAGGGCGGGCAGCGGGGCCACGCCAGCCCGGATCCCAACCCTCATCCCAGGATGGGGATGACTGTCAGGGAGCTGTTCCTACTCCAGGTGCTGACAGCAGAGGTTTTTCTGGCAACCTGTGGCACTGGTCTGAAGAATGATTATTTATGGGAAAACGTGGGGCGTATGTGTTGGTAGAGGGACCATCGTGACCTGGGCGTGGTTTGAGCACAGCGGTCGTAACTCGGGAGCCTTTGACTCCAAGGACCTGAGCCGTGGTGGCCTTGACCCTGGTCCAGGGGCTGTCGGTGGTGGTGGCCATGGCTGGGGCCTAACCTGGGAAGACTGGGGGCTCTTGGCAGGTGACAGGTAACCCCGGACCTGGACCAGGTCTGTGTCGCTTGCTTCCCTGGTGGGTTTTTCTCCCTATCTGATTGATCAGGCTTTCCTTTCAGTCCAATCATCTATGTCTGCGTTCCCAAAACCATCACATTCTTCCCCAGCTTCCAGCTCTGACTCTTTGCCCACTTATTGTATATTCTTTTGGTCTTTTCGGTGGGGAATCCAAGGATTTATATAACCCGGCAATCAAGTCGGTCACTTAAAATAATAGTACATCTTGTCCAAGTCTAAAAATAAAATCTCCTGGTATGAGAAGGCAAACAGGGGAAATTGGGTACAGTGGGCAGAAAACATTTTTACAGCTCAGTTAGCCAGGGCTCGTGCCCACTTTTCTTTTATGCTTGCTTGTCCCGACTCGGGCGGGAGTCAGAGTGCCTTCTGTTTGTTCTGATGAAAGGCAACCTCCACCTTCCCCGGAGCCCAACTGCCCTTCTGGGGACACAGGCTGCATTCACCACCAGCCGCTCTGCCCAAGCCCTTAGCAGATTTTATGAAAGGCGTTTTCACTTGGATTAAACAGGCGCTGTGTTTGTGTGTGGTGTGTGTGTGTGTGTGTGTGAAGGAGAAAATGAATCACTTCAACTTTGGGCAGAGATTTTAGGTGTTGTGTTTGTCCCTTGCAATTACATAAACACACCAGAACTCATTTAAAAAAAGAAGAAAAAAAAAAAGTTGGGAGGTGGGGAGCCGAGTCCAGTGCTCGGGATGATCTAAACCGTTTAGCACATTTTCCATACATTCGACCTCAGAGAGGGTTGTGTTCAGTCCGCTCCCAACAGAGTCTGAGTCCAAAGGAAAGTTTGAGGTTTTACATTTCTGTTTGTGGTACAGGAAAAGGCTTATGATCTGAGGGCTTGATTCAGTGAAATAACATTGCCTTCATGAACATTTGCTTCGCAAGAAAGGCAGGGGTTGGAAGCAACCGTTGTGAGACTTTAAAGATTTGCTGGCAGAGGGAAAGGGATTTTTTTCCCTCCCTCCCTGCCGGGGGGAAAACCAGTTCTAACGAGGAGCTACTTCGGAGTTTTAACTCCTATTCAAATATTCCTTGCCCAGGAGCTGCCGGTGATCCCCGGGACTTCTCAATCTGGCTGGGGCTCTGAGGGGCTTTTTGGCTCAGCCCCATCCTCAAAGCCCTGCACGGCATGAGTTTGCAGAAGAGAATCTTCCCTCGGAGGGAGAATGGTGAGTGCAGCTTCTTCTCGGGGGCTCCCGGGGAGCTGGGGATGGAGGGCTTGCCTCTTCTTGACATCCTCCCGGAGGGGTATGGAAAAGCATGATTTTGATAATGCCATAGAGTGTGTGTGTGTGTGTGTGTGTGTGTGTGTTTGTGCGCGTGCGCGCTCGCCCGTGTGTGTGCACGTGTGGTGCAGCAGGACACATCTCTGTCTGTCTGCATTGTCCTTGTAGAGCTGCCTGTGTGCTCTCTAGGCTGGTTGGCAGAGAGGTGACGGGTGAGGGCAGGTCCCCCGAGGGGATGAGAACAGCCGGGGCAGTTGGCTTTTATGAGCCCTCGCTTCCTCTGTGAGTGTGGCTCTCAATGAGCAGGGGCAGGGACATCAGTAGATAAATGGGCAGTTGTCAGGGTCCCCACCCGCTGAGCTCTGGTCCCAGCAGGAAACAGGACAGGAGAGGGAGCTGCTTGGTGTCTGGGGAGAATGGAGCAGGAGACCATCTGAGCCTTGCAGAGCTGGGCATGGGGAGGGCAGAGGTGAGGCTGGGAGGGGCCTGAGTCTCCCGGCCAGACTCCCTGCCTTCTTGCAGGGACAGCCCAGTAGATCCGAGATCATTTCTTTAGCCGACCTCCTTTTGCTCTGGAAACACAAATAAACAGGCACCAGGGAGGGTTTTAACCCCTCTGCCCAACGTTTAAAGTTAACACTGGCAAAGCTTCAGCCCTGTTGTAACTTTGGCATCAGAGAGTAAACACATGGTTTTCTTTAAAAAGGGGGAATGAGACAAGTCAAAGGCACACTCTGAGTGTTCCAGCTCCAGGGAGATATGGACGATAGAGCCAGAGCCCAGAGGCCAATTGGTTAGGTTGCATCAAAGCATCTCTGAAGTCTGAAGGAGGGCAGTGGGACGTGGGGACCAAGAACCAGGCTGTGGGGTCCAGCCACCCGGGATGCGGTCTTGGCGCTGTGATGCACAGGCTAGTTGGTTTGGGGGAAGGCATTCAACCTCTCCAAGGCTCGGTCTCCTCCTCTGCAAAATGGATATTGTGAGTTCATTCCTACCTCTTGGGACTATAGAAGCAATCACGGAGATCACACATGGAGATGGCCAGAGCATCGTATGAGTGACACCCAGAATAGGGCAGCTCCTGTACATGCTCCTGCCCTATGGGGCCATGGCAGCCCTCACAGAGCACTCAGGGCTTGGGGATGGAGGGAGCCCTCCATGGCCAGGCAGCCATGCACCCTCTCTCTTGCAGCCAGGGGGTCTAGCATTTGGAATGTCTCCCTTTGGCTATGGACCACATGGGTGCATTTACTGGGGAGTCGTCAAGGGCTGGGATTGATCTGGTATTCAGTAGGTGCTCAATATTTGGTGAAACCATTTTGTTTCTGGGGAGGCCTTGCCGCTTCGTGTCCCTGGCCACATTGCCATGAGTGGTTGGGTTTTCTGGTAAGCCTCTGAGACAGCAATTCGTGTAGGAAGGTCATTGGAGAGTGTGTCTGGGGACACCATCTGTGTGTCCTTCTCCCAGAAGGAGATGCTGGGCAGGATGCAGCTATGATCCAGGTGATCCCATGGGTTTTGTACACCTGCAATGACCCATCATGTCTGTGGGCTGCCCTAGGATCAGGGCACAGCCTGGGGCAAGGCAGCTGTCTTCAGCAGAGGGTCATTCTTGGAAAGAGATTCTGACTGTTACAAGTGGCTCTTCATCAGCTGTGGAAATAAGTACCTCGGTCCTGGGTCTGGGAGCTAATCTGGGAGACACCCTATAATGTCACTTAATAGTGATGAGTAAGTCCCATTCTCTGAGTTCAGCTGTAGGATAATTGAGGGTTAAATGCACAGACACCTGTCCAGTTAGATCCTTACAGTGCAACGTGACCTGGGGAAGCCCGTTTCCGTACCAGGGGGCTCACTGTCCTTGTCTAGAAGGTGGGTGAAGGCTGGTGGAGGAGAGTTGCCTCTAAGAAGGCTTCTAGTCCTGCCATCTCACAGATACACATTCTGAGCACATGACGTAGCGCTCGCTTGTCTACCCAACCGGCGGTCACATGATGTCCTCTGCAGGTGCCTCCTTTCCTTCAGCTGGAAATGGAATCCCAGGACCGGGGGACCCTTGTGCCTCTCCATGACTGGCGTGGGCAGGGAGGGTTTGCAGAGGGAGGCTCTGTGTGGGGCTGGAGCATCAGGAGTGGGGTCTGTGATCAAGGGAGAAGTAAAGCCATCTGAGGGACCGCCATGCTTCTTTGATAGTTGAGAGCTACGTGGTGTCACCCAAGACAAGTGTGGATGTACTGAGTCTACCTTATTGCCCTCCCCACCCTACCACCCATTTCCTATTTCTGTTTCAAGCTGCAAAGAATGAAGTCACTTTCTCAAGCATTTAGAACTCATTGTCAGCCATTTATTTAGAACATTCTAGGCTGGGATGCCTGGGTGGCTCAGGTTGTGATCTCAGGGTCCTGGGATTAAGTTCCATATTGGGCTTCCCACAGAGACCCTACTTCTCCCTCTGTCTGTGTCTCTGCCTCTCTCTCTCTGTGTCTCTCATAAATAAATACATAATAAAATCTTTAAAAAAAAAGAACATTCTAGGTTGCAGGCACTAGGCTGGGTTCTGGAGATCTAATGGGTGTCACGAGCCTGGCCGTTTACGCAGATGTGTGTAAATCTATAGAGAAAGAGGGTTAGGTGCATTGGGGTGCTCTGATGGGGAACTAACCCAGTGGGTCAGGGGGGCTTCCCTGCAGGGGTGCTGTTTGAGCTGTTTTCTGAAGGATGTGCAGGAATTGGGTGGGGGTAGGGGTGGGAAAGCAAGCTTTAGGTAAAGGGAACAGAACCTCATAGGGCAAGGATGAGAAAAAAGAACTACCTCAAATCTCACCAGCTTATGAGCCACTGTGAGCATTTTTAGTATACTTCCACCTGTTTTCTCTGCAGCATTTAAGAAAAATAATCATGGTGACTTGTTAGCTCAGGAAATACAAGCTTGTGCTGGAGGGGAGAGGCCTCAAGAAACTCCTCTGTGAGCATGAGTCACTCACCTGTGTTCCCCACACCTGGGGCGCCGGCCCCCAGGTGCACATCCCGGAAGCGTCTCTGTGACACGGGCCTCTCTCCCTCCTGAGCATCCCGCGGCACCAGGCACAGGCTGCTTTGACCTTCCCCATGCCCCTGGGAGGTGAACACGGTTGTCTTTACTTTACAGGTGAATAGCAATGAGGCAGCCACACAGAGTCGAGCCGAGGCGGGTCTGTTTCTAAAGCCCGTGTCCTCGGCGTTCTGTAGGTCCTGTGGCCGAGCCGCGTCAACGGCGACCCTCACACGCACGCATCCTGCTCCTGGACGGTGGGGCTTGTCGGTTCCTGCAGAGTTAGCCGAACCTCCAGCTCTCTGGCCCCAGAAACCCACATCAGATGCCTGTGCCACAACTGGTTTACCCATTCCCCAAATCATGGATTCTCGAGCTTGCTCTCAATTGCATTTCTTCCAAAATATTACAATAAAAAAGCATTCCAACATACAGAAAAGTGGGAAGAACTGTCGTCAGTGGGCACACCCCACTGCTTTAATTCTCCAAGTAACATTTTACTCTACTTGTCTCATCGCGTGTCCATCCATCCTGTCGTCTGTCTGCCCATCCATGCACCCATCTAAGTTTTTGGATATGTTTCCGAATAAGTTTTAGGCATCACTACCCTTCACCTCTAAACACTTCAGCGTGTATGTAATTAATCTGAGTTCAGTATTTGCTTACTGTTCTTTTTTGAGATAAAGTGCACCTACGCTGAAATGTGTGTATCTAAAATGTGCCATTCTATTGATTTCGAAAAATGGACACGGCTGTGTAAGGCCAACTCTGGGCACGATGCAGAACTTTGCCCCCAGAAAGCTCTCCCAAGCCCCTTCTCAGTTGCGTTTGGTTTTTACTAATGATATATGATGTGTCACTAAATTTAAACATGTAGTTTAATAACATACAGTACCTGCTTTGTCCTGCCTCGGCCACAGGGGCAGAACCGAGTGCTGGCTTAGGCTGAAGCCCTGAGGGAGCCCCACCCAGCAGCAGGTTAGGCTGGGCAGGAGGGAGGATGCTGGTGCTGACACAGGGTGTCTCTGGGCATGCGGTTAGGGCTGGTGCTCTGGGGTCTGAGAGTGGGCTTGGTACGAGGCCAGGACAGAGGAGATGGAGCAGGTGCCCTGTCGTGGGAGCTGGACCCTTGGCTGGTGGGGAGAACTATGGCAAGGCTCTGTGTGCGTACATAGGTGGGTGCTGGGCCTCACGTGGGGCCTCTGTGATCCTGAGTGAGGGTGATGGGGGCCAAGCTGTTCCCACGAGAGCTCCCGTGTACTGCATGCAGCTGCGCAGACGGGCCCGGGCACTGGGGGAGCGCGTGCCTCTTCCACTGAGATGAAGGCGGAAGCAGCCAAGGAGGATAGGATTGTAGGAGGGATGTGTGCTCTCAACTGTCTGACGTGCTAGGGTGGTCTGGGGCAGAAACGGAGTGGGACTGAGGGCAGGGATCTGGCTCCTGCCCTGGCCCTGGGGTCCTTCTATCCTTCCGGTTGTGGATGGCACTGGGTTCACTGCAGGTGATGGGATGGGGAGGGCGGAAGGCAGTGCTGGTATTTGCTGAACCACCACCAGGTGTCAGGTGTCAGGTGGTGAGAGCATTCGCAATGAAGTCTTCTTCTTCTTTTTTAAAAAAGATTTTATTAATTCATGAGAGACACACAGAGAGAGAGAGAGAGAGAGAGAGAGAGGGGCAGAGACACAGGCAGAGGGAGAAGCAGGCTCCCTGCGGGGAGCCTGATGCGGGACTCGATCCCAGGACCCCAGCATCATACCCTGAACCAAAGACAGATTCAACCACTGAGCCACCCAGGTGCCCCTGCACTGAAGTCTTCTAAAACGCCTTCCACAATGTGGAAACTTGTGGCTCAGCAGAGGGGGTGGCTCACCCCTGGTCACACAGCCAGTCAGCAGCATCCTGGGGCTGAAAACCAGAGCCCTGGACTCCCGGAGCAGGGCAGCTCCTGTTTCAGTGAGTTGGGGGGAATGACAAGGAGGACTTCCTGGAGGAGGTGACTCCAAGCCAAACCTTGAAAACTGCCCAAGCGTTGGCCGGGAGGCAGGGGCCTGGGAGTTAGAAAGGGCAGCGTGGCGTGCGTGCCCCGAGGTGCGGAGGTGGGAGGAGGTGGGAGCCTCTGGAGGAACATCAGGCGTGCTGGGGGAGACAAGCCTGTGACCCTGGGCAAGGATCTTACATTTTTGCTTATTGAGTCAGTCATGTCATGACAATAACAAATTAAGAAAGGAAAGTAGGGATTTCTTCATCTTTACAAATGTTGCTTTCTGAGGCAAGGCAGGAAGCCACGCTCCTCAGAAGGTTGTGTGGGCAGACAGGGGGCAGCGGGGTCCGGCTGTCCTGCTCCACGGAGAGGGGCGGGGCCAGGCACGCTGGCTGGGGGACCCCTGGCCTCCAGTCAGAGATGCAGAAGAGAGGGGCTCGGCCCCTTCCGCACCCTTCTAGGAGGGCACACCCCAACCAACACAGCACAGCGGTCCTGCCAAGGCCCTGCTGCGCAGAAACAGCCGCTCCGGGGCCCCCTGTGCTGTTCGTTCTTACCTGGCCTTTGCTGGAGGCCAGGTGGCGGGGAGGCGTGCTGCGCCAACAGTCCTCATCCTGGCCTCGAGAAAGCGCCACCAGCACGGACCACTCCCTCCCGCCGTGGTGCGTAACCCTTTCTGAGCCCACCCTGTGCTGGGCGGACTGGTGTGGCTGGGATTTCCAGATGGCTCAGCTCGGTTTATTTACTCAGCTTGGGTTTGTGGATGGGCTGCCTGGACTCTGTTGTCAGATCGCCCTGGGTTCAAATCCTGGCTCTGAGCTTTGAGAAAGTCACCTGGCCGCCGTGCTTCTGCTCTGTCCCTGGCCTCGGCAGGGAAATAGGGATAACCCATGGCACCCACTGCACAGGTTCATCGTGGGGCTGGAGCCTGTGTCGACAGCGCTTGGCACGGCGTCGGGCCCGCAGGAGGCGTGTGCACAAAGTCAAGGCTGTATCTCCAAGCTCTCTTCTTTCACACCGTGGCCGTGGATGAAACCATGTGCCTGTCCAACCCACAGGATTATCGGAGCTCTTAGAAATAGACTCTGTTCCCTCGGAGAGACGTTCCCACTGTTTCTTAAACTGTGAGCTTCAGGGAACCGGGACAGAGAGTGAGCACGTTTCTTAAGTTCCATTTAAATCTGTACCTAATAGGATTCATTTGATTAAGAAAATATCTGTAAGAGCTCTTTGTAGGCTCTAAAATACAAACAAATGTAGAAGCTCATTACATGGCATTAGTCACTTATTTATTCGTTCAGCTGTGGGTTGATTCATTCGGTAAATGTTTATTGAGCCCTTATGGGCCAGGAACGTCCTAGAGCTGGGAACCTGCAGTGAACGAAGCTGACGATCTCTCTTTGGGGTGCTTGTGCTCTGGAGGGGATGGATAGATGGTACACAAGGTCCCCAACAGGCCAAGAACACCTTCAGATAGTGACAGGTTCTATGAGGAAGGAAAAAAGGGGGTGTAGTAGGGAGTGCCTGGGCACTAGTTTAGATGGAGTGGACAGGAAAGGTCACATTTAGGATATGAGAATCTGGAAGCAGAGAGAAGTTTGGACAAACACATTAGAGTGACAGGGACTCGGCTTGTTCAGGAAAGGGAGGACGAACAGGGGTGAGGGCATGTCAATCTTTTGAGACATGGTAAGGCATTGGGATTTGATTTGTAAAAAGCAATGCAAAGTCTTGGGTGAATATATGGGGCACAGGACACTTTTAGTGGAGCAACACACTTTTCCATACGGTGTAAGGGCGCACACAGGACATAACCCACCTACCAAATCCCACAAAACTGTGATGGGTTATTTTGTAGAAAGGAACATGGAGATCCAAGCAGGAGCCAGAAGACCAGCTGGGAGGGGAGCAGCAGGGCCATGGAGTCAGGGCCCTGGCAGTGGAGATGAGAGGAAGTGGGTGCAGTAGGGGTGTCTCCTGCCAGGAGGGCCAACAAGAATGGCTGATGAATAGGGTGGAACGTGGAGGGTCAGAACTGGGGTCGATCAACAGGGCTGCTCCTGGTGTGAGTTTTGGGCATCACCAGTCAGTCCCCAGGTGGAGATGCTAAGCAGGTGGCAGGAAAAAAGAGTTCCTGACTCAGAAGCAAATCCAAGGCTAAAGACATGGGTTTGGGCATCGTTGGCACAGGGACGGCCTGCATGCCAGCGGGATGGGCTGTGGGCCCTGGTTCTCATCACACTGCATATCAGCAATGGCTATGACCCTGAAAGGGTGCCAAGCCCAGAATGGAGAAGTGAGAGAAGAGAAGGCCGGAGGGAGAGCAACAGGGTCTACATGGAAGTCAGTGATAATTGTTACAACAAGTAAGACCTCTGGGATAGTCCTCAGGGCCTCAACTTCAAAGTGTGAAGAACTCCGGAGGGTTTTTAAAGAATACTAGGTAGGTCCTTCCTTGGGCCCAGGGGAGCAACTGCTGGATTGTCATTCCCATTCTGCAGAGGAGAATAGTGAGGCTCAGGAAGGGAGTGGCCTAAGCTCCCGGGGGGGGGGCAGGGCAGAAGCTGTGGTCTCCCCCATGATGTGACTCCAACCACGATCCTCTTGATTTGGCTGCTTTTTGACCAGAACAGATGACCCCGTGAACACACTTTTCGTTTTGCCTTCTGAATATTTTGACTTGCTATAGCAGATATGTATTACTTTTATAATTAAAAAAGAAAGAGGGAAAGCATCAGAAAAATGTGGACATCAAGTTTCAAAAACAAAATAAATCGAAACATCATGGCATAAATAGAACTCATGGTCTAATCCCAGAAGATGCCGGCTCTCCACGCAAACCTGTGGGAAAGGCCTCCTGGTCAGTGGTGCTCATCCCGAGCTTACGTGCAGAAGGGTCTGGTCACTTTCAGCCACGACGTCAACATGCTCTGTGCATTAGTTTACAGTCATTGGTCATGAAACTCTGGCTGGCATCACAATGGCTTGAAGAGGGGCTCCACCGCTGGAAGGACAAGGTGCACAGCTTTCCCCCTGGAATGTTCGCCTCTTCCAAGACCTCGTGGGCAGTGTCACCCGTGGACGTATCCAGAGGGTGTGAGGCACACAGATGGGGGTTCATGTGCTGCTCGGCTGCCAGCAGCTGCGCGCCCCAGGAAGGTGAGCTGCTCCTTCCCCGAGTCCTAGTTTCTCCATCTGTGAAATGGGTATAGACGTAGAATCTGCTTCATAGGGTTGATGACAGGGCAGAAGGAAGCTGAGTGCTCATCCACGTCTAACACATGGACAGACGTCTGCAGATGCCTGCCAGTCTTTACGTAACTGAAAATGGGGACGTGTGTGTGCGTGAGCGCGAGCATGTGCGGGTGCCAGTGCACAGAGGCGATCGCATGGAGGTGAGCTTCAGTTTTCATGCTAAGGGGAGATTAAAACACAGATGGAAGGTGCACATGTGCATTGTCGCTGGGGGGTCCTTCCTCTTCTCTTGGCCCATCCCTCAGGAGCACTGTGCTCATCCCATTTGGCAGATGAGTGAGCTAAAGCTGAAACATGACCACGATCCCATAGTAAGACCTTGGCTGAGTGAGGTGTGCCACCAGCTGCCCCAGTTCGTCCTGCCTGCTTCTTCCTCTCTTTCTGCTGGCACACAGCGAGCTGGCCTGTGGAGTGTTAGGCAGCGATGGGGAGTCTGTCCTTTTTCTAGAGGAGGTCCTGGAGGACACAGATGCAATAGTTTCCACCCTATGTCAGTAAGGATCTGGGCAGGATTTCTCCTACACTTTGGAATGAATTTGCCTTCCGAGAGGTAAGCAAGACAGGTCATCCGATAGTAGGACAAAGTGGGAACTGGATTCAGGCACAGGTGATGGGGGGCTTAGGCCTGGTGTCCGAGGGAGGCTGTAAGATCTGGGAAGGGTGTGAGTTTTGGGCATCACCAGGCTGGCCTCCAGAGGCCTGGGGTACTGCGTCAGTCCCAGCCTTTCTGCCAGACTGAGAGCCCTAGGAGCTGCTGCCAGCTGCACTGCACCCGGGAATGGAGAGAGTCTGTGCGTATGAACAGAAAACATGGCACTGACGGAGGCCTCCATTCCCTGCCCTTGAGAAGTTCCTCTGCTGCCCCCCGCCCCCAGACTCAGCCCTGCAAAGTGGAACTGTACTCAGTACCCACAGACAAAGACAGCTCTGTCTCCAGCATGCATCCATGCGACTGTGGGCCTGGCTGCCCTGGCAGCAGCTGGTCCTCTGCAGCTCCACGTTGCATTCCAAGGGCTTCCCACGGGTTGCACCTACACGCTCATTAAAGCCCCCAGCGGACCCTGAGACATTTGCTGGTGAGCGCTGGAGCACATTCCATTCTTCCGAAGAGAGGGCCACTCAGACATCCCAGCCTGGCGCACACCAAGAGCTCACAGAGGCTGTGCCGAGGACGTGTGTGTGGGAGGCTCTTTAGGGGGCAGATGGGCTGAATGCCACCTTAGAAGGGGACATGTGGGAGGAAGCACCCTGGTCACAAGGCAATCATCCCAAGGGGAGAAACAGAAGTGCCTTGTCCCTTTGTGCTATGGTGCTCCACATGTTCTGTGTGCATCACGTCCTAGGTCCTCATGCTTGAATCACCTGGAGGGCTTGCCGAAGCAGAGCGCCAGGCCCCACTGCACAGCCTCTGATTCAGGAGGACTAGGACACAGCCTGAGAATCTGCATTTCTAGCCACCGGTGCTCATCCTGCTGGCTTGGGGACCAGACTTTGAGAAGCACGGAGTTGTATCAGCCCCTGCTCCTGAGAACCGGTTTTTTATTTTAGGGACAGAGAGGCAATGTGGTGCCATAGAAAGAGCATGGGCTTTGGTGTTGGGCAGATCTGGATTTAGGCCCTGGCTGGGTAACCTCAGGGGAGTTGCTGAGCCAGTGATGGGCTGTGACCCAAGGGCACCAGGTATTGGTGTTCAATGAATTTCTGTGTTGTGATTGTTTTCACCTGTAGGATAGGTATGATAATATTTGCTAGATTGGAGGCAAGACTGTGTGAGCCGATGTTTATGTAAAGCTCCTCGCAGCACGCCAGGCGCAGTGTACACCCCAAGTAATGTTTCATACCTTCCCAGCCTCCAGCCTCTTCTAGGTTGTCCAAGGAAGGTTAACCCAGGAACAAGAAATCTTGCTGGGGTCCTGGGGTTCTGGATTGGGCTGGCCTCCTCTCCAGCCCAGCAGATGGTGGACTTTGTTCTGGGGCTGAGCTTCTCAGTGCTGGCAGCCTCCCTATCGGACCAAGGTGTTTCATGTGGAGAAATCAGATGGCTCAGGTCGGGAGTCTTTGAGCAAACCGTGCCAGGTTGGACACATTTGCCCTGAGTCACCTGTCCAGAGCAGGTGGTGAAGGCAGCGTCTGACTCAGAGCCTCAGAGCCTGGGATCAGACCCAGAGACTGACCTCTGTGTGAGGAAAGAAGTCTGTTTCTCATTCTCCCCCAGCTCCAACCCAGGCGGAAGCCCCAGGCTGTCCCGGGTAGGTGGTGTCTCTGTCTCTGCTGGGCCATTGGAGAGAAAAGTGAGAGGTGGCAGCCCTGGGGAAGGTGTGCAGGGAGGTAGGTGGGCCCACGTGGGTGAATGTCCTTCAGGCTCTGTCCAGGAGACTGGCCTCTCTCATGTGTGTGGGGGAGGGTCTTGGTGCTGGGACTTAGTGTCATATTTGGAAGCTGTGCTGGGGTGGGGGCACAACAGAAGCCAGAATGCTTGGGTGGGAGTCGCGTGCCACCATGGTGCTCAGTGATGTGAGGAGGAAGCAGCTTCGGAGGCTGGTATGGGGGGCAGGGGCTTCCTGTGTCCCCTGTTCTTGCTCTGCCTCCCAGGGGGCTTCTGGGTCTGGGCCATTCGGCCATCAGCTGGGACCTCCTCTTCCTCGGTGCAGGGGCTGCAGCAGAAGCAGAGGGTGGGAGAGGGTGGGAGAAAGGGGGAGGCACCCGGAGGAGGCTTTCCCGCTGCTGCCAGGTCCCTCCTCCCCCAGGTGTGTGGGGAGCTCAGGCATGTGTGACCTTGACCACAGGAAGGGCGGTCTCTCCGCCAGTCATGGCACTGTTGGAGTCAGTCCGCCACTGATTCCCAGGGCAGGTGCCGTGGACTGATGACCGTGCTTGCTGCTTGGTTGGAGGATGTGGCAACCCAACTGATTTCCTCGCTCTCTGCCCAAACAGGAAAGTATCCATCCCTCCTTTTCTTGATGGATGAAATCACCTCATTTCAGGCTGAGCCCTCAAGGGCAGCACTTCATCCCAGGAGCCCAACCCTGAGGCTACCCCCTTTCCCCAGGGCACCTGGGAATGAGAGGAGCCTTCCACTCTAGCCCTCTCTCTGGCTGTCCCCTCATGTCCTGCAGTTAAGTGGTGCTCAGTGTTTACGACCCCAGTGGAGGGCCCCTCCAGTCTGCCAGATGGGATGGGTCAGGAGCTGTCAGGGTGGGCCAGGCACCTCCATGAAGCCCCTACTTTGATTTTTCAGGTGCCCAGTGATGCTCCTGTCACATCCCTGCCCCCAGCCGCCCTGGTGCATCTTTCTGCCCTGGAACTGCATTCAGTCTCTGCGTGTGGCATGTTGTTGGAGCCTCTCAGTGCCTTGGCTTAGGTAGTGTGTCCCCAGAACGGAGAGATGAGGTGATGTGCCCAGGATCACTTGGCTAGAAAGTGGCTCTCCCAGGACATCAACCCTTCCAACCCAGTCTCTGAAATCTATACTCTCAGCTGCTGTGCAACATGCCTAGCAAACGTCTGCATTGACTAAGCACAAAGATGGTCTTACCTTTACTGGATGAAATTGTAGGGCTATAATTACTCAGAGTAGGTGTTTTCTAGCTCTTTCTATCCATAGGAACCTCTTTAGAACTGAAATCTTTCATGAAACATGTAAACAGTCAAGACTAGAGTCATTCGCGCAGCAGGCAGTCCAGGAACGTGGGACCTGCCCTTGGCAGCCTCACCTTCTCTGGGGCCCAGGTGGCCTCAGGGCTTGGGTGGGAGGCGGAAGTGAAGCAAGGAGGGTGCACTCGGAAATGAAATCCACTCACCAGCACGATGGGGGTCCTCATTCCTTGATCCCCTATCTCATCACCTGAGTTGGCAATTTGGTCCCTTTGCTTCCTGGTCACACTCCTGGGGCTCCAGAGCCACCAAGAGATTTGCTGATACGAAGACAGCAGGGTCTTTTAAGGCTTTCTCCCTTTGTGCATACGGTTCTCTCAATGTGAAATGAATTCTCTCGGCACCGTCTGCCTTCTTTCCTCTAGGTAGGAAACTCTCATTCGGCTTTCCAGCCTCGGCTCATGGGCCAATTCCTTGGTGAGGCCATTTATCAAGTCACTGCAGATGGTAGCACTTGATTCAAACCTGTATCATAAACTCCCCGCACGAGGAGCCGTCTCCACCGACACATCCATCTTCTCCAGCGGGCTGTGAAAGCCCTTGCCTTCCTCCTCGACACATCACCAGTGACACACAGTGAATCTCAGGAAGCTGTCTGTTGCCTCGATAAGTGAATAACAGCATCAACACAACCTTAACTGTGACAGTTTCGTACCTTTTATTTACACTGTCCATTCAGGCTGGCAATAAATTTTCCACATGTAAGTTTTTTTTGACCTAAAAGACACAAATTAGCGCAGATAGCAACACACTCATATCCAGGGAGGCAAACTAAACAAATAGTTCTGAGAGCTTGGAGTGTGGTTAAGAAGACAGCTTGAAACAAGAATGTATTTCAAGCTTTTCTCTTGGATTCCAGCTGAAATAAGGACAAATCTCTGCTGTCCTGTGAGCCAGGCAAGGTGCCCCACATACCGCTGAAGTGCTGAGGGTCTCAGCAGCAAAGATTGCAGAGCAGACAAGGGGCGAGGCACCACTTGGAGAGGAGCCCACCGGGAGAGGCTACGCTCACCACACTCGGAGATGCTGGAGGGCAGGGTGTGCCCTGGGTGTGCCGCCCGGGGCTGGCGGTGGTTCCACACGGTGACCCCGGCACTGGGACCACCCACAGATGGGACTCTCCATAGGACTTGCTCTGGCTGAGGCTTGCAGGCACAGCTGGCCAGAAATGCTCTATGGCTCTTATAGCAGCAGCGACATGGCTGCTCCGCCAGTCAGCTTGAGGTGGCCCCCCCTGGACACGCTCTCCCAAAGGTCCTGAAGCTGTCCTCACTGCGGGGACAGCCAATATTAGTGCGCGCTCCCTGTGGCCCCTTCCTCTGGCAAAGCAAAACTAGAGCACACGTGAGCCCCTTCCTCCTTCTTCCACCTGTAACAAAAGGAACAGGGGCTTTCACAATCCATCCCAGCTCCTAAATCTGTGTGAAGACAAGCAAATGCAGTGAAATTGCCGTGTTCACACAAAAAGTCAGTGGCTCAGAAGAATGGAGCTAAGTAAGAAATCACAGCAAATACTCCCGTGTGAAATTGTTTTGGGAAATCAGAGAGCACTTTAGAAGAGAGGTTTTCAAACACAAACCACTTGTGCATTGGAACTCAATTTAGTGCTTTGAGACCAGCATTGCTTTAAAAGAAAAATAAAAGAATCGAGTTTATCAGAATGCATCAGGTTCCAGGCGAAATCCATTTTATACTATCTCTGTCATGTTTTTACTTGACTACATCATGGTAAGGGTATTGTTTCATAAAACTTCTGTTTTTGTTATATCTATTTATGTACACAGTGTGTTTGTTTATAAACATTTATATACATACACAGCTTATATGTGTTTGTGTGGTATGCATTATGATGTAAAATGTAAATTCTTATGGCAAGAGAAGATTTACAAAGTTTCATGAGCCAATGGGTAGGATTTGGAATGGAGATGTGTAGGGAGAGCATTTTAAGTCCAATCTTCTCTTCCAACATGGTGGCCTTTATCTGTGGCAGAGATTGTAGACTAAGTTGGCCGTGAGTTCATCTCTTTCTCTTCCTGCCTTTTCTTAAATGGATCAGAAGAGCTAGAGCAACAGAAAGGTTGGGGAGGGCAGGCAGGCCCCCAAGCTCCCAGGCCTTTCGTCTCCTATCTTCTCCTTGGCCTCTGAGCACACAGTGGCCAGTCCAGCTGGGCGTGGTGAGCCAGCCCCAGGAGCAGGAGACTCCTGGCATGTACTGGAGCTGTGTCTTGGCCATCAGCTCCCTCCTCTCCGTGCATGGAGCTGATTGTCAAATGCAGATAATACAACTGTGTCTGTGCACATGTGCATGTGGGTGTGCTGAGAGAAATAGAAATAATCTTGAAAGAGACGATATGTAACCTCTTACCAAAATGCAAACCCGAACCAGTCATCTTACACACACACACACACACACACACACACACGCAGCTGTTGGACCACAAAGTCTGAGAAAGTCTTGCAGGCCAAAGACTCTGTGACGAGCTATAGCTGAGATTTGCATTTCCACGAATCTCCTCTTGGTCCTGGTTGGAGATGATCAATGTCAATTTAATGCCCTTGCAGCTGTGTCCCAAGGAAGGGGTCTTGCTTGTTCACTTATGTGCATGTTTTGAGCACTTTCCCAGTTCTTCTGGCAAGTAGGTCCTACTTTAGGGTTGTGTGTTTTAAATTTTTGTGTCTTTTTTTCCCCCTTTCTTCCTTCTTAGGTTGTAATTAAGGGAAGTATATGCATTTCTTGCAGATTTATTATATTTCCACTTTGTATTTTAATTTTTATAAAGTTTTACTTTGGGTAAAAATGTGATGCTTAGTCAAATATGGTGACCAGTTGTCCGCCACCACCCAGCCTGCCCTTCAGAAATAATCCCTGATGACAGTTTGGTGAGGATTCTGGATTTTTCTATTTCCAAACACACACACACACACACACACACACACTGTCCTGCCATACATTTTTTCCCCCACTTCCGTGTAGCACAAAAAGTCTACCTCATTCTTCCCCATGCCTGAAGAGTGTTCCATGTATCTTTATGGTCAAAACAATGACACAGAAGCATGGACAACTCACCAGAATTTTCCTAGGGATGGGGTTACTAAGTGGACTCTCTATTCCCTGGTAGAGGTTGCCCAGGCAGTGTCTATAAGATGTTTGGTTCAACTTTATACATTTTGTCTGGCCGGAAGCACATTCACACGTTAAATGAAGGCATCCTCTGTCATTCAGTAAGTATTTACTGAGTGATTGGTGGGAGCCACCGACTGAATGGGGCCTAGTGTCCATCTCTGAGCATAGTGGACAAACACCTGCCATGGGTCAGACTTGCTTTGTACCATGAGGAGAGCAGGTTCTCAGAGAGCGCAGACCCAGCCCAATCTACAGCACTGGGGGTGCAGAGAGGGGTGTGGATTTACTCTGAACAAATGTTATCTATGGATGGGCATGAAGAGTGATGGGAATCTGTCACAGTCAAGGGAGGCAGAGGGCAAGTGTGGCATGGGGAATGTGTAGTGGGGCCCGCGGGCTGGGGGTGGAGGACACTCAGGAGTCTCACAGGCTAGTGAGACAGTGAGGGTTACAGAAAGCAGTGCAAGAAGGCCAACCCAGGGGGGGATATCTGGGTGGCTCAGTGGTTTAGCCCCTGCCTTTGGCCCAGGGCGTGATCTTGGAGACCTAGGATCGAGTCCCACGTTGGGCTCCCTACATGGAGCCTGCTTTTCCCTCTGCCTGTGTCTCTGCCCCCCACCCTCTCTCTCTGTGTGTATCTTTCATGAATGAATGAATAAATAAAATCTTAAAAAAAAAAGGAGGGCCAACCCAACAGATGACGCAGGAGCCAAAGCCAAGCCACAAGGATTCCTGTCAAGTTAAACCTCAGTTGTGTTCTCAACAGGATTCTGAGATGATGCAGGTGAGAATAACTACCTCGGAAGCAACGGCGTGTCCTCCCCTCCGCAAAGCCACTTGGTCTGAAGCACAGAGACTGGGAGGTCAGGTTCCAGGAGGAAGACAAGGCAGCATGCTTGGAAAGGACACAGAGGAAAGATGGAGTCTCCAATATCGCGCTCAAAGATTCTTGATAGAGCTGCCAATGGTATAAACACAGAGTGTGTGACGACTCAGCCATGGAGGAGGATGAGGAAGAGTGAATAACTGGCCCGGGAAGCAAGGAAAGGAAGCCACACAAAGAGAGCAAGACAAGGTGGAAGGAAGGTGTCTCATTTCAGATGCAAGGCATAAGGTTAGACATTAAATATGTGTAATCTCTGTGAGGGATGATGTAAGATATGAGGTTATACAGCTGACCCGTGAACAACATGGGGCTGAACCACGTGGATTCACTTCTATGTGCATCTTTTCTAATAAACCATACAGTATGGTAGTGTAAAGATATTTTCTCTTCCTTACAACTTTCTTAATCACATTCTCTTTTCTCTAGCTTCCATGATTGTAAGAATACTGTCTATAGTACATATAACATACAAAATGCGTGCTCATCAGCTGTTCATGCTGTTGGTAGGTCTCCCGGTCAACAGTAGGCTGTGAGTAAGTTTTTGGGGAGTCAAGAGTCATACATGCCCCAAACCCCCATGTTGTTCCAGGGTCATTTGTATATTTAAAAAAAGGAAGACTCCCAGGTTCGGCTTAGAAAAAAATTTTAAAAACTAAAAAAAAAAAAACAAAAAACAAAAACAAAAAAAACACATTCTTCCTCACAATCTAGTTACATCCCACTTTTAAGAGACACAATTTAAAACAAAATTGCATCAAGTGAAAAGTACAGGGATGGGCATCTACGGAGCAAATGCAGGTGAAAAGGAAGTAGGGTAGCAGTGTTAATTCTGTGAGATAAAATATTGGAGTAAATTAAGAAGTACCTCTCACTAAATGATAAAGAGAAGAACAACATGACGGAGACACGAACATCAGAACACTTTATGCTCCCAATGAAGTCACTGACATATACAAAACAAAAATGTTTGGAATATTAGAAATATGGTGTCAGATTTGAATGCACACCAGTCAAAGCTTTATCAAATTTATTAGATGAAATGTAAGTAAAGAAATCGAGGTGTTGAACTACGTGATTTATAGGGTTGAATACATATGTATTATATATATAATATATATATGTATGTATTTTAATATCACATTTGGACATATTCATCTTTGAAGTTCCAAACAGAGAGTTCTAATTCTTTGGAAATGTGCACGCCACATTTTAAACACTTAGTCACATCACATACCGACTCGGCAAAGTAAACCTCAATAAATTCCACCAAGTAAAAAATGTCCAGGACACATCCTGTGGCCACGATGCAATTAAACTGGAATTTCCTAATAAAAAAAATTATAAGAACAGCAAGGCTACATCTTGGAGATTTGACCAGGACAAAAGCCGAAGATACGACCAGGACAAAAGCCAGTTCTTCCCCCGAAGAACTGAGTCTAAGTTGGAAACCAAACTACAATCACAGACCATTAGCAAAACAACTAGAATGTCATATTTCAAAATTCATGGGCTTGCGATCACAGGGACATTTGGAGGAGAATTTCGGGCTTTAAATAATGATGATGGTGGCAGGACTGGTGATCACAAGTAGCCAATAAACTGTGTTCAGGGGTTGACATCCGGTATTTTAATTTATTCTCACAAAGTTGCTGTGGGATGGCTTCTACAACCATCCACATTTTACGAATAATGATACAGAGTCACAGAAACGTCAAGAAGATGTTCAGGGTCAGACACTTAGCAAATAATTTCACTGGGATTTGAACTCAGGTCAAACTGCAGAATGGCATGCTGTCCTCTCTGAAACAGAAAGAACAGATTTGAGGAAACCAAATATTAAGCTCTAGAAGGTAGAAAAAAGAAACTTATAAGAAGCCCTGTGGGCAGGGGGAGTAATAGTAAGACGCAAGCGGAAATAAATGTAATGGAAAGCAAACCAAAAAGAGTAGATGTTTGCACTGGTTCTAAGGAAGAGCCCTTTGGAAGCTCTGATGGCACCATCTCCTTCAGTGAACTCAACTCAAAGCAGAGAGGAGGGTGACCAGCAGAGCGCGTGCACAGAGTCCCGGAGAAAACTTTGCAAGTTAATGGGCTATTCATGCTAATAAATTCAAAGATCAAGTGATCAAAATCGACAAAGGAAAAGATTTAAAAAAACTGAATAGTCCAATAAGGAGAGTTTCAAGGAACCGCCTAAAAAGTAATGCCAGGACCAAAAGATTTAATGGAAACATTATTTTAGGCTTTTACTAGATGTATTTTAAACTATCCAACTATTTCAGAGGGTAGGAAGGGATATCGACCTCTCAAATCTTTTATAATGCCAACACAACACAGGACTACAGGCTGTTTCTGTTTGTGAACATAGATACAAAAATCCCAAACAAAATACAGGCAAAACAAGTCCAGGTAAAATAATTGCATGTTGTGAGCCAATGGGACTTGAAACACCACCAGAATACGGGTGGCCCGGTCTTATGAAAGCCAGTCATAGGTTCCTTCCCACAGACAAACCAGAAGAGGAAAGATAGACGAGAGTGCCAAGGAGCTGAGGCAGCATTTAATAAACAACACCCATTCTTGGTGAAAATGTTTCCCAAGTTACAATTAGTAGAATATTTCTTTAACATAATAAAAAATCATTTTATCTTGATAGAGCTGTCAGTGTCCCACTTACCATAAAACACTTCAAGAATTTCCATCACTGTCTAGAAGAAGACGCGGAATGCCTCTATGTACCATTGTTTCCTAATGTTCTGGAAACTTCAGTATATTAAAAAATAGAATGAAATAAGTAGTATACACATTTTTAAATTAAGTAAAACTTTTAAAGATGTTATTTGTTTGAGAGAAAGCGAGCACGAGCAGAGGGACAGGGGCAGAGGGGGAGGGAGAAGCAGACTCCTCACGGTGCAGGGAGCTCAACGTGGAACTGGATCCCAGGACCCTGTGATCATGAATGAGCCACCCGGATGCCCTTAAATGAAACAGATTTTTAATATTCACTAGGAATCAGTTGGAAACTCAAGAGAAGCTTTTGAGTAGCTAGAGTATGACGGAATATGAGAGATCTACAAGGTTGCCAATTACGAAATAAATATGTATAAGTCATGACTTATGTATAAGCAATACCCAACTAGAAAATACATTTCACAAATGGTTCCATTCAAAATAGAAAAAAAAGCACTGGGGAATAAATGTAATTAGGGATATTTAGAGCCTCAATGAAGAAGGATATAAAATTTGATTGAAAAGAGAATTTGAACAAATACCAAAAAAAATTAAGAAATGTTCTTGGATGACAAGACTTTCTCCCTAAGTTCATCTGTAAATCCCAGGCAATTTTATTAAGAATTTCAGCCCGATATTTTAGGGCCTGAGAAAAATCATTGTAAAGTTAATCGGAACTACTTGTTGGCAAAAATTAGCCGTAAAGTTCCGTTTTGTTCTTCAAAACAGGAACCTTTATTTTTCTGGTTATAAGTGTGATGCACAATGATTTGTAAAAGAAATTAGGAGTAGGAATTATTAAGTACAAAGGAAAAGCTTTCAGTAAATCCCATCCATCCCCCAGTACTTTATGCACCCTTCAAAACATTATTAACAGTTCAGTGTTCATTAATGTGAGTACATTTTTTAAAACCAAATGGTGCCTAGAACCATTTTACAGGGTTTCTTAGCAGTGCAATATACTCGAACCTCTTTCCATAGGCACACATGTAGATTTGTCAGACTGTCTTACTGGCTGCACGATGGACCATAATAAATTTAATACAGTCTTTCACTGATGCACATTTAGATTGTTTCCACTGTTTTGCTTTTTTGGGTGATTTTTTTTTTTTTTTCTTTTGGTCTGTACTCTGCATCAGGCATTTGGCTAAGTACCTCCTGGAAGTATTTTTCTTGTTTTTCTCGGTGGTGAGGATTATCACCTCCACTCAGTGGCCATCAGCTATGCCGTAAAGGGGCTGAACCCTGTCCTGAGGCTGCTGCCCACGTAAGCGGTGCTTCTGGTGTGCCAGCTAAGGTCACCTGCGAGGCCCAGCTCTCAGCCAGCATCTGTGTGCTCCTGCTGGCCCCTCCTCCCAATGACAAACCCCACCCTGTATGGCTTTTCTGCAGCAGCAGCTCCTGAGCATCTCCCATGTGGGAAGCCCTTTTTCTAGGCACTGGGGTTTAATGAGGAGTAGCCTAGGCCAGTCGCTCCTGAATAGTGCCTTTCTTTGGATGTGCCAAAGAAAGTGGATGTGTCTTTCTTTCTTTCTTTCTTTCTTTCTTTCTTTCTTTCTTTCTTTCTTTCTTTCTTTCTTTCTTTTTTCCTTTCTTTCTTTCTTTCTTTCTTTCTTTCTTTCTTTCTTTCTTTCTTTCTTTTCTTTCTTTCTTTCTTTTCTTTCTTTCTTTCTTTCTTTCTTTCTTTCTTTCTTTCTTTCTTTCTTTCTTTTTTTTCTTATTCTTTTTAAGGTTTTATTTATTTATTCATGGGAAACACTGAGAAACAGAGACACAGGCAGAGGGAGAAGTAGGCTTCCTGCAGGGAGCCCTGGGATTATGCCCTGAGCCACTCTACTCAGTCTGCATTCAAATTCTCATCTCTTCTGGAAACAGAAGAGCCCTGGGATTATGCCCTGAGTCAAAGGCAGACATTCAACCACTGAGCCACCCCGGTGCCCCTGAATGTGCCTTCTTGAATGTATCTAGATCTTCTTGAGGTGAATCATGTCTTCAGTCTCTGCCACATAAGAGGGAATACATATTGAGGGGGAAAGGCCTGTCCTGCTTTGTCTCAGAGGCCTGGGTGTTGGGGAGAGCATCTTGAAGACCCAACATGTGTCTGCATGTTGATGGATGAGGTGACCTTCCAGGGTGCTGGAAGCACAGTGGCCTAGGTGATGGGCTCCTCTTGGGGTCTTACAAACAGTCTAGGCTCCTCCAAAGAAGCAGGTTCCAAAATGTCTTTCCAGTAGCTTGAACTGGTCATGTACTCTGAGGTGTAGCCTATTGGGGCTCCATGTCACTGTGATGTCAGTTTGCTACCTGGAGTCCTTCATTCTGTGGTCCTAGGTGGGATGTTTTCCCTAAGCATGGGTCAAGGTTCTCCAGAGCCACAGTATGAATGGGGGGGTAGGTGGGTAGGTGAATGGATGGATGGATAGATAGGTAGATGGGGGGGGCGGGGAATGGCTCACACCATTGTGGAGACAGAGAAGTCCTATAGTCTGCTGCCTACAAGCTGGAGACCCAGAGGGACCCAGGGCGTGGTCTGCACCAAGCCCACAGCCCCCGAGAACCAGGGCAGCCAATGGTGTAAGCGCTGGTTGGAGTCCAAAGGCTGGAGAACCATAAGGGCTGGCATCCATATCTAGGGCAAGAGAAGGTAGTGTCTGTCTCAGCTTGTTCAGAGGAAGTTTTCCCTTCCTCTGCCTTTTGTTCCATGCAGGCCCTCAAGGATGATAGAGTAGATGATGCCCATCCACTCTACTCAGTCTGCGTTCAAATTCTCATCTCTTCTGGAAACAACTCACAGACACACCCAGAAGTGATGTTTTCTGCGATCTGGGGTCCCTGAGCCCACTTGGGCTGACCCATAAAATCCCCATCACACATTTGGCCTTAGCCTGGAGTGGAAATGCTTTGTGGAAAGGAGCCTTTGAAATGCTCACCCACCATCCATTCATTCCTTGAATACGCTGATGCCCCTACTTGGCCAAGCCACAGTGGAGCCCTGGGGACACAGAATTAGGGAGATATGGTTTCTCTCCTCCAGGAAATAACACTGGAGGGTGGAATGGGCTGCTTCAACATGCTGCTCCCTCTACCTGCCGGGAAGCTGCCCCAGAGGTGCCCCGGGTCCCGAGCCAACGTGCGGACACGCGCACAACCAGGCCCAGCCAAGGGACCTGAAAAACAAGGGTCCCAAGTGTCCTCACATCATTGAATCTCCGAGTCATTCCTCTGTTCAAGACGGAAAACACCCCCTGGGCCGGAGTGACCAAACTTGAAAAATCGCCTTTGATATCAGACACTGTCGGGGAATTCAGAAATCTGAAACACATTTCATCAACCAGTTCCCCATTCTCCATATGGTTATTTACCCTCTCTATGTTCTCCAGTGAATTCAGTATATTTTATCCAGATGGAAATACTGTGGCCTTTCCTCCAGTGAGTTAGCTTCACCCAGTGTAGTGACAGGCATGTCATGCTTTCTTAACAGTCACTGAATGAAACAAATGGGAAGGAAGGAAGGAAGGGAAGGGAGGGTGGCTTACTGACCTGGCTTCCCAGCAAGTCCACAAGTTGTTCGAACTCCTTTAAAGGAGGACCTAGCCATTTGCATTTCGGCTCCATTCTTTTTGGCTTTGCATTTTTTATATGGATGATGCTGCAGCCCAGGTTGGTCTAGACGTCTGGAGAGGATGGTGACGGGGCACCTGTCCTCAACCGTCTTCAGGGCGCAGTGCCCTCGTGTGTGCATGTGTGTGCATGTGTGAGGGGACGCCCCTCTGGCCCCAGCACTCTGTGGACGGTGTAGTGGAAGAGCCAGTGGTTGGGAGGAAAGGCCTCCAGGAGTGGGAGAGCTGTTTCCTGGGGTAAAGCAGATCCTTTGGGTTCTTCTGCAGGGAAGTGAAAGCAGCTGGTTCTATTAGCATGACCATGCTGGAACGCTTCTCTGCGCTTCCCCAGGAAGCCTCTGGAAGAGACCCCGAAGGTCATCTTGTAGAGGACTCACATGAGACAGAGAAAAAGCAACAAGAGCCTGGCAAACACTCATGGAGCCTGGGGCAAAATCCGAGAAAGCGCCTTGGCCAGACCTTTGGAAGGCTCCTGCATCCCGAAGAAAGGCACAGGCTGGCCCCCCGGCTCTGCTGACATTTGGTCCCATTAGGAGCAATAGCTGGTTCCAATGTCCTGAGCACAATTACCAAAGCTAAGCAGAACCATGTGACCACGGCACTGTGTTTCCAATTATTCCCTTTCCCTTCTCTCGGTCTCTCCCTCTATGCCAGGCCTAGAGGGAAAGCACTCTCCCACAGAAGTCCAATGCTGGCTGCCCCTCTACAACCCTTGGCAATTATTCCCTCCCTTTGTTACATTTTTCATAAAAACAAGGCTCATTTTGAAGACCGTCTTTGCTCTGGACTGAAGGGTTCGCCTCTCATCCCCGGCACATCACCAGCCTCCCATCCCATGGCCACAGCCACCCCCACAAGAGAGCCAAGGCTGCAGAAAGTCACAGTTCCCTCTGGAAAAGCTTATTTTAAAAAACTGACAGGACTCATCAGGCACTCCTGCAAATGGTCCACTGGGATTAGCACAGTGTCCACCAAGGAATTTGACCCGTCTGTTCTCCTAAGTCCCACTTGTAGCCAACTTCCCCACCTCTGAGTGAAGCACACAGCCTTGCGTCTGGTCCCCAAGGCTCCAAAATTTTGTGTCCTGCAAAATGCCCAGTAAGTGAGCTCGTCTTTGCTGGGACAGCCATGGTGAGCCTGGGAGAGAATGTGGATGGGAAGGAGGGCCTGGCTTGCATTCTTAGAATCCATGCAGACAGTGACAGAGCTTGGTGTAAGAGAGTACAGAGGCTTTTATTGCAGAGCCCGGCACTGAAGGGGAGCAGGCTTTGACTGTGGGTGACTGGCTCCTCCTCTAGCTTGGAGTGGAATAAAAGACAGTTTCCAAAACCCTCTTTGCCCCTGGATGTCACTGTTTTCCATTACGTGTGCCGGTAGCATCAGAGAGAAGAACAACTATTCCAGGAGGATTTTTTTTTTTTAAGGTAAAAAGAGAAGTCTGTTAGCTTGTATATGTGAATAGGTAGTGTGGCATCAGGCACTGCTGGATCTAGGTGCTCATGTTACATCACTTAAATTCATCCTTGTCACACTTTCTCTCTGTCCTCTTTGCCTTCTCTCTTCTTGCTCCTCTCCTGTCCCCCAACCTCCATGAGTTGTATTCTTTCTGTGTTGGCTTTATTCCCATCAGCTCTCCCCGACACACAGGCCCTCAGCAGCTCCATATTTATATCCTCCCCAATGAGCACAGTTCAAGTCCAGAAGGATCTTAACACAAAACTTTGATTATCGTTCAATTTTTCAAATGCCTGATGGACCAGGGCTGGCTACGAGCAACACACACACACACACACACACACACACACACACACACAAGAGGCCCAGGTCAGCTGTGGGGAGTCCTAATGAAGTTGAACAAACTGCAAAGAAATTTGGATATAAATATATAAATATAGTGATATTTGCATTGAGAAAAAGAAAGCTTGAATTTTATCTATTGCTCAGCCAATAGATCTAAGCATTGCATGATTGATCTTAACGAATTCTCTCAAAAAGGTGCAGGTTCTATGTGAGCAGACAGTGCCCTCTCGTCCTGGGTTCATGACTTGGGGCACATAAAATGCAGAAGTGATAAAATGAGAGTTTCAGCGGTTTCAGGGGAAGGAAGCAGACTGGGCTGTGGCTCAGAGGGGAGGTGAGCAGGAGGAGAGAAAGTGCAGAGTGTGAAACACTCCTTCAAGAAGATAACAAGGAATAGCATTCCATTGTCAACGTGGTGCTTGGTGAGCGACACTGCGTGTAGCTGCAAAAGTGTTAAGATGGTAGACCTTGTACTAAGTATTCTCATTGTAATAAAAGACAAAGGGGAAAAAAGAAAAGATGAAGGGATAAGAGAGAGGCAGATAACAAGAGGAGCATGTGGAGTCGACACATCACAATTTATTAAGAGAGGAAGTGTGCAAGCATGTGAGCCGGTTAGGTAGAGGCGAGAGGGGGAAAAGGGAGAGACAGAGAATCTTAAGCAGACTCCAGCACAGTGCGGAGCCCAAAGCAGGGCCCGATCTCAGGACCCTGAGACCATGACCTGAGCCAAAATCAAGAACTGATGGAGCCACCCAGGCGCCCCTCTACGTAGTTTTCAAAAGACAGAAGCGTTTCCGCTTCTGACTACGTTTCCGTGCTGCCGCTGAAGACCTGGTGCAGAGGAGAGATTAGGCAACCTGCCCATGAGAGGGCTGATCATCAGCGTCAGTGTGAAGGCGTGGAAGAGAGCAGGCCCCAGAGTCAGGATGCCTGGTTTCACTCTGCTGTCACCGAGTCCGAGCTGTGTGATCTTGAGAAAGTGACTTAACGTCTCTGTGCTTCAGTGACCCTGTTTGTAAAATGAAGATTTTGCTGGAGACTATCAATAGATCTTTGTGAGAACGATATAGTAAAAGCAATCAGAACAGTGCCTGGCATGTCCTAAGCGCTGAACAAATACTAGCTATTATTATTTTGTTGTTGCTGTGCATCAACACGCTGGAGGGATGGGATCCAGAGAACAGATGGGGCTGTGGCGGGGGGGGGGCAGCCCCAATGGGAGGGCGGATGTGTAGAGTCTGTGTGGATGCAAATGCATTTGTAAATTCCGTGGTAGAAAGCCGTGAGGATTGCCACCTGAGAGCTTCTACGTTTGCATGAAGCAGGACGAGACAGTTTACCATGGGGAGGGAGGGAAATCTAGTTTCTAAGAAGGTAAAATTTTGAAATAGTCATTGTCGAGAATGTATGATCAGGCCAACTCTGGGAACGCAGTGCAGTTGCTGGCCAGAGCCGGGGGTTCAGTGGGCGGCCCCAGTGCCCGCGGCAGCAGCCTGAGGGGCTCTGCACCCTGCAGCCAGGCCTGGGGCTCAGCAAACAGCAAACAGCTGGCTCCCTCTGTGGTTGAGGGCTCTCTGTTACTTAAAATGCAAGGACGGGGAGTACAGGACTTAGGTGTGCTGGCAAGAGGGTGGCTCGATGAAATGGACGGATATCGAGTTAATTTGTACTAATGCATCAAGAGCAGTGCCTGACATGCAGTAAGCTTTCCGGTATTTATTCCTTCATTCATTTTAATTCATTGTTATTGGTTGCCGTGGATGGTTGGTGAATAAACTGATAAAATTAAATGGCTAATACAGAAAACAATTTGTGCTGCATGGGTGTTGCAAGACGGTCTTCTTTTAAGAAATTCTCTTTGCGGGGGCTCTGAAAGGGCTTCTAGTTAATGAGATGTTGGGAGGTCTCTGCCTTTCCTTATTTGATGCTGGATGCACGCAAATGGCAGCACCACGGTTTTCTGTTCTGGCAACAGCTTTGCTCTGTGGCTTGGGCCTGAGTCAGGAGCTCTTTGGATGGACCCTGTGTGCCACCTGCCTCACGGAAACCGAAGCAGCAGGAAGGTGCCTCTTGGTGAAGCAGAGCCGGGTGGGCTGGGCAGAGAGAGACACTGTTGACCGTTGTGCGAAGCCAACCCTTGATGTGTCGAGCCGTGAGATGGGCGGGGTGGGGGGACGGGGACGGCCGGCAGAGCGGGAGGCCCTGGCCAGGGTGTGATCCTGGGGCCAGAGAAGGGCACACGGATTTGCCAAGTGCCTGCTGTGTGCAGGCATTTCCCACGTGCCACCTTCTTTTACACTCACATCGACCCTGGCAGGTTGGCACCAAGCAACACTCCCAGCCTGGGTCATAGGCTCTGTGTCTGGGAATGAGGACTCGAGGTGGCAGCGGTCCTTAGACTGGGCTCCTGGATTCTGCAGTTTCTGCAGGACTCACCAGGGCTGGTCAAAGGGGACAAGCAGGTACATCCTCGTCCCGGTTTCCCCCTGACTGGCTCTGTCGATTGGAGCCCCTGCAAACTTGTAGGAAGCGCAGACGTCAAAATGCAGGGCCTCTGTCATCTCTAAAAGCATCCCGGTGACTCTGCTGCTCTTCTGTCTGGGTGCTTTGTGGCTTTGGGTCTGCATTTCCCTTCTCTGTGCCTCAGTCTTCTTGTCTGCAGAGTGAAGGTTTGGATAATTGGAGCTCTGGCTTCTGGGAGTGGAGGGTGTGGTGAACACTGGGGTTCACCGAGCCCCACGCGGCTGGCCAGTGGGCGGGCTGGTGCCACCAAAGGACCGTCTCCTTGTTCGCCCTGCTTCTCGGGTGCTGGCTCCGTGGCTTTGCTCCAGGACTCTTGTCCTGCTCCACTTGTCAGTAGCAAGTCACCCTGCTTCATTCTGCTTCCTCTTTCCTCCAGGGACCCACGAGGTGGTGGCGAAGCCCAGTCCAGTCCCCACCCACCAGCCAAAGGCCACAGATCAGGAGAAGAAGAAGGGAAGCCTTACTTCCTCCCTGAGGATGGATCCGCACAGCCGTTCTGGAAAGAGCAGAAAGTCTACGAAACTCCGGTCCATCTCGCGGTCCCTGATGCTCTGTAATGCTAAGACCAGTGACGATGGCTCAAGCCCCGATGAGAAATACCCCGATCCCTTTGAGACCTCCCTGGGCCAGAGCAAGGAGGGCATTTTCCACTCGTCCGTGCAGTTGGCAGACACATCGGAGGCTGGGCGCGGCAGCGTTCCTGATCTAGCGCTGGCCTCTGAGGCCACTGGGAGTGATCGAGGCAAGAGCAGTAGGAGGATATTTTTTATGAAGGTATGCCTGGGACTTGTGGGGCTGGAAGAGTCTGTGGTTGCTTTGGGGGGCTTGAATGAGTCTTTGAATCCTTTTATTTTGAGGTCAGGAAGGCACAGAGTTCTAATTCTGAACAAAAGCAAGAAGGAAGTTGAGGCAGGGCTCCCTGGAATGATCATAATGACCATGGTGATGAATCAGCCTCAGTTAACCTTCTCCCTTGAGAGAGTCAGTCTGCTGCTGGGTCAGTGGGGGGTGAGCCGAGCCTAGGTCCCTGCTGGAAATTGCAAATGACAATGGTCAGGACACTGGCAGGTTCTTATCTGAGGTAGACACTATCCGGCACACCCTAGAAGCTCAGGTCACTGACTTACGGGGCCCGGGTGGAGGAGAGACCTTATGTTGCTCTGGGCAAGGACAGAGAATCCGTGAGCTTGCTCCCTGAGCGCTGGCCACGAGCAGTTTCCAGGTGCCCTTGCCAGTTCCCACAAGGGTGTGAGTGCCGGAACTGACAAGAGGAGCCATGGCGATGGGGTGCAAGGGAAGCTACTAAGTAGTGTTTGGAGACCTGCCAAAATTCAGAATGCCTTCTCTTCCGTGAGACCATATTTCAAATTATGTTACCACAATGAGATGGAAATTGCAAGGCACCAGGGGATAGAGGCTGTTACTCTGAATTATTCTCTATCGAGTACTGAGCCTTCAGCCTCCTTCCATCAGAGGTGGGACTTCTCAAGGGTCTGAGCAGCCCTGAATCTTGGCGCTCGTGTGGCTTACCCAGTGATGGGTCAGCAGGAAGGGTTTTTCCCACACCTTACTGGCAAATCCTATGGACACGGTAACATGATTGTCAACAGAAAGTAAGGAAGGCATTCCAGGCCCAGTGGAGGGGATCTAGGACCTTGGCACAACTTTCTTTCCTAAGAAAACCATTGCTTAGCATGCATACAATAATATCATGGAACATTATACAGCAGGTTAGCAGGTCAGGTCCCAGACAGGGGAGACCCCAGTGATCGATCTCCAGACACAAGCAGCTTCCCCAAGGGCCTCACCCAGCCCGGGGCTGCTCCGTCACCCATGATGAAACTTCTGTTGGTATGACTTGAGCTCACCCAGTAGGACAGAAGGAGGGATGGACCAGCATCCCCGTGGGTTCAGGGGAGCCTGGCCAGGCTTCTGGTTTGCCAAGAGTGAAGTGACAAGTATACAATTCACCAGCTGAGAGTCAGATTTATTAAAGGTGAGATCACGTTGTCCAGGTGACAGCTCTGATAAATGAGATCCAAAAACCATTTTGAGGTTCCAAGAGACTCTTGAAATGAATTATTCACTTGCTCCTATTGAATTGCACAAGTGTTTCCTGAGCACCTGTTAGGCACCAGGGCCTGTGCCAGGCCCTTTGGGGATAAAGTCCCTGCCCTTAAGGATCTTGTTTCAAGTGGGGTAGAGACTACACTCCAGGGCTGCAGAAGGCTCATAAGGAGTGAGTGCATCTCTGACATGAGTATCAGTACATTCAGGGTTTGCAGAGCTCCGACCTGTGTCAGGCATTTTTCCAGGAGGTGGGCCATGCAGACCCAGTTCCTGTCCTCACTCAACTCTTATTCTGGTTGGGGGACAGATGTGAACACCTTCTGTGTGATATGACACTAAACCGTGAAGGTGTCTGAGGAAATCTCAGGCAGCAGAAGGGCGTAGAGAGTGATGAGGGGAAAGCTCACTGTCCTTTTTGGGAAGGTAATCACGAAGGCTTCTCTGAGGAAGGGACATTTGAACGGGGACCTGAAAGAGGTGGACGAGTGAGTCATATGAACATTTCAGGTGGGAAAGAGCATTCCAGGTGGAGGGAACAGCATGTGCAAAGACATGAAGTGAAGAGTGATTTGCAGCGGCAAGGAGAAGAGGTGCTTGGGGGATGGCAGACAGGGGAGGGGGACAGAAGGTGAAGCCGGGTGGTGGGAGGCTGAGCAAGCTGGGGAGTGGCACAGCCCCGCAGGGGAGCACTCTGGCTGATGAGCAGAAGTGGAGCACGGGAGGCCAGCTAGCGCTTCGCCTGTAACCCCGGCCGGAAGTGATGTGGCCCCAAGTAAGACGGTGGTGGTCTCACCGAGAATAGTCAGAGTACGGATTTATTTTCAAGGCAAACCCAGGAAATTTGTTGTGTGAGAAAATGAGAGGCGGCAAGCTTAACTGCGGGTGTGGACTCGAGCATCCCCAGGAGAGCAGATGCTGTGTGCTGAGGTGGGGAACACTGGGGGCTGGATGGTGAGATGTTCCTGAGGGACCCGGGGTTCGGCCAAGCAGACGGTGGGTGGTGGAAGGGGCTGCATAAGGGAACATATGGAGGTGAGAAGGTGCTGAGGGCTTCTGCGTGGCCCACCCGGCAGGTGAGCGTGTGGCAACTGTCTGGTGGCAGGAGCTGCGTGCCTGGGAACAACCAGATGAATGGTTCTGGGGAGGAAACCAGCCAGGAGTCAGACAGGCTTCCCCTCTTTCGTCTCTGTGATTCGCAGGTGATCCATACCTTTATGGTTGAAATAATGTATCCACAGCTCTCATTGTCCCCCTAGCCCCCAACCCTCCCCGCCCCAATCACAGCAGCATGAGTACTTCTGGGGGGTGGGGTGCAGTATGACACAGGTTTAGGGGCGTGAGCTCATTAGTCTGACTGCTTGGGTTTGAGTCCAACTTTGGTAGCTGTATGATCCCAGACACTCACTTCATGCCTCCATTTTCTTACTGATTAAATGCAGAATGTTGACACTACTGTTCAGCTCATGTGGGCTTTTATCAGGACTAAGTTTTAAGTACTTAGATAAGAAAATCGACCTAACCCAGTACAGTGCACACAGTAATTGCTTACTTAGCATTATCATCACTATTTCTGTTTTAGGAAGGGGACACTGACTGTTGGTGAGTGATTAGGTAATGAATGAGCATTTACTGAGTGCCTCCAAATGTGCCAGGAGCATGCAAGAGTTGTAGCTTACGCGGTCCTCCTGGAGACAGGGATGGGACACATCTCTCCTGTTCCAGGGTGTGGGTGCAAACATGTGAGGGGGTCCTGGGAATGCTGAGGGGTATGCAGCTCTCTCTGCGGGAGAGCACCCTGGAGGAGGTGCTTTTGACAGCAGGATATCCAGGTGAAGAAGTCTAGATCGCAGGAAGTAGTGTAAGCGGGCGGAGGAGGCTTGGAGGCCGGGAAGGGATAGTGTGCATAGTCGAGTCACGCTGGGGGCAGGGATAAACCAGGAAGGCAAGGAGGGCTACTGGCCAGCTTGGAATCCAACCCAAGCTCTGGGTATTTCCTTCTCAGGAGCACAGGTGATTTTGAACCATCCATGATCAAGTTCTAAGCAAGTGAGGGTTTTAATGTCTGAGCAGGTCCCATATTAAGAGTGCCAGGGCATGAGGGTCAAAGGTGACCGCCAGTGCCAATGTCCTTCGTGGGGGAGCCTTAGTATGGTATAACACTCCCTCCTTCCCTGCTTCTTCCAGGGACACTCTAGTCTCCTATCCTGGCTCCTGCCCCACCCTGCACCCAGGCGTGACTCAGTTGGCCCAGATGGACTCCCCGGTTGCCAGCAATGCCATGGTTACACCGATTTCAAAACAACGTCTGGAAAGAGGCCCTGTGACATCAGGCTCTCCTCTAGCAATGCCTAATATGAAAATTAAGAAAGAGGAAGTTAGATAAACAGCCAAATGAAAAACAAACAAACAAAAAAGCTGTATTGGATGCATTGTGCTTGGCATGACCAGGGCTGGGGAAATCGCTGCCCGGGGATGTGCCAGAGCTGGGCAGGGACGTGCAGTCTGGAGAAAGTATCTGAACCTGCATTGCCTGGGGCTCCTTCTTCAGGGGAGAGCATCCAGGCCCCCGGGGATAAATTCAAGTGGAAGAATGTTGAAAACTAGACTCTCTAACCCAACAAACAAAAAATACTCAATTTATCAGGCCTCAACTTTGAGCGGGAAGAAAGGTATGGGCTCCTGGGCTACTCCAGACCCACTCTTTTTTTCGAATGGGAAGAGTATTTAAAAATGCCTTTTAGGTAGGATGTTGGGCCAGAGGGAAGGAAGCTCAGGCAGGTGGAACCTCAGCTTTCCGCAGACTGAGCTGGTCTCCTTCCTCATTCTTCCTTCTCCCCTTCCTTCTGTTTCTCCAAAGGCAGGCAAAGCACCTGCTGTGTATGAGATATCTGTCCCCTGGGGATTGAGAAACATATTGGATGCTGTTCTTCCCTCAGGGAGCTTGTGGTCTGGAGAAGGGGACAGCTGTGAGCATCATGAATCCTATCTCTTGTCCCCTCCTCCAAGCTAGGGCGTTCCTTGCTCGGCTTTCTTTCAGGAGGTCTCATGCAGAGAATGAGTAGCAGAATTAGATCCTCGCAGGAGCCTCCTGGGTTGTCTTTCATTTCCCCAGAGCGCTCTACAGTAGCAGGATTGATGCTCCTCCTCTGGGACTTCCCTGGCAGTGAATAGGTCCGGCCAAATTACTGTGGAATCTCAGGGATCTCAGAATGACAGGATGAGCTCAGGTCCAGAGAAGTCCCTCCTGTCCACCCCTCCAGGAGGCTCAGTATTTGTGGATGGAAGATGCAGGTAGTGCTTTGCTGGAGCGTTAGGAAGAGCCAGAGCTGTGGATGTGCAGGTAGGATGAGGGGAGAAAGGCAGGGGAGAATAGTGGAGGGAGGGAGACACGTCTGCCTCCCACAGCGCCAGCCTGGCTCCAGATTTTCAAAGGGATCCTTTTAGTTTTATTTTCTTAATTATTGTGTTTTAATATTTTATTTTAATTCCAATATAGTTAACATGCAGTGAAATATTAGTTTCAGGTGTACAATATAGTGATTCAACACTTCCAGGGGATCCCTGGGTGACTCAGCAGTTTGGTGCCTGCCTTTGGCCCAGGGCGTGATCCTGGAGTCCCGGGATCGAGTCGCACATCGGGCTCCCTGCATGGAGCCTGCTTCTCCCCCTGCCTGTGTCTCTGCCTCTCTTTCTCTGTGTCTCTCATGAATAAATAAATAAAATCTTAAAACAAACAAACAAACAAACAAACAAACAAACAAACAAACAAAACACTTCCATACACCACCCAGTGCCGATCACATCAGGTGCCTCCTTCATCCCCATCATCTGTTTCCCACCATCCCCCACCCACCTCCCCACTGGTGACCAGCAGTGTGTTCTCTACAGTTAAGAATCTTTTTCCTGGTTTGTCTCTCTCTCGTTTTTTTCTATGCTCACTTGTTTTGTTTCTTAAATTCCACATATGAGTGAAATCATATAGTATTTATCTTTCTCTGACTTATTTTGCTTTGCATAATACCTTCTAACTCCATTCATATTGCTGTAAATGGCAAGATTTGATTCATTTTTAGGGCTGAGTAATATTCCATTGTATGTTAGTACCACATCTTCTTTATCCGTTCATCTATTGATGGTCTTGTGGGCTGATTCCATATCTTTGTTATCGTAGATACTGCTGCCAGACACATTGGGGCACATGTTTCCCTTTGAATCAGTATTTTTGTATTTTTGGGGTAAATACCCAGTAGTGCAATTGCTGGATCATAAGGTAGTTCTATTTTTAATTTTCTGAGGCACCTCCATACTGTCTTCCGCAGTGGCATGCACCACTTTGCATTCCCACCAACAGGATTCCTTTCTCTCTGAAGCCTCACTAACAACACTTGGTTCTTGTGTTGTTGATTTTAGCCATTCTGACAGGTGTGAGGTGATACTTCATTGTGGTTCAATTTTCATTTCACAATGGGATCATCATATTTTAATTTTTTTATTTTATAGTTTTACAAGTTTAATAATTCATAAAGCAAGTCATGTGTTGAAAAACCAAACCATACTGCCCCCTCACGGTGCCATCCTTTCTTGTCCAGGTCTCCCAAAGGGTTGGAACAGCGGGGTCCTTTTAAAGAAGTCACTGCTGCAAGCTCACAAAGACATTTTCCCATGTCTCTCCTAGAAGCTGAGTTGTTTTATCTTTCACATTTGGATCTTTAATTCACGCAACATCCATTTTGAATGTATTGTGAATATATATTAAAACATTTTGGGATCCCTGGGTGGCGCCGCGGTTTGGCGCCTGCCTTTGGCCCAGGGCGCGATCCTGGAGACCCGGGATTGAATCCCACGTCGGGCTCCTGGTGCATGGAGCCTGCTTCTTCCTCTGCCTGTGTCTCTGCCTCTCTCTCTCGCTCGCTCTCTGTGTGACTATCATAAATAAATAAAAATAAAAAAAAAAAGCAAACATTTTTTTCCTGTATGGATATATGATTGATCTAGCCTAGTTTTTAATGACCCTGCCCGTGCTCCACTGCATGGCAGTGTTATCATAAAAAAGTCAAGAACCATGTATGTCATCTATCTATGTATCTGTGTATGGATCTATCGTGGATCTATCTGTGTCTTTATGTTCTCTCATTATGATCCATTAGCCTTTTTTTCTTTGCACGATTAACGCATTGTTTTAATTATGATCATTTTATAGTATTTTTTTGATATCTGATCAGTCCTCCAGCTTTCTTCTTCAAATTAGACTTGGTTATCCTGTTGGGATTTTTATTGGAATTGCCTTGACTCTATTGGTTTATTTAAGAACTGAAACCTCCTACTATTGAAACCCTGAGCCCATCTGCTTGATGGAGCTCTCCAAAGTTTGACTCTAGTGTTTAGGTTTGTTTTTGGGCAGAGAGGATCATGTTTCCACCAAGTTTGAATAATCAGAACCCTATCTCCTTCCGATTTTTATACTTTTTCTTCTGTTTCATGGGCCAGCGCCTGCCTTGCAATGCCACAAGTAGGCATCCTTATCTCCTTCTGATCTCAAGATGAAAGCTTCATTGTTTTGCAAATAAGTAGGCTGTTTGCTGTACTTTTGTTTTGTTTTGTTTTGTTGTAGATATTCTTTATTGGATTGAGGAAGTTTCTATTTGCGTTTAGAAAAGAAGTTTTATTTTTCCCTTCATCAGCTGTCCAGTTTTATCAAATGACTTTTTTCTGCATTTATTGAGATAATCATATGTTTTTTTTCCTGCTTTATTCTTTTATTTATTTTTATTTATTTTTATTTTTATTTTTTTAATTTTTTTTTTAAAATTTATTTATGATAGTCACAGAGAGAGAGAGAGGCGCAGAGACACAGGCAGAGGGAGAAGCAGGCTCCATGCACCGGGAGCCCGACGTGGGATTCGATCCCGGGTCTCCAGGATCGCGCCCTGGGCCAAAGGCAGGCGCCAAACTGCTGCGCCACCCAGGGATCCCTTCCTGCTTTATTCTTGTTCATGTGGTGAATTGCACTGATTGACATCTTTTTTAAAAAAATATTATTTATTTATTCATGAGAGACACAGAGAGAGAGGCACAGACACAGGCAGAGGGAGAAGCAGGCTGCTCGCAGGGAGCCCAATGTGGGACTCCATCCCAGACCAGGATCACATCCTGAGCCAAAGACAGATGCTCAGCCCCTGAGCCACCCAGGCATCCTGCACTGATTGACTTTTTAAGGTGGTAAGACAAGGTTACACACTCTGGGTACTCAAGGACTCGACCTAGTTAGGATCCATTATCCTTTCGATATAACTGTGGCTTTAATATGTTAATATTTTGTTTGTGAGTCTTGCCATTTCTGTTTGCAAGAAAGATTAACCTAAAATTTGTTTCTTGTGATGTCCTTGTCTGGTTTTCATATTATGGGTGTGCTGGACTCATGAAATGAGTTAGGAAACATTTCTTCTTTTTCATCTTTTGGAATGGTTTGACCAACACTGGTGCTATGCTTTTCTGAATGGTTGGGAGAATTCACCTGTGAACACTCTGGGTCTGGAGCTCTCTGTGAGGAAAGGTCTTAAATTATCACTGAATCTACTTAATGGATAAAAGAATATTCCGGTTTTTTATTTCCTCTGATATCAGTGTTGGTAACATGCATCTTTGTCTCAAAAGTTTTTTTCATCAGAGTTTCTGAATTTATTAGTGTAAAGTTGTTCATAAAATCTCAGTACATTTTAACTAGCTTTTTTTTTTTTTAGAGAGAATTGTTAGATTTACACTATGTTGTAAAAAATAATACAGAGAGATCCTGTGGCCTTTCTCCCAAGGGTAGCATCTTGCAGAACAGCCAGCACACTGACATCGACACAATCCACTCATCTTATTCCGACTTCCTCAGTGTGCACCTTAGGTTTGGACATCTGCAGGAACTGTAGTGATTGTCAGTGTTCATTCTTGATAGTGATACTTTGTCTTCTCTCTCTCTCTTTCCTTTCAGGTGATCTTCCATTCCAGAGCCTGTCAATTCTCAAAGGATAAGCTTTTCAGTTAATTGGACTTCTCTGTTCCATGTATTCTAATTAACCTTTGCTCTTAGCCTTATTATTTCTTTCTTCTCCATTTGTCACATTCAATATTTTTTTCTAGCTTTTTGAGATGGCAGCTTAGATAATTGACTTTCAGTTTTCTCCCTCCACCCCCGATTTAAGGCTATGAATTTCCTTCCAAATTTAGTGGCTTCATCCATAAACTTAGATAGTCCATAATTTCATTATTTTAGGCATTTAGTATATGCATCCTATTGTGATTTCTTGGGTGATTTGTGGTTTATTTAGAAATGTGTTGTTTAGTCTTCAGGCACGTGGGGGATTTCTAGTTTGTCTGTCTCTATATGGATTCCTATATTGATTATTCTATAGTCAGAGAAGAGAGGGTATTGTGAATAACTTTAACAATGGGAATTTGGGGATGCTTGGGGGATTCAGCGGTTGAGGGTCTGCCTCCAGCTCAGGGCATGATCCTGGGGTCCTAGGATCCCAATAAATCCTTAAAAAAAGGAAATTTTTAAAGATAGAATATATATGTTATTGTTGGATGCAGTGTTCTAAGTATGTCTCTTCAATCAAGTTCAATAATCACTCTTTCCAGATGTTTTTCTTTTTACAGATCCTATTCCTCTATTAGTTTAGGGAGTGGGGTGGGAGTTCAGTGTGTTAAAGTCTCTAGCTATGATTATGGATCTGTTTCACCTTTCAGTTCTGGCAATTTTTGCTTTATACATTTTGAAGGTATATTTTATGTGCATAGTCATTTAGAATTAAAAAAATATATTTTCCTGGTGGATGATCACCTTTATAATCTATAAATCTCCTTTTTTATAGTGCTAAAAATTATTTGGTATTAGTAAAACTTAATGTACTGTCTTTTGGTTACTTTTCCTCTCTCTTTTTTAAAAAAAGATTTTATTTATTTTTTATTCATGAGACACGTAGAGAGAAGCCGAGACATAGGCAGAGAGAGAAGCAGCTCCCTGCAGGGAGCCTGATGTGGGATTCGATCCCAGGACTCCAGGATCACGACCTGAGCAGAAGGCAGGCCCTCAACCACTGAGCCACCCAGGAGCCCCTCCCTTCTTTCTTTTTTTTTTTTAAATCATCAACCTGTGTTCACATATTTAAGGAGTATCTCATGTAAGCAACATGCCATTAGGTTCATTTTCTTCCACCTTACAATCTTTATCTTATAATAATGGGTATTGATTTACACTTGTTTTTTTCTCTCTTCTTGCCCCCTTTTAGGTTAATATATTTTTACAACTGCATTTCCCCTTCAATTGACTTGTTAGTTATATATATATATAACTGTTCTTTTAATCATTAAAATGTAAAACATAATCCTGAATGCATTCGAGTCTCATATAAAGAGCACTTTTATCAATTATCAGACAATACTAAGAACTTAGAACACACAACTCCATTTGCACCTGTTCATTTCTTTGACATGATTCTCATGCATTTTAATTCTATTTATATGTAAGTCCCAAGAATAGATCATTATTATAGTTCTGTTGAGTCAGTATTCATTTCTGTTCATTCTTGTGTCTACCCTTTCCCTTTTTTTTTTTTTAAGATTTTATTTATTTATTCATGAGCGACACAGAGAGAGAGAGGCAGAGACACAGGCAGAGCGAGAAGCAGCTCCCTGCAGGGAGCCCGATGTGGGATTCGATCCCAGGACTCCAGGATCATGCCCTGAGCTGAAGGCAGGTGCTCAACCGCTGAGCCACCCATGCCCCACGTTTCTGTTTCTCTTTGTCCCTTGCCAAACTTCTGTGTCTCTCACAGTGATCACTGTCCTTCGGCCAGGAGCAGGCCTGCCTCTAACATGGGCAAGACAGGGCCAGAGTTCAGATGGAGCTCCACATACCAAATGTCTAAGTATTTAAAAGTTACAGACCAAGGTCACATCTGGTGAAAAAGATATGTTCTATCCTCCTGCCTTGACAAATATTCCTTCATAAGAACTTGGATAGTCAAGTTCAGATAAGTTCTCAGGGTCTTGCAGGAAAATGGGGTGCCACAGGGAAAGTTGTTTCCTGGCTCTTGGCCACTGGCCACAATTCCCTCTCTCCTGCTGCTCCCGGCATAGTCCAGTCCAGACGCATGCAAGCATGTGGACCCTTGCAGTTCTGTAATCATTGACCCCAGCAAACAGCCCCCACCCCTTCCCTGCACCCCTGTAGCTTAGGGCTGTGCATATCTAGTATTGTGATTTGCCCTCAGTAGACTAGACAAAGGGAAGACATGGGGTCAGGGCCCAAGCTCCCTTGGATGCAATCTGTTGCCTCATATCTCATTTGTTTCTTTCTTTCTCTCTGGCTAAATACTAGCAGATCACCACATAGGCCTCAAGCACTATATTTACTCATTTTGGAGCTGGCACTCCTTTTATGACACTGGATGGGATTGGGAACTGGCACCTAGTAATAGTTCTAGAAATATTTGTGGAAAGAATGGTTGCATAAATGAGAATATTGAGGCCACCCTTAAGGCAGAGAGTCTACTGATGTAGCCGGAGCTTGCATTGGTTTACTGAGCCACCACGTGGTTTACACCCGTGGTTACACGCTGCTTTGGGCATTCCCACTGGCTGGGGTCTGGGGTCACAGGACATCCAATCTGGGAGTTGGACAGCACATGAGAGTGGATGTGTGGGAGGTCCCCCCTCAGGGCTGCCCTCCTAAAAGAATGCGAAATGCTTTGATCCACATGGGAATGGCCTCTGTAGTATGGAAAGTCCTGCTTTTCTTTACAAATTCAAAATATCGGTTAGGCTAAGTCAGCACTCGAGCAGTGTGACTCAGGATGGATGAGGTCAGATCAAGCATCTGAATCGCTGGTTTGTGCTGGGGAGGCAGAGGGAGGGTGGTCAGGGCCTCCAGGAGCCGACCAATTCCCGATTTTCGCTGCCTGTGAGCAGCTCAGCCTGTGGCTTTGAGGCCCAAACTTCCTTGGCAAGTGGGAAACCCGATCCTTTGGCCCTTTGCCTCTTCCTGCCGCAGAAGAGCAGCTTGTGGAGGCTGAGAGCAGCCACCGGGAGGGACGCTCGGGGCTCCAGGACTCCCACGGAGCAGGAGCAGCCGCATCCCTTGTGTGTGGGGAGGAGGGTGGGAAGGAGGCAAGGGTGGTCCACAAGCCAGAAGTGGGTGGGGAGGCCCGCAGGTATGATTCCCATGCACTTGCTGCCCGCCTCCCAGACTCCAGGGGATTTCTAGTCTCTGTTTCCATTTTCAGAGGACATTTGGACCAATCTGCCTGGAAGTGTCTTTTGCATCTGGTTCTGTCAAGACACCATTTGGTTAGTGAGAAGGGGTTCCGATGGAAAGAAGAGGGGAACAGGGGAAATGGGGAAGAAGTAGTAAACCACCTACCATTTCAATTCTGTTTCTCAATATGACCCTTCCTACCTACATCACAATCCACCCAAGGCTTTCCCCTGTTCTTTGCACACAACCCACTGGTGACTGTCTCCCAGCCTCCACCCTTGCTGTCTCCTCTGCCTGGAATACCTTCCTGACCAATTTCCATGAGCCCCAACCTTGGTCATTCTGTCTCTAGGGTGCAGCTTCAACGGAACACCTGCAAGAGGCTTCTCCTGACCCTCTCCTCCTCCTGCACCCCAAGCTTTGGCCATCGTTACTTGGCACAACCTCCTCCCTCTGCATTTCTAGGCTGAGCCATTCCTAGAATCGCACTAAACACTGATTTCTCACAGAAACACAAATGTGTAAGTTCCCACCCAAGGATGAATTCTAAGCACTGGCTACAGGTGGGAAGAATTTACTGTGTCTGTTTGTGCTTCCGCTCAGCTTAGGACAAGGTCTGCAAAAATGTTAAAGGCTACATGAGACTACACCACGTAGATGTATCTTAATTTATTATCTCAAGATCTTTAAATAATATTTTAGTAGGGGTTCCTGAGTGGCTCTGTGGGTGAAGCGTCTGCCTTCGGTTCAGGGCATGATCCCAGGGTCCTGGGATTGAGCCCCACATTGGGCTCCCTGTCATCGGGGAGCCTGCTTCTCCCTCTGCCTCTGCCCCTCTTCCCTGCTCGTGCTCTCTCTCTCTCTCGCTCACTCTCTCTCTATCTCAAATAAATACATAAAATCTTTAAAAAATATTTTGGTAAATGTTGAGAATATAAAAAGAAATTTATACAATGTTTTATACATTCTACAGAAGGATAAAGATGCCCTAAATACTTGAGTAGCAATCATGAAGTTGAAGAAGCGAGGGGCATGTAGAAAACTCACTCCGTGGCCGCCCCCTTGCTGTCCTCCGTGCCTCAGTATAAATCCAGCACTTCCTCCGCAACCACCGGGCACCATAGCACGTTTGGTTATGATTTTTGCTCCAACCATGAAACACGGTGCAAGAACCTCATGAAGGGAAAGAAGATCTACTAGGTTTACTTCTGTTTTTACCCATTCTACCGTTTCTTTCTCTTCTGACCTTTCCAGCTGTTTTGTTATTTTCTTTCTATTTGGAGAGCTTCCTGCGGCCGTTCTTTAAGGACAGATCTGCGAGCAGAGCCTTCTGTTAGCTTTTCCCTCATCTGAGAATATCTTTCTTTCCCCTTCATTCCAGAAGGGTATTGTCAATGAAATATAGTTGACATAGATTTTCCTGCACTTAAAAAGTCTTGTGCCCTTTCCTTCTGCTCCATCTCCCCATGTTTTCAGATGTGAAATCTGTCATTTCTGTTGATGGTTTGCTTTTTTTTTTTTTTTTTTTTTTTTTTTTAGAGATGTGTCGTTTGTCTTTGATTGTTTTTAAGACTTTATTTTTTTTCAAAAATTTACCTGTGAGGCATCTTGAGGTTGATCTCTTTGGGTTTCCTACATTTAGTTCTTTAAATAGCCATGTGCTTCTTTTTTTTTAAAAAAAAGACAACAACCCTATTTCTTGGTTAGTATCTCTTCATTTTTCCTTTGTTTCAAGAGAATTTGTAAGTGACCGTTAAAGCATTTTTTTATGCAGGCTGCTTTATAATCATCACCAGAGGATTCCGACATCAGCTTCGCCTCAGTGTTGGCATCAGCTGTTTGTCTTTTCTCGTTCAAATTACGTATTCCTGGTTTTAGATGCTAAAAGTGACTGTTAATTGTATCTTAGATATTTCCATTATTATATTCAGAGTCTCTCAATCCAATTTAAATCTGCAGGCAATACCTATTTAAATTTAGCTTGTACTTCTGAACTATTTTTATGGACTTCTGTTGTAATCACATTTCAGTTTTCGGAACCCTTGCAATACTATTCTGGTCGGCTTTATTATTTCTGGCACTACTGGAATTCTCACATATTCTTTGCATTTTGGCCTGCTGGGGTGGAAGCAGCTTCTTTGGCCTGCCTGGTATCACTGGTGACCATCTGCCATGCAGGGTGGGGATGGCCAGGAGCTGCTGGGCCTGGGTCTTTTTGGCAGTAAGTGGAGGGCAGGACAATGAACTGTTCAGCTCATACAGTCTCTGCAGGTGGATGGGCATCCTGCTTGTGCTCTAGTTCTGGAGCGGGGCTGTCAGCCTCGGGCTTTGCCTCTGCCATTGCTATGTCAAGATTGCACCTGCTGGTGCCCTAGTTGTGGGACCAGGACTCGGGCTTCCTTTGGGTCTTATTGATTTCCCCTCTTTCCTGGTCTTTTGGCCAGGCAAGAGAGAACACGGTTTTCTGTTTGTTTGTTTCTTGTGTTTGCTGCTCTGCAGTTCTGGGTTACAGGCCTCTCTAGCACCTAGTCTGGGTATACAGTAGGTAAGAAGGAAGCTCCGGGAACTCACCATATTGTCGTTCCTCAAGTCCTGAGTTCCATACCCAGTTAGCTAGCTGTCTCCTTTCTGGCATTCAGAATTCTTTTATTGCTCTCTGTTGAATAACTTCTAGGGTATTTAGTTGTATTTAGCAGGGAGGAAAAAAGTGAGCAGTCGCCATCTTGTTCTGGAACTTTGGAAGTGTCAGCCCTACTTATGTTTGACAATAATACAGGTGCAATTGCACAGTGATTGCTCTTTGGTAGACTTACTCCAGTTACTCCAATTATATTCCGGAAATTCACTCACGTTATTTCATTTTGTTGTTGTTTATTGATTTTTTTCACTGCTTTATGGAATTCTATTGTATGAACACACCATTTATCCATTCTGCTATTGGTAGACATTTGGGGTACTTCGCTTTACTCCTCTTTTGAAGATTGTGCTGCTCTGGGCATTTTGTACCTGCCTCTTTGTACATCTCTGTAAGTTTCGATAGGTGTAAAGCTAGATGTGAAATCAGTGAGTTTTAGAGCATGGCATCTTCCTTTGTATGAAATACTCCCAAATTACTTTCTGAAATGGTTGTGCCAATCTACCCTTCCTTCAGCAGGTATAAGTTTCTTGGTTGCTCTGCATCCTAATCAATTCTTGGTATCCTTAAGCTTTTAAACTTTTTCCCAGTCTGAAGACCTACTAAATTGTTTTTCACATTAATTTATATTTGCCTTTTCCTAATTACTAGTAAGGTTGCACGTATTTCCATGTTTATGGGACATTTGAATTTCCTCTTATGTGATATGACCACCTGAACTTTTTTTTGGTTTTATTTTGGATTGTTTTTTTCTTTTTCTAGCTTTTACCTTGTCATCTTAGCCCTTTTAATTGATGAATAGAAGTTTTTCATTTCATTTAATTTTTAAAAGATTTAATTTATTTTAGAGAGTGAGAGAGAGCACACGCATGTGCATGACTGGGGGAAGGGCAGAGGGAGAGGGAGAATCTCAAGCTGACTCATGGAGCACAGAGCCCGACATGGGTCTTGATCCCAAGACCCCAAGATCATGACTTGAACCAAAATCAAGAGTCAGATGCTTAGCTGACTGAGCCACCCAAGAGTCTGTGAAGTTCTTCATTTTAATGGGGAATTTACCAATCATGTGCTTTACAGTTTGTACTGTTTTGCATCTTGTTTGAAACTTTTATGCGTTTCTAAAAGAAACACATACTATTTTAATATCTATCCTCTTCTATTTTCCTCTGAATATCTTATAGGTTTGCCTTCTGTATTTATGTGTTTAATCCACCTGGATTTGATGTTTGTGAATGTATGGGTGCATTATATTGTTTCCACATGGTTGACCAGTTGTCCCAGCACCCTCTATTGGAGTGTTTGTCTCCATCCCAAAAGTACAGGATTAGTTCTCTCAAAATTGGGTTTCCTTGTATGAACATGAAGCTATTCTAGGTTCCCTTTTCTGTTCTGCTGGTCAGTTTGTTATCCTGCTGTCAAAACTCTACTATCTTAATCATGGCATTTAAATATAAGTATGTTTTCTCATATGGAAGTTTCTCTGTCTTTGCTTATTTAAATATGTGTCTATTTGATGCCCTTTGATTTTTGATAAAAATTCAAGGATTTGTTTGTGATGTTCTAAAAACCCCTTGACATTTTGGTTAGTACTGCATTAAATTTATAAATGACTTTTCAATATTAAGTCTCCTGTTTTTGTGAATATGACTTATCTCTCCATTATTCAGGACTTATTTTATGCCTTTCAGTAAATTTTATAATTTTCTTCAGAAAGATCTTACATATATTTCATTAGATTAGTTCGTAAACATTATTTTCTGATACAATTGTAAATGTTGCCTTCTTAAATAATCCTGTTTTTTTTTTTAAAAAGATTTTATTTATTTATTCATGACAGACACACACACACACACACACACACACACAGAGGCAGAGACCCAGGCAGAGGGAGAAGCAGACTCCATGCAGGGAGCCTGATGTGGGACTTGATCCTGGGTCTCCAGGATCACACCCCAGGCTGAAGGCGGTGCTAAACTGCTGGGCCACTGGGGCTGCCTAACAATTCTGTTTTCTAACTATTTTCTGGCATCAGTAATGCAATTAAATAGTTTTTTTAAATTTTTATTTATTTATGATAGTCACAGAGAGAGAGAGAGAGAGAGGCAGAGACATAGGCAGAGGGAGAAGCAGGCTCCATGCACCGGGAGCCTGACGTGGGATTCGATCCTGGGTCTCCAGGATCGCTCCCTGGGCCAAAGGCAGGCGCCAAACCGCTGCGCCACCCAGGGATCCCTTAAATAGTTTTTAAAATTAAATTCTTTATCTCCAGATTATTGTAGATTCACATAAGTTGTAAGAAATTAACAGAGAGATCCATATACCTTAGTTTCTACCAATGGTAACATCTTGGACAATGATAGTATAATATCACAATCAGGTTATTGGTATTGATGCAGTCAACGTACGGAATATCTCCATTCCTGAAAAGATTCCTCATTTTGCCCCTTTGTAGCTACCCCCCTTCCACCTTCACCCATGGCAACTCTCTCTATGTTTTTGTCATTCCAAGAACATTGTACACATAGTATCAGATGGCTGTAACCTTTGCAGACTGTGCATAATAAGTTCCGGTTTATTGCTGAGTCATGTTGCATGTTATGGATGTACCACAATTTGTTTAACCACTCACAATTGAAGGACTCTGTGTTGTTTTAACTTTTTGATGGTCACGAATAAAGATGATCTCAACATTCCTGTACAGGTGAAACATACTTTTTCATTTCTCTGGGATAAATGCCCAGGAGTGCAGTTTTGGTATTATACAATAGTTACATGTTTTATTTTTAAAGAAATTGCCCAATAATTTTCCAGAGTGGCCATCCAATTTCACATTCACGTAAACAAAGTATGAGCAATCCAGTTTCTCTGCATCATCCACAGTATTAGATGCCACTATTTTTTCTTTTAGCCATTCTGAAAGGTATGTAGTGATATCTCATTGTGGTTTTAATCTACATTTCATTAATGGCTCACGGCATTGAACATCTTTTAGTGTGCTTAAACTGCATCTTCAATAAAATGTCTGTTCATGTCATTTGCCCATTTTTGAATTAGTTTGTTATTTTTCCTATGGAGTTTTAAGAATTCTTTATATATTCTAGGTACTCACTTGTCTTTTATTGTGTATGTGGTTTGCAAATATTTTCTCCAGAATTGTACATCCTCTTAACAGAATCTTTCACAGAGCAAAAGTTTTTAATCTTGATGAAGTCCAATTTATCAATTTTTCCTTTTCCAATTATGCTTTTGGTATCAAATTTAAGTATTCTTTCCCTGGCTCTGGATCCTGAAAATTTTCTTCTATTTTTTTTCTAAAAGTTTTATAGGTTTGCATTTTACACATAGGTCCATTTTAAGTTAATTTTTATATGAGATGAGAGATGTGGGCTGAGCTTCCTCTTTTCCCACCAGCCTTCCCACTCCCATCAGTGTTCACTTGCTATGGCATCACTTGTTAAAAAGTCTATCTTACCTCCAAGTGGTGTTTGTACCTTTGTTATAAATCAAGTGGGCATATTTGTGTAGATCGATTTCTGAGTTTTATATGTATTTTATATGTATATCCTTCTTCCAATACCAAACATTTTTGGTTACTGTAGCTACAAAATGCATCTCAAAATCAGGTAGGTGGATTTCTCCTATTTTATTGTTCGCTATTCAAATTTGTTTTAATTATTCTAGTCTCTGCATTTCCATATAAATTTTAGAGAAATTTTGTCTATATCTATACAAAATCTTACTGGGATTTTAGCAGGAATCACATGAACTTTATATATGAATTTGGGGAGAATTAATCTTTACTATGCTGAGTTTTCCAATTTATTAATACAATTATGTCTCTCTATCCATTGAGGTCTTTGATTTCTTTCATTATCATTTTGTGATTTGCAGCATACAAGCCCTCTATATGTTTCATTACATTTATGCCTAAGTATGCTTTTGAGTGATTGTAAATGGTATGCATTTAAATTTCAGTGTCCATGTGTTCATTGCTCAGAGAAAAAAAAATATAATTGATTTTTGTTGAGTTTATTTTGCCCTTGGCAAATTGTTGAACACACTTTTTTGTTCTATGAATTATTTTCATAGATGCCTTGGGATGTTCTATGTAGGCAATTATGTCATCTACAAACCAGGACAGATTAATTTCTTCCTTTCTGATCTGTATGCCTTCTATTTCTTTTTGTTGCCTTATTGCAGTGGCTAGAACTTTCAGTACCAAGTTGAATGAGGGTTGAAATTAGGTATTCTTGCTTCATGCTCAATCTCAGAGGCAAAGCATTCAGTTTTTCTCTAAGAGTGTTGTTAGCTCTGGGTTTTGTGGCAATATTCTTTATGAAGTTGAGAATGTTCTACTTTAGCCCTGATGTACTGAGAGCTTATGTTATGAATAGGTGTTTAATTTTGTCAGATGCTTTTCTGCATTGATTGATAAAATTATGTGAATTTTCTCTGTTAGCCTGTTAATATGGTAGATTACCTTAACTGATTTTTGAATGAACTATCTCTGCATCCCTGGAATAATCCCACATGGTCATCACATATAATTGTTTTTATCTATTGGTGAATTTTATTTGGTAGTAATTGTTAAATATTTCTGCCTCTGCAATCATAAGGAATATTGATCTGTAGGTTCCTTTTTTTTTTTTTTTGGTATTGTCTTTGTTGGATATTGGTACCAAAGTAATATTAGTATCATAAAATGAATTGGGAAGTATTCTTTCCTATTTTCTGGAAAAGTCTATGTGCAATTGATGTTAATTCTTTAATTTTCTGGAATAGTCTGTATACAACTGATGTTAATTCTTTAAACGTTTGATAGAATTCTCCAGTAAAACCATCTGTCCCTAGAGTTTCTCTTGCTTGAGAATTTCTTAATTTTTACAGACTTCTGAAGATTTCCTAATTTTTCTTGAGTTGATTTTGATAAAGTTATTTTCTCGGAATTTTCTCATTTTACTTGATTACTCAAATTTATTCTATAAAGTTGTTTATTATATCTCTTATCTTTTTAATCTGTATTGCATCTGTAATCATGTCCCTTCCTAACCCCTCATGTTATTTGTTTCCTCACACTCTTTTTTTTTCTTGATTAATTTTGCTGGAGTTTCACCAATATGTTAAAATGTTTTCCCAGAACTTTTAATTTTGTCAATCCCCCTCTTAAATGTCTCATAAATCATGTTCTTGTCTCTAGTATCATCTCTTCCCTACTTCCTTTGATGACTAGCTCAAGAATTATTTTTAGTCTTCTTAATATAAGCTTTTAAAATAATAACTTCTGTGAATATAGCTTTATCTTTAGCTGCATTTCACAAGATTTGAGATCTAAATTTCCATGACTGTTCAGTTCTAAGTGCTTTAAAATTTCCAAATTAATTTTTTCTTTAACCCATGAGTTAATTAGAAAGTGTGGTTCTTAATTTTCAAGCATATGAGTATTTTCCAGTTAATCTTATACAGAACTTTTTTGAATTATTTTGAGATAATTGTAGATTCACACGAAGTGGCAAAGATGGTACAGGTAGGTAGTATACTCTTCACTCAGTTCTTCCCAAGGGTTGCATCCTACACAATAACCATAGTAGGACATCCAAACCAGAAATTCAACACAGTTATGATGTTTGTAGTTCTGTGGTATGTTATCCCTTGTGTACATTTGTGTAACCACCACAGAGCTGCTCCACTTTCCCCAGAACCCCCAACCACTGTCCCTTTACCATCACATCCAATCTCACACCACCCGTAACCTCTGTCAACAAGAATCTGTCTTTTGTCTCTCTAGCTATCTTTTTGTCATGCTTTATGGCTGATGTTGTTATTGTCAGAAAGTGTGGTACTATTCCAGGCCATTGTATTTATTGAGAATTGTTTGACAACACTGTAACCGATTATTTTTTGCAAATATTTTATATATTTGAGGTGAAATTGTATTCTGCTCCTGTTAATTGTATTGTTTAAATAGTCTACATACTTTCTGAGGTCTATCTGCTTGATCTAGCAGTATTTAGGAAGTAGGTTCAAAATCTACGCTAGATTTTCCTTTTTATGTCAATATAGGAGAGCTATACAAGGTGCAAACAAGCTTAAAATTGTATCTTCTTCATGATTTAAAGCAAGCATTCTATAGTGACTTTACCTCTATTAATTGTTTTTGTTTAAATCTTTTTCTATAAGATAGAACCAGATTTATTTTGATTAGCATTTTTCTGATTTATCTATAAAAGAAATAGTTGATTAGCTGGAGTTCATTAAAAGTAAAAAAGATTGCTGGGGTGTCTGAGTGGCTCAGTCAGTCAAGCATCTGACTCTTGATTTCAGCTCAGGTCATGATATCAGGCTTGTGAGTCCCCTGTTGGGGCTCTGTGCTAAGCATGGTGTCCATTTGTCTTTCTGCCTCTGCTCCTCCACTCCTGCTTTCTCTCTCTCTCTTTCTCAAATAAATAAAAACAATACTTAAAATTTTTTTTTAAAAAGACTGGTCTGTGAAAGACAAATTGTCAAGAGAATTAGAAGACAAGCCACAGAGTAGGATAAAACCTTTGCAAAAAAACCCGCACCTGATAAAGGACTGTTATCCAAAATATACGAACAACCTAATTAAAAAGTGGGCCAAAGTCTAAATACCCGAGTAAAGAAGATCTCCAGATGGCGAGGAAGCATATGGAAGGATGCTCCACCTCATACATCATCAGGGAAATGCAAATGAAAACAACCATGAGCCACCTCTACATTCCTATTAGAATGGTGAGGACACCACATGCTGGTGAGGATGTGGAGTAGCAGAAACTCTCATTCTTTGCCGGTCGGGGGGCAACATGGTACAGCCACTCTAGAAGACACTTGAGTGGCTTCTTACAAAACTAAACATACTCTTCCCATAGGACCCAGCACTTGGGTTCCTTGGCATTTACACAAAGGAGCCGAAAACTCATGTCCACATAAAATACTGCACATGGGTGTGTACAGCAGTTTTGTTCATAATCACCCAAACTTGGAAGTAACCAAGATGCCCCTCAACAGGGGAATGGATTCATACACTGCGATGCCCCTGGACAATGGAAGTAGAAAAAAACAAATGAGCTGTCAAGCCATGAACGGACACAGAGGAACTTTACATACATCTCATGAAGAGAGAGAAGCCAATCTGAAAAGCCTATGCACTGCTTAATTGCACACACTCAAAAATCTACAGACAGAGTTAAAAGATTAGTGGCTGCCCCGGTGGGGCAGGAGGAGATGTAAATGGGCAGATCACAGAGCTGGTGAAGTATCTACTCTGTATGATAGTACCGTGATGGGTACTTGGTATTACACATTTGTCCAGAGGTATGCTGCCAACAGGGAACCTAATGCAAACTAGGCCTTTGGGTGATGATGTTGTGTCCCGTAGGTTCATCCTTGGTCATGAATGTGTCCTCTGGTGTGGGGTGCTGATGGTGAGGGGACAGCATGGGAAATCTGAACCTCCCTCTCAATTTTGTTTAAGCCTAAAACTGCTCTTAAAAATGAAGTTTTTCTTTAAAAGTCAAGCGAAGTGCTTAAAAAGATGCTTTTAGGTAAATTTGTCCTGACAATCCTTCTCTTTTGGCTGGTTCACAGAGCCTCTTAAATTATGCAAAAATGTAAAATTATTTCATTTTAAATATTTTTTCTACTTTTCCATGTTTTTTTCCTTTTTTTTTTTGGTCATTTTGGTAGTTATATTTTCTCATTCCTTTTCTCCCTTATTGGTTCTGTTTATAACTCTGTTTTTGTAATTTTATGATTTTCCCAGAAAATTTGGCATACACATCCAGGTTTTCAGTGTTAAACTTATCAGTTTTTACTTTTATCTTCCTTCTGAATGGTACAAAAATGACTGAATATTTTCATTCTTGTAGTGCTCTTTCTTGGCTTATATCCTAATATTTTCAGGTAATTTAGCTCTATCTTTAAATATATATTTAGATATCCTCTTCCTCCCTTCTCCCTCCTTCTTCCTCCTTCCTCCCACCACCCACTTCTTCCTCTCTTCCTTCTCATTCTTTTTTCCTTTCCTCCCCTTCTTCCTCCCTGCCTCCTTTCCTCCTCCCACCTCCTCCCTCCCTCCTCCTCCTCTTTCTTACCCTCCTTTTTCGGAATTTCATCAGTGAGTGTACACTGGTGGTAAACTCCCTCCAATTTTCTATCCGAAAGGCCTTAATTCCACTCACTCTTAAAGGTATGTTAGCTAACCTCCAAGTCTATGTTGACAGTTGCTTTCTCTTGCCACAATGGTTTAATTATTTCACAATTGCCACCAAGACAGGAGCTTTGGGTTTAATCATTGCTCATTTAAGGATGATCAGTCTTCTCTCTGGCTGCTTTAAAGATCTCCTACATGTTTCAATATTCTGTAGTTCAACTAGAAGCTAAGAATGCTTTTCTTTTTACTCACCTTATTTGGGGTTTGTTGGGTTCCATGGCTCTGTGGATGGATGATTTCATCGAGACTGGAAGAATTGCATACATGCTCATGTGCAGTGAGTCTCTTTCTGGAATGCTGGTTAGATAGAGGCATTCCTGCCCCACCTTCACACTTCCAGACCCCCCTTAACACTCCCCATCCCTTTTGGTTGTCATCTGGGCATCTTTTCCAGATCTACATTTCAGATATCTTTGTCCCCTCCCCAGTGCTATATCATTCACTCTTCAATCCACCTATTTGCTTTCAAATATCAGTAGTTCTCTTATTTTTAAAAATTTCTTGGTACTTTTCCCAATACTGCTTAGAAACTTTCATAGTTTCTCTCTCTTAAATTGTTCAATCATCACTTCTATTTCTTTAAAAATTTAAGCATATTTATTTTGCCTTCTGTGTCTGATTTCCCCACGATTCGAAGTCTTTGCAGGCTGATTTTGGCATATACTGCTCCTTCTGGTTCTTTCTCGTGGTGTCTTATTCCAGTATGTGTTATTTTTATTTTTTTTTAACTTTTTTTCTCTAAAAGTAAATCTTATTAGTCTTGTTAGTTTCTTGGTGGGAATCTCTGCGACCTAAGTTAAAGCTCGTTCCTCCAGAGAAGATTTGAATTTGTTTCTGCCAGGTGGTTGGGGCACCACCAGCCTGGAACTGTTTTGAACTAAATTCTTGTCTAGAGGTTTTTCAAGACATGCATGTGGTATGAATTAGGGCTGCCAAGTTCTGTGAGGGCCATCTGGTAACTGTTAATCACCAGCAAATCAGGAAGGCTTTCCCCCCCTTCCATTAGGGCCGTTTCCAGACTGACAATTTTCATGCAGTTCCTGAGGGTGGGAGGGATTTATTTCCAGTTTACATTTCAAATGAGGATGTAATTATTGGGGGATCCCTTTATGCAAGAGGAGTGCCCTACTGAACTCTACATCTTGGGAAGAAATCGGGACTTTCCATCTGCTCCTGACATTCAGAAAGCTATAGAAGGTGAAGTACAAGTCCAGCCAGTTCATAAAAACAATCTCAGGGCAGCAGCCAGCTTCTGGGCTGCTTACCTGCCAGGAAAATTGTGGTGCAGCCTTCATTTGCTTCTTGGGTATTCCTTACTCCTTTGCTATTTCATTGACACATTCCCACCCCGTCCAACACTTTTACTTGGTTTTAGCAGAAGGATCAAAGTAATGGGTTACTGTCATAACATCCTCAATACTGCCTCATCATTGTTTTCCGTTACAAGAAGTGGGATGAACATATTTCTACACACATCTTTGTGCATTTTGTCCAGTTGTTTTCTGTAACAAATTTTTAGACCATTAAAAACACTTGACAGAATTGAGAAATATCTGGGAAATAGATTGGCACTACTTGGTGGCTGGTTGGATTATTAGGGCTCTTGCTGGACATCGATCCAGGTACTTTGCATAGATTATTTCATTTAAATCTTCTGAAAATCTCACTGGACCAAATAGGTTAAAAAAAACTCTACTCTACTGAGGGTTATTTCTATTAAATGAGTGGAAATATAAACTCTGTTTTGGCAGAAAAATATTCAATTTTTTAGGGGGGAAAGTGGTATTCCTCAGAGTTGTTTTTAAATTTAGGGAGAGCTCTTACAAAAATAGTAAGAGAAATAACTTTTTAACTAGACAATATAATTTTATAATGTGAAGCAAACGTATAAGACTAGGTTGGAAGAAGAGTAATGAAGGGTTGTCCTATTCGTTATTAAGACAACTGCCAACAAGCATCTCAGTGTCTTTCTACTTTTAAGCTTTCCTTGGGTCTGATTAGCAGAGACAGTCCCTCGTTTTCTCAGGAGGCAGCTATTTTGCATCGAGACATCACTACAGAGGTATGATGCCTGAATTTGTTCTTGCAGAATAAGTTTGGTGGGATATTCTTGAAGAGGGAGGGAAAGCAAGGATGGGCCACTGTAAGATGAGACAGGATGCAGAAGGTGTATGGGGCAGGACGTGTGGGTCACTGGGGCCAGGAGGTATGGATCGGTCTGAGTAGTGTCAGAGGAAGCATGGGTCAGGGAGCTCAGATTTGATCTTGGGTCTATCAGAAACAGATCTACCAGAGTCAATCAGGCTCATGAGTAGCATTTGCATTTTTATAAAATCATGCTAGCAGGAAAAGTGATCAAGGGCAGGGACATTATGAGTGAACAAATGAATTTTCCTTTCAAAATGGTTTTCTTAAAATATAACTCATACACTGTACAATTTGCCCATTTAAAGTGTACTACTAAATGGTTTTTAGTATTTTTACAGAGTCAAGCAACCATCACCACTATCTGATCTTTTTTTTAATAATAAATTTATTTAAAAAAATTTATTTTTTATTGGTGTTCAATTTGCCAACATACAGAATAACACCCAATGCTCATCCTGTCAAGTCACCACTATCTGATCTTAGAGCATTTTTGTCACCAGGGAAAGAAGCCCCACCATCATTAGCAGTGACTCTCTACCCACCAGCCCCCAACTCCTGTCCGTCCTTCACTATCCACTAATCTACTTCCTATCTCTAAGGTTTGCCTATTCTGAACTTTTAACAAAAATAGAATCATAGAATATGTGGTCTTTTGTGAATGGCTCTTTCCACTTAGTATTACATTTTTAGGGGTCATCTACATTATAGTGCATGTCACTCAACCCCATCCCAGGTCTTGGTTGTCTCTCAAATTTTTATGATTGTCCAAGATCCCCATTGGTGATGGTCTGCCAACAAGTCAGTGTTCCAAAGGGGAGGATCTCAGTCAGTATCTAGTTTCAGATTGATTGGAAGCCAGACCCTCAGCAGCAGCTTTTAAGGAATGCACATAGATACAGCCCTGTGGGAGCACACGTGTAAGCCCCTCTGGCCACCAGAACCAGCTGATGTAGAGGTGTCTCCTGGAAGCAGCCACAAAGTTATTGCTCCAGACAAGTGTATATGCTTCTTCCTGGGAGATATCAGTGAGCTGCAGGGCAGCCAAAGTGACATTTCCGATCCATACTCCCTGACAGCACCTCCATAGCCTCTAGACGTGTGCTAACCCTGAAGCCTGCCTGAGGCTCCAGGATTAGCAGGTAGGACTCTGTCTCAGAGAGGGCCCTAAAAATTGGAGTGCCTGACATGGGGTACAAACTCTTCACTCCTTAAGGAGAAGCTCTAAGCTTTGAGTTCCCTCCTGACTGTGGGCTTCCCATCAGGGGTGAGATTATGAGACTGTGTCTCAGACATTCTTGCCATCACTCTACCCTCTCTCATTTTTCCTGATGTAAAAGGATCTCTCTGCCAGTTTTTAGTTAGTTTTTTTTTTTTCCTGGAGCAAATAGTTCCACATGTGGTTGTAGATTTTGCATGTCTGTTGGCAGAGGTGAGTTCAGGATCCTCCTAGTCTCCATCTTGAACCAGAGCCTTGTCACTGTGACTTTGATTTGCATCTCTCCATGGCTAATGATGCTGAATACCTTCATGTGCTTCTTGGTTTTTCATATAACTTCTCTGGGAAGCTATCCATTCAGATCCTTTGTCCTTTTAAACATTTGGATTATTTGTCTTTCTGTTATTGAGTTGTAGGAGCTTTATACATATTCTCAGTCCAAGTCCCTCATCAGATATATGACTTGCAAATATTTTCTGCAGTTCTGTGGGTTGTCTTTTCACTTCCTGGATGGTGTTCTTTGAAACACAAATTTTGTAATTTTGAGGAACCCCATTTCCATATTTTCTTTTGTCACTTGTGCTTTTGGTGTCACATCTAAGAAGTCTTTTCCTAATGCAACATCATGAGGATCTGTGTTTTCTTCTAAGATTTTTTTTAGTTGCAGCTGGTATATAGGTCTATGATCCACTTTGAGTTAAATTTTTGTGTATGTTGTGGGGAAGGGGTCCAATCCACTCTTTGACATGTGGATATCCAGTTGTCCCAGAACCATTTGTTAAAAACAATCTTTAAGGGGAGCTTGGGTGGCTCAGTTGGTTAAGTTTCTGCCTTCGGCTCAGGTCATGATCCCGGAATAAGATTCCAGTATAAGAGGAATACTCTGAACTAGGGCATAGCCAGCAAGAATGGACGTGTTGGGGCATTTGGAAAGGTAGAAATACAAGGTGACCCAGGTCATACAGGGAGCACAGTGGAAGGGAGACTTGAGAAGGATTCCTAGTTTCTGGTTCCCACCCTTCCTCTCCATACCAGGAGGTGTGTGACCTCAGTCTCCTGCGTGACCATCCCAGAGCCCATCTGCTGGACCTAGTTGCTCATCCTCATGACTAAGGGATCAAAGCCTGTTGCTGCATTATCAACCCAAACATCAGAAGTGAGCCTTGATCTTGGAGACAGCTGGGTGATATTTTGTGGTTTCCTTAGCCTGGAACTGCTATGGTATCTCAGCTCAAAGAGAAAAATGAAAAGACTCTTATGTACATGGAATGCAGTCAGCAAACTCCAGAAGCATGAAGCTTCTGCCCGCAGTCAGGGATCTACATAAAAAGTGAGCACTCTGAGGGAAGCAACGGATCCATCTAGCCCCTGGGGAAGCATTTAGAATCCAGAATAATCTTGTCTGTAGGACACAGTGCATCTTCATTCTGGAACTCTGCATCTTCATTCTGGGTTTGCTCCCCTGGGGACATGGGGTCTTTGCGTTTTTGAGGGTTGGCTGCTTAGCCCTTGCAGCCATGCAGATGATCTTCATGTTGGAAAAAATACCTTAAAGAACCTTCCTGGCAGTCCCGCCCTATTCCCTACTCAGGCACCAGAGAGGACACTGCAACCCACGCAGCGATGGGCACACTACCCTTAGAGCTGCTGCCTGAGGCTGCCGTCTCTCATGGCAACAAGAGGAAATGTGTCTGGAAATGTGTCTGACCTCAGTGGATGAGTCCTCAGCTTCCAGGGCAGCCCCACCTTGGGAGCAGGAACAGAAGAGCTCTGTTCCGTGTGTCGCCAAGTGCGCCGCACTGTGCAGACGCTCGTGGGGACCCCACAGAGACTCCTTTGATGAGAAACCACTCCACCCAGGACGTTGTGCCCAAGAGTGACCAGGCACCCCTGGGAGCCAAGGAAAGCTACTTTGTTCTAGTGAATGCTCTTCTAACATATGATCATCTCTGAGAGGACAGTAGCCCCTTAGATCTTTAAACATAAGCATCAGTTGCATTCAAAACCGTGGGCCTGAGTGGTGCCTGGGTGGCTCAGCATCTGCCTTCAGCTCAGGTCATGATCCTAAGGGTCCTGGGATCGAGCCCTGAGTCAGGCTCCCTGCTCCCTCTGCCACTCCCCCTGCTTGTGCTTGCTCTCTCTCCCTCTCTCTACCAAATAAATAAATAAAATCTTTTAAAAAAAGGTGTAGAACTGAAAATAATTATAGAGGTTGTTAAGTCAACACCCTTGGTTTACAAAGGGGGAAACTGAGTCCAAACAATTAAGTGACAGGCCCAGGGTAATGAGAGATTTAATGCAGCAGGTCTCATGCCCTCTACCCACTCTCTCCCACAACACATTTCTGCTAAAGAAATCAGTAAGCCCAGAGTTGTATGGATTGAAAAGAATGAACTATACTTTGAAATAATCCCAGACTGTGGATGTGTGCTGGATTCTTGTTGGTTTCCAGGAATAGAAGGCCCACAAACCTTGTGCACTGCCTCTATCTTGGGAATTTTTAGGGGCCATGTAGTTGGGATTTACTTTTTTATGTATCTGTTAGAAAATTGCCTCTTGGATGCCCCCTTTGGTTCGTGGTAGTACACTTCCATCCTTCCCTGCACGAGCCCTCCAGTGAGCCAACTCCCACCACAGCCCGTCAGAGAAAAGCACATCAGTTTTGCACAACCATCCAAGTTTGGCAGTTGCCTGGGTAGATGCAGGATGTCAGAGCCTCCAGCTAGTTCTGAGACGGACTCCTGGCAGAAGGAAGGGACCAGCCGCCTGCCACCCACGTCTGAGACAGCTCTGGTCGGAGGATGCAGAGCTATGAAGGAAGGGACTCATCTGTGCTGCCTCGTGCTTGCAGAGAGGGCTCCATGACCTGCCCGCACACAGTGAGGTGGCCGCTCCTGCTGTCCCAACTAGAAGAGGCTGTACTGCTGACATGCAGGCAGCAGACAGGTCAAGTGGTTCATCTGGCTGGTTTGGGATGAAGTCTCTTACAGCCAACCCTGAAGCCCCAAAGAAAGCTTCCCTCCTCTGCACATGACATTAACCATTTCCAGGTGATCTGAGCTTAAAAAAAAAAAAAAATTTCTCCACTTCCAGTGATTCTCCTGCCATCAGTTGGCTTTACTCGTCGACCTATTTCTCAAATTTGTCTTGGACAGGGACCTTTATAAAGAGGAGGGAAAGGGAAAAAGTGAACGATAAACACACTGTCTTAGGTTTACTAATGTGACATTTGAAATACACGTAAAATGGCATTTTGTTTCTAGTCTGATGGTACGAGTCACACATGCTTGTTGTGGGAGACACGGAACATACAGACGGTTGTGAGGTAGGAAAATAAGTATCTGTAATCCCGTCATCACACAGACATGCCCTGCCAGCTTGTAAGAGCAGGACCCTGTCACTGACGTATCCTCAGTACTTGGAATAGGGCCTGGTGCATAGTAAGTGCTTAATAAACATTTGTTGAATGGATGAATGTTACTGTTTTGGTGTATTTATTTCCAGTTCTTTCCTTCTGCCTATTTTACATGATTATTGTGAGACTGTTCATAGGATCTTTTTTTTAAAAAAAAAACCTACCATAATAATAGAAGCATATGATATTATATAAATCCTTTATAAACATTATTTTTAAAGATGATTCATGTTTGTATATGTCCCGTTTACTTATTTACCTTCATCTTATTAGAGAATTGGGGGAAAATCCACATTTCAAAGGCACTTTGCAAATAAAGGCTTCACCTTAGACAAGTAGACATAATGGCTAAGGTCTGTGAGCCCAAATGAGCTACTGAATTCACATTTAATTATTTACTCTCAGGGTGTCACTGGAGAGCTTGGAGAAGTGGGAATAATGTCAGAGGACATGGTCTCAGGGACTATTATAATTAAGAAATACCTTTTGACTGTTATATTGTATGAGGAAATTGATTCAAAGAACCAGTCATGATGCTAAATCCTAGGAATATAGAGTCTCAAAATTAAAATGCACTAAGCCACCTTCTATAGAAATCATGCTGTTTTGAAGATTCTTGGCAGAGCCAGGTTGAAGATAGTTTTGCAGGTTGATATAGCACCATCTGCTGCTAAAAAGGAAAATGAATGCTAGGAAGATGAGCTCTAGTTTTAAATACCGATGTGTACAAGAAATAATACGAATGTGATATGTGGTTTCTTGCAGGATCCTCTTGGATCAGAACCAGATGCAATTTTAAACATAAAAAAGTGCTGGGAGTGGACTTCTGGCTCCAGATGGCTCCAGAGTACATTCTATTAGTTCCCACACTTCTTGGAATTTCTACCAAAAAAGTTTATTTCTACTAAAATTCAAAGAATATATATACTAATAGAGAGAAGTGTATGTCAGAACAGGAAGCCATGGAAAGGGGCCAACCATATTCTGGAATCCATGAGAACTTCGTGCATGACAGTGCAGGTGACTTTGGGTTGGAGGCAAGGGCTAATTAGCCTGCCCCTGACTGTGGGGGAAGGAAGCCTTTGGAAAGTGAGTGGGGCATATGTCAGCAGACCCCTCCCAGCCCAGAACCTGCCCACTTGCAGTGTCAGGGGCTGGAGCGGAGGGTGGGTTGTTGGATCCAAAGTGAGAGGCAACAGTAGATCCTCCTTCCACCCTGGGAAGTGTGCCAGGTACTCAAATCCATACACACACATTGGACACATGACATTAACCAGGTGCCAACAAGCCTGGCTTCAAAGAAAAGTGAGCACAGCAGTTAGAAAGGGCAGTAGGTGCCCCTAACAGACCTCTACTCCGGAACACTAAATCCTAGGTAGCATTTGACCAGACAATAGTTTCCAGGTCCAATAACAAATATCCAAAGATTCTATACTTAGCAAATAATTTAAGTTTTACAACCACAAAGTTGGACATGTGAATGTTCAGAGAGCTTCCCATCTGCATAATTTTTTTAAAGATTTTATTTATTTATTCATGAGAAACACACAGAAAGAGGCAGAGACATAGGCAGAGGGAGAAGCAGGCTCCCTGTGGGGAGTCTGATGCAGTTGGGACTAGATCCCAGGACCCCAGGATCACACTTTGAGTGGAAGGCAGACACTCAAACACTGAGCCCCACAAGCATCCTGAGAATGTTGGTTTTTAAAACGCTAAATTAAATCTCCAGAGATGGAAATCAGTAATACAGTAAAATCATCATACTCTCAAGAAGGCATGGATGGTTCAATATTAAGAAACCTACTTATGTAACATTGGTCTGACACAAGTTTCTAAGTGCTTCCTACTCGCAGAACATGGGAAGTAATTTAAGCTCTTCTCTGAAATGCACCTCCTTGCCTTCCTGTTCAGGGAAGTCCTCTTCCTTCATTTGTCCTTCTCTGTCATCACCAATGACTTGTGTTTGTTTGCTTGTTTACTGAGGGCCTTCCCCTCCCAGGACAGCGTTGCTCCAACACTGATGCCCTATCTGGCTGGTTCACACCTGTGTCCCCAGCACCTGACAACGAATCAGACACATGACGGCCGACGTGGTTATTGGACATCTGTTGTTTTAGTTCAATATCTATGCAATACATCTATTCACTCAATGTTTACTAAAGGGGCGACTGTATCTATGGATTAGTGGATGACAGTGATTCTAAATCCCTGCCTTTCTAGAGCCTATAATGTCCTGGGGAGAAAGACAATCCAACCAGTGCCTCCAAGGTCAGTGCCACACTCTGCTTTCTGTCCACGTTCTCCTGTTCTGACTGCCCTGCTCAATAAAAGGTGGGAACTGTTTTGCAGGAGGCTGCTACAACTTCTTCTCGAGAAAAGTCTGGAAAAGCAGACACACAAAGTAGTCACTTCCTGCTTCCCAAAGCCCGTCACCAAAGGACGCGCAGCAACTCAACCAGTAAGTGCGTTGCAGAACTGCCCTCAGGAAGAGAGCCTCGCTGTCGCTGAGGACCAGGAGTGTCAGTGATGTGGGGAGATTTGGGGGAGGGAGGGTCTCTGCTAGTCCAGTGGGATGAAATGTGGCTGTGATCTGTGTGCCTCTCTGGGAGCATTTGTCATTGCGCATGTGGGTCCATCCTCCCGGCCAGCTGGTGGGCTCCCAGTGGTTTTGGCAGCTCTGCCTCTAGCTGGACTCAAATGCCATGTTGGGAAGACCTGATGTAGGGGATAAAGGCGAGGGCTTTCCTCCTGCTCTGTCTTCCGATGAGCTTCTCAATTTTAGGAAGGTCATTTGTGCTCCCAGGGCCTCCCCCATCTGTCACAGGACAGGAGTGGAGGCTGGAGGATGTCATGATTCTGGGTTGCTGCAAATAGAATAGCCCTACTCCAAAGTCAGGAAATTTGAAGAATGCAGAAAAGCATGAAGAAATTAAAACCACGCTACGTGCTGATATTAGAATTCCCCTCCTGTGCCTCTATACGCCTGTAGAGCACACGTATACATGTGTGCACACAGCACGATTTCACATCCTTGGAAATTCTCCTGCAAACACCATGTTCAGTGGGTGCCTCCTATTTCATTATATGAATGTGCCTAATCTAGTTAACCAGCTCTCTATTATTAGATAGCTAAGTTATTCTCAGTTTTACACTAAGATAATCAACATTGTTGAGTTTGTACACAAAACTTTGCTTATGTTTGTGATGATTTTCCTAGGGAAATGTAGGGTACAGTGGATGGGAGCATGGCTAGGAGCTCACACTTGCTTCCAGAACTAATCATCCATGCTACCTTGGGCAAATTCCTTAAATCCTGTCTGATATTATACTTCTATAGTATGCACCCTCTGAACCATTATTTCCTAGACTCATTTCCTATTTTGGGACTGCTAGTTGCTTTTTTGTTTTTTATCATAAGTTTCTGCTTATTTCCCTAGAAATAACTTCCTAGAAATGGAGTTTCAAAAGGTAAATATGCCTTAGATTTTGATCTGTGCTGCCAAATTTAAGTAGCTAAGACTGCAATAATGTGCATGAATACCCGTTTCTTCAATCATAGCCCACACTGCATTAAAATTTAACAATATAGATTTGGTGAAGATTTCTCCCTATCCTCCTCCTCCATCTCTGCTTTTCTCTGGCCCACTTCACAGCCAAGACCAGCTACACAGTTTGTGGGGATCAGTGTAAAATGAAAGCCTGGGAATCTTGGTCAAATATTATTAGGGATTTCAAAATGAAGGCAGTGGAGCCTTAAAACCCAAGCCCCTCTAAGTGTGCCTGCAAAGTGTACCTGCCTGCAAAGCCAGCCCTGCATGTGTCCTGGGCACAGACCCTTCCAGACAGCACCTCCTGGCCCCCTGGCTCCCTGGTCCCTGGCCTCCTGGTTTCTGTGGAGCTCAGTGGGTGAGAAGCACCTCCAGGAGACTGGGGGAGGGTGGTGGTGGAGGAGAAGCTGCTGGAATATTTCTTTCCTGTTCCCTTTTCCTCAGAGCTGTGTTTCTGGCAGCCCAGGTCCCGCTGTGACTATATGCCAGGTGAAGGTGGCGTACCTTCCATGGACCCAACACCCACTGGGCTCTGGGAAGGCCATCACCTCCCCTGCCCCCTTAGGGCCTGGGATGGTACAAGCTTCCAGTTCTTGCCAGTTCCTGGGTGCCTGGAGAGTCTCCGCTCTTTTCCTAAACCTGTCTGCACTTTGCACCCAGCCCTTTATTCATTCCTCTCCGAGGCCTCTGGGGCTGGCACCTGACTGGCATCCCGACCCTGAAATCGGGCGGAACCATCCCTCTCCACACAGTTGGACTTAAATATTCCTTCCTTCATTCCTTTCCTTTTTGGGGAGTCCACCTATTTTCTGTCGGGCTGCCCAGGGTTAGCATTCATTCATAAGCCTTTATATTTGGCTGTCATGTTTGTGGGATATGCTTTCTTCAGTTTGTTATTTTTCTTTTAAGTTCTTTTTTAACATAAAGATGAGAATATTTTCATATAATCAAATCTATAGTTTTTCTTCCTTCCTAAGAATGTTAAAGTTTCCTCCACATCTAGAGAATTATTAAAATATTTGGCTATATTTCCTTCTAATTTTTAAATGATTTGCCCTTAAAAAAAAAAAAAGCCTATTATATTTGTCATTAATGTTTGTTGTTTGATGTGAAGCAAGAATCCAAACGTTTTTCTAAGTTGGATGCAGCGCCGCTTATCGGCGATCAGTTCCTGCCTGCATTTTATTGCACTTTTTTGCTTGTTTATCTCTTGCAAGTGATGTGTGGTTAGATCCGGAAAGCAGACACGACGATCTCTTTGAAAGGAGCCACTTAGGCCACTGGTGTCAGTTTTACAAGTAATATTTGTTCTGACTTTCCTGCTTCTCCTGCTTTGTTATTATGGTCACTCATCAGTGCGTCGTTCCCTGCCTCTTGCTCTGCAGGTGTGCTCAATTTTTATAGTGATTTGGAAAGTTTATCCAATTTTTATCCTCACTTCTGGTTTCCTTTACGTGAAGTTAATTAGTTAATCATTTGACTTTCATTAATTCAGGAGTACTTGAGACTATATTTTCCAAGTTGCCCACCAAAATGTTGTCCTGCATCCCTCGTCCCTTCCCCTGTTCATCTTTCCATTCCATAATTCAACTTCACGGTAAATTACAAACTCATATTATTATTATGCAAGTGTCGTAGTTTATAGTTTCCCTTTCAAAAAGTTACTTTGGCCTTTGCACTGGCTTTCATGACCACATTTTCAATGAACCCAATCTGTGCCGTATGTTTAACTGGTTTCAGCTCGCTGCTGCTTGCAATGGTAATCTTGATCCATTTCCTTGTGGCTGGAGCACATCCAGAAGCCATCTTCAGACCAGATGGTGCTTTGGGATCCCACTCTGTCCCAACCCTGGGCCTGGGTCGGAGCTGATCCCAGCTCATAGTGGGAGCAGGAATGCCCTTGGGCTGCCTGGTGGGTGGAGATAGAAGAGGCAGAGCTGGAGCGGCCTGGGCTGCTCCCTCGTGCTTGCCTGTGGCTTCAGGGCTTCAGGATGGCTCTAAGGGTCAGCTCTCAGCTGACCTTTGCATTTTGAGATCACATACAATTTCTTCTTTTCTCCTCTTGTGGTTTAGGTGTCAATCCCTACTGCATGGGAGAAATCGATTTCCCAATGATCAAAAAATCTGCAGCTTGCACAGACAGGCAGCCCTATTCCCTCTGCAGCAGCAGGAAGTCTCTTTCTCAGCAGCTGGACTGTCCAGCAGGAAGGGTTGCGGTAAGGAGGAAGCAGGGGAAGGGGAGCGGGGAGGGGCCCAGACTCAGCAGTGGCCGAAGACACCTGCCTGGTGGTTTTGGGTGCACGCACTTACCGAGGAGAGGGGCTGGCTAGCGGGGGTCGGCAGCCCCGGGCAAGGAAAGAGGCCCAGTGGCAGTGGTCACCGCTGAGTGCTCCCCGCTGAGCGCTCCGTGTGCGGCTGCTGCCACGTCTGTGCTGTCAGGAGCAGGCCTGCAGCGAACATTCCCTGTGAGCAGGCCTGAGTTCAGGCTTTATTCCATCTGCACCTCAACTCTAAGAGGCAGATAATGAGCCGGGGCTGGGACAGGGGAGGCGATGCATGCCAGTTCACATCGCTAGTTGCAGACAGCCCTGGGGCTCGAAGTTGGACCTTCAGGATTCCAAAACCTGGGCTCTTGACCCTGTGCCATGGTGACATGCTTTACACATAATGCCTCTAATTCATAAGACAAGCTCAGAAACGAATGTAGTAGTCGCCCCGTTTTACAGCGAGGAAACAGTGGCTTGGCCAGGTGAGTAGCTGTCGGAGTTCACACATCTTAGAACCCAAGGGACCAGACAGGATTTGAGCCCAGCCCCGTGCACTGCGCACTGCACCTCTTTCCCACTGTGGGCATCAGCTGGCAGGGCAGGGGCTGAGCACACCCGAAGCACCGTGTCCCCTCCTGCCATTTCCCTAAGCCCCCAGTGGTGCCCACCGACAGCCTCGTGCTGCCCCCTCTACCACCCAGCACCTCCGTCTGTAGCACCTTGTCCCTCTTTGTCTCCTCTCTAGCCTCTGGAAAGCCTACCCCGTCCTTCAGACACCTGCCTAACACTACCTCTGCTGGGAGTGCTCCTGACCCGCCAGCTGCATGGGCCTTACACTTTTCCTAGTGCCCATCCTGGGCGCCTGTCCTCTTACCGCCCTCACCCCAGCAGAGCATGAGCGCTCTGAGGGCGGGCTCTGTAGGCAAGTGATCTTTGATTCTCCCTGCACGGTACTCGGGGCTCGGTAGATGCCTGCAAGTTTCATTTCTCTCTTCCCTTCCCTTCGTGGGCTGACTATGTCTTTCATTTGCAAACTGGGAGCATTGGGGTCCCAGGGTTAGAAAAAAAAATGACATTCAGAGTGACGGATGATTTTTACATAAGAGGAAACAGGCACAGAATGGTTAAATCACTTCCTCAAGGTCACCAGCCGGTACTTGGCAGAGCCAAGGAACGAACCCAGGCAGTGCCAGCGGGGCTCTGGAGTCTAAGCTCTGACCTATAGCCCCAGCCCTAGTGTCCTCCACCGGGGCAGCATCCTGCAGCACCCGGGTGTATGTCTCTCCGGCACACTCTGCTTCTCCTTTTTAAGTCATCTGTGTGCCTCCCCTGAGAGAGGAATTGTTCTGCGTTTTAAGATCTTCAGATTCCTTGCCTGCCACCCCATGCCTGGCAGAGAAGGGCTCTCAGCATGTGTGTCTTGAACATGCTTGGACACAGTCTGAGGAGGACATTCTTGGAGGCTGCTGTCCCAGCCTCTGAGACTTTGGCTTTAGGGCTCGTTGTCCCTGGGCAGTGTGGTCTGCGATGCACTCTGCACCTGTTATCTGCACGAGCCTTAGGGGGCTTCTGGTTGCTGTTCCGCAGGTCAGCAAGGCTGGAGCCACTCAGACCAGCACAAACAGCCCCTCTCCACCAGACTCGCACCGTGCCTGGTCAACCACGCTTGGGGGTCATGCTGTGGGCTCCCGGGAGAGGGGGTCTGGTCCCTCCCCTGCCCTGTGAGGTGTGTGCTCCTGTCTCGTTGGCTCACCCCTCAGCACCCTGCTTCCTTCCTGTAGGGCACCTCGAGACCGACGCGGTCGCTCAGCACAGCTCAGCTGGCGCAGCCCTCGGGGGGCCTCCAGGCTTCCGTCATCTCCAACATCGTGCTGATGAAGGGCCAGGCCAAGGTAAGCCAGGGCTATTGTCAACAGAAACTGCTACATGGATGCCAGCTCCTGGGGAGCTGTCCTGTCCAGGGAAGGAAGGAGCTTGGGCCAGCGATCCCGGGCTGCTAGTGTGAGTGTCGGGATGTCCCATGGAGGCTCGGGGCATGACATTTTCTAGATGTTAGTTTTACCTGATGGTTAAATTCAAATCATTTAAAGGCAGTTGCTGCAAAGTTCACAGACGAGCCCAAGAAACCCAGACCTAATATAACTTTGGCGTGTAGTGTGAGGGGACAGTGTCGTTGCTGCTTCCTTTATGGTCAGAGGAGGGGCCGGCTGCACGCCTGGGTCTTCTCTCCCCTACCGCCTTCCCTCCCTCTCCTGGGAGCTTACAGACACGAGTGAGAAGACAGAAGCACCGGGTCCTGTTGCTGCTCTCATCACAAAGAGAAATTCTCACCATGCTGATTTTTCTCCTAACACCTGGCTTTCTGATTAGTAAATCCCAATCCTTTTCACCCCTGGATTTAGGTAGAGGCATTTAAAATGTAGTTGGCTTTTAAATTGTTTGCAATGCTCAGAAGAAAGCAAAGAGGGGCACCTGGGTGGCTCAGTCGGTGAAGCATCTGCCTTTGGCCCAGGTCATGATCTCAGGGTCCTGGAATCCAGCTCCACATCAGGCTCCCGGATCCATCAGTGTCTGCTTTTCCCTCCTCCCCTGATCATGCTCTCTCTTGCTATCTCTGTTGCTATCTCTGTCTCTCTCTCTCAAAAAAAAAAAAAAAAAAAAAAAGAAAAGAGAAAGGAAGAAAGAAGCAAAGGGCACCAAAGCTCATGCAAAGATGACCAAAAATGATTTAACTGATCCCCATATCTGTAAGAGGTACATTCACTAAATCACACATTACGTGTCACCGGGTAGCCTGAGCTGGCCTTCAGGGGCCTGGGTTGGAGCGAGGTGAGCCCTTCGGTGCAGAGCTGGGTGGGGAGTTCAGATACAAGGGCTCCCACTGTCCACCTTGCACAACCTATGAACTGAAGGAAGGCCGTATCACCGAGGATGGCAAGTAGGACAGGGGCAGAAGTGAGTTCGGGAGGAGGAAGCAGAGCTCGAAGCCTCCGTAAGTGCTGGAGGCAGAGTTAAAATCAAATGGGGCAATAAAGCAGCTGTGGAAAGCCAGGCTCTGTGCTAAGGGCTGCACAAGGCCGCCTCTCTGGTCCTGGCCACAGCCCTGGGGCTGCCTCCCTTTGCCCACTGAGGACACTTGAGGGTCTGGGAGGTTGCAGGACTTGCTCAGGGTCACTTGGTTAGTTAGCAGCCAAACTAAGACAATGACCCAAGACTTGCTGACTCCCGGGCCTGGCTCTAACCACGGCACCGTGCCGCCTCTTCAGGGCGGGCAGATCTTGAGTCTGCAGCAATTATTTCAGCCCAATGAAGCTGGGGCCCAGAGAGGACCCCCGAAGCCACGCCTATCTCTCATTTTTCCTAGCCCTGTGGTTACCACTTATCTCTCTTTCCCTGGAACACACACCCTCACCAGAAGTCTAGAATAGTACCTTGTCCACATGGCTTCCCTACCTGCCGATGCTTGCCTGGTTCCCTATGGCATCTTGAGGGTGGGTGCCAGGCCTGCCATCTCTCGGGTACGGGGGCGCTGCACCTGCTCAGCTCTGAGCAGCTGCTGGCCTAAAAGACACTGCCCATGAGCAGCGATGCTGTTACAGTGGTGGCCATCCCGCGGGGTCTGTCCAGGAGCCAAGCTAGGAACCACTGCCTTGTACACTTGCAAGCTGGACCCAAGGACCCAACTATCATCTGTCACGGGCCTTCACTCCATGATACGCGTTTCCTGAGCACCTGCCAGAGGCCAGGCATCACCAAATAAGATATGTTCACTGCCTCCAGGGAGTTGATAGTCTAGAAAGGAGCCCATCCAGACCCTAGCTGAGCCTTCCTGGGAAGTAGGGAGCTCCTGGGTCATCACATTGTTGATGTGAAGCTAGCATGTGTGAATTTCCTGGGCTGCTCTCTGGGTCGGCCCACGTGGTTCTCCTAACTGGTCTGCAGGGGAAGTGGGGCCCTCCTTCCTTGCTCTTTCTGTGCAGACATCACTCACACTTTAGCTTGCTCTTCTGCCTCTGGCCTTGTCTCTGCTGCCTCCCGGATGCTCCCGCTGTTAGGACCCTCTGTTGAGCCCCCTGAGCTCTAACCAGAGCCACCTGCCAGTGTTGTGAGCTCCTGGGGTTTTTGTCAGCTCAAGACCTAGCAGAGGGGGCTCAGGGTTGCAGCGTTGTCCTTGAGAAGGGGAGGAGGTGGGTTGCAAAACAGAAGCTAAGTGAATGGCCTTTGGCAGGAGAAGGGGTGCTTCCTCCAGTGCAAGCTGCTGTAACTATGACTGCAGGGATTTGTTACTTGGTTTCTCATTGGATGTTCAGACACAACCCTGTGAGTTAGGTTATGAGCATCATTTTACAAGGAGTTAACCTAGGGCTTGGAGTCAAGAGGTGATCTTCCCAGATTGCCAGCGAGAGGGGCAGAGTCAGGGCTCCGTGTCATCCCAGGTTCTCCAGCCTCATCCTCAGTTCTGTGTCAGGACATTAGACCCTCGGGAGAGCTCCCGACCCCATGTGGACCAGTCTGGCCTGGAAGTCCCGGTTTTCTCCATTCTTTTGTGAAGGCTGGAGGCATGTGAGACCAAGGACACCTCGCTGCTCCCGGGGTCCCTCGCTCAGGGTTGGGGCGTGCCCTCGGCAGACGTCAGCCCAGGGAATAGCACAGAGCACCCCTCAAGCCACCTCTCCTCTTCTCTCCCCAGGGCCTGGGCTTCAGCATCGTTGGGGGAAGGGACAGCATCTATGGCCCTATTGGAATTTATGTCAAAACCATCTTTGCCGGGGGAGCAGCGGCGGCCGATGGAAGGCTGCAAGAAGGTAGATCTCACGTGTCCTACTGGTTGATGTTTGAGGAATCGGGTAGAGTCACTAGGCCATAGAAGAGGACGGAAAACAAAATGTGTCTCCTGCCTTCAGATGCGGCTTGCACGGGTTCTGGGGTCTGTAGCGTGTGTCCCTGTTGGCTCTGTTGTGACAACACTTTGCTGGGTGTGTTTGCAGTGGGTCTAGGTCCTATAGCCAGCCTGGGACAGAGGAATGAGCTGTCTGTTTCCCTCCCCCTCCTCCCCAAGGGCTCCTCTGTAGCTGGTACCTTTGCCACCCTCTTCCTTCACCCCTGCCCGCCCTGACCCACAACCACCAGAACCTAGACCCTGTGCTTCTAGTGTGTCTGATACACATTCTCCGTGAGCCCACTGTGTTCGTGGCTCTAGGAATAGAGAGAATGATCAGAGATGATCTCTCTTTTGAAGAGCTCATGATCCATCAGCTCTTGGGTCCAAGAGAAGCTATCCTGAGGGTAAGGGGCCTGGGGAGCAGAGCTGTCTCCAGAGGGCCCTTCCCGCCTTCCTGTCCTGGATGGCCAGGGTTTTCTTTCCATCCCAACTGCCTCCCAAAGTCATGTTTGGAAGTATTGGACAACAGACTTGGCCCAAGGACATTCCCAAATTTCAACCAGAGGGAGAAATTCAGGGGAAGGCAGCCCTGGATCCGACGGCAGCGCCTGCAGGCCAGATGTTGGGTTATGCATAGGATGCTTGAGAGAGGTGACTTCATAGCGTCCCCACTGCGGGGGATGTCCCCATCTCTGCCAGGCCAGTATCTGTAAGCTGTGCTGTGAGCCTAATCCCCTTTAAGAACTTAGCTTGTTGGGGCACCTGGGTGACTCAGTGGTTGAGCGCCTGCCTTCGGGTCAAGTTGTGATCCTGGGGTACTGGACTGAGTCCTACAACCTGCTTCTCCCTCTGCCTGTGTCTCTGCTTCTCTCTGTGTCTCTCATGAATAAATAAATAAAATCTTTAAAAAATAGAATAAATTAAGAGGTTAAGAAAAAAAGAATCTAGCTTGCTTAGGGCAGGGTTGGCAAGCTCCAGCCAAATTTGACCCGCCTCCCGTTTTCATACTGCTCACATATGAAGAATGGTTTCCATGCATCTAAATGGCTGAAAGTCAAAGGAATTTGTAATTCTTTTGTGGCAAAAGTGAAAACTGAACGAAATTCAAATTTCAGGATCTGCAGAAAAGTTTTAGAGGGCAGAGCGTCAGGCACAGGGCTCATTGACTTAACCCATCCCACTGTCCGAAGCTGCTTTTGTGCTTGTGACAGCAGGCTGGCGGCATGGTTGCTCCAGAGAGCCTGTAGCTGGCAAAGCTTACCGTATTTATTCTCTGGCTCTTCATAGAACAAGTTTGCCCACACTGACATTATGCAGGATTGTACATATGGATTTTATCAAGGGGGCAGCGGGGAACCTTTGATGGTTTTATGATGGAAGTTCCTAGGTGATTAGGGAAGCAGGGTGTAGGATGAAGGGGGCTGGCAGGAGACAGAGGCAGATAAGCCTGCAGAGCCAGGCTCTGGCTCTCAAGGGTCTGCTCTGTCTTTTCTGCACCTGCACCTCCTCTCCACCTCCTTTGCACCTGCACCAGAGAAGACAGCCTCCCTGGAGGCGGCACACGAGGGGCGGTCAGAGAAAATGTTCCTGGCTGGAGTAGGACCAGGTGAAGAGGAAGAGGACAGGAAAGCCAAGGAGGATGCTTCTGTTTGATCAGCAGCATGCAGGGTGAGGCCAGCAGGCGGTCACTAGGTGGAGCTGTGCCACAGAAGGATGGTGGTTCCAGTCCAGGGAGGGAGCCCGGGTTGCATGTAGATTTGGGGGTTGTGGACACCTGGAAAATACTTGAGTCATAGAGTAGATAAAGGAGGTAGGGAGCGGAGGGTGAAGGCAGAGCTCTAGGGGAACAGCTAAATCCAGAGGCAAGTTAAGAAAGAGGGATGGGCACGTGGGTGGTGCAGTGATTGAGCATCTGCCTTTGGCTCAGGGTGTGATCCAGGGTCCAGGGATTGAGTCCCACATCGGGCTCCCTGTATGGAGCCTACTTCTCCCCCTGCCTGTATCTCTGCCTCTCTCTCTCTGTGTCTCTTATTGATAAATAAATAAAGTCTTTAAAAAAAAAAAGAAGAGGGATCAATGAGACAAAAGGGGAAAAGTGGAATCAGAATCTTGAGAATGTGCCAGTGTTTGATGATCTTTTGTACTTTTCTGTGTTTAAATAAAACATGGGGGAAGACTTGAGGTGGCAAGGAAATGGATGTTGTGTTCTGTTTTCTTTCCAGGATGCAAGCCTATCTGAGTCAAGTTTCTTTTTCCTCCTCTGAGTATTTATCTAGCTCCATCATTACCCATTATAAAAATTCAGCAAGAAAGACTTTCAGCTAGTCTTGAGTCCTAGATTCTAACCTCTAATGATTGACCAAATCACCTTTTGTATCTCTTTCAAAGTTACGTTTTAGAATCTGCCCTTGAGTTCATGAGGTACATCTAGTTGCAACAAAAGTTTGGTGCACAGATCAAAGCTAGTGATGTTTTATTTGTGTAACCCTTCCCCAAAACATGATTGGTAAGATTTATTTGGCAAAATTGAGGTTAGTAACTTTACACCAGAAATGGCCACATTAGGGTCAGGACTCTCCAAAGAACCCAGAGTTGGGTTATGTAGTTCTGTTAGGAGAGAAGTTCAGCCCCTCATGCCATTAAGAATGATAATTTCTCAAGAAGTGCACCCTCATGTTCACTGCAGCGTTATTTACAGCAGACAAGATATGGAAGCCACCCAAGTATCCATTGATGGATGAATGGATGAAGATATGATATATACATATATAGAAGTATAAATACATAACGGACTATTACTTAGCCACAAAAAAGAATGAAATCTGCCATTTGTGACAACATAGATGGACCTAGAGGGCATTATTCTAAGTGAAATAAGTCAGAGAAAGACAAATACCATAGGATTTCACTCATATGTGGAATCTAAGCAACAAAACAAATGAACAAGCACACAAACACCACCAACAAAAACAGAAACCGATCATGACTACAGAGAACAGACTGATGGTGCCCAGGGGGAAAGGGGTGTGTGTGTGGGGTGAAGTAGGTGAAGGGGATGATGAGGTACAAACTTCCAGTTAATAACTAAAGAAGTCATGGGGATGAGAAGTACAGCACAGGGAACATAGGCAATAATACCATAATGACTTTGGGTGATGGCAGATGGTGACCCCACTTACCCTGGTGAGCATTTCCTAATGTATATAATTGTCAAAGCATTAAGTTGCAGACCTAATACTAATATGCCAACTATACTTCAATTTAAAAACATAAGTAGAGGAAGGTATTTAATGGACGGTGCATACAGAGCATCATTTAGGCTCATCGCTTTGTGATCAATCAATCAATCTCTTGTCCATGACAGAAAAAAAGAATGGTTATTACTGAAATATGTTCTTTGTCTATGCATCTTTCAGACACATTAGTTACATTTTGCTTATTTTTTACATTTGCCTGTTTCCACTCAGCTTGGACTCTCCAAAGTACAAGGACTGAATCTTTCATTTTGGTCTAATTCTGGCAGCTTCACAGATGATGCTGATTTGAATCCTCTGCCCAGCTCACTCCACCCTTCATTTTTGACACATAGGCATGTTGGATAAAGTAGCATATCTAAACTTTAAATTAAAGTATGGAAACTCAGGGGTTGATGATGTCGTGGCCTGTGGAACTGGTACCCATAAGGCTGAATGAAGGGCCAGGGACCAGAATTTAACTACCCACATGGGACAAGAAACATGGCTTCGTCCCTGGAACCTCCAAGAACCTGCAGGAGGGCCATGAGAGGCCACTGGGCCCCAGGGAAGCAGAGAGGAAACCTCACTTTTCCCGTGGTTTTCGGGTGTGAGGAAAAGACATCTCCCACAGGCAAAGTAAGACACATGCCTGTGTCATGTGTGTGAGTACTGGCCACATTCATAGTCCCTACTAAGTACAGGATGCCCCAAGCTGAGAACCTAACCTCAAAACTAGTCCTGAAGCAGTGAAAACCTCTGACTGCCTCCTGGAGATAAAGGAAGTGCTGTTACCCAGCAGCTTGGGGTGCATGGAATCCCAGAGAAAAACTGGCCTGGGAAAAATGAATTCGACACAAAGACTACACAGGAAATGGGGAAACATCCCTTATTAATGAGCATCAGTGGGAATAATGGGATGATTAGCCCTCAAAACCCCAAGTGCACAGAAGAATCTAAAAGACCTGTAGAATTCATGTTTTTTATTGTGCATTTTTAAATTAAGTTTTAAATTTTAATTCCAATATAGTTAGCCTGCAGTGTAATATTAGTTTCAAGCGTACAGTACAGTGATTCAACACATCCATACACTACCAGGTGCTCATCATAACAGGTGCTTCCTTCATCCCCATTACTTGTTTCCCCATCCCTGCTGCTACCTCTCTTCTAGTGACCAGCAGTGTGTTCTCTGTAGTTCAGAGTCTGTTTCTTGGGTTCTCTTTTTTTATTATTTATTTTGTTTCTTAAATTCTACATATGAGTGAAATCAAAAGCATTTGTCTTTTTCTGTCTTCACTTAGTGTAATGCTCTCTAGCTCCATCCATGTCCTTGCAAATGGCAAGATTTCATTCTTTTTGATGGCCAAGTAATATTCCATCGTGTATATACACCACATCTTCCTTATCTATTCGCCTATCCTTGGACACTTGGGCTGTTTCCATAACTTGGCTGTTCTAGACAATGTTGCTATAAATGTAAGGGTGCATGTATCCCTTTGAATTAGTGTTTTTGTATTGTGTAAATATTTTTAAAATTTATTTGAGAAGGAGATCACGAGCAGGGGGAGATGCAAAGGGAGAGGGAGAGGGAGAAGCAAATTTCCCCGCTGAGCAGGGATCCTGAGACAGGGCTTGATCCCAGCATCCCTGGATCATGACCTGAGCCACAGGCAGACGCTTCACCGACTGAACCACCCACATGCCCCTAGAATTACTGTGTTTAAAGAGATCTTTGAAAAGGTGAAAGAGAGAACATGAGCAATAAGGAAAGGTCAGAACACAGCGAAAACAATAAGTTGTAGGGAAGAAAAGGCAAGTACAATGGGTCACACAGAGTGATGGAGAACAAGGTGAGCAGAAGAGAAACATGGAGAGTAGGATCAGAGGGCCCCAAGGGAGGACCAGTTCTAAGAAAGAAGGGCAGTATGAAAGAGGGGAAGCAAGCCATATTGAGGTAGTGGCTAAGAATTTTCCAGAAATGTCTTAAGGCTTGAAATGTCAGTGTGAGGAAACACCCTAGGACATTGCAGTGGGACTTCAGATTGTCAGAGATAAAGGCAAAATCATCTTTCAAACAACCAGAGAGAAGGGACGGGTTATCTGCAAGGGGACCATAACCAACGGGCTATCTGCACGGTGACAACAGACTCCCCAGCTAACAACCAGGCCAGGCATCTGTGTGGGAAACACTGCTTGCATCTGAAACCCCAGGGCAGCCCTGAATGAAGAGCAAGTGCTCTTCTTTGCGTGCTGAGTGCATTAGGTGAAAGAGAGACACTGGTTTTCTGTCCCCATAAAAATGAATTTTTGGATACAGAAAAAAATGAGTCTGTTTGGCATATATGTGTGGGAATGGCTTGTAGTAAAAAGGCCGGGGTACTAATTCTCTTCACCGGATGACTTGAGGCTTCTCTGAACTCTTTCCTCTTCTGCAAAATGGGGCCTATGCTGCATTCTGGAAATATTACCTCCCACCCTGTTTCCTGAATGCTGGGCAGGCCCCACCCAGAACTGACCTTGGAGACACACCGTCTAATGAGATAAGTCCCATGCCTGGGGAGCGGCCAGCCCAGTGGGGAGACTGCCCCAGGTCACTGGTCACCACCCATGGGCAGTGCTGGGATAGGCAATGGAGGACACAGGTGCCGTAGAACCCTCGGGAAATAAAACCAGTGGGGACTGTGAGAGAGGAGGGTGGAGAGGGCAGGGGCAGTGTACTATGTTGGAAGCAAGCCCTGGACGCAGACACCGGTGTGGGAAAGGCATCAGGGCAGGAGCCGTGGGAGCACATGGCCTGAAGGGCAGGGAGGCAGGAGGGCAGGGCCCAAACAGGGGGTGGGGTGGGGGTGGGCTGCACAGGTCAGGCCAGGTCTTGCGTGCTGGTTGAGGACCCTGGATGGATCTGCACCTGGGAGAGACGAGGGGCCTCAGAAGACCAGTCACTGCTGCCCACCTGCCTCCCAGGGGAGAGCCCCAGGCCGGGAAGGCTTCCTGGCGGGCTGTGTGCATGGACACCCCTCACTGGGCCACACTCCTCTCTGCTGTGATCTCTCTCTTTCCCGACAGGGGATGAAATTCTGGAACTCAACGGCGAATCCATGGCTGGACTCACACACCAGGACGCTTTGCAGAAGTTCAAGGTGATCTCTTGCTATCAGTATGCGGCCAGATTCCAGGGCTCCATGCAAAGGAAATAAGCCTGACCCTCTTCATTCAAACCCGCAAATTCAGAAAATGGGATGCTTGATGTGGGGCACCCTGCTGAGGCTGGTCTGGGTACACGGTTAAAAAAAGACCTGGCTCAGAAAATGCGAGTGTAATCAGGATCGTGGTTGGGCTGTTTCCACTAGTTAAGATGTGTGGAACGGTTTTAAAATGCTCAATATATTTATTTTGACATATTTACAAACCTGTTCAAAGTTTTTAAGGCAAAGTTTTAAGGCAAGATGTTTCCAAGTCTCCATGTAATCATTTCAATTAGAGGCTTTATCCATCCAGCACATGTACACACACACACACACACACACACACACACATTACATATTTGGTTTGTCATGCATGTGGATGTGTGTCGATTATACTACACACACACATATGCATGATGCACATGCACACCCATACAGACACATGCACGTGTGGGCTCACACAGGCATGCACATGCACACACATATAGGCACATGCACTCATGTGGGCAAACACACAGCTGCTGGGCACTGCAGAACACTGTCTCTTCCTTTCAGCAAGCCAAAAAAGGGCTCCTGACACTCACGGTGAGAACCCGCCTGACGACGCCCCCATCCCTGAGCAGCCACCTGTCTCCGCCGCTGTGCCGTTCCCTGAGCTCCAGCACCTGTGCCGCCAAGGACAGCAGCCCGTTGGGCTTGGAAAGCCCCGCCACCCTCGCCACCCCTGCCAGCACAGCCAAGCCCAACTACAGAGTCATGGTGGAGGTCTCTCTGCAGAAAGGTAGGGTCGCAGCACCTCCACCTCCTCTTCCTCCTCTTCCTTCTCCTCCTGCCTGGGCCTCCCACCACTGAGGGCTCCCAGAGACTTTCCTCATCGGGAGTTGGTCCAAGGACAGGGCAGGGTGCTGTCTGTGAGCAGATTACAGAAGCCCAAGACCCAGCATGCACATCTAGTCTACGTGTTCTGGAGCAGTGGCTAAAAGGAAACAAAGCAAGGCAAGCCCCAATCACACACAACGCTGCCCACAGAGGAGCAGGGCCAGGGTCGCTGCAGCAGTGAACACACTGTGAGGTCCAGGGCGGCCACTCCTCCTCGGGTGCCTGTGTTCTTAACTTGTGGCAGGAGAAGTGGGGTCCTCTGGGTCACAGGCTGGCTCACAAGCCCCCCTCCCTCTGTCCCGTACTTCCTCGCAGAAGCTGGCGTTGGCCTGGGAATCGGCCTGTGCAGTGTACCCTACTTCCAGTGCATTTCCGGCATTTTTGTGCATACGCTCTCTCCCGGATCTGTGGCACATCTGGATGGACGGCTCCGGTATGTCCCTATTTCTGTTTTCAGAGAAAACAAAAACAAAAACAAAACCCTGATTTACAGTGAGGAAAAGAATTCCTTAGACGCTGGGAAATTCATTTGGAGATGAGATATTTAGAATGACCCAAACATGGCTCAGAGCCTTGTTCTCCAGATTCCAGTGCCTGGACTGGTTGCATAAAAATCACTTGGGAATTTGTCAGAAATGCAGGATCTCAGGCTCCTCTCCAGACCTCCTGCAATGGAATCTGCATCCTAACAAGATCCTCAGGGATCTGTGTGTACACTGCAGTTCAAGAGGCATATCTCAGGGAATTCCAGTCTGAAAAGGAAAACATGAAGTGACCACATTTTAATTCCAATTTAACTAACACAGGATTTATAGTGATATAAGTAGGAGCTCCAGTGGGGTTTGCTGTGTACCCTGTATGGATAAAGAGCTTATGAAGCTAATCAGGAGTATTAATTCAGTTTCTGGGTGGTAGCAAAAAACTATTCACAGGCGTTGCAGACATATTTCTCTGCAAAGAACTTCTAAGAGAAGGCCTGAATCTAAATTTTCTTTCTGGTAGGTGACGAGGGTTCAGCAGTTTAACTTGTTACAATACTTCCAGCTCACCTGTCTTCTCTTTGTGCTGCACTTATACCTTCTCTCCCTGGGTTGGGGTTTTGCTAAATCAGGAGAGTTTTGCAGTATTTTTAAATTCTCCTACAATTGCAGTACATGCGAGGGCAAGCAAGCCATGGTCAGGATGGTGTCTTGATGGTGCTTCGAATTAGAGATGGATTTGCCATTGTCATGTGCATGGCAGTGATGGCTGATTTGCTGAGCTGTTATGCTGTCACTTGGGACATAATTACAGAGCCACAGAGACTGCCTAATACCTTCAGACAGAGAGTCCTCCCTCCTAGAACTGCAGCCGGGTGGAGACTGCTCTGGAAGCCTCTGCTGTCCTTGGCATCTGGTGCTACATGGCTGTGGTCTTCAGTCACATCATTGAAAATGGGTACTGTCTTAGCAAAGTGAAGGGGGATGCGCTCAGCAGATCACAGCAGGGGGAACAGTGAGATCCGTCCCAGGACACCTGTGTTCCAATCCATACCGTACCAAGAACCAGCCAGGCCAGTGGTCAGCACACTGGGGCCCACCACCTTCTTGGGTCTTCTTTTTAATAAAGTTTTATTAAAACACAGGCACACTCATTTGTTGACACACTGTTTGTGGCTGCTGTTTTCATGCTACAACATCAGAGTTGGGTGGTTGTGACACAGAGAGAGTGGTCTACAAAGCCTAAAATATTTACAATTTAGTCTTTTCCAGAAAAAGCCTTTTTAACTCTAAGCTAGGTCTTATGGAGGAGATGATTTCACCCGCTGTGCCTCAGTTTCTCCATCTGTGAGACAAGGGGGTTGGATTGCACCTATCTTCCATGTATGGATGCATCCCTCTTTTCTTTTCTTTTTCTTTTTTTTTTTTGGCTGGTTAGGTCACAGAATAAATCTAAATTTTCCCTTGCTCGCTTCCCATCTTACAGCAAGAATGCATTCCATGCTTTCTCTTCTTACTTCCTTTTACAAGGACTTCAGCTGCTGCCCAGTCAAGTTATTTCTTCTTTACCTTTTAGGTGCACAAAGCATCCATTTTTCCTCCTAACTATTCTACAGATGGGAATGATGAGGCCCAATGAGAGGGCGTGATTGGTTAAGTCGTGGTTAATTAGTAAATCACTTACATTGGTGAACCTATACCATCAATCTCAATTAGGCAGAGTTTAATGGGGAAAAGGAGGAAGAAAGTTGCAGACAAACTTTTGTTCATGTTGCCCCACCCTGGGTATGAAACATCTTCCCCTTCCCCCACTGTGGCTGCGCAGGGAGGGGCTGATTAGGGCACTGCTTTGGTCTGTCCTGCTCTGGTGTCAGTCAGGTGGCTAAGGAGCTCTACTTACTGGTGTAATGTTTAAATCTCATCAAACAGCCCAACTAGGAGTGGGGTTCTCAGGAAGGGGGCGTCCTAATGCCATGTGTGTTAGCTTGCTGATGGCTTCCTGTGTATACTTTCACAGGTGCGGTGATGAGATTGTGGAAATCAATGACTCCCCTGTGCACTGCATGACGCTCAACGAAGTCTATGCCATCCTGAGCCACTGCAGTCCTGGGCCGGTCCCCATCATTGTCAGCCGACATCCAGACCCGCAGGTAACATGCCACCAGGATGTCTTCTTCTACCCAGGCTCATTCATTTAGGACTCAACTTCGAACAAGAAATAGATGAAAGTAGGTGATGCTGGTTGGGTTTGGACCTGTATTTCCAAGAACCTGTTCCAAATGTGAGAGCAAGTGTCTGCAGCAGGGGTCCACTGGCAAACTCCTAGACACCAGAGGCAATTGGCATCACCTGAAGGGGGGCTCTTGCAGTAGGGTTACAAGTTCAAGGGCAGGAAAATAGAGACCCAGCATCCCTGCTGGAGATGCAGGAGATCAGTCAATTCATCTGTGCATCTAGCGGGGACCTGCTACATGACTGTTCGGCATTGAGCGTATAAAGCTGAGCAAGTCCTAGCACACAATCCTGCTCTCTGGAAGCTCAGGGTCTTGCTAGAGATACTGACACAGATATAGTTGCAATAGATAGTGGTAAGTATTCTGGGAATAGAGGGGTACAGAAAGGAAGGTTGGATAAAGCAAGAAATACCAGAAGTTAGCTTTCTCTAGGCAAAGAATTTGAGGAAGGTCATTCCATGAAGTGGGAACACAAAGTTCATTTGTAGAGTCATGAGGAGACCTGTCATGGAAGGACAGGGGTAGGTTCTCCTGAGGCTGGGATGTGAGTACTGGGTGGAGAGGCAGAGATCCAGGTCGGCTGGCATTGGAGCCGCACTGTAGCAGGCTTCCCATGGGGTGCTCAGGAGCTCACATTGTATGGGTGAGGAGCTAGGGGAGGTCTGTGGCTATAGATGTAATATGTTTAGATTTTATTTTTTAGCCACTGATGGTGCTGTGAAGGACAGGGTAGGGTGGGCACAGCCTGGAATATGAAGAGGAAGGAAAGAGATGGAGAGGGCCTGTACTACATAGTAAATGTGAGAAGAGGATGGAGAAGACGGGGACACAGACAGCTCCAGACGGATTGGTTGTGCTGTTGGCTGATTAACCTGGGGCACAGGGGGTCTAGGATGGCTGCAGTGTTTTCAGGTCAGAAGATGGAGTGATGATACCACCACCACCACCAGTATAAAGAAGAGAAGGAGGAGGGCCCTCAGGAGGGAAGAAACGGTCCCATGTGGGGCATAAGGAGATTGAGGTGCCTGTGGGGTACCCAGGAGGCGGTTAGATTTAGGGCTGATAAAGGTTGGTACGTGGGGTCCGGTTCATAGTGAGCCTTGGGAGTTGAGGCCATGGGCATCGGTGAAGTTCCTTTGGGGAACCCGGTGATGCTCACCACCACTGTTTATGGAATCCTTTGTGCTAGGCGTACTTGCCAAAAGACGAGACAGACACAATTGTGTTTAGTTGTTGAAAACCCCTGTGAGGTCAGCGTGACTCTCCCTTCTAAGTCACAGAGGAGAAAACCAAGGTGTAGAAGGGAGAGAGGACCTTGTCCCATGGTGGAACTACAATGGACAAAGCTGTACTCTTTTTTTTTTAAGATTTTATTTTTTATTCATGAGAGACAGAGAGAGAGAGAGAGGCAGAGACACAGGCAGAGGGAGAAGCAGGCTCCATGCAGGGAGCCCGGTGTGGGACTCGATCCCGGATCTCCAGGATCACACCCTGGGCCAAAGATGGCACTAAACTGCTGAGCCACCCGGGCTGCCCCAAAGCTGTGCTCTTAATGAACAGACTCCAAACTCCCAGCGGAAACAGTACAGAGATGGAATCGTGAACCAGATCCGCATGCATCTAGTGTAGTGGGACTCTGACCCAGCTCTGTGGAGCACTAAGGATAAGCACCCCTAGAGAAAAGCAAACTTCCTATGAAGGTAAATAAGTAATTTGTCTAAACCTCTGGAGATAGAAGAAAAGAAGTGGTCTCAGTGTCTCCTGCTGCTCTGGGGCCCTGTGGGGAGAGAGCAGGGGAGTAGGAGTTGGGTTGGGGGGTTAAGGCAGGGGGCCCCTGGCCTTGAGGAGCTAGGTTCTGCCTGGAGTGGGGCACACACATGGAGAGCCCACGGAAGGTGAGGGCCACGGGGGATGAGGGAGTCAGCATCCCAGCAGCCCAGAAAAGGGAGCCGGGCCTTGAAGGACAGCCGGGGCTTAGGGCAAAGTCAGTGCGGGCAGAGGAGTCCAGAGCCCACAGGCAGTGGCACACCTGCCTCCTGGCTGGCTCTGCTACTCACCTTTGGTGACACCTGCGACGTTCATCTAAGCTCCCAGAGCCTCTGGGTCCTCAACTCTGGAATGGGGGAGCCGTCTTTACCTGGCAGGACTGCTGTTGGCGTGAACTCCCTGTACTGAGAGTTTGCCAGGTATTGTGCACGGCACTTTAAGTGATTTATTATTATTTTAATTGTGGTAAAATACATCTAACACGACATTCACCATATTTATATACCATTTTAAGCGTACAGCTCAGTGGTGTGAAGGACATTCTCCTCATTGGGTGCCTGCACCACTGTCCATCTCCAGATCTCTTTTCATCTTGTAAAGCTGGAACTCTGTGTCCACCAAACAGCTCGCCATTCTGACTCCCTCCAGGTCCTGGAGACCCGCTTTGTACTTTCTGTTCTGATGACCTTTTGTTCTTCATATACATGGAATTAACAGTCCTCATCCTTTTGTGACCGAATTATTTCGCTTAGCAAAATCTCTTCAAGTTTCATCCATATGCTAGCAGGTGTCCGCATGTCCTTCCTCTTTAAGGCTGATGACAGTCCATTGGTGTATGTACCATGGTCTGTTTCTCCTCTCCTCTGCCCATGGACACTTGAGTTGCTTCACCTTTTGGCTGTCATGAATAATGCTGTTATGAACATGGCTGTGCACATATCTACTTGAGTCCCTGCTTTCCATTGTCTTTGGGTATGGATCCAGAAGTGAAACTGCTGGACCGTATGATAATTCTATTTTTAACTTTTTGAGGAAGTGCTATACTATTTTCCACAGCAGCTGCACCATTTTGCATTCCCACCATCAGTGCGAGAGGGATTCAATTTCTCACATCCTTATAAACACATATTGTTTCCTGTTTTTTTTTTTTTTTTGATAGCAGTAATGTTATGGGTATGAGACGGTACCTCACTGTGGTTTTGATTTGCATTTCCTCAGAATGAGTGATGTTGAGCACCTTTGCATGTACTCACTAGCCATTTGTATATCTTTTTTGAAGAAAAGTCTATTTAAGTCCTTTGCCCATTTTTTTACAATGGGCTGTCTGGTTTGTTGTTGTTGTTGTTGTTGTTGAATTATAGGCGTTCTTTATGTATTCTGGATCATAATCCTTTATATGACATATGAATATTTTCTCTGAGTCCATGAGTTGACTTTCAGTAGATTGATTGTATCCTTTGATGCACAGATCTTACTTTTGACAGTCAAATTTATCTATTTTTATTGTTGTTGCCTGTACTTTTGGTATCAGATGGTTTATTTTTTTAAATCCCTCTGACCTCACTAGGAAATAAGTTATATTATTGTTATTTCACAGAAGAAGAAATTGAGGCACAAGGAGGTTAAGTAACTTGTCTAAGAGTACACAACTAGAAAGTGAAGTAGCTAGGTCTTGAACACAAGTCTATTTGGCTCCAAGAGTCATACTCTTAACTATTACTCTAAGGTGATTAGTGACCCATGACAGTAAAACAGTGATGGTGATGATGGTGATGATAATGTTGATGGTGATGATGATGACGATGTCATGGCAGCATTGCCAAAAATGGAATACTCCCAAAGGTCAACTGTTTAGTTGTAACTCCAGTGCCTGGAGTTTCTCAGCGAGCAGTGGAGAGAAGGTTGGACAGTTGAGAGGGGCCACCTTGAGAACACTTTTATGGACAGGCTTTGGACTTCACTGACAGTATACTAGGGAACCACTGGTGCCATGGAATCAATAGGGTGTTTCCAGAAGTGGAATTTGCCAGCTATTTGCAGAGTGGTTTGGAAGGACAGACCCTGGAATCCAAGCGCCCCACTTGAGAGCTGGTAATAAGACTTGCAGACTGATGCAGACATTTCTGCTGTTTTACCTGAGCAGCTGACTCATATTTTCTAGGTCTCTGAACTGCAACTCATAGAAGCTGTGGCCCAGGCTGTGGAGAATGTCAAGTTTGGAAAGGAGAGGCATCAGTGGAGTCTGGAAGGTAAGGGAGATGGTGAGCTCTGACTTGAATATCTTTGCCTTCTTAGACAGCTTAGGGGGTAGCCATGAACTTGCCTCCCACCTCAGGGATGTAACAGTGATCACGGACAAGCATGACACATGGACAAAGGTTGAAAGCCAGCAGCCCATCAGCTAGGCTTGGCTCACACTTTTGCTTTGTTTGGGTAGAAGATGATAGAAGCATCTGAATCTGGATTCTTTTCAATGAGCAGGCCCTCTCCCTGTCTCTGTAGTTCCCACCATTCCCTGTTATCCCGGGTTGCCATTTCCCCAGGCACCCCATACACATTTGAGTTTTCAGCACTAAACTAATAATAATAATAATATAATAATAATAATAATAATAATAGACTCTTTAGAAATAATATCTAAAAAAAGAAATAATACCTAACTCTTACTAAGGTCTTCTAATTTCAGACACCTGGGTTAATTCATGAATTATTTTACCAGATCTTTACATATAGTTTTTATGCACATTTCTTTTTTAAAAATGAATTTATTTATTTTAGAGAAGGGGAGGGAAAGAACAAGCAGACTCCTTACTGACCACAGAGCCCCATGCAGGGCTGCTCTCAGGACCCTGAGACCATGACCTGAGCCAAAATCAAGAGTTGGACACTCAACTGACTGAGCCACCCATGCACCCCTTTATGTACATTTCTAAGGAAAAGGTGGGGCCCTGAGAGGCTCTTTGGGCCAAAATCACTCTATATAGTGGACAGAGCATCTGGACAGGAACCAGGTTAGCTGAAAGGCTGCTCAGGGCTCAGCCACTGGGCATTGGCCAAGTCATCCTGGAGCATATGATAGAACAACATGAAAATATTGACTAGGAGGCTAAACAGTCTGAAAATGTTCAAAGAAAGGAATGTTCAAAAATTTTATTTCAACTATGTTCTATCATTTCCGCCCACTCAACATGCAATTATGCTCAGGAAAATATATCAGAGAGACTCATAAATATTTTGACAGTGGTTATTTCCAGCTGATAGGACCACAGATAAATTCTTGCATTTCTCCCTTTTTGTGGCTGAGTTTTTTCTCTTTTTAAAAAAGATTTTATTTATTTATTTATTTATTTATTTATGAGAGAGAAAACACAAGCGGGGGGAAGGGCAGAGGGAGAGGGAGAGGCAGGCTCCCTGCTGAGCAGGGAGCCCACAGGGCTCAATTCCAGGACCCTGGGATTGTGATCTGAGCAGAAGACAGGCACTTAACAGACTGAGCCACCCAGGCACCCTTATGACTGAATTTTTTCTAATGAGGATGCATTATTTTATGGTCAAGATAAAGCATAAGAAATTTTTTTTCCTTTAAAGAGGATTTGAATTGTGAGCTTGGCTGACCTTGGTTTTGTCCTAAGGTTTAGGATTCTCTTCTCTGGGGCTCTCCTTCCTCTCTTGGCCTTCCAGAATGAGCTGGAGTTTGAGCAAGAGGCTGGGCCTCAGTCTGTTCCCACTCCTTTGAGCAATGATTCTAGGAACGAAATACCTGGAACAGTTTCCTGCTAGAGAAAACAGCCTCTCAGGGTTCTGTGGGTGTCCCCTGGTCCTGAGAATAGGCGTGTTGGGGGAATAACCCAGGAAGAAAGGCTGGATGAGAGGGAAGAAGGAGGCTCAGTTCATCCTCAGCTGGAGGAAATGATAGCCTCTTGGTACAAGGCTTAACACACATTCACAGGTGTTTTCTGTCTTTGATATTGAGCCCTGAAACAAGCCCAGTGGCCCTGGAATATTATTCCCATTTTATAGGTGAGAAAGTGGGGTGTTGCTGGTTGGGTTCCCCAGGGAGTCAACTGTGAGACAGTGTTTGGTAGGATGTTACCTCGGAAGGGTCCTAGCAACCAGAGCCTGTGAAGGGGAAGAGAGCAGAGGGCTGGGCAGTGGGGGAGGTGACCTGATACACAGCTTCAGCCAGCCCCTGGAGTTTGGCAGCTAAATGGCACATTAGAATCGTCTGGTTTGGGGATCCCTGGGTGGCGCAGCGGTTTGGCGCCTGCCTTTGGCCCAGGGCGCGATCCTGGAGACCCAGGATCGAATCCCACATCAGGCTCCCGGTGCATGGAGCCTGCTTCTCCCTCTGCCTGTGTCTCTGCCTCCCTCTCTCTCTCTCTGTGACTATCATAAATAAATAAAAAAAAAAATTAAAAAAAAAAAAAAAAAAGAATCGTCTGGTTTGGGCAGCCTGGGTGGCTCAGCGGTTTGGCACCGCCTTCAGCTCAGGGTGTGATCGTGGAGACCCGAGATCGAGTCCCATGTCGGGCTCCCTGCAGGGAGCCTGCTTCTCCCTCTGCCTGTGTTTCTGCCTCTCTTTCTCTCTATGTCTCTCATGAATAAAAAATAAAATCTTAAAAAAAAAAAAAAAAAGAATCGTCTGATTGGCAGTAATGGCTCCTCCTTTAGAGCCCATCTCCATCAGTCCCCCCATCGGTCCCTGGAAACGAGCTGCCCCTTGGGTGAGGTGGCTCCCTGTAGGCAGTCCCTGCAGAAGCTGACAATGGCAGACACCTGCCACCAGCACACCCCACAGCGGCGAGAGCAACCCCTTCCTCAATGGGCAAGTTGGAGATGCGTCTCCATATCGATCACATGGAGACTCAGCAATTTGAGCCATTTTCCCAACTTGAAGTCTACAGCTTGCAGGGGACAAGCCCATGAATCCCGGGCTCTGAATCCAAAGTGACCTCAGATGAGAAGGAGACAGCCTGGGGGTGCGGCGTGCAGCCCGGAGCAGTCCAGTTGGGGGCATGGCAGACAGTATGTTTGCCCTTCAGGCTCAGCTGTGGGAGTCCCTTGTCTTTCCATTGCAGGTGTCAAAAGGCTGGAGAGTAGCTGGCATGGGCGGCCGACCCTGGAGAAGGAGAGAGAAAAGAACTCAGCACCCCCACATCGCAGAGCTCAGAAGGTCATGATCCGCTCCAGCAGTGATAGCAGCTACATGTCGGGGTCCCCCGGGGGGAGTCCCATTAGCGGCTGTGAACAGCTGACTTCGGACCCAGAGGTCCCCACCCACAGCCCCAGCCTGTCCCTGGGGCAGGAGCCAGGGGCCCTTCCCGTGGCTCTGTCTAGGCCGCCCCAGGAGAGCCCACCCCTCCCTGGGATGCCGGACAGCCACCCACCGCTGAGACTGAAGAAATCCTTTGAGATTTTGGTGAGAAAGCCCACGACCTCCAAACCCAAGCCTCCTCCCAGAAAATATTTTAAAAGCGACAGTGACCCTCAGAAGAGTCCGGAAGAGAGGGAGGACCCCCTGTGCCCTTCTGGGCACACCTTGCCCACGTGTGGCCAGGTAAGAGAGGCATCTCACAGGTTGAACATTCTCCTGAGCTCCAGAGCCCAGAATTGTGGTTTTGTTGCTACCTGTTTATTTGTATCTTCTGCACGGTCGTTCTTGAGCTCAAGCAGCAGCGTTAGCCACGGGGGAGGCAGGTTGCCCTGCTGTGTTGGAGAGAAGAGGCTCAGCTCAAGCTTCGGGCGGACCGTGCAGATTCGAAGCTTGGCGGATCCCAAGCTGAAGCCCCATTCCTGCTGGCTGGCTTCTGGGTTCCCTTCTAAAATATACTGGAGCTTACTACTGCTTTTGAGAGGCGTGTGTGGGGGGTCATTTCCAGGCTTACCTTGGTGCGGGGTGGGCAGACAGGCTGTGCCATCTACGTGGATGCCCGGTGGAATCTCAGGCCCACGAGCCTTCATGGCTGTGCTCCTTCCTGCAGCATCTGTTCAAGACCTGGCTTCCTTCCTCTGCAGCCGCAGGCCACCCCTGTGGGAAGGCAGGCCGTCGGCTGGGCAGCTGCTGCACTGTGGGCCATTTGCATGCCCGGGCCCTGTGCTGAGCACTACACAGCCACTGCCCTAGTCCAGCCCTACCCCCCTGGGGGTGAGGTGCCCACCCCCCGAAAGAGTTGGCTGAGCTCAAGCCCTCATGGCCAGCGGCTTGAGCGCTGGGAGACCCTGCCTCTCACAGCCTGGGTCCCAGAACTGCCGTGGCCAGGCAGGTGGTGATGTGGCCTCGGGACGTCCCCTGACCGCCTGTAATTAGAGTTGACGAACCAGGAGGGGAAGAAGCCCAGGGTGCAGTGTGGGGGAGGTTTGTGTAGGAGGGGGAAGTGATGGGAGGAGGAAGCCAGCCCACTGAAAGGGAAGTGGGGTCCTGCCCAGCCCAGCGCCACCGGATGTGGTTGCTTGGCTGTGCCTAATGGGCTGGTCCAGGTGGGTGCATCCCCTGCCTCCTGCTTGAAGCAAAGGTCGTGCTTCGCCGTGGGTCCGGAAGGGCAGATGAGGAACAGGGAAGCCGAGAAGCCAGGCTTTTCACTTTTTCCTGGAGACTCAGAAAAGGAGGAGCAGTTTTGCCAGGACAGGTCTGCGGCGCCGCGGGGCTTCTCAGTGATGCCCCGGGGGTCCCCGGCCAGAGCGGGCAGCAGGTGTGCCTAGGCCAGTGGGCTGGAGGAAGACGCGGGTTTCTGCCGGCGGGGGCTCCAGTGTGGGCACTTTCTCCGAGCAGCCCTCCCGGGGCTGGGGCTGGCTGTCCGGCCTCCTCCGCCGCCCTTGCCGGGGTCAGCAGCACCCTTTCCGGTGCCTCCGCTTTGTCCCACGTGGCCAGCAGGCCCTGCCCAGCCAGCACAAACCACATGACACACTCCTACTGGGAGTGGGAGTCCCAGTAGGGAAAGGACAAAACTGGGAAGCAAGGCTGGACCTCACTCGAGTCCCTGTGACCATTTCTGGGGCTCTCTCCCTGGACGCGTCTCTCCGTGGCCCCAGGGAACAGCATCTCCCTGGCTGTCCCTCCCTTTCTCCCGGTTCCCTCTCTCCCGGTTCTCTCAGGACAACCCCCAAATCTTTCCCATCCTATAACTCATCAGGATGAAACCGCCACCACCAAAATGACCCTCAGGATATTATTTTCCTCAACAGAAGACCAATTCTCTCCTTTCTAGGCAATCAACTCAGACCTATCACTGAGCCAAAAATGCACCATTGGCCCTGTGAGCCCACAGGTCTGTCTTTTCTCCTTTCCTCTCTCTCTCCCCCGCCCATCGCACTATGGAAGCAGCTCAAAGTTGCTTCCAGAAATATCTGCATAAAACTGGATTTATTTCAGGGGCTAATTAAGAGGGGGAAAAAACCCCTCCATTAAGAGGATACACAATATCACGTGTGTTAATGAAAAAAAACAAAATACATATGTGTCTGTCCCAAGGGGCAAAGTTGCTTTAATTAGTGTGGTTGGTACCAGGGTGTCAGCTGGTAAATCATCAGCGACTCACAGATATAGACAAATGTCACCTTACAGAGCTCCCAAATGAGCAAAGCTGAATTCCAGCCACGTGTCATTTTTCCTGCTTGATGAGGGTCCTCGATGCCATCGGCCTAGTGTCTTAAGTTGCAAATGCCATGGGCAAGCCTTGTTTCTTCAAAGGACTAGTTCAGGAGCTCAGGGACTCCTGAGTTGGTTGGTCTCTCTGTTTTTTCCAAGTGCTCTCCCCTAGCTCAGGTCTCTGATGGGGACTTGGTGGCAGCAAGGCTCTGTGAATGCATTTCCAACTTTTGTAGCCCTCATAGTGTCAAAGAATGTTTATCACCAGTGTGGACATTCATTTCAGGCCACAGACGTTTGCCATTTCTGTTCTATTCCCAAATGATGCATTTATTCCCCCGTCTTTCCTTCCTCTCGGGAGGAAGCCTGTAGCCTGGCCAAATCCCTGGCCCATCATTCTACCTGGCTCTAGAATGAAAGGACACAGAGATCACCACCATGCAGCCCAGGGTTGCTCCCGCAGATGACCACATGTGAGAGCGTCCCTGTGATGACACCACTCTTCTTCTCCTTGTCTGGGCTGGCACCTGCTTGTCCCTCTCACTGAGTGTGTAGGTCCCTCTCCCTGGAACACTCTCTTTCCGCTTCTCTGCCTGGGAAGTTCTTACTCTTTGTTCAAGAGCCAGACAAAAAGAATTTCTCTAGGAAGCCTTGCTTGCCCCTTGGCTTTCTCTGGGCACCGGCAGCATCACATTTGTGCTGCAGGAATGCAAGCCCCAGGTAAGCAGTGGGTGGGTGCTGGGGGCCTGGTCAGCTTGTCCAAGTCCGGTCAGGAAGGGGCCTGAGACCGCATCCGGGTTCAGTGGGGAGAACACATCTGCCAGGGACTGACCACACCACGGCAGGTGCAGCAGAGGGAAGCCACAGTACGGGCACCCCAGGGCCTGTCATCCTCAGAGCATGCTTACGAAACATCCCTGATGGATGACAGGGCAGAAAGCGGCCAACCCACATTTTGCTCTGAGTGTCTGAACCTGAAGTTAGTGGAGATTAGGCAGCTGCTGTTCCTTCCCATCCCGGGGCCCTGCTTCCCCCCGATGCAGCGGTACACGGAGCGGGGCCAGCGTCTTTCACGCCCCGAGCTTCTTGTCCCTGTCACAAAGGGCCTAGGGACTTGACGCTCGGCAAGGAGGAGGTGCATTCTGGATGTGGGCTTCCTGGACGCAGACGGCGCCCTGGGTGCTGGGTGAGCGGGCAACGCTGGGGACGAAGGGGCCCCTTGGCAGGGCTGCTGGGGGGCCCGGCACGAGAGCAGCTCAGCGGGGGCTCTCCGGTGCCAGCCCCAGTGCGCCTGAGCCCCTCACGGGGGCAGGCCACCGTTTTCACATGGTCTCGCTTCCTGTTTACACCACAGGAAGCCAGAGAACGGCTGCCACCACCACCGCTGCCGCTGCCGCAGGAAGACACGGCAGGGAGAGCCCCCCGCGCCCTCGCCTGCTGCCCAGGGCCCACCGTGGACCCGCACACAGCGCCCTCCTCGGAGCCCGAGCCGGGACGGAGACGAGGCAGCCCAGGTAGGCTTTCAGTTCGGGCTTCCCGAAGGAAGGACCTTCCCGGTGAAGGTCCAGGAAAGAGGTAAGGATGTGGGTTTGCTCTGAGGATGGACGCTTGTGCCTGACGGGGCAGCTGGACTCGGGTGGGTGAGCAGACAAGAGCCCTGAGGTGCCCAGGCAGCAGGACAGGGGGTGCTGCCAGGCTGGGGACCCCCAATTGGACTGGTGATGCTGCAGAGGTGCTCGGTGGGGACAGTCAACAGGAGGAGGACAGGGTGGGGGGTGGCCGGCACTCTAGCACACGGTGTCCAGCATGTCCCAGGCTGGGCATGCGGCTTCACATTCCCTGGTAGGTGCTGCGTCCGTGAGGGTGGGTGTGCTCACATGGCACCCTGCAATCGCTGAGACATGACTATGTCCTGGCCTGCTAGAAAAGGCATAGGATTTGGGGTCAGGAAGACCGGCATGGGACACCCAACTCTCTCCTCTGGGTAGCCTTCTTTGCTTTTCTGAGCCTCTATCGCTCATCAGCACAGTGTGGCAAATCACATGGCACCCCAGCATGTACTGAATGCTGCTTCACCAGGCTCTGTGCCAGTTGCTGGAGAAAGGGAGGGACAAACAGGAGACAACCAGTCCAGGCCATCAAGGAGCTCCGGGTATTGCAGAAGAACTAACCTGTAGGCTACAAACCATATGTGCCTGTTTCAGAAACGCTACATGAATAGCACATGAGTGGCCCCTGGAGGGTTGGGAGAGGGCGTTATGGGTGGAAACGTCTGGTCTGTCTCACCCAGAGCAGGTGTCCCACTGATGCCGGCTCCCCGTCTCCACATTCCCTTCCCTTAGTCACCCCAGTTGAGGAATACCCCAGAGAATACCTTGGTGCTCTGCTTGCAACAGCGCCTCACCCCTGCGTGCAAAGGGCTTGCCAGCAGAACCTCACTGCCGTGCTTTATGACAGCCCCTTGCAATAGAGCGATGGATAAATGCAGAGCTGGGCTGAGAGGCCTGGGCCCCCCTAGCAGAGAGCCATGCAGATCTTCCAGATTGTGCGGAGCATCTCTCATACCTTTGAGGCTTAACACTCTCACGGTTTGCTTCTCTTGAGGCCTGGCACTGAGACAGGGGCCAGCAGGGGTCAGTCCTTCTCATGCTGGGCTGCTGCTGGGTATCAAGCGCCCACCCCGAGCACAAACCCAGAGCAGCAAACTCTTCACCAGGGAAAGATCAGACCTGGAGGCCATGGGAGGGTCACATGTCCACTTGGTATCTTTGCTGTGTGAGGGCCAGCCTCCCTCTGTCCCTGGATAAGAAAGTCTCCTCACTTTCCCAGTGGGGATGCACAAATATGAGAGATGCAAACCAGCGAGGGAGGGGGTTAAGGACCGAGGTGAGCTGGGGTGCACCCCATCTGAAGGCAAGCACGTTGAAGTTGCTTTTTAATGAGATGGGTGGGCCACGGCAAATATGGCCACCAATCTGTGACCTTTGCCCTAAAAGTTTTAAAAGGTAAGAAAATTGCTTTGGCTTTTAAATTTGTGATGACTCACGGGCAGGCTACTTAGTGCAGGGAAAGGACAGTGAGAATCAGGAGATGGTGGGCCGTGCCCTGTCTGGGCCAACAGGTAGTCCCTTACCTGTCTGAATGTTGGATTTCTCAGTTGTAAAATGCCAGACATTGGCCTGGACATTCTCTGCAAACCCTTCCAGCTCTAAAATGCTGCGAAGTGAACTCTGGTTCTGGCGTGCTGCTTGTGGGCATTGCAGGCAGGGAATGGCACCAGGGAAGGGGGCTAGTTGCTCACCCAACCAGCGCCCAGCACCTGCACTGGTCTCCTCCCCCAGAACGCTTCTTGCTCTTTAGCTTTGAAATGGGGATATAGGTGTAATGCTCAGCTTTGACCTTGTCTCTGTTGCCCAGGGACTCAAACGTCCCCAGTCAAACACCCGCTCCTTAAGAGGCAGGCTCGGATGGACTATAGCCTTGACATCACAGCCGAAGACCCCTGGGTTAGAATTTCCGACTGCATCAAAAACCTGTTTAGCCCCATCATGAGTGAGAACCACAGCCACGTGTCGCTGCCGCCCAGCGTCGGCCTGGGTGGAGAAGACGGGCTGCGGGGCCACCCAGATGGGACGCCGCCGAAGCTGGATGCCACCAGCGGTGCTTCCAAAGCTTACAAGTCAGCGGACAGCAGCAGTGTGAAGAAGGGTCCTCCTGTGGCCCCCAAGCCAGCCTGGTTTCGCCAGAGCTTGAAAAGTTTGAGGACGCGTGCTGCGGAGCCCAGGCGGCTGCCTGACACGGCCTCGTCCTCCAAGCCCGCACCGGCTTCCAGGGAGCGCCCGGGGGCCCCCACTCGAGCCTTCTCGTCCTCCATCAAACAGAGAATCAGCTCCTTTGAAACCTTTGGCTCCGCGCAGCTGCCCAACAGGGGAGCCCAGAGACTGAGTCTCCAGGCTTCTATGGGGGAGGCAGCACAATCTCCAGGGGAGCAAGACGGAGGACAGGTTCCTGGCCTCTCGGGGCGAGGGCCCCCCCACACCGTGGAGCAGCAGCAGCCAGAGCCAGAGCCACTGCCGCGGGGCACCCTCACCTCCTCCAAGACCAGCGAGCTGGGAGTGTCGGGGTCCCCTCTCCCAGGACGGCAGTCCAGTCGGGAGACCCTGCTCCCCGACCCTGATCCTCTCTCAAGGCTGCTGTCCACACACACAGAGGAAGCCCAGGGCCCCGTTGTCAAGATGCCGAGCCAACGGGCGCGGAGCTTCCCCCTGTCCCGCACCCAGTCCTGGGAGATGAAGCCACTGGATGAGAAGGCCAGTAAGCTCTACTCCATCAGCAGCCAAGTGTCATCGGCTGTCATGAAGTCCTTGCTGTGCCTCCCGTCATCCATGTCCTGGGGACAGACGCCCTGCAGCCCCAAAGAAGGGGGATCTCCTGCATCATCTGCCGGTGACACCCCAGCCATGAACACCTCTGCAGAAACAGCCTTGGACACGGGCTTCTCACTCAAGTGAGTGTGCCCCTATATCCTTCACCTTCCTGTCTTCCTGCTCTCTCTTGTCTGTCTTTCTTTCATGGCTGTGCATAGCCTTGAAACAACATCTGGGGAACCCTAAGGAGTCACTCGCTTATTCTTCCCCAGGCGTGTGTGCATGTGTGCGTCTGTGTTACACCTTCCATATGAAGGAGGAGTTTCACAACACCTGGTCTGGGAGGGTGGCAGGAAGGTCCCTGGCGAGTTGCTCATGGAGATTTGGAAACACACGCACCTCTGACATGTCCTGCTCCTGCTCAGGAAGACCAGACTGGAGCCAGGAATAATGCCCCGCTCTCCCCCGCCGCCACTCCCGAAGGAATCCACGAGAACTCTGCACGTGGGTTCAGGCCCCTGGACGGGGCGTTAGAACATCAGGGGCCTGGTTCCTGCTCTGGCGCTGACTCCCTGACCACGAGCAGGTTCCTCATCCTCAGTTTGCCTTTCCGTTGAGATTAGGAGGTGGGTAGAACCTGCTCCAAAGAACTGGGGTGCTCCTCACAGTTCCCTGGGGCTCCCACTGTGGGGTGAGGTCCTGCCTTGAATCAGAACAACTCTGTCTTTATCAGCTGTGTTTCTTATTCTTACACTGCTGAGACCCACAGACCCTGATGTTTCATGTTCCAGCCCCTGCAAACAGGGAAGAAACACGAGTGGCTCTGAGACACACAGCTAGAGCAGGGGCTCAAGAGCCAGACCGACCCCTGGGTAGCCACTGGGAGCCGGTCAGTGGTAGAGGCGCCCTGTCACACTGAGGTTTCCCGGGAGCTGGCTCTTCCTGGCTGAGAAGCTGTTTTCCAGTTGGAACTGCAAGGCTCACGGTTAGAATTTACTGCCGCGGGACCTCTTTACCTGTTGGCAGTAAAAGTCTGCCGATCAGAGGGAGGAAAAATTTCTTCTTGCTGAACCACAATTTCCTGCAAAATACGAGGTGTAGCTGGAAAAAAAAACTGGCTACAAATACCAAAATAAGTTCCAAAGAAAAAAAGAAGGCCAGTTGCGGGCTGCGCAGGCGCTCTTTGTGGTTATTAGGTGCTAATGGGGGGATACGCAGGTGTTGACGGCAGCGAAGGAGCACAGGGGTGAGTGTGTGCAGGGTGCCATGGCTGTGACCTGACAGCAGTGTTGGTGCAGACTTGTCCAGAGCGTCTGCTGTACTCTGGCGTGAGGTGCTGACATTGGGAGACCCCGACCTGGAGGCAGACACACCATGATCTGTGATTGTGAATCCCAGATCTGGGCATTTTGTGGCCATGTGACCACAGACAAGGCATTCACCCTCTGGAGGCCCCAGTGTCCTCATGGCTCTAGTGGAGGGATGCCGGCATCTACTCAGATTTGTTGCATCAAATTACAGAATGCACACTGGTGCCTAGCCCCATGCCCAGAACAGTGATCCCACAATGGCCGTGGGCTCCTCTTAATATTCTGATTCGTACCATGTGCTGTTTCTCTATGACAGCCTCTCAGAGCTGAGAGAGTACACAGAGGGGCTCGGTGAACCCACGGAAGCTGATAGCTGGGACCACTGCTCCCCTCAGTCTGGCCAATCAGTCATCAAACTGCTGAGCTCCGATGAATTGAAGAAGCTCATCGAGGAAGTGAAGGTTCTAGATGAAGCAACGTTAAAGGTAGGCTTCCTTTGTAAGCACTTACAGTGACCAAGGCTGTACTGTGAGCTGTGGCTGGAGGGGACGCAGAAGCAGTCCCCAGGGTCCTGCCCGTGGAAGTGGACATTACCTCACCAGACCACAGTAAGACCCGCCACTCAAAGGAAGCTCTGTAGCTTAGATAGTGCTTTTAATTGTTGGCTTATTGCATCTTTTCAACTATTTTGTACATGAGAAAGATGGGGCTCAAGGGTTTTCTTTCTCCAAATCCTGTCCAACCTGGCATGCATGTCCGGGGAGATGCTTGCTTCACAGGAGCGTGCTGTTGTAAGCAGCCTGGGTTATAAGTTCTCACCCCAGAGACTTCCCCTGCACAGGGAGAAGTGATTGATCCTAGGGCTTGCAAGCCACCACCCTCCATCTCACTCAAGTCATTGTGAAAGTCCTACTTCCCATATGCTTCTGAGCACACCCCGAGATATGAGGAGAGGAAGTGGCCAGGCAAAGCTGAAGTCAGCTCAGCTCAGATGAGCATTGACTCGAGGCCTTGCCCCTCCTGGGTTGTCTCAGATCTGCAAAGGCACCAGAATCTTCCAGACTGGGGTGAAAGCATTAAGGAGGGATCATAGCTGAAATTCCCAAGGGTAAGAGTGCGGCTTAGCCTGAGTAAAACAAAATGCCCTGAGCTGCGATTCACTCGTCACCAGGACCTGTCTCTCAGGGCTTCCTCACACTGAATAACAGGGTCAAAGGTATTGTGTCCAACACAAAGAACTAACTTGTCTAGGGTGTCACTGGGAGATGATTTGTTTTTCTGCTGGATGAGGGCCTCTTACAGGGCAGGTAACCTGGTACTTGGGTCAAAGTGGAGAGATTTGGGCCAATGCTGGGGTAGAGGTGGGTGGAGTGGTCCCTTCATCCCTCTGGGTCTTGGGGACTGCAAACAAAGGATCCCAGAGTCAGCGGCATGACAGGTGCTCTGCTGGTGCCAGAGCAAGTGAATTCTTCAACATGAGGGTATTCCCTGGCAGTGAGGTACAAACTGGTAGCCCGTCAGCCACAAGGATCTGAGGGTGTATTTTATTTGGTCTGCATGGTGGTTGTTGAAATTACTGTGTTCTAAAGATTATAAAACCTGAATTGATACCTGGCCATCTGGCTTCTCTCTTTGTTGAAAGAGAACAGTCGATGGGGCACCTGGGTGGCTCAGTGGTTGAGCACCTGCTTTTGGCTCAGGGTGTGATCCTGGAGTCCCAGGATCAAGTTCCACATCAGGCTCCCAGCATGGAGCCTGCTTCTCCCTCTGCCTGTGTCTCTGCCTCTCTCTGTGTGTCTCTTATGAATAAGTAAATAAAATGTTTCAAAAAAAAAAAAAAAGAAAGAAAGAAAGAAAGAAAGAAAGAAAGAAAGAAAGAGAACAGTCGAGTAGCACTGAGTCTACCTTACTAGGTAACAGCAGGTTCGTTTGCACAGGAGACGTGCTCCCTGGTTCTCTGCAGTTCCCATCACCCTAAATGTCTCACGTCTGTTCAGTTTGCTCCTTTAAGTGATCTTCCTGGGTCCTCATGTGCATTTGACCTTGAGGCCTCAGGTCAAGATCAGAAAGAGCATCTCTGATTTCAGACAGCACAGAGGGATTGTTTCGGCTCCATGAGAGCTCACTTCCAGGTGAGAAGCACTGTGTGCATATGCTTTTGTGTACATGCATGTGTGCGTGGGTGCATGTGTGTGCTGCAGCCAGGAGTTGGCTGGGCTCTTTCATGTGCAGCTGTGCCCCATTGGAAGAGTAGGAAGATAGAAGGAGCAACCAACTTCTGCAGGACAGCGCTGACCTCTGAAGTCCCACAGGCTGACCTTGCCCCGCACGGAAACGGCAGGGCTGTGTTACCTACCATGCTGGGTTTCCAGCTGACTTAGTGGCACCCAGCCTCATCTGGACAAGCGTGGGTGTGTGCGGGGTGGCCGGAGAAGGAAAAGAACTGCACCTGTTACTTTACACATGCTTTTTCTCTTCTGAACTTCCTATGACGCCAGAAAGCATAGTCCTCTCAGTCCAGATGGTGGGACAGGTTTGAGGAAGTGATATAACTTGGCATGTGGCCACGCTGAGGTTTGAGATCAAATCAGCCTGATGTTAAAGTGCTTCTTAAATTGCTCTGGCTGGCGCAGTGAATGTTTTTAATATATGTGTTTCCTTCCACAGCAATTGGACAGCATCCATGTTACCATCTTGCACAAGGAGGAAGGGGCTGGCCTTGGGTTCAGCCTGGCAGGAGGAGCCGATCTAGAAAACAAGGTGATCACGGTGAGTGGCCCAGCCCTGCAGGTGTGCAAGAGCCAGAGACAGTGGCCCTGCCAGGAAGGGCCTCATGTTGGGATCAGAGGAGTGCCTGGCACCAGTCCACTGGGCAGGATTTTAAAGGGGAGCTGTCAGGACCCATCTCTTATAAGAAGCATAGTAACATCACCTATGTAACTCTTTTCTACCCCCTTTGAGATCCTTAATTTAACAAACAAGGTCTCTGTAGACCCCAAACAACTGGAATATGCCAAAAGAAATCTGAATCACTTGTAGAATCTTAAAAAAAAGAAAGAAAATTACAGATGTCTCAGCCTCACACCAGGACTACTGGATCAGAAGTTCTGGGGGTTAAAGCTCTAAGGCCTATACAGCTGCAGGTTTTGTCTGAAGGGACATTTATTTATTTTTTCAAAAGATTTTATTTATTTATTCATAAGAAAGAGGGGAGGAGAGGAGAGGAGAGAGAGAGACAGAGACAGAGACAGAGACACAGGGAGAGGGAGAAGTATGCTTCATCCAGGGAGCCTGACGGGGGACTCAATTCCCGGTCTCCAGGATCACACCCCGGGCTGAAGGCAGCGCTAAACTGCTGGGCCACCAGGGCTGCCCCTGAAGGGACATTTAAAAAAAACTCAAACTCCTTAAATGTCACCGAGTAGTACACTTTAAAATGGTCCATCATATGTTATGTGAATTTCAAGTCAACAAAAATTCAAAGCAAGCTCTATTTAATGTCTCTTGTTTTGGACAAAAGAGACCGGTAACCTGTTAGCTACTAAACATTTAGACAAGGATGGTTTATGACCACAGGTGCCTTGAGGGGAGGCTGGACAGCTGGAGTTGAAAACTGGGCGGTGATGGCATAGCACAGCATGCTGGATGCAGAGGGGCCTCACCTGAACAGAAAGGTGCCTGGGGAAGGTGGATCCTATAAAGGAGACTGCTTTCCTGGTTTTGCCCACTTGGAAAGTGGAGATGTTAGCTTGGACACTGGAAGGCTGAGACAGAGGGTTGGGACATTAGGGCCATGCCAGAAAGAAGCAGTTCCTGTATGAGTTCACAGAGCACAGAACAGACTGCCCTCTGAGGCTTCAGATCTTGTGGTCCAGCCCCTGTTCTTTGGGGATCAACTGGAGCCTGGGGGCAGAGAGGGGAAGCGGCAGCTCCCCATCACCTCCTCCTCTTCCTCTTTTGGTCCACACGGTCTGCAGTGGCAGCAGCCCACCTGTCTGCTCACCCTATCTGACCTGGATGCTTTCTGGTGGTCCCATCCTCATGGATGGAGCTGAGACATGGCCGCTCCGTCTCTCCAAAGCTGGGTGCACCATCCTCATCAATGGCTGTGTTGTCTCAGTGCACTCTTTATGTGGACTCACATGAATTTCCTTGCCCAGCTAAAAATAAACCCTGCAGTTCATCATCAGCCAGGATTAAATACACCACACCGCCAGGCAGGTGACTTGGCCCATTCCTATTGGTCAATTCAGAGCAGTGACTTCCTTCTCTGCAAGCAGGCTCTCTCTCTCTCTCTCTCTCTCTCTCTCTCTCCACACACACACACACACACACACACACACACACACCCAAAAAACAAAAAAAACCTCCCCTACACACAGATACACAAAACCACTCAGGATCTATTTCTGTCACTAAGCACACAGCAGGGTATGATTATAAAGAGGCTCCTGATCATTGACTTTCTGTTTGAAGAGAGCTGGCCTGTGAGAATAGTACGAGGGATCTTTGGGTTTGCCCTGAGTGGTGACTTCTCTCCACCCTATTTGATAGCTCCCCTGAGACACTGCAGCCACTCAAACCCCAGGAGGAAGCAGTGCACATCAGCCAGGCATATGCACCAAACTTCCTCTTTCTCCTTCTGCATATGAACACTCCCAAGTCATTAAAAGAAAACTAATGTTGAGCACTGTCCAAGACCGAGGCCCACGCTGGGCCCTCACTGGTTTGTCTAAACCCATCTTCCCATGACTGACAGTGGGGGGTGGGCAGGGTACTTAGTGCTATTTATGCTTTATCTATAGAGGTGGGATCTGAGATGGCCAGCAGAGCTTCTGCTTCATACTTGGGTCTTGTACAGAGCCTGGGGATCCTCATCTCTGACCATATCACAGAATTTTTTTGGACATCAAAACAACTTAGAGAAACAGACAGCCTGGTTTCCATGATGATGTACCACATTTCAGTAATAGCCTGTGCATGCTCTCATGCAATCCTCTTAATTATGCACATTAGAATTTACCTCATTAAAGATGCAGATGGAAAGACATGAGGTTTTCTTTTTTTTTAAAAAACCGTCTATTTTGCAAAAAGAGGACCAGAAGGTGTGGCCTCTTTTAACTGGATCAGAATTTCTCTTTTTTTTTTTTTTAATTTTTATTTATTTATGATAATCATACAGAGAGAGAGAGAGAGGCAGAGACACAGGCAGAGGGAGAAGCAGGCTCCATGCACCGGGAGCCCGATGTGGGATTCGATCCCGGGTCTCCAGGTCGCGCCCTGGGCCAAAGGCAGGCGCTAAACCGCTGCGCCACCCAGGGATCCCTGGATCAGAATTTCTAGGGAAATTTTAAAATGCCCAGACTTACTAGGATAGCGTTTCTCAAAAAAAAAAAAAAAAAAAAAAAAGAAGCATCCTGTGGAAGATGGGGGCTTGAAAATTCTGCCTGGAAAAAAGGATTCTTGGCTGAAACACTTTTGGGGATCCCATGGCCTGTTCTTACAGAAGCATCATGCAAATTTGCTTCGTAGAGTCTCTAATACCTTTTTAAACAAGCTGTAGATGTTTTCAGAACTTTTGTTTCATCCAGCATTCTTAACTTACTTAGACCTTAGAAACCTTTTCTTATACACCTATTAATGTGACACAGAATCAGTGCTTCCGAAAAACCACCCTGGGAAATGCTGCCGCAGAGCAGGTAAGGGGGAAGATTTGAACTGGGATTGTGAACTAAGATTGTGGTGAACTAAGATTGTGGCAATTGGCTAGGGCATCATGTTAGGAAGGGTTCTGAGGACCAGTCTGGCCATTAGGCTAGCGATCCCTGGTCTGGGTGGTGGATGAGGGAGGCCCTGTGCCAGCAGCCCTGATCTGAGACATAACTTGTATTTTCTTCTCGCTAAGAATCCTTCAGGTTTGACTAACTGGTTTGGATCCTCCTCCAGCAAGAACCTGGACCTGATGCTGGGTGATTCCTGGCTCTTGACTTCCTTTGGTTTGTTCAGGTTCATAGAGTGTTTCCCAACGGGCTGGCCTCCCAGGAGGGGACTATTCAGAAGGGCAATGAGGTTCTGTCCATCAACGGCAAGTCCCTCAAAGGGGCCACACACAACGATGCCCTGGCCATCCTCCGCCAAGCTCGGGACCCCAGGCAAGCCGTGATCGTCACGCGGAAGCCGGCTCTGGAGGCTGCGCCCGACCTGAACTCCTCCACGGACTCTACGGCCTCAGCCTCGGTGGCCAGCGATGTTTCTGTAGATCCCAGTAAGTGCCCCGAGCTCGGTGGGAGCCCCGTGGGTCACGTTGCCCTTGGCCACGTGGGGCCAGTACTGCTGGGGCTGCTCCATGATGTGCGGCCGGCCCGGGACACTGCTGGGGGTGTGTCTGTGCTCACAGGCGTGCGGGCCCGGGCGGGGCTGCAGATCCAGCGGGCACGAGGCCCAGGCGTCTGTGGGCTGGCGCGGAGGGCACCCCTCACCTGGCCCTGTGCTTCCCCTGCAGCAGAGGCCACGGTACACACGGTGACACTGGAGAAGACCTCTGCGGGCCTGGGCTTCAGCCTGGAAGGTGGGAAGGGCTCCTTGCTCGGGGACAAGCCTCTCACCATTAACAGGATTTTCAAAGGTGGGTGTGTGTCGGCTCCTTGCGTTCTCTCCTGCTGCGAGTGTTGGGCCGGGCCCCTGCAAGGCTGCTAGGCGCCTGCTGGCCAGGCAGGGGGCCACTTGGGGACTGGATTCAGCTCTTTTTACCGGTTCTCCTCGGCTCGGGACAGCCCCTTACCCCTTCTATTTCTCTGGGTCCTCATGACAGAGCCCTGGGCTTGATTCAGCCTGGCAGGCCCGCCCAGCAGGGACTAGGCCGAGATCCGAGAGGCACAGCCCAGGGCACAGCCCTGCAGGGACCCCCACACCCGTGATAGCTTATTTCAGTGTGTTATTTTTATTTTTAATTTCTTAATTATTTTTTAAAGATTTTAGTTGCTGATTCATGAGACAGAAGAAGCAGAGACACAGGCAGAGGGAGAAGCAGGCTCCCTGTGGGAGCCCGATCTGGGACTCGATCCCAGGACCCCGGGATTGCGACCTGAGCCAAAGGCAGATGTTCAACCCCTGAGCCACCCAGGTGGCCTCAGTGCGATATTTCTAAAAATTAAAATTAATGAAAAAATCCATAAGGAACAAAATATCAAAGTTTAAAATAAGGATGGAGTCTGACTTTCCACTTGTACACACTCGGCCTCACTCCCCTCCCCCTGATCCTGGACCGGTCAGCTCCCTTTATTCAAAACTCTGACATTTTGTTCATTGTGGGCTGAGGTGCAAGCCGGCCTAAAGTGGGGGTCACTCGGGTTTTCCCTCGAACATTGTGAACGGCCTGCAGCTCCCACAGAGAACCACCCAGGCTCTTCCCAGCTTCTCAGGCTGGAGCAAAACACAAAACAGGGACATGTGCACAGAGAGAGCACAGAGCAGGAGCCTAGGCCCTGGGTTCCAGCTCAGCCTCTCACTTACTGAGTGACTGCTGTCTCTGGGGCCGGAGGCTCCTCATCCACACAGAGGTGTGGGGTGTGTCTGTGCCCCGGGTGCACGGAGGCTCACTGTGGGGAGGGGAGTCTCCAGGAATCCGTGTTTATTCCAACTCTGGGAAAGACAGTTTAACTTTTGAAGGTGGACTTGGGCTCAGCATGTGGCTCAAAGTCCAGAGGCCAGGGTTCTGGTGTTAGGAGCTGTGCTCCTAACAGCAGCATGATCCTGGACAGGCCTCTACTTAGCAGCCCAGGCCCATCTGCGGACACTGGGCTGGGCCTACCAGCTGCAAGGAGATGGGGACTCTGGGGCGGAGAGTCTGGGTTCAAACCTGGGCCACAATACCTAGCAGCTCTGAAGCTCAGCTGGTTACCTGCATCCTCGGGGTCCTCACAGGTGAAAGGGGACTACTACCACCCAAACAGTGTTAGCAGATCACCTGAGACACACAAGGGCCCGATATTCTCCAGCACTTCTGCATTCTCATTACTATTAGCTTCTATTCATACTCCTGAATATCATTGTATCAAATGGATAGAAAATCCTTCGATAGAAACAATAAAATAACACTCTTCCCACAAGCATCTTTGAATGAGTGGGGGCCATATATGATTATGTCCTCTTCACATGGACCCAGGGGTCTTCTCCAGGCCGTTCAGAGACAGCGCACTGCGAAGGTTCACCAGCCCCCTTCCCACACTGCCCAATGCCTGGCGAGCTCATCAGAAGGCAAGAGACTGCATGTGAATAGAAGGGGTTGGGCTGGTGTCCGAGGAGGGGGGTCAGTTCCCCAAAGGCCTCTATGACCCACAGAAGTCTCCTCAACTGAGCTTGGGGCTGCCCAGAACCTCCCTTCTCTGGGGACACAGAGGCTATACCTTTCCCAAGGGCCATGGAGCTAGAGCCTGGTGTGCCAACCTCAAGGTCACTATTTGATGAGATGCCTCATTCTAGACCCACTGCCAGGTTCCCAAGGGATGGGCACCCTGTTCCCTCCGGAGCTGTCCTGCCTCCCCAGAGACTGAGGGTAGGAGGTAACCCTCCTTGTTCCCCTGCCACCCTTGTGACCCAACATCTTCTTCCTCCTCCTCTCAGGGGCAGCCTCGGAGCAGAGTGAGACAATCCAGCCAGGGGATGAAATCTTACACTTGGCCGGCACGGCCATGCAGGGCCTCACGCGGTTTGAAGCCTGGAACATCATCAAGACGTTGCCCGATGGACCCATAACGATGGTCATTAGGAGGAAGGGCCTCCAGTCCAAGGGGATTACAGCCGCCGGAGACGCCTAGGTAGAGCACCGGTGCTGACGCCAAAGCCAGTAACATAAAGCTCCTCACAACCGCTCATTCTCAGGGTCGCTGCTCATCCCCACCTGGATGGGGGAAAGCAGAGGTGTGCTTCGTGGTGCCTGCTGCCCTGGTCCAAGCTTCCTGGGACACCACCCAGCAAGAGGGCGTCCCAAAACGAAGGGCAGAGTCATGCCGGGGTGGCCGGTACAACGTACAGACTATGCACAGAGAGCGTAGTCCTAATACTGTGGTGCTGTAAATAAAATGGATGTATTACAGTTTCATATGAAATCCACGTCCTGCTTTGCGTGTTTTCCAAGTCCTATAACGCTGTAATGATTCACACCCCAGGCAGCATTTATTTTTCTCACGAATCTGCTACGTGGGCAGGTATGGAAGGAACAGGCGATGCTGGTTTACTGGGCATCCACCAGAGCAACACGAATGCTGGTTTGCAACCACCCGGAGGGTCATTTTCTCACACATCCTGGCAGTTGGTGTTGGCTGCTGGTTGGGAACTGAGCTGGGGACGTCAGCACGAGCACTCACAGGCAGCCTCGGCTTCCTCATATGGTAGCTGGGTGCAAGGGGCAGTGTCCCCCCACAGTGAAAGCCAGGTAGAAGTTGTCTCCTCTAATGGCCCTGCCTTGGAGCCACAAGGCATCTTCTGCTGTACCGCCAGTCAAGGCTGGCCCAGGTGAAGGAAAGGGGAGACAGCGCTGGGCTGTTCTGCGAAAACATGATCTGCCACACAAGACACTGGCAAAGCTGGTTTGGTTGGGTTGGAGACATGATCCTAGGCAAGGGTGGTACCTGGTGGTGGGGCAAGGGATCAAAGAGTACAGGTAAAGCTCAAAGAATGGGCAGGCGTGCCCTCATGGACCAGCATCAGTATGATAGAGTAAGATTAAAATTGCTGCCATTGACTTACCACACACCAAGCACTGGGTTGGTGTTCAGTGGACAGTCTTTACTAATCATGTAGGTGTCTACAGACTGTGCTTTTGTGCCATTGTACTGCTGATGGCGTCAAGACCTGGAGACAGCAGTGACTTGTCCAAGCTGGTGAATGATGATGCAGAGGACTTAATAGTCCTTTTTCCTTATGATTTGGTACAGACCGTCAGTGCCTGACTGAAGGGATAATTGGTTTGCTCATCTCTTAATGCCCGATCACCACGTTCCGGACAAAGACATGGATCAGGAGCAGCCAGAGCTCCCCGAGTAGACTCTGGGCAGCGTTCTAGCCCTGCCCCAGCCCCGAGACTATGGTGGAGTGCAGACCACACGAAAACGGGTTATTCCTAGGTCAGGAGCACCAGGGCCCTGTCAGTGTAATCTGGTGGCTTCTCCAGGGCCCATAGGAAGCAAAGACTGTTTCCTGGCAGTGAGCTTGTAGAAGAGCCACTGGGGCCTCCTCCCCACACAAGTGCCTTGGTGACCTCACTGCAGTAGGCGTTAGCTCGCAGCTCCATCCATCCAAGAAGCAGCAGGCTTAGAGTAGTCGTGTGTCCTGTCTGCTGCCTTTTGCATCCCCTTCTAAATTTCGTCAAGCCCTAGACAGAGACACGGACTGAAACACCACATGGACCCGTTCTTCAGGTTTAATAAACACTGGAGGTTAACACGATCCAGCAGGAAGGCATGACCCAGTTCTACATGCACTTCACAGGATCTTACCATGTGCTCCCAGGGCTGGCTGGCAGGGCCAAGGGGACCAGAGGCAAACCCATGGCCCCCCCATATCACATAGTGACATCTCTAATCATCAGGCAACTGCCGGGCAAGCAGCCAAGTCATGCATGTGGACCAGCCTAGGGAGGAGGAAGTGGCCCTGTCAGGACTGGGAGGTGGTAACAGGCAAGAGCACAGCACTGGCCATGGGCCAGGGACCCAGAGAAGGCCTCCTGCACAGGGCTGGGCAGGCTTGTCTCAGGATTAGGGCACAGCTGTGGCTGAGCCTGCAGCCCTTCCAGTCCTGCCTTCTGCCTTGGAAGGTGCCCCCTGTCCCCCAGCTCAAAGAGGGCCACTCGGGATGCCACCACTGGTCAGATTTCCTGTTTCCAGGCTGGGGCAGGGGGCAGATCTTCAGTCCAAGAATCAGCAAGGTCTTAAAACAAGAGCTCATCCATTTGCACTTCATGGTGGTGGCATTTACATGGGAGGCTGGGCTCTCCTTGACAGATGGTACAGAACAGCGCCTCTGCAGTTTCCACTCATCCCCAAACACAGCAAGCATCACAGCTCAGGATCACTGACCCATTTTATCACTCTGTGGTCATGGAGCTCTCGGGCGGCCCCAGTTCTTGGCTCTGTGCAGTGTTCTAACAGTCCATGCATTATTTCACCTGCATGGACGCTTAAGCAGCAGAGTACATGGGGACTGCTATTCACGATGCTACATTGTCCTATAAAGACAGGAAGTCAAAGCACAGGGATGTGAAGTCACTGCTCAGGGAACAGAAATTCTGAGAAGCAGGCATGGGATCAGGTGCCTGTTTTCTGACTCCTCGTCCAGTGCCGCTGTTCAACCTGATGTCAGCGGGTGGGCCGTACACACGATGGAGCCTGTGACAAATGTCCTTGGGAGGATGGTCTCCATCTTGCAACACGGGGCTACTCGTGCCACCCTGTCTTGGTGAGACCACTGCCTTCTGGGGTCTCCTGAGCTGGTGCTTGGCATGGTGAAATCTAAATAAATTCAAGAGTCTGATGAAGCTTTCTCAATGAGAAGTTAGCTGGATGATCCCAATAATGGCATGGCTGTGGGATCTGTAGTCACATTACAACCCAGAGAGGAGGGGGCTTTCTAACCCCTTGACACAGAGCCTTCCTGGTTTAAAGCCTGCTCAGGCTTCGGCGCATGGAGGAAATAGCCACCCCAGGACTCAAAGGTGGGGAAGCGAGCTACTTCGCACCCGGGGGAGGTCTTCCACATGGAGGACTGTGGATATTTTCCACAGACAGCAGTAACTGCAACACGAGGACACTCTGCTCAGACACAGGGATGCTCCTCACCAGCAGGCTGTGTGGTCCTGACTGGAGAGAGGGAAGGGACCTCGTGTGGCTGCTGGGGCTCCTTCCAGGTGGCAGGACCGTGCTCCCCAGTTCTGATGAGCCACATGGTGAGCAAGGCCGGTGCAGGGAGGCACAGTCTCAGAGCAGAGCCCAGAGTGAGGACTCCAGGGAGCACTGGAGGGATGTGGTCTCTCTTCCTTCCTGCTGACAATCAATCCAGAGAGCACCTGCCCCAAGGCGGCAGAGTTGGCTTGTGGCAGATGCAGACTACCTGGTTATGCTGGGGATGTAGGAGTTTAATTTAACTTGGGGGAAAAAGAGAGGAAACCACTGATTCAAATGGAAGTTACAACCAAAGACATATTGAATGTATTTTTTCCTTAATGCTTATCCCATTTGTTAAAACAATATTTTCCAAGTCATTACCTTTTGAAGAGGGGAGAATCTGGTGCAGAAAAATAGATACGAGGTCAGTGGCATAGGTGGGAAAGCCCCGGGTGCTAAAAAGGCAGCAGAGCTCGGTTTTCAGCATCAATGGTGACTCTGACAAAGGAGGGCAGGGATGGCGGGGGAGCAGCGGCAGGTAGTCTCTGGCAGGGACTCGCACAAAGAGGCTCATCTGCTGGCGTCTGCTGGCCCAAGCTGGGGTGTGGACAGCCAGCAAACAGGGCCCTGGAGCAGTACCCCCAAACCAGCCCCGAGTGGGAGGAGGAGCAGGGTGGCAGGGGCCACTCTGGCTGGCTTCTTGGAGATGAGCTGCTCCCAAGCGGGTTCTGAAGGGTGAACACTGGCCCTCGAGCCCTCCAGAACCCGAACAAGAGGAGCTCTGTGGGGAGTCTCTGGAGTTCTCGGCCAGCAGGTGAGGACATCAGTCATAAAGCCTCTTCACTGCTTTCTCCAGGTTGGTGTAGAAACCAGCCATGCTGCGGGGGAAGAAGGAGTCCACCACACTCTGCGGGAGGTAGCCGCTGAGGTCAGTCTGGAAGAACGTGACCAGCTTGGTCTTGTTGGGCTCCCTGGGGAAAGAGGAGCAGAGCTGGGTCAAGCGCCAGGGCTGCCGAGGAGCACCCACCCTGGCAGGAAAAAGCTGGGACCCTGATTCCCTGTCAGGAGCCCCATCCAGCACTGCACCCGCCCCTCACATAGGTCAAGGGCCTAGACGCAGAGACCCTTTAAAGCCCTGGCCTCATCCCAACTGCACAGACACAGGGCACTGAGGCCTGGAGAGGGATGGAGCGGGCTGGTGGCTAGAGCTCGAGGAGCACGGAAGCGAGGACCTGGCCCTGCGGCCCTGCACTGCCAGCCTCTGACCTGCAACAGCTCCCACGACCTCCCTGAGCCTGTTTTCTCATCTGCTAAATGGGACCGTGACATTTGCCCAGCCTGCCTTATGGGGCTGGAGGGAGGAGCCCCACACTGAAAATGGAACAAGGCCTCCCACAATTCCTTCTCCTGTGCCTGGCGCTTCGGCACACCGCGTCCCTGCTGTGTACGGAACGGCGCTCCGTTTGTTACTGCAGATTGTAATTAACGGACCCATTGAGCAGGTGTGCAATTAAGCGATGGGTAGGTCTGGGCGTGTTAATTCAATCCAGGAGATTATCCTTACCCCGGCAGAGGCTCACAGAAGCACCCACAAGGGTGGTTAAAGCCTCTCACGTAACCTGGCTTCGGAGGACATAACGGGTGTTCCACGTTGACAGCTGGAAGACAGAGCCGAAGGGTCAGCGAGCTACGACCTCGCCCCCGGGGCACGCAGAGCCCCTCGCCTGGAGCCCGAGTCAATGTGGGGGTCCCAAGCCCCTTCCCTGCACCCCACTGTCCCTTACACTCACACACACTCAGGCTCACAGACAGACATACAAACCCACACCCTCACATAGGCACACACGTACATGGGTACACTCACACGCACGCGCACACATTCACAGCTTCCCCAAGCCTGCGGGCATCTTAGGGAAAAGAACATTGCACAAGGGAAAGCTCAGGCGTGGGAGAGAGGCACCCCGTCTACTCCACCACCTTGGCCCCGTGTGAAGATCCTGTGTAGTGGCAGCGGCTGCAGCTTTTGGGGGGCAGTGGGATAGGCCCGGTGCAGGACACACCCGTGTTCCTCACTGGGAGGCAGGGGGCAGCCCCACACCCCTGCACATCTACAGTGTAGACTGGGAGCCCCAGCAGGACCAGGGGCGCCGGCCGTATCTGTGCCTTCACTATACACTTCCTAGCCCGTCTCCCTCTCACCTCGGCCCTCCATGCACACGACCTCTGAACCTGATGACACAAAGTCCGGAGACAAGGCACCCAGGCTGTGAGCTGCTGGGACGTCCCACGAAGGCCTGATGGCCACCCAGCTGTCACTCACCATTGGAACTGAGCGTCCCGTCCTCATACTTCTTGACTAGCACCAAGTCCACAAAGTCTCTGGGGGAAATGAGCTTCATGGCAGCCGAGGGGGTGGCGGTTCTGCTCACGCACAGCATCTGTCAAAGCACAGAGGGGTCCAGCTGCCAGTCGGAGGTCTCCCTGCTTCCGTCCCCCAGCCAGAGGCTAGGAACCCAGTGGTCTGGCCCTCAGTGCAAGTGCCTCCTTCAGCGTGGTGCCTGGACATCCTGGTCCCCCAGGCCTGGCCCTGGAGGGAGCACCCTGTGACCCTCACCCCATTCTCAGAATACCCCACCAGCCCACAGTCCCACTTGGAAGGCAAAGTCGCCCCAAACCCACCCATACCCACCAATCCCCTTCTCTAGCAGGGCCCCTGCCATCTCAGGGAATGGTAGAGAACAGGTCAGGTGTAGGATGGGATAGAGCACTCTGCGGTACGCAGCAGGTAAGAAGTGACCGGGAAGGTCTTTCCCTGTCTTCTCTCTTGGGTTTTAAGACTGGGGAACCTCTGCCCTCAGGGTTTCAGTCTTCAGGGTGGGCATGCCATCCCTCGGGGCACTAGGAATTCCTTTTCAGATGACAGCCTTCCCATGTTCTTCCTAAAAACACCAGCCTGAGAACAGGCTTGCCTTCCTGCAAGCTTTTTTTTTTTCCTGTAAGCTCTTGAGACAAATGTACAGCATACCCTACCCATCTGGAATCTTCTTAACAGGTGCTGCTCCTGGGTGCAAAGTCCCCAGGGCACAAAGGGACACGTGAGGTTGCTGATTCCAATAGTTAAGCAAGACATGGCATGCTGGAGTTAGAATTCCATGTTCTTCCTTCTTTTTTTATAAAGACTTTTTTTTTTTTACATTTTATTTATTCATTTCAGAGAGAGAGAGAGAGAGAGCGCAAGCAAAGAGAAGAGGCAGAAGGAAAAGGAAAAGCAGATTCCCCGCTGAGCAGGGACCCCAGGATTATGACTTGAGCTGAAGTCAGACGCTTAACCCACTGAGTCCCCCAGGCGCCCCATTCCCCTCATTCTTTTTAAAGGCCAAAACTTGCGGTTAGAAACAAGGCAGTCTGCCTTTTCTGAATTCTCATCATTTGCAGCAGGAATGGCAGAAATGATCTTTTAAAAAAATTTTTTTAGTAACTCATCCTGATTCCTGCTGCAGGAGGCATCTTTCCTGAAGGAGCATTTACAGTATTGCTAAGAATGCCAAAAGTGGCAATGTGGGATAAACCCACGAACTGGCATACAGCTCTGTGTCTCACCTATCCTGCTGTTCACCTGTCATCTATCTTAGAATTCGAGTATTTGAGATTTCTCATAATCAGGCTGATAAACACCGATCTTCGATCTGTGAGAGAGGGCTCCTCCTCTGCATTCCCGCCACTTCCCTGAGTGGCAAAGAAGCACTCGGTGGCTTCTCTGCTTTTCAAGAACCTGAGCTCACCAGCAGCCTGCCTTCCTCTCTTTTTTTTTTCTTTTTAAATTTTTATTTATTTATGATAGTCACACACAGAGAGAGAGAGAGGCAGAGACACAGGCAGAGGGAGAAGCAGGCTCCATGCACTGGGAGCCCGACGTGGGATTCGATCCCGGGTCTCCAGGATCGCGCCCTGGGCCAAAGGCAGGCGCTAAACCGCTGCGCCACCCAGGGATCCCTGCCTTCCTCTCTTTTCAGTAACTGTCCACTGAAGGCTCTCTTTCTTTTCTTTAAAGATTTCATTTCTTAGCCATCTCTGACCAACAACGTGGGGCTTGAACCTACAACCCCAAGATCCAGTCATCTGCTCCACTGACCAAGCCAGCCAGGTGCCAGCAGTAAATCCTATCTAGCAGTAAATCCTATCTTTTCATGGGCACAGCAATTAATTTGAGAAAAGACTTCCCATTCCTCTCATTGAGAGATGTAAAATATATTAATATATATATATATTAATATATAATAGTGAAGACTGGGGGCTCACTAACAGGAGCCTGGAGATTGGGAGGTACCAGCCAGCACTCTAGACTCTCTCTCCCTCCGTGAAAATGTTTCCTTCCCCATGGGGTCCAACTGAAATGCTCTCATCGTGCAGCACAAAACCCATCACTGTCATCATTCTGGGAGAGCAGGACCCCTCTCAGAGCTAGGTCCCTAGGCTCTGCACTCTCCCTCACGGCTCCCCACTCACTGGATCAAGACAAAAAGTCTAACTAGCTACAGAAATGCAGCCACTGTTACCTTCAAGAAAACTCCATATAGGGTCATTCGGTCCCTACATTTGTGTTATGATATAAAGGGCGCTAGCCCATGGTTTCTCAACTCAAAGCATTTGCATAGAATTTTTTGTATATTGTCTTCACAATAATTTTTTACTCTTTCTGGTAGCCTCTATGTTGTTATTCACTTAATACTGTTAACTAAATGTTCTTGAATAAATTTATTTTAAAAGAAAACTACTTAACTATCTGAAGTGGGGGAAAAAAAAGTATTACTTGGCATAAAGGCAACTGCAAAATAGCCATACAAAGGATTGTTGGATCCTAATTCTGATTCTGAGGTTGAGGCAGGCGGGCCAGTTTTGTCATAAAGGAGATGATTAGCAAGTGTTAAATGGGTGTCACAGGCACATTAGCACCTAACTGAAATTCTCCCCTTCAAGCTATCAAAGGAACTGAAAAAACCCAAATGAGTTGGGGTGCCATCACCATGTGCCGTTTAATATCAGCTTTCTCCTATATCCTTTGTGTTCCAGGGGTATGTGACCCCACCCTTCAGGGAACACCCACATAAACTCTTGACAGTGAACTGAAATGTGAATTTCGGTCCACGCTAAGAACACCCGTTTCCTCCAGATTGACCAGAACAGAACTATGGCCTCAAGTTTCACAACACCATCTGTGTATACACACAAGAGGGCGTCACATTTACAGATGTCAAAATCAAGCAGGTTGGCAACATCTCCCCAAGGTAACCTTGTTACTAGTTTTGGCTAAGACTTTTTTTTTCCTTCTTGACTTCTGTAATCAAAATGAGGTGGGTTCTTAATGCTACAAGTTCCTAATGCTTAATGTTCTTTAGACAGAAGCACCTAGAATTGTGCTCATATGGTAGCTACTAGCTCCATGTGGCTATTTAAATTTACACTGAGAGTAATGAAAAATAAATAAAAGTAACAATTCATTTCTTTAAACTAGTCACCTTTTAAATGCTCTGTGGCCACATGGGGCTAGTGGCTACTGTAGTGGACAGGGTTGTTGCAGAGCATTTCCATCACTTCGGAAAGTTCTATCAGGCAGTGCTAGCTGAGATGACACCCGTTGTACCAATGGAGAAGCTATAATCCAGGGCTGCCACCTGGCCTAGTCCCACAGCTGGCAGAGAATCCAGACTCCAGCTGGAACTCTGGATTCATTATCACGGCCCCATCACGGGGCAATATCTCAAACCTGAGCTGATGAGTCAAATCCAGGCATTGCTTTAGCAACCTCATCTGGGAGCCCACATTCACGCTGCGCTCCTTCATCAGCACCTGCTATGTTCTTAGAGCTCTGCTTAGGGCTTCCCCACCTATCTGTTCACACTGTTTCCCACCTGTACCCGGGCCAGGGCTGGCCTTGAGTGTTGCAAGCAGTGGGCAGCCCGTGTTTGCTGGGTACCAGGGGCGTACAGGGTCCTCCCCTTGTCAAAAGGTGTCACTGACCCCCTCCAGAGGGACAACGTCAGGTTACTGCCAGGGTAGCAGTGCTTGAAAAGACTTACATCAGTGATGCTTTCGATAATTTCAAAGCTGCTCACATTCTCATCCCACTTGTCTCGCAGGGTCCCAGCAAGCGGCTTTATGCAGCCCCACACTTTCTCTGGTGTCGAGTTCACAATGCCTTCTCCCCGGTACCTGGAGCACAAAAGGAATGTGATCCCAGGTATCCACCAAAGCTTTATATCCTGGGATTATTCAGAAGGACTAGATGTCACATCTGTCACTGCTCTTTAGGACAGCCTTGCAGATCAGGGGCTGAGAGCTACCAGCCCACCTCCCCTCAGACCTGCAGAAATGGATCATAAGCTTTCACAAGATACAGTTTGCTGGAAATGATTTAGGTAAAAACAGAAGCTTTTCTGGAAGATAACTGGCAAGAGAGTTCCAGGGTGCTAGGGCAGAGTGGAATTATTTTAGGAAGCAAACCCGCAGAGATATCACGAAGGGTGTGGCACCTCTGACAGTCTTTGACAAGGCATGCACTTACAGGTTCCCTGGAAACTCCATAGATGGCCTCCAGGAAACTGAAACTCCATTCTGTCAAAAGGCACAGAATCGTACAATTTAGAGCTAGAAAGGCTCTGGGAGATCACCTGACCCAATCCCCTGTTCTATAGAAGCCTGGAGCCTCAGGAGATGTGATGCTCCAAGGTGATCCGGCTCATGTGTCGCAGAGCAGGGACTGGTCCTGGGCAAAGCTGTCCTACAGTAGAACTCGATCGAGCAAGGGATCTTAACTGGCTGATTCGAAGAGCTCTGAGTGGTTTTCCTCCTAGAAGCCATCATGCAATTTGTCTCCTCAAGCAATTTTGGTCAATTCCTTAAAAATCAGAAGTCCCGCTGAAGCAGAAACTATTCCCATACCGCCCTCCTGGGAATGCAGACCGGTTCCTGCTGTGATGAGCGCAGGCTCTGGAGCCTAACCACCATTTACTAGCCAGGTGACCTTGGGCAAGTCACTCAGTGAAGGGGACAGATAGGAATCTCCCCAAGTCATTGGTGCACAACAGGCCCAGTATTTTTTAAGGAAACAACCTTCAATGGGATCCCACCCGCAATCCAGCTCCAGGATGCTGGAGCCAAAAAGGAGCAGGAAGAGGAGGAGCCTGGGGTCTTGGGAGACCCCAGCCCCCCGGGGAGCACGCGACCCCTTCCTGCCCAGCTCTTCACTCACGCCTTCCCGGCAAATCTTCCATCCTGACTCGTCCCGCCGGTACCGGAGCACCTTCTCCGCCACCGCCTCGCTCATCTGCGCGGCCACCGCCGGGTCCATCGCGCCGAGGGTTGCGCGCGGCAGTGGGGGTCGCGGCGGGGTCGCGGCGGCGGCGGCGGGCTCCGGGTCTGGGAAGCCGCAGGGTCCCGGCCCGGGGGCGGAGCCTTACCCTCGGCCCCGCCCCGCGCCCCCGATTGGCCCAGGCCGGTGGGCTGTCCCCGCCCAGCGCCTTGGATTGGCCCAGGCCGGCGGACGGGCCCCGCCCCGCCCCGAGATTGGCAGGGTCGGAGCCGGCCGAGCCAGGCTGGGCGGTCCGGGTGGCGCGCTGCAGACCTGCGGGGCCGCCCCCCGCCTGGGAGGGGCCCTGCGCGGCCGGGGCGGCCCCGGAGCGTGGACTTCCGCTCGCAGCGCCCGGGGATCCGCAGAAATGAGCTGCAGGGGCGGCTGCCGCGGGCTCCAGGAGGTGCGCGGGACCACGGGCGACGGTGAGGCCTGCGCGGCGGGCGGCGGCGGACCGGAGGCGAGAGGGCTCCTCCGGCAGTGACCCCCCGGTGGACTCGGGGAGTCTGTGCCCCTGACGCAGGGGCTGCAGAAGTGGGGAGCTGGGGAGCTGGGGAGCCCCCTCCCCTGGGGCTGAACCCCTGGGGGCCCGGCCGAGTGAGCGCCTGGTGCCTTCAGTGCTGGGCACTTTGTTTTCCTTTACATTCTAGGTAGTGAACATACGGTGCGATGTTGGTTTCAGGAGTAGAATTCAGTGGTTCATCACTGACAACACCCCATGCTCATCACTACAGGTGCCTCCTTCATGCCCACCCTCCCCACCTCCGTACATCAGCCCTCACCTTGTTCTCTGGTGTTTGGTTCTCTGGGCCGGAGTACCTAAGGGGCTGCGTCCCGCACGCTGCGATGCGCGGGCAGCTGGGGGAGGTCTCTGCGTGCAGGTGGCTCCCGTCTTGGGGCGCCAGTGGGGTCACCTCCCCAACGTGTGAATGGCAAGCAAGCTCAGTTTCCTCTTCAACTAAATATCCGAAAACGTCAGCACGGAGGTCATTTGTGCTTCTGTTGGTCTGCTGATCGTTTCATTTAAAGGTTTGAAAAACCAGTTCTAAATAAAAGGACGACTTGAAACTCTTTTCTGAAGATGCAATGGGCTGCCAGCTTTTAAAGAAGCCCCCGGATGAGGAATGAGGGAGTCCCAGGGTTTGGACCAGTTTCACCCAGTAGTGGCTGTGTGGCTTGGGTCAAGTCTCTTAACGTCTTGGAGCCTCAGCCTGCTCCAAGGGGAAATGGGACACTAATAGGTGTCTCTGTGTGCCATGGTGATGGGCAAGTGAAGTGACGCGTGTAGGTATTCCTAGGAGCCATAAAAGAAAAAACTAATAAGGTAACCACACTTTTTTAAAAAAAATTAAGGACATCAAAAATACTATACAAAGTTAGGTAATAGAGGCACCTGGCTAGCTCCGTGGTTGAGCATCTGCCTTTGGTTCAGGTTGTGATCCCTGGGTCCTGGGATGAAGTCCCACATTGGCTTCCCACAGGGAGCCTGCTTCTCCTCTGCCTGTGTCTCTGCCTCTCTCTGTCTCTCATGAATAAATAAATAAAATCTTTTTTTTAAAAAAGTTAGGTAATAGTCTGAAGGAAAAATTGGAGTATATTTTGGCTGAAAGTAAATTTTTTTCATGTACAAAGTGCTCTTATAAATTATTAGGAAATTTTCAGACAACCCAGAAGACAAAACAAATACATCAGAAGTGAACGGATACTCTGCAGAGAAATAAATTAACAGGGGGAATAAAGATATGAAAAGATACAGAACTTTCATAGCTAGGGAATTCCTGAATAAAACAAGAGGGCACATGCATACCCATCCAATGGGTCGATAGGAAGAGGTTTTTAATTCCCTGTGTTGGCAAGTGGATGGAGAAACAACTTTTTTTTATACACGGAGGGCGGAGTGTAAGTTCATGTAACCTGGGAAGAAAACAAGCTATCTTAAAATTTTAGTTTGTGTTCTGACCTATCACCTCCTACACAAAGACGGGTAAGATTGATCTTGCAACGGGAAACAGTCTTTGTCAATAGAGTAAAGAAAGTGACAGGACTTTCATTTGGTAGAAAATTATGTAGCCATTGAAACAGTGTGACACTGTTGATGAAGGAACATGGGGCTGGAACAGGAAATGCTCCCTAGAGCTCAGGCAGCAGTCTAGAAATAGAGTTGATATGAATAGACTATTCTAGCCAAGAGCAATTTATTCTCTACAAAGGAAATAAATGGTATTTAAAACTTAACTTTAAACATAGCTTAATATTAAGTTCTTATCCCTCCATCAAATGTATTTTATATATATATATAATCATATTTATATATATAAAAGTATATTGATATATAAAAGTATATATAAAAATATATTAATATATATATAAAGGTGTGTATATATGTGTACACACACACACACACACACACATAAGGACTTTATAAAGTCCAAATGTGTAAATTGCAGGACAAGAGTACTGTAGGTAAGAGAGTCGGTGCTCAACTCAGATTGCCTGGGTTCAGATCCCAGCATCACCACTTACTAGCTGTGACTGTGGTTAAGTCACTGTTCCTTGCAGATTTTAGTATCCTTCTTTGGAAAATGAATAATAGTACTACTACCTCATAAAGTTAACAAGTGGGTCACAGGTTGTAATAGACGAATAACAATTAGACTGGTGCTTAGCATACAATAATTTTTATGTATAATATGTCATATATGTATATATCCTGAGTGAGAGAGAAATAACTAGAGATGTTTGTATATGTTTATACATCTACTTGATTAGCAGATTGACTTCTAGAAAGGTAGAGAATAAATTGGGAGCAGTAGGGAATAATGCCAAAGGACATTGCTTTTTAAATTTTATGTCATCATATACTGTTTAATTATTTTAATTACCAACATGTAAGACTTAAAAAAAAAAACATTTTATTTATTCATGAGAGACACAGAGAGAGAGGCAGAGACAGAGGCAGAGGGAGAAGCAGGCTTGCTGTGAGGAGCCTGATATGGAACTTGATCCCAGGACCCTGGGATCATGATCTGAGCCAAAGGCAGCCGCTCAACCACTGAGCCACCCAGGCACCCACATGTAAGACTTTTTAAATTAAAAAAGCCTTATTGAAAAATTCAGCGTAGACTATTTCTGTAGAGCTGCAACTCGAGACCCGGTCAGGCTGGGGCCTATCAGAATTTGGGGGGGGGATGTGATAAAACACTCTGAAAACAAGCTGAAGGAAAGTAAGTCTTGTTATACAAAGTGACTTCCTTTTGACATCAGACGCTTAAAGAGATTTCTATTTTTATCAAATGGAGTATTGGTTTTGAATTTTTTTTTTTTAGTACTGTAACAGCTTTTAATGTTTACTCTTAGAAGATGGGAAGTACTGGGTAGATGAAATATTTGGAGGGGCAAACTGTTGAACCCCAAGGCCTGTGACAAGCTGGCAGCAGAGGACTGGTGAGGTCAGGGCGATCTCGGGCAAACCCCTTGTCTGTGGAGGCCTGGCAGGCACAATGAGCAGCGGGCTGGGCAGGGCACGGGAGGTCCGCCCAATGACCAGCTGCTCAGTGGGACCTGGGGCTGTAATTCAGAGCTGAGGTTGGGGGGTGGTCTGTAGTCTCCCCTGCTCAGAGACGCTTCCACAAGGTCCTCAGGCCTCTGAGTAACCCAGCTATCACAGCAGACCTCACTGAAGTCCTAGCTGAATTTTAAATAGGTGTGTACAGTGTGGGGGGGCCTGGCGGTGTCCACCCCAAACCAGCTCCAGAGCACGGAGGGGGGTGCCACATATGCAAGCACTCCAACCCTAGAAGCTCCTGAATGGAGTATTTGCTTTCCACTTAGACTGTGGTGTTTATTATGTTATATTTATTATGTGAGCTCAGGCAGGTGCTGTCTACACAAGTGAATCTCCTGAAAACATGTGTATGTTTGTTTATTCTTAGCAACAGCTGTTACTGAGGTGTACTTGCCAGCCTGCGTCCTGAGCACTTCACCTGTGCTGTATGTTCCAACCCTCACAAGGGCCCAGCCCTAGGAGGTGCAGACCACAATCCTATTTTACAGGTTAGGAAACTGAATTAAAAAAAATTAAAAAAAAAAAAAAAAAAAAAGGAAACTGAATTACATAGGGTACACCGGGCCTGACAGCTAGTAAGGAGCAGAGCCGTGGCCCTCACCCACTTCCTTTTCTGAAGTGCATGGGCTTACTGACACTTGACCACATCCTCCTTCCCCTAAGGATATACAGTATTGACCAGGAAATGGGCAAAGAGTAAAATCAGAACTTCAACAATCTACGAAACCTACAAAGAGGGAACACACACACATACACACACACAAGCACGTATACAGAGTGGCTGCGAAGCATAAATAACCCTCAGACTACAGAAATGAGTCTTTTAAAGATGCACAAAAGACTTTTCTCCAAATGTTCTAGCCTTCGTGACTTTGGAGGCATAAGCAGTGGCCAAGGGAGTGCGTCATTAGGTTACTGAGATATTTACCAGACCGTTCCTATCAAGAGGAGATCACGTTCCCTAGTTAATGGAGGCGGTTGTTAGGATTTCCGACAGCCGAAAGGAATTTGTTCCATAGGGCTTTTTAGAAGAGATTTTTAATCATAGTGTAGGTCATGTCCTCACTGGTGGTAGATCGAAAGACAGATGTCAATCACCACACCCACCACCCACAGAGATCATGGCTGGGAGCCAAAGGAATGTAGGGGAGCGTCAGTTAGGAGAAGGTGTTGGATGGTGCAGGTGCGAAGCTTCTGGATGTTGGATGGTGCAGGGCTGCAGCTGACGAAGGCCTGGAGCTGGTGGCCTCTGCCAAAAGAAAACCCAGCAAAGGCGGGTCGGCCATCAGTTCACAGAAGAGAAAATGCAGATGGCCAATCAACACAGGAGGATGCTAACAACCAGGGAAATGCAAATTAATTAAAATAACTTGGGCTTTTTTTTTTTTTTTTTTCAGCAGGTTGGCAACATTTTACATAGGGTGGCAATATCAGGGTTGGGTAGGGCTGGAAGCAAAATGACCCTTGTGGTCTGCAGGGGGAATTTGCATGGGGGTCTGGACGCCTGGAGACTCAGAGGAGGAGCCAGCCGGTGCCTCTGAACGCACTCCTGTCCTGTGCGCCAGGATCTCCCCTCCTGCAGCACCAGCATCCACTCCCAGGTCGGCACCAGCACGTGCGCAGTTGAAGCCTTATCAAAGATGTTGAGTGCAACATTCTTAGCTGAGGTGGGGATGATTTCAATGTTCACACATAGGAGATGGATAGATACGGAGTTTATTCATATGGTGAAATAGTATGTAGGGAGCTTGATCGATACATTTTATCACAGACGTCAAACATAAAGATGTAGGATGATACATGCTTTTTGATAGTATTTTCTGGAGTAAAACATGCTTGCACATTGTTCATGGATGTTTAGATGTACATATTTACATACATAGCATATATAACTATAAACGATTAATTTTTTTAAGATTTTATTTATTTATTCATGAGAGACACACACAGAGAGAGAGAGAGAGAGAGAGAGAGAGGCAGAGACACAGGCAGAGGGAGACGGAGGCTCCCTGCAAGGAGACCGACGTGGGACTCGATCCCGGATCCCGGAATCATGTCCTGAGCCGAAGGCAGACACTCAACCGCTGAGCCACCCAGGCATCCCAACTATAAACAATTTAATGGACATACACCAAATTCTTGGCAGTATGAGGAGCGTGATCTATGTGTGGGGATTATTGCACTTTGATGATATCTGTAATATTTTCTTAATAATAGCAAAGTGACCAGGTGGAAATAAGATAATAACATTGCAGCAGTGGCTGACACAGTATGAATAGGGGTGCTCTTCACACCAGGCTTTGTACTATTCTGTATCTTTCAAATTTCTCTAGGTGAAAGACAGAGCCCGATACTGAGTGAGGTGTGCAGGTGAGCTATGCTCTGGGAAAAGTGCTACACACACCTGCTGCCGTGGGTGTGTGTTGGCAACATTCGTGTGTCCTTGGGAATGATGCAGAGCCTGCCTGGCCTGCTGGTGGAGTGTCTTGCGGACACACGGTCCTCCTGCAGGGCTGGGCCTTTCCAAAGTATGTCTCGGTGTCCAAGTTGCTCTGAGCCTCAGCCCTAGACTAAACACCTGGAAGAGAGGACCCTTATCCTGCTACTGTGGGTGCCCCTATGACAAACACATGTTCCCATGATGTTGCAGAATGTTTCTTCCCGAACGGACTGTGACCCCTGGGATCTATCATGGCTTTGACCTACATTGAAAATATGTCATATTTCATGAAAATATGAACACACATGCAGCACCTTGTCATGCATTTGGGGAGGAGTGTTCATCTGAGTCTGTTTTTAAAGCAACATTATTTGTACTGAACTCTCCTTTCTGGTTAGAATCGGCAGGAGATCTTGGATGGTAATCCCTTCACCCCGTCATTTGCAATCGTTCATTAGTGTAATTCATTCATTTTGTTCACCCACCCATTGGCATTCAACAAGTATCTGTGTTAGGCAGCATTCTGACACAGCCCCCAGCATTCCTGTTCCCTGACGTCCGTTCCCATGTAATCTCCTGCTGAGCGTGCTGGATGAGATTTCACTCCTTTGACTAGGCTCTGTTATATGGTCAAGATGAACTGGTTTTGTAGATGTAATTAAGGTGTCTGACCAGTTAACCTTGAAGTAATGAAAAGGGAGATTATTCTGGGTGGGCCTGACCTGATCAGGTAGGGTCTTTTCTAAGTGCCAGGGACATTCCTGGAAAAGGAGATTCAGAGCCGAAGGGGCTTCTCTTGCTGATCTTGAAGGTGCAAACAGCCGTGCTGGGGAGAGGGCCACGGAGCAGGGAAGCAGAGGGCCTCCCACAGCCTCAGGCAAATGATTCTCCCAATAAGCACAGGAGGCTGCTCAGAGGGGACCCCTCATCTCCAATGAGTTGCCTGGTGACAGTTTGCCTGAGACGCTGAGCAGAGCACCCAGCTAGGCTGTGTCTGCCCTCCACCCACAGAAACTGAGATGATAAATGTGTGTTGCTCTAAACCACAAAGTGTGTCACACAGCCATAGAGACCGAGTACAATACTGATTATGTGTTGGTTCCTGAGGATGCAGACATAAACAAACAATGCCTTGTTCTACAGGCACTCAGGCTGATGGAGGAGACAAAAATTGAAAGGCACAATTTAGAGTGGAAAGAAGGGTCTCAGAGACAGGAATAGGGGACACCCTTCGGTTGACCACAGCAGACTGACCCACGCTGCTGCAGAAGCCTGCCCGGTGCCAACAGAAGGCATACCAGCCTTTAAAGGTGAAGATGGCACCAAGTGTGGAGGGACACCTTGTTCTTTCCCCCAGGCTCGTCAGCTGGGTGGCATAAGCCTGGCATTTTCTGTGGCTGTGAATTGCTCTTCCCCCCACCGCCTGGAGGAAGCCTGTCACCAGCAGGGGAAAATGAAGCCAACCAACAAGGAATGCTAACAGGTAAAAAGACAGAGGATCCTGAGGACGCCTGACACTCAGGTCCAGCCAAGCCTGAAACCGGATTGATTCCCATCCTTAAAGGAATCAATAAACCTTAAAGATTCTGCTGCCTCCCATCCCAGGGTCCCTGAATCATTAACACAGAGGTGCAAGCAGCCTGGTAGATAGTAAAATAGGCTCTCAAATTTTAGTTCCTCCTGTCATTCCTAAGCTGATCATTCATGTGAGCCAGAGAAGCACAGTGAAATCTCGAAGGGCAGACACATCCCTCCTGGATGCTTATCAGGGAGGACTGAGTTCTGTGTGCTAAAACAGACATCCCATCACGGCGGTACACGCAGCGCACACACAGGATGGAGGTCGGGCAGAGACATCTCAGAAGAGGCGCGGCCATCGGGATGAGCTGTCTGGCTTGCCTTGGATGTGTGTCCCCCGAAATGGAGGGAAAGGATGGAGGTTTTGAAATGACAGCCTAATGTTCCAGAGGCACTGGGTGCTGCCCACTGGCATGCGGCTGCTGGAGAAGAGGGAGGTGAGGCTGTGTCTCAGGACTCTGTGTTCGTGTCTCCTTCCAGAAGGGTGGGGACCGTACGCTGTCAGACCACACCGGCATCCAGCAGGGCCGCGATTCTCTGACGGGGATGCCAGGAGAAACCCCTAGACGTTGGAACAAGTCAGGTCGTTCAGATCAGCAATCAGCTCCTGCCTGGACATGGCCTTCCTCCTGCCCAGCTCGCACAAAGACTTTGGGAATTTGCCCTGGCTGTGGGTGGCCCGCAGGTACTGGTCCTTGCTGCCGCTCTGCTGGTCGCTGCTGGATGCTGCCGACGTGGAATCAGATTCTGCGAGGGATGGCTTAACCTTGGGCTGGCCTCGGAGCTTTGGGGGGCGCTGTGCATACTGGAAATTCCGGGAACGTGGCTTTTTCTGCACATACGTCAGCCTGTCAAGTGGAGCCTCAGAGCCATAGTTCCAGGACGTGTAGTACATCCTTCCCTGGTGCTCAGGGCCCAGGCTCTGACTCTCTGACTTTTTGCCAACATAAAAGGCCCCTTGGAGACCTGTCAGGGGCTGTGGGTGGAAAGACCATTCGACTACCTCTCTCTCCGGGGCATCTTCCTCTTCTTCACTCAGCTGTGGAGAGCGATCCTGCGGGGGGGCCCGGGACACACCGCGTCGCATGTTCCTGGGGTACCTCTCAACGATGTCCCCTAAGGCATCCATCCTGAAATGTCTTTCTGGCCAGAGAGTTGGGTGGATATTTTTGCGAGAGTCTCGTTCATTAATGATGTAGTATCTGGGGGCATGGGACCTAGGACCGTGTGGCACTGAGGTGGAGAGCCCTGGACCACAAAGAGCAGCGTTGATCTGCTGAAAGTCTTTTCGGAAAAGAGGCTCTGCGTGGATGTCTTTGGTGTGCTTTGCCAGCGGCGTGGGCGAGCAAGATGTGTCCTGGTGCTGGTCCCCTGTGCTGGCGCACCAACCACGGAGATGCCTGCAAGACAGAGGTGGTGAAGCCCCTGGGCTGTGGGCGCCGGCCGAGCCCCGTGCCTTCTGAGCACCGAGAGCAAGGGCAATGCGCTCTCTGCCGGTGCCCTGACGCACGATCCAAAGTGTTCCTGCACATTCTGTGGATGGATGCGCAGGTGCATTGGGGGAATGGGGCTAAATGGATGTCTTTACTCCTGGAATTCTTAGAGCCCTTAATGTAATGATGCGCACAGTGATGCTCCCTGGAGGGGGTAGGGCCAAGAGTGCTTTGCTGAATTATTTCACGAGGAAGCCCCCTCTTGTCCAGGAGCACACGGTGGGAATAACATTTGTAGAGCACGTGTTAGGAGCACTGTCCAGGCAGCTGTCCAGCTGCTCTGACCAACCTGCCTGGGGCCCACCCAGTGCAATGGAATCCCTCCCTCCTCCTTGTCAAGACCCTACAGATACATGAAGACAACTCCCCTGTAGCAGGACTTCAAGTCCTTTGCTAACCTCATCACTGGAAGAAAAAAGCACAAACCCCAACCCCTGTGTTTGATCTGTGTTCTTTTCACCGTATTACGTTCAGATCCAGTATAACTCTCCATACGCGTTCGGGTCAGTCCATCCTTCCAGAAGGTCTACCTCTGTGAAGGAAATCCAGGGGTTCCAGTGATCTCCTATGTATAAGTAAGGCTCACACACCTGACCCCATGTCCTACAGAGACAACTTGCCACTTACTTGGCCAGCCTACACCTAAAATATAGAAGATCTTGCCAATAATATGGCCAGTGTGAAGTTAAAAAGGTAAAAGATATAACAATTATAAAAGACACTTTTCCCCCTTGGGCTATAGGAGGAGTGCATACCCTAGGCTGGCAGGAATGTTTGCTCACAGGTTATCTGTCAGAAGGCCTAGGATCACGCTGTGTGATCAAATTGCCCTTCCACTCCTTCTCAATACCAGCTGGCCTCGTGGCCTTCTGGTAGACCTGGAATCTGATGGCTCTGCATCCCTGCAATTGCTAAGGCCCTCAGATCCCTAAGAGCTCTTTATCCTACACTTGATGGCCCCTGGGCCTTCACTGACAGGTGTCACAGCAGGGAGGCAGGTGTCCTGCTATGCTGTGGGTCAGCTCACCTGTGAGTGTCCTGCTCTGGCCTGGATTTGGAGGTGCCAGGAAGAGACCAGCTGGGACTGCTGAGGCCTGACTGGGGACTCGGGGGCGTGCGCTGGCCAACAGTCCCTACCCTGCCACTCTTGCTGTTGGATGTGTCCAAACTGACCACAGTGCCATTGCTTTGGGGCGTCGCTGAGTGAGCTGAGGACGTCTGGCTGCTGGGGTCACCGTCCTTGGGAAGCCTCTTGCTGCTTTCCTCTTGGGTTTGGATCCGGGCTGCAGGGAGAGGGTGGGATGTGAGAAGAGGAGGTGACCCATTCAGGGTCTTCTGGGTCTGCAAAGAATTGTATGTGTTTGCAGCTACACCTATCCCACGGGCAACAAACATTTGCTAACTCAGATCATTTCTTCACAGGGAGCTGGAGCCTGGAGGGAGCGTGGATTCACATGAACCCTGAGGCTTTACAGATGCCATCTGACCCCCGCCCGCGCCCCAGAGACAAAGCAGGTGGTTCACCAGCTTTGGGGCTCTGGTGGTTTATCTCTACATGCATATAATAAAGCCGATAGGACAATTGGGATTTTTGGAAGCAGTTCACAGAGCATTCTGAAAGAAGACGTAGAAGGAATTAAAAACCAGCCATCAGATACTTCCCCATTCCTCCTAAGAGAGGTCCCAGAGACCCTCGGTTTTGAAGACAATGTGAACTAAAGTTAACTATGTCCCTTTGGCACACAGTACTTGACTTTCAGTGGGGTTTGATGCCGTGAGCTCTAGTCCCTTTCTGTAGTATTTTGTGCAGAAGCTGTTTTCTGACAAGGGGGTGGGGCAAACCTGACCCCCCCGGGGCTGGTGGCTCCTGCTCAGCACCGCCCCACCCCCCACTCCCCAGGGGAACAGATCTCTCCCTTTAGCTCTGTGTTCAAGCAGACACAGATTGGCCATTTTAAAGCTGCCCGTTGATCCTTCCAGCTCACATGGGGTCTCTCAGTGGCCCCAAGGGGCAGACAGACAGGTTTCTCTTGGCCATCCCTGCCCACTTGCTTCCCTTCTGGCCTCACCAGCCTCTTGCTTTCTGTTTCCCTTCTTTCTGCAGGAGGCTCTTTTCTCTTCCCTCAAGGAGCCTGGTGGGAGCAGGTTTGTCCAGGTGCTGCTGGAGAATGTGGGAAAAGAAGGTGCACCTGTCGTGTTCGAGACTGGGGGTGCCCATCTGGCACCACCCTGTGTGTGGGTGGGGGATGCCAGGACATGCCTGTAGGAGGCTAGACTCCGGCGCAGAGACCTGGGCGGGGGCGAGGGGGGGTCTTGCCAGGAAGAAATGGCCACTGAGAAGTACAGACATTCTTAGGGATTTTCTCCAATTTTCTGTTTCTCTTTCTTCTTTACGTCAAAACTTCCTTCTTTTTTTTTTTTAATTTCTTTTTTTTTAAATTTATTTTTTTTATTGGTGTTCAATTTACTAACATACAGAATAACACCCAGTGCCCGTCACCCATTCACTCCCACCCCCCGCCCTCCTCCCCTTCTACCACCCCTAGTTCGTTTCCCAGAGTTAGCAGTCTTTACGTTCTGTCTCCCTTTCTGATATTTCCCACACATTTCTTCTCCCTTCCCTTATTTTCCCTTTCACTATTATTTATATTTCCCAAATGAATGAGAACATATAATGTTTGTCCCTCTCCGACTGACTTACTTCACTCAGCATAATACCCTCCAGTTCCATCCACGTTGAAGCAAATGGTGGGTATTTGTCATTTCTAATAGCTGAGTAATATTCCATTGTATACATAAACCACATCTTCTTTATCCATTCATCTTTCGTTGGACACCGAGGCTCCTTCCACAGTTTGGCTATCGTGGCCATTGCTGCTAGAAACATCGGGGTGCAGGTGTCCCGGCGTTTCATTGCATTTGTATCTTTGGGGTAAATCCCCAACAGTGCAATTGCTGGGTCGTAGGGCAGGTATATTTTTAACTGTCAAAACTTCCTTCTGATTTCAGCCCTGTTTTGGTGTTATTCACAGGCCTGGGTATGATGTAAAAATTGTAAATTTAAACCAATATTTATTTCCCTAGATTTTATTTTATTGTGCGTCATTAATTGTGAAAACCAGTGTATCAGGAATTTTTACTGGTGGTATTCCTTAAACTGCTGTGTTTTTAAATATAGTCACCAATTGAGACACCTGGCATTTTCGTTTATGCTTACCTTCTACCATTTGAGCGACCTTTTTCTTATCTTCAGATCTGGCCTAAAATACAAATGATAAGCATGTGTTTGTTTGGGATTTAGCAGGAAGAAATAATAATACTATTCTTGGGTGGAGGGTGGGGGGAGATTTGTGTCATTGCTCATGCAATGTCATGACCCTACCACTGCTGTCACTTGGGGACGGCATACTTGGGACTCAGACCTGTTAGCTGAATGAGAAATGCTGACACTCAACACCTGAAGTTTAACCTAGCAAATTTTACTTTAAGACCGTGTACAGACTCTGCCAATATGGTTAACCTGAGATACAAGAGAAAAATAGAGATTGACAACATGGAAGATGTATGTTTCTCCCCCAAAATGCCCTTTGCAGCTCCAAACTCATTTCTTATTTGATTGCTGCTGGAACTGTTTCTTTATGTGAATTGATATTCATCAGAGCTTATGTTTTTAAAACTGAAGAAGGCAGATATTTCTTGCACAGAGTTCTGGGACTGAGATGAGGCAAGGGGGGCACCCACTCCCCGCCACGTGGGGCAGGGTCAGCATAAGCCTGAGGGCCGGTGCCACCCCTGTCTCCCTGGTCCTGGCCTGGGGCGGGGTTGGGGGGTTGCAGTGTGCAGAGACAGGACCTGTCAGTCTCCCTCTGACCATTCTGAGAGTGAAGTCCCAGATGGGAGAGGGGATAATGATGACCAAGTCATGAAAAAGGTGTGTCTTCAGGTCCAAGCAGAGTGCACGGGCTCAGATGCTAGAGAAGGGGCCCTTTCTCCTTCCTTGGGGTCTGGCACAGAGAGCCCAGTACTCTGAAGCCTTGGGGCAGCTGCAAGAGGGCGCTGAAGTGCTCGAGGCATCAGCAAGGCCCCTGGGGAGGAGGAAAGCCTGAGTTTGCTAGTTCCTGAGCAAATAGGAGCTGTCCCTGGGTATTCTTAGAAATAACTCTGTGAAGCCTGGGGGAGGCAGGGCCTTATGCCCCCAGGGTAGCCAAGAGTCATTGTAATTTGAAAACGGGACCTCACCTGTATTCCCTTGCTGGCCAGACCTGCAGTGTGACTGACACACATGACAAAGCAAAGAGGATGCAATACTTGCATTTTGGATCTGCATTCGGAGCTGCTGGTTGCTGAGCTTTAAGGACCTCGCGATGCTCTGAAGGTAATAGATGAGCATGCTGGAACAGGAGAGCACGGGCCATGAGTGAGCCCCGCGTGGTGTCGGCGGCCCAGGACACCCTCCCAACCAGGCTGGTGGGAGGGAACCAGAGGCCCCCAGGTCCCATGTTGGAGAGTCAACCCCCACCCCACCCCGAGGACGATGGTGTGAGTGAGTGCCTGAGCTGGCCAGAGCCACTGGGAGGGGGCTGCCTTCCTTCCTCCTCTCTTTTTTCTTTGTGATCTCCCTGATGTGGACTTCTGCAGGGTCATAGCAGGACATAAGGACGGGACGGGGACCTGAGGGGTGTTTTACAGCATATCATGCTATGAGTGCCTGACCCGCTCCCTGTAGTTTTCTTCTAAGTCAAAAACAAGCAGAAACTACTCAGCTGCATTGTAAAACCCCTTGATTATTTCAACCTCTGGCCAATAAGACGGTGATAATGGCACTCAAGCCCCAAAGCTGTGGCCCTAGTGACTTCCTGAATGGGGCTGCCATGGACCTCCCTGGCTCCCGTGTGATTCAGCCTCTGACTGGATCATCCAGCTCTGTACGTGACTTTGCAGGGAATACAATGATTTTATATGATTATTGGAAAGCGGTGCTCCTTAGCTGGCTGAAGGCACAGAAGTCCCGCAAAGCTGGCAGGGAGGCTGTGTGCGGTACTCACAAAAGCAGCAACACACCCGGCAGGATGACCACGGGGCTGCTGAGGTACCCCACTACAGAGCCAAACCAAGCGGGGAAGTCCTTCTCGATGGTTTCTGACACGATGTCATACATTTTCTCCTGTCCACTGCGAGAAAGACAGAACTCCAGATTGGACTGCTTTTTGGCAGAAGGAGGCTGCGAAGCCATCAAGAAACAGCTATAGGGCTAGAGTCCAGTTCTCAAAGGTGGGGCAAATATCCACATGTGAAAGATACATAATTATCCTAAGATGATTTTATATAAACTAATGGTGTGATTAATACTAGGTTTGAAGGGGGAATCAGTGGTCACGGTTTGCGGGTGTTTAAAAATGTATACAAACATAGACTCTAAATGTCCTATATAGTTTCAAAACTGATCTTAAGCAAATGTGAGGTGAAGAAGTCTAGAAATCACTGCTTTGATGCCATTAGATAAATAACATAGAATCAAAGGTGGTGTGGGTTAGTTTTTAATAAGAGCTTCCCGAGTTCTGGAAGGGAAAGATTGGCCAGGTGGAATTTCTCCATAGCACAGGAGCTATGCCACTGCCCACTGTCCTTTCAAAGGAGCTGTATCTTTTCAAGATGAGCACAGAGGTGATCCTCTCTGAGGGCAGCCTGCTGTCAAGGAAAGAGCACTGGTCTTGGATTTACAGGCTGGGAGTTCAAGGTCTTCCTCTGCTGCTGACCTGTTCTATCAGTCAGGAGGAGAATTCGTTTCAATTCAGGGGCCCTTCCCCTCCCAGCCGCACTGGCCATCAGCTGCTTAACTTACCTGAATGGGCCGCAATTTAGAGATGGCTTGTACCGAACAATAGCAAAAATGGTTGGCAACATGCACAAGAAGAGCATAAACAGGAGCATCGCCAGGTAGAAGTTGTTGGATCTGCAAAGAAACCACGTGCCACATGCTGAGTTCCTTCTACGGCCAGTGGCCAATGATGCATACGCCCCAAGAACCAACACCAGAACCACAGCTCTGACTCTGTATAGACAGAAAAATCCTCCTCCAGCTGTTAGCTAGGAAAAGGTCTGTCACAGGGTCACAGGCAGCTTAGCAAACTAGAAACAGGTGCCCAAAGGGACTTCGCCGATGGTTCAGCCCAACCTGTTCATCTTCTAGACATTTGCTGAACACCTGTCCACTTCAAGCCAAGGGAGTGGCGAACCCATCGTCATCCCCAAGTAAGCTTGGTTCATGGAAGAACCTCGGAGCTTTTCTTCTATCCCCCTGACCCCCCCTTCTGTCCCCAGCCTTGAACTTGTCTCCTACGTCTGAGGATGGTTAGGTTCCTTTGGGGTGATTCTTGACTCTCTTGCTTAAATGTGTTTTGTGCCCAACCTCTTCTCTTCTCTGCTACTGGCTGCTCAGGGTAATTGCTCTGCCGGATGAAGCCCTGGGACCTGAGCTCTATGCTGCTTTTAGGGAGCTTGGCTCCCAGGCCTCCCCAAGGACGGCTCCGATCTATTTGGTCGGCAAGGCCCTGCACACAGCTCTGGAAAGAGGAAGGGTGGTCAATCGAGAGACGATCAGCTAGCGCTCTTTGTCTCTCTCTTTAATGAAATAAACTGGACTAGAAGAGAATAGAAAATATCAGAGCACGTAGAAGGTAGTAAGCAAGTACACGTTAATTTGTAAAACTTTCTGTATATACTATACGTACATATATATTTATGAATGAATGTAACAAATATACACATATACTATATACAGTGTGTATATATATTTATATTCATTTATATATGTGTATATACATATATAAATATATATGTATGCACATATAAATATATACAAAAACATACAAATATACATATGAATGAATATATGCCAGTATGTGTCCTGTTTACCAAATAAAATATAAATACATTGTCATGCAGGTAGTTTATGGTCAAAGGTTTGAAAGCCACTGACATACACCCACATAAATAACTCTTATGTCAAAATAAACCAACAGGGCTCTAATCAATGTGTTCAAAATGTGTTATGAATTTATCAAAATGGCTAAAATGAAACTGCAGAAGAGAATAAGGCAAGGTTATGGGACATCTGAGGTGCTCCTACAAGGCTGCTAGAGGGGACGAAAGCTCTCGGGCCCTGTCTGCTGGAGGTGAGCACGTGCAAGCCCTGGGAGCCGGCAGCAGCACCCTGAGTGTATTCCCAACAAGCACAGGAGGAGAATGTTCAGGGCAGTGTTATTCATTACAGCTCACAGTGGGGAGCAACTGGTGCGCCCACCAGGAGCGTGGGTAAAGACATTTCTTCCACAAGATGAGTCTCCCAGAGCAACACTGAGGCAGAGAAGCCTGAGACCAAAGGGTGCGGACTTTGTGCACTTTCACTTAAGTGCAGGAAAAACCAGGAACTGTTAATGCCCTGAGAGGTTGGTAGCAAGTGGAATTGAGTACAAGGTGGGGCTTCTGAGGGTTACTCTTGTTCCATTTTTTGATCTGGGTGCTGGTTACATGCATTTAGCTTGTGAGCATCCATCAAGATGGACATTTATGCTTAGTGCATTTTCTAAGGGGTTATTTAACCAGTAAAAAGTTACTGGGTGGCTCAATGGTTGAGCATCTGCCTTTGGCTCAGGGCATGATCCTGGGGTCCTGGGATTGAGCCCGGTATCAGGTTTCCCTCTGCCTATGTCTCTGCTTCTCTCTCTCTCTTTTTTTTTTTTTTAAGTTTTTTTTAAAGATGTTATTTATTTATTCATGAGAAACACAGAGAGGAGAGAGAGAGAGAGGCAGAGACACACGCAGAGGGAGAAACAGGCTCCATGCAGGGAGCCCGACCTGGGACTCCATCCCGGGTCTCCAGGATCATGCCCTGGGCTGAAGGCAGTGCTAAACCACTGAGCCACCCAGCCACCAATTTCCCTCTGTGTTTCTTATGAATAAATAAATAAAACATTAAAAAGAAAAAGAAAAGACCAATGATTAAATCTGAGAGAGGGGACTACAAGTGGCTTCAGAGGGGAGATAGTTGAGGGTTTCGCAGGTGGACGGCTGGGAGACCCCGTGCAGGAGAGGAGAGCGTGGCCAGCCTCAGCTCTCCATGTGGTGCAGCCTCAGTTCTCACTGACCTGGAGGCTCGAAACACTTGCTGGTGAGGCACGTTGCAAGTCAGCACCGCCCAGCTCCTCAGGTACATGAGCCCAATCAGTTTGAGGACGTTGAATGCAGGGAGGCATGGGGAGAAGAAGGCTCCCATCCTGGAGCCACAGAGGAAGGCTGGTTAGTTAGCATGTGTTCCCCTCCTGCTTCCTGTGGTTCTGAGATTTGGGGGGCTGAGACCCTATGCCCGCCCTCCAGCCAGTGGGGGGGGGGGCAGTCCCTTCCGCAGGTGAGGAGGGATCCCGATGTAGAGCATCCCTTGCGTACAGGTGTACCACGGGCTTGTCTTCCTCCTCACCGCAGGCAAGGGGGCAAATACCCTTACCCCACTGTCCAAAAGTGTGTGTTACACCACTCCGCTTTTACGAAAGACAGTCCTTAGTACCTGCATTCATTAATAGCAAGAAATCCCAAGAGGATCGTTGCTTTTTTGCTTTTACAGTCACCTCCCCTTACCTACAGGGGTTTGTTCGAAGACCTGGTGGATGCTCAGAACACCAGAGAGAGCTGAATTCTATATATCCTGTTTTCTCTCTACATACATATGTACCTATGATCAAGTCTAACGTATGAATTAGGCGCAGTAGGAAATTAACAATAACTCATAATAAAACAGAACAATGACAATGATATGCTGTAATAAAAGGTATATGAATGTGGCCTCTCTCGCCAAGTATCTTATGGACTACACTCATCCCTCTTCTTCTGGTGATGATGTGAGATTAATGTAGTTATCAAAGTGCCTGATATCTAGCAAATATTACATAAGTGTTACATATTATCTTTAATACTGTATTTGTGAAAATTTTGCAAAACAGAGTGGATGGACTATAAGGATATAGAATCTGATGGAAGAAATATTACTTGATGCCTCTCTATTCCTCATGCATCTTTACTGAATGATTATGGAGAGATTGTGTTTTCTGAATGTATGGAGCATCCAAGAAGAAGTATGGAAACTTCTTTGTCTTCATTTGCTTTATTCTAACAAATAGCACTGTGTGCATGGTCCCTCTTGGGGTGGAGGGATGATGACTGAGGGAGCTCTCAGCCATGCTCCCCCACCCCCACATATATAGGATCATATGGTCCCTTTCAAGTCTTCAGCATCTTTAGAAACAGGATTGCCTTGGCTAGGAGCTGCCCTGTGTGAATGAATTTCCCAAGTTTCTGGCCTCATCCTAGGATGGGTCTGTCAGTCTGGAGGATGGGCATGTGCCCAGCCTCAGTGAAAACAGGGTGGCACGTGGAGGGGGAGTGGGGTGCCGAGGGCAGGCCTGGCCCCAGCTGTGACATAGCCACTCCTGGATCTCCTTCTGGGGACTCAGCAGCCTCTCCTCCCAGCTGTATCTAGATCCTCCCCAGATGCTTATTCTAATGATCCCCTGTAGATTTTTTTTTTTTGGCTGTGATCAATACTGGCCCAAACACAGACTATTTCCTCTATTGTTTCTTTCTGCAAAATGCTTAGAAAGCCATTACGAACATGACTATACCTGTAAGATGATTTCATTAAGAACAATTTGTGTTCTATTTAATTCTCATGGCTGTTTATAACAGGCATGTCCTATCCAGACCAAGTAAATCAAAATCTTAACCCAGATGAGTTGTAAAGAAAAGGTAAGAAGAAACTTGGGTACTTACCAAATCATCCCTTGGTTGTAGACTAAATGTAACACGTTCTCTGCTATTTTGAATTCCCCATATTCAGGCTACAAAAGAAAATGAACTTTTGGATTAAAAAGAGATTCCACGGTTCTCCGCCCAAGCCAGGTCATGATAGTCACATGCAGAGGATTCTCGGCTCCCACAGACATGGGGAGATTGCCCCAGGAAACAGCATCAGAATGAAAAGAAGACTCAGCCCTGTGCCCCCCACCCCCTGTCCTGTCCCTGTGTTTCTCTCAGCAACGTCAGGAAAGGGGGATCTAGCCGTATGAACTTCCCCAGAGGACTGTGCATCTCACTTACAAACTTGCTTTCCAGGTCCCAACACCAGTAGTCACTTAAGTACCGGACAAAAAGTCCCCGGAAGAAGTCTATGAGCAGGACGCTGGCCACGGTGAAGAGCATGTCAATGATGGAAAGCTTCAGCATCTCCTGGAACACAGACTCTTTTAGCACTACCACGGCCTGCGTTGCCTCCGTCCACTTCTTCTTGCACAGCCCCCTCCTCTGCCAACTCCGTGAGCCTGAGCTGCTGGGTCCCACCCACAGCATCTTCATGTCTGGCACATCATGGGTGCTCAGTAAGTATTTGTTAATTTGAATCTGGATTTCGATGTCTGAGGCCAACATTACACGAAACCAGGAGAGAACCCAAGGCCTGTGGTTCTGAGCCACCAGAGACCACTTAAGGTCAATGATTCAAGTTCAGGGGACCTTGGGGCTAAGATTCTCTGTACAAGATCCCATGTGGAAGGCAGATGCCTGGGGTCAGATCTTCCTTCTTCCTTCTAATATCTGGGTCCTTGGGCAACTTACTTAACATGTTGAGCCTCAGTTTACCCACTGTGCCTATGAGGAGGATACTAGGATTCTCATGAGGACCAAGCCCTTAAAACAGGGCTGGTAGGGGTACCTGGGTGGCTTAGCCAGGTGAGTGTCTGACTCTTGGTTTCCGCTCAGGTCATGATCTTAGGGTCATGGAATTGAGCCCGATTTTGGGCTCTGCGCTCAGCACAGAGTCTACTTGAGATTCTCCTTCTCCCTCTGCCCCTATCAGCACTTGCACTCTCTCCTCCCACTCTAAAATAAATAAATCTTTAAAGGAAAAAAAAACAAACCCAGGGCCAGCACATAGTTCACAGCATGAGTCCTTATGCTGACTGTTCCTATTATTTTGAGAAAATCATAAACCCTCACTGAATCTTATTCTTCTTTCCAACAAGGTAGAGAGGATGACACTCCAGAATTAAGTTATGAGGTGATGAGTGTGGAGGAAGGCCTTTATAAGGCAGAAAGGGAGCCACCTGCCCTACGTAGGTCTCCCAGCACTGGTCTTGTGGATTCTGGGTGTAGATGGTGGTCTTGTTGGCCTCCAAGAGAGGCAAGGTGTAAGCTGGAACACTGGTCTCATCTGGGCCCCACGTGCTGTTTCTCCCGAGCCCTATCTCAGGCCCAGGTGTGGACCATTTATCTTCTTCAGTGACCGTCCTGGTGGCAAAGAAGATGGTAGACTCTATCCAGTGGCTTGTGTTATTTTTGGTGGCAGTTTCCTGTGAAGGGAGGGAAGGAAGAAAAAAAGATTGTCCACATATTTGTAAAGAAGCATCATAAACATCAAAGATGTCTCTGCCTTGCTTGGGAATAATCTCTTTCTCTCTTTCTCCATCTCTCTGTCTTCAGCTGTCTCTCTTCTGTCCCTACCTGCACCTTGCTGGATGACCAGCCACTTCACAGCTGGACTGAACAATGAACACAGGGTCTTAATGGCCAGTATTTATTGGACCTTAGTGAGCGTTGGATCCTGTCCTAGGTTGACACATGGTGTATCTTCTTGCCCTTACAAGCGCATCAGTCAGACTCATTATCCCTTGTTACAGATGAGGAGCTTGATGCTCAGCTCCATGAAGGGGAACACGCTGGGTCTGCTAGCAAGTGGTGGGTAGGGACCTAGTCTATGCGACACCAAGGCTCAGATGCAGAACTGCTCTCTCTTTGGCCTCTTCTGCCCTGTGAGCCTTGGGAATGTCACAGTCTGGCCTGGTGTGGTGTGGGCCGACACCCTGAGAATCCTCTTGGTTCTCCCTACCTCCCCCTCCTCTACTACATGGGATGAACTCACAGGTGGACAGGTTTACGATGGGCTCCAAAGCCACCCTGGGATGAAAGTGGAAACCTCTGCGGGGTTGGGATGGAGGACCCACTCTGAGCTGTTCCCCATGAGTGCTCATTTTCTCCCAAATTTGCTAAATGATTCCCACAGCCTGTCTCTCATCCTGGGATCACTTGAAACCATTGTGGATAGCTTGTTTTTGTTTTTATTTTTTTAAAGGTTTTATTTATATATTTGAGCGAGAGAGATCACAGTGGGAGAGGAGGAGGGAGAAGCAGACTCTCCACTGAGCAGGGAGTCCAATGCTTGGCTTGATCCCAGGATTCTGAAATCGTGACCTGAGCCAAAGGCAGATGCTTAACTGACTGAGGCACTCTGGCACCCAGGTAGCTTATCTTGTTGGAACTGACAGAAATAGTGTGGCCCTATCCCAAAGAGTGGGACTCAAAAGACCCAAGTTCTTCTCCCAGCAGGGTCACTCACTAGCCATACACCCTACCCTTGGTTTCTTTATCTTGGAAATGGGGCTAATTCTTTCCTCCTTACCTTGAGACGACCACAGCTGAGTTGAGTTTTGAATGTGATGTAGGAAATGCTAGTATAAGCAGTGATGATGTCCACAAGGATGGCCCTTGTGTGTATGTGTGCACGTGTGTGTGCATGTGTGGCAGTGGGGGTGGGGAGTGGGCCTCTGCCAGGGACGGGCACTCACCTCAGTGTTCATGCTGTTAACTTTGTCCAAGAGAGCAATGATCAGGCTGTAGAGGTTCCCCAGGTAGAGCACAAGGACCCTGAAAGCACAAGCCCACCTTGAGAGACAAGATACCACATGAAAGCCCATGGTTCTGGACGTGCCACCAGTTAGGAGTGACCATCATGGTCATGTCAAGTCAGTGGCTGCCACATGTGGTTTCCTGCAGAATCATGGCAGGGAGGGGCATTTAAGAAATACAGAATTCCAGAACCCATTCTGCTGTTATCGGTCTGGATCGGACCCGGGGACCCCTTTCTAGCCTTCACGGGTGATTCCACTGCGGCCCATCCTTGCGTCAGCAATTTAAAACCACTTGTGTAGCAGAAAGAGTGTGAGCTGAGGAAGCAGGGCTCTGAGTGCAGTGTGGATTAGGTGTCCTCATGTTCTGATTTCTGGTGAATATAGTGATTTCCCAGGCAGGATCTCATTTGAATCTCACGACTCTGTGAGGCGCATGTATTATAACCCCTGTTAAAGGGACAAGTAGCTGGAACCATGGGGAGGGCCAGGCGAGGTGCTCAGGTGCACACAGTTTGCGAGGGGCAGAAAACAACTTCAGGATCTCAGGGGCTGCTTCTGAAATCCAGGCTGAGTGGTGAGCTGTTTTGGGGGACTGCGGGCCACTGCGAGCAGGTGGGATCAGCTGGCCAGCAATCCAAGGCTTGCTGCCAGCCTCCCCAGAGCTTCCAGGCTTTGGAAGCATCCTAGAATTACCCAGGACGTAGCCTTGAGTCTTATCAGAAACGGATCTGGGACTCTGAGATGAGAAAAGAAAGCGTCAGGTTCACCACTGCCTCCCACGGACACTGATTCGCACAAAGGGGGTCAGGAGACCAATACGGGTAGATGAAAAGAAGAAAGCAGCTTTATCCTGAGGACAAGACTCCAAGTTGAAACTTTGCGTGGCCCCCCGGCGCCGGCAGTTCCCCTCATTCCACAGGGACAGCACTGACACCCGCGTGAGAGTAAGCTGAGGGCATTGGGGCCAGCCCTGGCTCTCCCCATGACTCCCAGCACACTGAGCTGGGGCTTGTCCATCTCTGCGTTCAGGGGGAACCCAGCACAGGGCCAGATCCTCAGGGTGCTCTCAGAAGCGCTGCCCCTCACAAGAGCAGGAGGGCTCACTCCGCTGTCCTGCTCTCCCATTGCTCTGGTCCTCACTGTGCCTTAAGCAGAAGGTGACACGGTTGGCTGATGAATTACACGGAACTTAATGGAACCAAAATAATGTGTCTTGTTCTTACTACCAAAATTAGCCCTAATTTGTCTGGGGCATGTCTCTGGATGCCTCTATTTCTCTAGTTTTAAATGTGAGTAACGAGACCAATCTGTATAATAGGATTGCTGTTAGAACAAATGCAATAATAGAATTGATCCTCCCAGGTCTGCTGGTGAGGAAGGAGCTGAGGAAGACACGTCTCTCTCAGATCAAGAGCAGTGTTGAGTAGTGTAGGGTCTCAGCTCCGAGCCACCCAGGGCTGGCATGTTTCCGCAGACCCCTGACTCTTCTTTGGCATGTCTTCCTATCTTTGAAATGACAGCTGGATTTCAGGGAGTGGCAAATGACAGTCTTCCGGCCAAATGCTAGGCTTGCCTATTTTTGTAAATAAAGCTGCAAGGTACAGGGCCACCCCTCAGTCCATTACTCACTGAATGACCCCTGGCCACTTTCGGGGAGACAGGACAAAGCCAGCAGTGGAAATGGATGTGGCTGCCCTGCCCTCGTGGGATTCCCCAGGACCCCCTACCACTGCTCAGGCCGGCCAGCACCACCCGCTGTCCTGTCCACCCCCCATCCTGGCACCGCCTTGTTGACTCCTCTTCCCAGCCTCCCTCTCCTCCTCCTGCCCCTCTTTCTCTCCTTCCCCTCTTGTTCTCCTTGAGCGTGCGCTCCTTGAGCATCCTGCTTTCCTTGAGATGCATCCATAGGGGAAGCTCGGCGTGAGGTTCAGGCGCCAGTGAAGCAATCCTGGCTCTTGAGGGATGGGAGTCCCCAGCGTGGTGGGCACACAGGCGTCCCACCACGTGGCAGTGCCCACAGGGCTGTCATACCTTGCCAGCTGGAAGCGCAGTGTGGTTCGTGGGTGGTACATCTCCAGGGCGGCGATAAGGTCAAAGGCCGATGGTGCTAGCATGGTGACGAGGGAGACCACCACGCTCACCTGCCAGGAGAGTGCGGACCAGCCATGAGTCCCCAGGTTCCCCGGCCCGGCCTCACCTACCTCACACTGGCCTCCTGGCCTTCCGCTTGGCCAGCGGGCACTCGGAGGTCTGTGTGCTTCCTACCTGGAGAACCTGCCCCCAAGTCCCTGCCGGTTAGCTGTTTCTGAGAGGTCATTGCCACTTTGTCGTGGGTTTACTCCTTTTAGGAACTTAATCTGAGATGCTCACACTTGTCGCTGGGGATTCATGAGCATTTCTGCCACGTTTCTCAACTGCCCTGCTGTTCTACTTACCTTGCGTGGCAGAAGGAGGTGACCCCAACCATTACAAATAGGAAAGGGGACGGGCTGACTGGTAATCGAATATTCCTTCTGTGCATGGAAGAGAAATTGTCTAGAGGATTGTGCCGGGCCTGCCTCCTGTCTGTACTTCTGGCAACCAAAAGAGGACATTTAGCTGGTAATAGGGAGGTGGGAGCTAAAGAGAGACATAATTTCTGAATATGCCCTTAAAACCTTAATCGATCTGCCAACACACAAGCACATATTTACACAACCTGTTTAATTGGCATGAAATAGAAGGAGAAAAAGTGACCGAACATTGTCTCAGGTTCTGAAAAATTACTGTATGTTGAGGATAAACTATATGCATCATATCACCTACACATTTTGCTTTATGAATCCCATAAATGAGGCTCATTTCCATAGCAGTGGTCAGAGAGATGACCCCCATGCTTTGTCTGCCTTTCAAATCGTTGCAGGAAAAGTGCACGTGACTTCCAGGGCAGCAGCAGTTTTATAGCAAATATTAAGAATTATAAGGGAATGGGCTGGGGGGCACCTGGCTGGCTCAGTCAGTGAGCATCTGTCCTAGGCTTGGGTCATGATCTCAGGGTCCTGGGATCGAGTCCTGCATTGGGCTCCCTACTCAGTGGGGAGTCTGTTTCTCCCTCTCCCTCTGCTGCTCCCCCTGCTTGTACTCTCTCTCTCTCTCTCTCTGTCAAATAAAAAAATAAATAAATCTTAAAAAAAAAGAATTATAAGACTGCTTATAACTTTCCCTTAGCCATTTCCTGCTGTGAGGATATTCACATAAATGAAGGGAAAAGATCTTTTAGTGAACAAACATGGTTTGGGAAGCATTGTTTGTAATTTAGAAATACAGAAATGACCTCAGCGTGTAAGAATTGGCATATGGTCAACCGTGACATGTGCCGCAGAATATGATTCAGTCACTAAAGCCCGTGTGCGGGGGACGTCCACTCCTGGAAACGTGAGTGTGAAGAAACACCACGAACAGCTGAACACAGTCGGCAAGACCCAAAGGGAAACAGTAGGGTGAATGCTTGAAGAACATGTTGAATCAGAACCTTTCCTGATCGGGACCAATGAAACCATTCTATCAGGTCTCAGGGCATCACCACTCTGGCTCAAAGCCCTTGCAGTTGGTTCTCTAGGACAAGAGGACTAAGTTAGGGATGCCTGAGGGGCTCAGTTGGTTGAGCACCTGCCTTTGGCTCAGGTCATGATCTCAAGGTCCTGGGACTGAGTCTCACATCAGGCTCCCTGGTCAACGGAGAGTCTGCTTCTCCTTTTGCCCTTCCCCCTGCTTGTATGCTCTCTCTCTCTCTCAAATAAATAAACAAAATCTTAAAAAAAAATGAAGAAGAAGACTAAGTTCTTCCAGGGAGACATTTTTAGCTAGCCTACCTAGGTAGGACACAACATGGGAAGACTGCTCTTGCTTCCCTCTGGGAGGGCACGTGCAGATCACACGGCAGGTACCTCATTCTTTTCCCAGAGCGTCAGCTCCTTCTTCGACTGCTCCAGCTTCTGGGACCGGTCTACCACGAAGTAGATGAGATAGATGCTCCCAGCGAGCGAGAGAAGTACCAGGATGTTGGCAACTACCCTCAGGCAGATGGTCACCGCCCTGTGGGGAGAGGTGGTATGAGGACGCATCCTCCGGGCTGTGCTCAGGGTGCCCAGATGTACAGACACCAGACAGCCACAGGACCCCTCTCCTGTCAACTGTTCCTCTGTCCTGAAGAGTCAGCGCTCTTCCCTACCCACCCCGCCCTGAGTCCAAATTCCTCATTTCCTAAGGGATTCACAGTGACTTATAAATCCACCCAACTCCCATCAGTGGGACTGGAAACAAGCATCATGAATGTGACGCTGTACAGAGATTTAAGAGGTAGGTGATTAGCTGTCTCTCCTAGAACATAAGCTGTCTTGATTTGCTCTTCTGTTGTATTCTCAGCTCCTAGAATACCTAGACCTAGATGAACAAACAAATAAAGAACAACCGAATGCCAGGAGGTGGAACAAGGGTTTGCTCCTACCTTCCTAATGCTGGGGAAAACTCACTGACTCCAACTGGCTTACTTTATGGCATCTGCTTCTGCCTTTGGTCTTAGCCTGGAATTCCTTGCAAGCAGAGCCTCAGGCACAGACCCATTTGCACAGAGTTTACTTGGGACGTGATGCCATAAGGTCTGGGGGGAAGACAGGAGGAGAGGCAGCCAGGACAAGGGATTGTGGTGGACTTGGCCACAGCTTGGGGCTGCTGCAGGGCCTGCAGAGGGGCAGATGAGCTGCACCTCAGAATGGCCCGCCCGGAGAGAAATAGGAAGCTTTTGTCATCACTCCTGTCCCTACTGGTCAAGGGTGGCTCCCCAAGCATGAACCCCCAGCATTGCCCCCAGCCTCTTGGATTCCCATGCCTGTGCCTTGACAGGGGTCTGGTGGGTGCCCTGGGGTGACAAGCAGCAGGTACCGATGAGGGGTACCAGGGGCCTATGCACCTGGCTGTGACACCTGCACATGGGCTGTTACACCTGGACACTGGCCGTGGCACTTGCACAGCCCTGCATGGCCTTGCCTGGCAGTGGGCACTAGAACAAGAGGTGTGGCCAGGAGGTTCTGAAGTGTACGCAGAGTGTACCATCCTGTCTGTAAAGCACAGTTCTGCCTCCTGGGTGACCTGGGGCTGGTCATGACCCCTTTTTCTACATGAGTCTTGACCTTTCATCTGTTCAAGGAGGAATCTCACTCCCAAATGAAATGATAGACATCACCTCATCTTTCTGTGGAGAACTTCAGATAAAGAATCTGAACCCTGGAGATGGAAAATCTGAGTGAGAGTGAGGCCCATAAATGCTTTTTGGCATCCACTCTCTCTTGTCCCCAGACCATGCTGACATCATTGGTAGGGCCAGGCAAGTCATGCATTATGGTCCCGCTGTCCCCACCAGCACCTGTTGATCCTCGTGCTGTTTGCACCAGAAAATGCACACGATGGGTGTGGGGTGAAGTCTCCAATCAAATGCTCATTTTCCCATTTCTCTACTCTCTTCCTTCCCTGTCCTGTGATAATAACCTGGATATCCCTGAATGCCTGGTACACATCCATTTACCTCAAGTTTTAGCAGAATGAGGAGGATTCAGGATTTGTCTGATTCAGGAAGAGAGGTGAGAGGCAAGTTATTCATGCTGTTGACATATTTGCTTATAATAATGCAGGATGGAAGTACCCATCTCTGAGCTGGAATGCTGCAGTTTTTAAATTTGAGGTAACACTGGAGTCACCTGCACATTTTGCTTTCCAAGGCCTGCTAACAATGTGGATTCTTGGCCCCCCCCTCCAGAGGTTCTAATTCAGTGAGTCAGGGTGGGTGCTGAAGCGGGCTGCATGTTTTGTGCCCTGGGGTGACTTGACTGGGTGGGTTCTCTCTGCCCTCGGAGAAGCACCGATGGAGCTCCATCCTCATTTCATGGGGAAGAAGTGGAGGCCTGGAAAGTCCAGGGACCTTCCCGGGTTGTGGAAGCTAAGCTAATGACAAAGGGAGGGCTGGAGTCCCCTTGCTTGTCTCCCATGGACAGTCTTTCCTGCCACCGTGTCCTGCTTCCTCCCCTCCCCACATCCCCTGCATCCCCCCATCAGGCTTTCTGCATTGTGGGAACTAGTCAAAAGGCGAAAGAACCAGTGAGGATAGCAGGGAGTGGACATGGCTGTCCCATGAGGACAGGTCATTGTCCCTTCCAGGGAACAGTGATTTCATGCCATTGGTTCTCTCACTGAAGGGCCTTACCTCCCCAAGGCAGCCCTCAAACCCTGGGGAAGTTCAGACCTGAGACATCCCCTTGGAAGGCTTGTCAACAAGAACTGGATACTACTCCCATCTTATGACCTTGGGGATCTCTTGCTAAACAAAATAATCTTTGCTTAATTTAGCAAACTAGAAATCAACGCTAAAAATACCTTTTATTGTCTAAGTGAAAGAAGTTGGTCAACTTCAGAAGTCTTACCCTGTCGCCCGATCTTACTTAGGAGGGAGGAACCACTCCTAAATATGGCTATCAAACCATTACAGGCTTGCCATGTATCATATTACTTAGAAGGATAGATTTTTAAGGAGAAAGATTTGCCTGACAATGTGTGGAAATAAGATATAGACAGTCTGGAAAGTTTTGTGCCAAATTAAAATAGCTTATCAATAAATGAAGAGTGGGGAGGGTCCATACGTACAGGTTTTTGCTTTTCTTCTTTTCCTGTTCTTCCAGGATGGCCTCCTTTTAAGAAAAGACACATCCAAATTAAAAGCTCAGCCTCACCATTAATCATAAATCTTTAGAAATATTTCATGCTAAGAAATTATTTATTCAGTATTTTTTAGCTACTCTGTGAGATTTTATTGACATCGATGCTTTGTACAATAATAAGTAGATGAAAAAGAAATCGGGGTTTGGGCAGAGGAGGTAGATGATGACATCATTTACATAAGTTAAATTATCTAATTTTCTCAAAGGGGCAGCATTTAGCTGTTTGCACCAGTCAATAGACCCAAGTCCCCAAGTGAGTTTGATGACATCATCTTGTTACCACTAAAGCTTACATCCCTAACACATATGTGTGTATTGGCTCGCAAGTGCCCTGCACAAAGGTCGTGATCCACCATACAAATGATCAAAAACACACCAATTGACATTTTAGGGGGACGAAATGGAAAAATTAAGATAAAGACATTTTCATCGTCCCTTCCTGTGTGTGCTCCATGGGATCGTGGGGTGCGGTGCATGCCCTGCTGTCCTATGGACAGCCCCTTCCCTGGAGCACTGGGAGGAGGCCTGGTGGCTCCCCGGTGAAGGTGTGACCCCCCACCCCGGGCCCCTGTGTCCCCCACTCACCCTGATGCTGTTCACGATGGCAGCCGTTTTGCTCTCCGCAGCCTCCGGGTTGCCAATGAGGTAATCCCAGGCACAGAAGACCCGCCAGCAGAAGGTGTAGTTCTCATTGGAGGCACTGGCCAGGCTGGTCCGGGAGTTCTTAGCCATCCTGCAGGAGAGGGGTGAGGGCTGCGCGTGAGAGGCAGGGGCCGGCTGGGTCCCGTCCACCCCAGGGCCACTGCTGGTCCACGAAGGGCCCCATACAGGTCAGGCCAGCACGGCACCTGCTGGCCTCGGCCCTGCTCTTGTGGCAACGGCACTGTCTGGGTGTGGGGTAAGCCCATCTGACAAGTGGCCTTGCCCCGCGGTGGCCAGGAGGTCACCGCAGGTGTGTGCACCTGGGGGGCCAGCCCCTCCCATCTCTGTGCAGTGTGACTGTGCCATCCGACTCTCCTTAGAGCTGAACCAGCCTTCCTGGAGGCCCTGCCTTTGAGGGGGTAGCCTTTCGGGTCCCTTCAGCCCTCAATAAACCTTAGATGTTTCTGAATATCATCAAACAGTCACCATCCCTCCCCAGCGGAGAGTCCCGCATCCTTCAGACTGTTTCTCCAGCTACTCTCTCCCTCCATAGTTCTTTGTCCTCAGTTTTCCTCCATCTCTCCCATAAGCTGTGACATCTCGAAAAGGGCTTGTCTTCCAGGCGGGGTCTGGAAGCACACAGAAGTTAAGTGGGGAAGTTTCTTGTGAACCGAAGGCCCCCAGGTCACAGTGCACCTTCTCAGGCTTTTGTTGTTTGGTGGTGATGATGATGCTCATGGTCTTTTTTCACCCCCCTCAGCACTTGTATCTGCCCTGGGCTAAGATGCCCCACAGGGCAGGTGACAGGATACACCGGGGCACACAAGGCACACAGAAGTAGCAGGTGAACCAAGCAGAGAGGGGCTAGGTTCTCCGTGGCCTCAGGGCCCACACATCCATCCCCCCAATTAGCTAGCTCCCATGTAGAAGCACAGAACATGAAAGCTGCCAGGGAGCCTGGCCGTCCACCAAGCCCACCTGCACATTTTACAGATGGGGCCCAGAGAAGGGCCAGGAGGGGCCACAGGTCTCATGGTGGGGATGGTGAAGGACTCCTGACCCCCAGCACTTTGTTTTCCTTCCCCTGTGCCTCTGCTCGGTGATGAACTGGAGGTGCAAACTGCATCATGATGTAGATGAGCCTGGCCCCTGCAGGACTGGTAGCGAGGTCACTGGCAAAATGCAGCCAGAGGAGGATGTTTTGCTTTCTGCAACCTCTGGCCACATAGACCATGTTGTCCCTATCTCTGTGAGAGCAATGACTAAATTGTCTGAAATTCCCTTAGCTGCTAAACCTATGTGATTCTTGTTTCTCCAGACCCAACACAGAGCCTGGCACAAAGCAGTAAATGTTGAGTAAGTGTTGGTTAAAATGCGGCTATCTCTTCTAGCCTTGGTCTCCTCATCTGCAAATTGGGCACAGTTATGCCTGAACTCTACAAGTTATGGAGCAGATTGAGATCATCCACATCATTCTTGGCATGCAGAGAAATTGAGCAGCCATACTTTTTCAAGAGGATGATGAAGCTGTAAGCAAACACGGCCATCCCCACCAGGAAATAGGCCAAGGGCAGCCGGTAGCCAGCTCTCCCAATCCTTCGCTCCCTGCCATAATAGCCGTAGAAGAGCACTGAGTACTGCAGGTAACCCTGTGAAGAGAGAACTCAGTGTCATTTCCAACCTAGGTTCCAGAACTGCCACCCAGTCAGCCCTCCTTCAAGATAGGAGTGCGGCCAAGACTCAGCCTCACCCCCAGGGACCAGACTGTGTCCAGGTCTTGAGCCGAAGCCACGTGCTCCTTGGGGATGGTCTTGCTGGCTGTGCTTCCAAAGGGCTGGCCTGCAATGAGCTGGTAGAGAAAACAGGATGTCCCATGATCCTCTGGGGGGTGGGGAGGGACCAGAAGAAGAGGGGTGGGTGGCCGATCCCCAGATCCCTCCCTATGGCCTGTGACGGTGCTGCAGTTACAAGATCTCTAGGGGCTGCGTTTCTGCTTGATTCTCACTGATGGAAAAGTAATCCGGGGTGGGCTGATGTTCTTTTTTCGATCAGCCTGCCTGGGTGCTCTCTTGCTGGGCTTCTACAAGTGGATTTTTGAGGTCACTGGGTTTCTGCATGGGAAACAGTCCCATTTACTTTGTGAGGATGAAGTTTAGTTGAGAAGCGGGTTTTATTTTATCACAGCACTGGTGAACTGGCTCATGGGCCAAATCCAGCCTGTTACCTCTTTTTGTATGACTCAAGAGCTAAGAATTGTTTTTTGTTTTTTTTTTTGTTTGTTTGTTTTGTTTTTAAGAATCGTTTCTGCACTTTTAAATGGCTGGGGAAAAAATCAAAAGAAGAATAATATATTGCAACACTTAAGAATGATATAAAAGTCAAACTTTAGTATTCGTAAATAAAATTTGATTGGAACATAGCCACCATCATTAGTTTGTGTACCGTCTGTGGCTGCTTTCACACTGCATGGGGGGTGAGAGGGCTGTGACAGGGATTGTGGGTCCCAAAGCCTCAACTATTTACTACCCGGCCCTGCAAAGAAAAGGTTCACTTCATCCTCTTGATTATCCTTCCCATGAGGATAATGCAGGCAGTTGCTTATGAGACTCTCACATCTCTTGTTTCTAAGGCATGGCACTTCTGATTTTCCCTAAACTAGTTCTTACCTCTGGAATGACAATAAAAGCACCTGTCATAATCGTGAGCACAATATTAATTCCAAATAACCATCTCAAGAATATGAAGTAGGAAGCAACCCCAGATCCAAAGTGACCTAAAAAAAAAAAAGGCCAGAAAATAAGAATGGTAAAACACAGTATAAATAGGATGAACACTATAAACCCCTTACTGTGCAAAGTTCTCTGTACAGCAACACTGCAATGTTTTGTGTATCAGGACAAAGACGAAGAAGGCCATGATTATATCAGTTGGGGTGTCCCCCCAAAATAGTCATTTGTGTGGGTCAAGATGTTCATTAGTATTTCCAGTTATAAGCACAGAAAAAAAAACCCTAACTTAATAATTTCCCTTATGACATATTCATCTAAAATACTTGTCAAATTTGCAACATTTCACATATGTTCAGAAGAACTAGCATCTTCTAAGAATTTCATAGATGTATATTTTTATTTTGTATAGTTTTGAGAATTCCAAGGATTTGTATTAATTTCAGGGTATATAGCAATTTGCTAGGTGTTAACATTAGGGGAAACTAAGTGAATTACAAGAACTTTACAACTTTTCTATATATCTAAACTTTTCTATATATCTATATTATCCTAAAGCAAAAAGTATATTCAAAACTGAGCTTCTACTAAGAAACTAAGGGAGCATAGAAATTAGATGAGGAAGTGAGTGATTTGTGCCATACTTAAAAAAAAAAAATCTCTTGAGTTTTTATTTCAAATTTAGTTTGTGTTTGGCATAGTAAATAGGAAAACACAAAGCCATCACCAAGAAAACAAAAACATTACCTATTTTGAGATCATTAAATTAAACTACTAGAATGAGTTAGTTTCTAGTAAACTTTCAGTGTGTCCCCCATTATTATTCTATGTGTATAGTTTTTTTGTACAAAATTGGCATTTCTCTACAACATGAATCTTGAATTATTCATATATTATAAGCATTTTTTCATGTAAAAACTATTCTCCTATAAAAGAAATATTATTGTTTCATCAACTGAATTTTCCATCATCTGTTTAATCTATCTCCACCATTTAACACTTAAATTTCTGACTTTTCACCAGGTAGGTGATTCCTTAAGGTAAGTAAGCCTGCAATAAATAATTTCCCTCCAAGGGCAGGTTTTCTGGAAGCAGAGCCTGAGGAAGGGGTCCAGCTATTATGACATACTGAGGAAGCACTCTCTGCAGAAAGGGTGTGTGGGCATCAAGCTGAAGGGGGGCAAGGGAAGAACTAAGCAAGGAGGTGGTTTCCCTGGAGCCCAGCTTTACTCCATCCCATCCCAGGGGGACCCTGGAAGACAAATTGCACAACACAGTTGACCCACTTTGCACAAGGAGCAGGACTTGACTCCTCCTTCCTCAGGGACTGCTTCCCTCTGGGCCCTCCCTTGGGGCGTGGGGCAGGTGACCTGTGCCCAGTGGCTGGAACAGCACAGGCTTAGGGCGATGCTCCAGGGAACGGGGAGCTGTGAGTCACAGCATCAACACCCAGGGCAGCCGAGAAAAAAGCTGGACCAGCCAAGCAATCCGGGTGGGGTACCAACTTGGTAATCGTGCATCAATTTTGTTGTGGCTCTTGTTTCTCTGGTTGTTAGGGAATGGAAGAGTTTTATCAAAGAGCACAAACATTATGAAGGCTTTGGTTACAAATTTTAACTTTCCCTTAGAAACGCCTTTCCAATTTACATTCCCACCCACTGTGTAGGAAAACTCTAAATTCCATTTAAATGCTGAAAATTGTTTTTTCTCCATTTGTCTGCTTTTAGTTTTGTTTTATGTAAGTATAATTTCTTTTATAGGTAATTAAATACAGCGCTGTTTTCCTTGATGATTTCCTTCTTTACTTTCACAGACAGGTTTGCATTCACTGAGATCACATGCTCTGTATTTCCTTTAATTCTTTCATGGCTTCCTATCTCCTATTTAATGGCTCATGGAACCTTAAAGCGAAGGATCTAAGCATCCTCTTTAAAACAGTTGAATCAACAGTTCTAGTATCATCTATGGTGCTATGCTACAGTTTCAACTGCTGTAGTGTTTATAAATGTATTTTAATGTTTTGGTTATGCAAGCTCAATTGCATTTTTCTTAAAGAAAAATTGTTTTTGATGAATCTTTTGGTTGTGTTTCTTTCATACAAGTTTTATGATCATTTTGTCGAGTACAAAAAAAGAAACAACAAACCACATTACATTGAGATTTCTACTAAAATTACATTAAACTTGTAAGCTGATTTAAGAAAATGCACATCTTCAAATATTAAATCATCCTATGTCTCTTCAGAAGACCTTTTAAACTTCCTGTGGCCTGATTTTATAGTTTTCTTCACTACAGATTCACTGTTAAGTTTATTCTTGGGGTTGTGTGCTGCGTGTTATGTGTGTACAATGAGTCTGCACGTTTGTGAACCTGTTGTGAACGTGACTTATTTATTTTTTAGAATATGCTTTCTGAATGGTTATAATCAGCTCTAAGAAAATGCAAGTTTCCGAAGTTTTGTTTGGCAACTGCTCCCATGACTCTCTTACTCTTCTGCGGTTTTTAAACCTGATCCTTTGGGGTCAGTGCTGGGTCTGACTCCCGAATGAAGTGCCAGAGTGGCAAAGCCGCAGCGACAGGGGGACCACAGATGTCTTCTATCCGCATCATCCCAAGTCCAGCCCCAGCCTGCACCATGCACACAGTGTGACTACCAGGGGACCCACAGCTCCTCCCTCCTCAGGCCTGGAGGTGGGCTGGCCACTTGTACCTTGTCCCTGCCCCACTCCTCCGAGTGCCCATACTTACTCTCGATTTTCTTGATCCTCATCTCCCAGGGAATGAAGATGACCATGAAGTTACAGGCCAGACGAGCAAACTTCCGCCAGAGCTGAAAAGGAAGGAGCAGAGTTTGAGAACTTTACAGTTGTCAAGATGGCAATGACTTTGTGATGCTACGGTCCTGAGGGGAGCACAGGCCCCCAGACACAGTGTCTAATACCTATAGCTATGATTTTTCAAGACTTTAGGCACAACCAGGACCAAAGCAGCCCCCCTTGTCTTCTCTGTACCCCTGCTTGGGGGAGGGCACCTGCCTCAGGCTCTGAGCTGTGGTGTCTGTCCTGAGGAGCCCATGCCCTTGGGGTCACACCTACCTTACTCTCCCCATTCCTGCTTTGGGGAACCAAAAACACTTAATCACTTGAGGAATTATGTCCAAATGCACCCAGTTGACCCCAGCCTGGGAGTGGGGCCCAGGTGACCACAGCTCCCTGGACTGAGGACCAGGGGCCAATAGGACACCCTGAACCCAAGCCCTGCCTGTTGTGTGCCTCCCGTCCTGTCCGGTGTCCTCCTTGTGCTTGTCTCCCACTCTCTCTCCTGGCCAAAGCTGCCAGCGGTGAGATCTGGAAATTTTTCTTGTGTGTTTAAAATGCAATTGCCAAGAGTTCAAAAATCTTCTTTTTGTTTCTTTTTCCTCCAAGGAGACTAAAGCACGATGTGCCCTGACGCTGGCTCTGCTCTCCACAGTATTGGCAGGCTGTTCATTTTAACATACAAACAATCTTGGTTTGTGTTGGAAGCAAATGATATCATTGCAGAAAGAAGGCTTGCAAATGTAATTACAACATTCTGAACTCTGAGACAGCACATGGTCCTGATGCAGACACGCATGATAATGTCCTCCGGGATGTGTCTGCTGAGGCCAGAACGGCTGCTTGTAAATGAAAATCTGTTTGAATTTTATCAGACGTTGCAATTGTCCGCCTTCTGTTCATGATTCCAGACCCAGCTCGAACCTAACCACGCCCATGATGAGTTCACGCAGCTTCTCCGAAGAGAGGAATAGATCCTTCTCTCTGTAAAGCTCCCAGCGATGGATATTCTTGTAATGTTGATTATATCCTACTTCGTGTTGCCATTAGATTTCTCCCGTGGCGTATGTCCTTTAGCATGGAAAACACCAAAGCTTGTGCTCTTTCATCCCCTACAGCCTGCAGGGTGCAGGGTGCAGGGCCACGGTGCTCAAACACCCTTGGGAGCGGGTTTGGTGTTGGAAACCGGCTGAGTCTCTGGCCAGCTGTGAAGTCCTTAAGTGTAAGAGGCACTGGGAGGAGGGCCCCAGCCCTGAGTTCTAGCACCAGCTCAGTCGTGAGCCTACTAGACACTCTTTGGAAAGGGATTTTCTTTCTTTGACATCCATTTCCTTGTCTGTACGAGAAGCAGGATTCCATCAGTAGTATTCGGGGTTACTCGTTCAATTTAAATTTTGGTTGAATTTCAATGCACAGAACACTGTAAAGCAGAACGACTTTTGTAGGTAAGAGATGAAAAACCTCCTTCCCTGTCTCTGGTGCTCATGTGAGGAGTCAGGGGCCCCTGACTCAGCTTTAAGGGCACTGAAACCCCAGCACTCATTCTGCTAACATGAGTCTACACTAGCTTCCTAAGGGAGCTTCCTCGAGGTAAATGGGATTGAAAGATGTGATTTGTTGATAACCCAGATTCAGTAAAGCGGGGAAATAAACACCACGCTTCTCTGATAATTTGCACCAAATCTTCATGGAAAGCCCTGAAACTCTGAAATGATTTGAAATTTTAAGAGCAAAGCAAAAACAAAACAGCAAAACCAAAAACCAAACTTGGAAGAATTAGATCTTAATTATGGGCCTGAGTTATTTGGTACCAAAAATAAGAATAAGCTCATTCTTTCCTCTTTGGAATGGCCTGTAAGTTCGCCTGGAATAAAGGTGTTCTAACAGCACGTATTCTAGTTTATGACAGATGCATTCATTCTGAGCATGTACTGAGCACCCATGTGTCTTTCTAGTATTGTGGGTGCAAATGGACAAGACGTATAAGATGTTAGCTGGCGCAGAGCTTGAGTTTAGGTAGAGAGAAGGCAGCAACAGATGCATCAATGCCACAGGGGGACGTGGTCCATTAGGGCTGGATGAGAAAGCTTTTTTAAACAAGAGGATCAGGAAAGATTGATCTGGGAAGGTCATACATGAGCTGAAACTTGAATGAAAAGGAACTGATATTTCAAAAAATAATAAATCATTAGAGGAGCTATCTAGGAGGCCAGGGCAGCTCATTACATCTGTGAGTTAGCACGTGCTGGGCATTTTACAGCAGAGTATGGAAGAAGGGAAAGTGGGGTGAGATCTAATTGGTGGGTCATGGGAAGGAGAGAGATTTAATTCTAAGTATAATAAAAGCCTATCTATGTATCTATCTGTGTTTCTATGTGTCTCGGTATCTATCAATCAATCAATCAATCAATCATCCATCATTATCTTAGTAAGGGTTGGCATCAGTAGTTTACTGTTTCAAGGATTGCCCTGGCTCCTGTGGGGAACACAGTAGATTACTGGGGGATGTTTGTAGAAGCAAGAGGACCTGCCAGGAGGCCAATCAGTCTATATACCATCATAGGCAGGCGACAACCATGCCACAAAGGCTCTCCAGAAGGGTGACCTCCTTTGCTAGTATCATGAGAGACACAAAGGTCATAGAATATTAGAACCAGAAGGAATCTTGAGAATCAAATGTAAAAACCAAAGCCAGAGTAGGGAAACAATAGCAGAGGGACCTGGGTGTCCTGATTCCCTCTGGAGTGACGTCTTGGGTCCTCATCTCACACTCACACCTCGCTTCCTTCAGAAATACAGACATGTGCTGGTGCTGAAGGAAGACTGTCTATAAGGAGCTGGAATCGAGTGGAGACCCACGTGAATGGAGGATGCTGGCTGGAAACAGGGGAGGGCTCCCCAGGATGCCTTGTGTTCTGAAGCAGTGATTCCCCGGACAGGACCAAGTGGCAGTCCTGTGAATGGGGACCAGGATCTTGGTGCTGGGAGTCACGAAGAATGGGTAGCTGTGTTACATAAAATTTACTATTTGGAAAACAGTTACCATCTTGGGCTTACAAACCCGGGACTACACACAGAGGGGCTGCAGGCAGTACGCCGGCTGGCTAGATACCTTCTATTTTCTCTATGCAGCAGCTAGAGCAGATGCTGGTCCCCAGTGGTTCAAATAAAAATTTCTGGCATCAAAATATTATTAATATTAAAAAAACAGAGGAATGCAGTTCTGAATATGGGGAGGGGAAGAACCAAAGTGTGAAGAAGACATTGTGGGAGAAGAATTTTCTTTGGCATTTTACTGCGTGCCCAGAAGGCAGAAAAAGCCCAGTCTGGGCTATTTCATTACCTGAGGGCCTGAAACAAAGCACAGCCCATGGGTCAAACTGGACTGGTTTGAACCACTTTCTGTAGGGCCTGTGCTCCTACAAATGTTGCGCCTGCCTGGTGCCGGCTGAAAACCTCAGGGCAAGCTCTAGGTGAGGCTGAAAATTCAGATCCCCTTTCTCATTCTAAATACCCTGTTTTTAATAATTCAGTCCATTATCAGATTACACTTTTAATCCATATTGATCTTACCGTTACTAAAAGGTGCAGTACTTCTCACTCTTATATGTCACAGGTTGTCTGAACTCAAGGGAAGGGCCTCCTAGTATTTGCAAGTGTTTTCCCATAGCATTTCAGACTTTCTATTTAGGGAAGATAAGGAAGGAGCCCAGCAGCACATATGCTTATGATTAAAAAGATAATTTTGTTTTCTGTATGGATTCCATAAAGTCTATCACAGTGTGACAGGCATAAGAAGTCCTGGGTAATCTCGGTTGTGGGAATAGATTAGTCTTCAGGCAGTCTGTGGAGAGTAAGAGGACAGCCAAGGTAGACCCTAGGGACCCTTTGAGATTTTATGATTATGTAAAATTTATGGCCAGCCTTATTTATTTATTTATTTTAAAAATATTTTATTTATTTATTCATGAGAGACACAGAGAGAGAGAGGCAGAGACACAGGCAGGGGGAGAAGCAGGCTCCATGCAGGGAGCCCGTTGCGGGACTCGATCCCAGGACCCCGGGATCACGACCTGAGCTGAAGGCAGATGCTCAACCACTGAGCCACTCAGGTGCCTCAGAAACACATATATTCAAATAGAAAAGCTTAAGTAATATTATATTAAGCTATATATGTGTGTTTATGTATATATATTAAACTATATATACGTGTTGATACCCTGGTATATATAAACATATCATTAAATATTTATGTGAATAGAGGCCGGCTTTAAACTTCGTTAAGAATACCTTTTTTTTTGTTTCAGAGAATCTAAAAGGAGTGCATCTGTCAGCTTTTGTCTGTTAAAGTACAACAAACTTTAAAAACTAAAAAAGGGATCCCTGGGTGGCGCAGCGGTTTAGCGCCTGCCTTTGGCCCAGGACGCGATCCTGGAGACCCGGGATCGAATCCCATATCGGGCTCCTGGTGCATGGAGACTGCTTCTCTCTCTGCCTATGTCTCCGCCTCTCTCTGTGTGACTATCATAAATAAATAAAAATTAAAAAAAAAAAAACTTCCCTAAAAAAAAAATAAATAAATAAAAACTAAAATTACAATATCCAATATTGGCAAGAATATTATGAAAACAGTAAGCATCATGTATGGCAAGATAAACTATCAAGGGTTTTGAGAAATAATTTATTAATATTTATTAAGAACCAAAAAAAAAGGATTATATTTTTTCTATGGTGATTATAGTTCTGGCATTTATCCTGGAAGAGGAATTTTAAAAGATAGGAAGAGGGGGCGCATGGGTGCTTAGTCAGTGAAACGTCTGCCCTCAGCTCAGGTCATAATCTCAGGGTCCTGGGTGCAAGCCCCATGTCTGGCTCCCTGCTCAGTGGGGAGCTGACTTCTCCCTTTCCCACTCCTCCTTCTTGTGTGCGCTCTCTCTCTCTCTCTCTCAAATAAATAAATAAAGCCTTAAAATTAAATTTTAAAAAGATAGGAAAAGGAATATGTGCAAAGATACACTTTGCAGGGTTATTAACAATAATGAAAAATTATAGGCAATTTAAATATTCACCAGGAGACTAACAACTAATTAAGTTAGCTTACAGTCATCTGTCAGGGGAAACACTATGTGTAAAAAATGCATAGCAACATGGAAAAATCCTTCTGTTACGTGTGAGGTTAAGTGAAAAAAAGAAGCAAGACAAAAATGTTTGTATACTATCATTGCTGTCAGTGAAAATTATATATTCAGTGACTGGAATGTGAGATTTTTAAAAAGATACTATTATGGGGGTTGACTTTTTGTCTTCTAAACATTTATGAAAATTATTGTGATGTCTCTCTAAATAGATAATTTCAATATATACTAAAGTTTAGCTTTAAGGAACTGAATGGGAAAAATAATAAACAAAAACCTTAGCACTGAATTATAAAAGGAGCATTGGAATGTATCTGTAACTTTATCACAAGACATACAGTGAATAAAAGCTACACATATGGGTGGGATTAAGTCAAGAAAGATGCTAGATCATTTTCTCAAGGGAAGATATCCTTTTTCGGATGAGTTGGGCTCCCCCAGAGTCATGTCGAGTTGGTAAGTGACAGCATCCAGGACAAAAATTCAGGTTCTGGGACTTTTGTTGTCCCTGCCAGCTCAGAGCTGTAATAATTGATGTACAATGACAGATGCCATGGAGTGCAATTTCTCGGCCCCAAGACCAGCAGAAGGGGTGGGAGCACCTGTGCCCACATGCTCTCACCTCTGCACCTGCTGCTTGGTAGCCACGGGTCCGGGTCAGCCTCCCTTCAAACTTCAGCACGATCTCCTTTGCTCGCCTAAGAGAAGAAAAACACCATCGTCAGCACGATTTTGTCACACCCATCACCTTGGCAAAACATGTGGAACTGCAACAGGAGCTGGTGGTCAAAATGTGAGGGACAAGATGCTGTGGCATGGTGGGGCTATGCAAATATGCAAATCGTTCATCTCCTGACCTCAGGCAACCAGAAATCTCTTTTAAAAAATACTTTCTGAAAAAAAAATTTTTAATGGATAAATTCTTAGAGAATGATAAATCAATGACAAAATGAGTTGCAATGAATTTCTTAAAGTCCTTCCCTGGTTGTTGTCTGGGAATCAATCCTGAGGGCGGGCGGCGGGGGGGAATCCTGGCAGCGGGTGCGAGGGGGTCTCACCCCTCCCCTCGACCTCAGCGACCCTCATCTCTGGAAGTGAAAGTCAGACACAGCTTCAGAGAACCTGCCTCTAGAAAAGGATGGTGTCTGGTTTACGTGGTGTCTCCACAGCCACAGAGGAGAACCTGATGCAGCCCAAACGAACTGCTGACTTTGGTGAGCTGACCTGATGTCTCCACCTAAATGATTAATCCTTGGAATGCATTGAACTCACTGGGGTAGATGGTTACATCCACAGTCCTGTGAATAGCAGGATTAGACAATTACTGTTAGCACCAGGGGGACAGACAGCAGTCAAGGACCCTCAGAGGTGAATGTCACCTTCAAGTTGACCTCATCTGACACTGCACTGATGAGACCCTCGTTATCCATGGCCAGCCCCCCACCCCTTGATTCTGACCAGTGCTGAAGGGCTTGGTTCTTCAGAATCCTGCAATCTTGAGTGTGCCCTGGGAGCTGCTAGGGAGGTTTTGTGCGGACACCCCAGCAGCCTTTTAGCAACACCAGCGGGTTCTGAGTCTTTCCCTGAGATGCAGGAACTAGCTGACTCCCCTTTCCAACAAGTGAAACGTGAGCTAATCGGAGCGCTTGCTGGGTTTTGCAGCTCTGTGCCCTTGTGGCCATCACCCCAGCTTCCCGGCCCCGCAGATGGCCTGGCTTCATTCCGGTCAGAACCACAAATGCAGGCAGGGGTGAGGCTTGATGCCTTACCCTGCATGGCATCTAAAAGACAAGAGGCTTATACAAGTGAAATCATTTATTTCATTTAATTATTCATAATTTTCTTTCTGCAAACATTTTCTGCACACTCACTTGGGTTAAGTGTAGTGGGATACAGAGATGCGTAAGACAGAGTCGTGCTGGAAGAGTCCCTAGCTAATAGGGCGAAGGAGCCCAGAGGTGCAGTAACTGGGAAGAGTTACTGTGGCAAGAGTATGAGAGAGGGTGAGCTAGGACCTGAGGTACCAGGGAGGACCTAACGTAGGCCTCCTCATAGGGCACTGACCACTTGCTTCCCTGCCAGGGCAATGAGCCTGCGCCCTGTGCTCCCAGACAGGTGCCTACTGCTCCAGACTCAGCTGGGGCTCCTGGCTTCCCACACGGTTAGGCTTCAGTGGTCTCTGCTCTCCAGACGCCCCAGCAGGTCCAATTAGTGATGCATTGCTCCAGTAGCTTCTCAAGGTGACGAGGGAGGAGACGTGGGGAACAGGGGATGATGAATGGAGGTACTCAGAGGACAAACCGCCTCTGAGAGCCTGACTGCCAGCCCTGGGCAGCACCGGTGTGACCCTGTCAGTGTCTGGGCTGAGCCCCTGGCCAGGTGTCAGCACAGATGGCCTGGTTTTGCCCTTTTGACAGAAAAGTTGTATTTGCTGTGCTCTGCCTGTAGGTTACAAAGGCTTAGCTTCTTACTAATAATTAGTGATCACTAATTACTAGTTAGTAATTACTAATTACTCCTATTAATCATTTATCATCAATCAGCAACATTTCCGCATGATTTTTTAAAAATCTAGCACATCACTTTTTTTTTTTTTTTTTTTTTTTTTTTTAAGCATAGATTACTCCAACTATTCCTTTGGCAGAGTTCTTCTCTGTTTCAATAGAATTTTGAAGTCAGGGTCAGAGGGCCTGGGTTTAAAGCACAGGTCCGGCCCTCAGAGGCTGTGTGTCCTGGGGTAAGCCACTTTACATCTCTGGGCATCAGTCTTCTGTCTTAAGTTGCTATCCTCACTCAAAGAAACAAACTTTGAGTTAAACTTAAACAAACTTAAGTTGCTATCCTCACTCAAAGAAACAGACGTGGTAGGAGCTGATAGCAGACATGGAGGATTAACCAGAAACTGCTGAGCCTGGAAGGGACAGGTGTCCTTAGCCATCTGCCGAGCCACCTGAGGACCAGCTGCGTCTTGGGCCAGACCTGAGGAGTATGCCTTCATGGAAAGCCAATGAAGCCGTGATTTGACAGGAGAGAAGTGGAAGCCTAATGGTAGACATGAGGAGGGAGGGCTGTGTGCTTGGTGTCTGGAAAGGAGCATGACCGAGGTTCTAATCCTGTCTACACAGGGTACCTGATGATCAGGGCTGCTGCTGCCTGTTTCTCCAGGAAGGTCCACTTGACAGGTCAGAGTGGCTCATTAAGACCGTTCAATTAAGTCCCTGTCCTGTGACCCCCAGCATCAGCATCATCAATCAGGACTCACTGTCAAGGTGTGACAACCACGTACCAGAGACTGTGTGAGGCGCTCACACGGCTCATCCCATTTAACCCTAGAACTATCACGGATCTCAAACTTCAGTATGCAAAAGAATCCACCTGAATGTGTGTTTAAAATACTGGGCCCCACTCCCATACTTTCTGATTTGGCAGGTCTGAGGGCAACCAGGGATTCTGAATCTTTAGCAAACACCCTGCTTACTTCGTGGGGCACATTTTTGGAAGCAGTGTTGCAAGAGGCAGGTGCTATTCTTTTTTTTTTTTTAAGATTTTATTTGTTTATTCATGAGAGACACACAGAGAGAGGCAGAGACACAGGCAGAGGGAGAAGCCCAGTCTCTGTGGGGAGCCCGATGTGGGACTCTATCCCAGGACCCCGGGATCATGACCTGAGCCAAAGGCAGATGCTCAACCATTGAGCCACCCAGGCGGGAAGTTGCTATTTTTAATCATCATCTCTACTTTAAAGAGAAAGAAAGTGGTGGAAATTAAGAGAGCTGCCCAACATCACTGTAACTAATGATTGGGAGATAGTATTCAAATTCGGGCAACCTCTCTTCAACTCTTTAGCTGCACTATTATCCAAATGGATTCTCCAGTGACCCTAAGTATCATAATCTGGTTTCCCATAGAATCTTGTCGTACCCCCCCCTACTGCCCCCCCCCCCCCGCCCTAGAGGGAATAGCGGCAAGCAGGGGGAAGTACCATCTGTTTTCATTCCAGCTTATAGACTTGTCTGCAGTGAGTTTGGTTATTTGGTTATCTCTAGACACAATGCTAAAATTTAGTGTTTGAAAGGGAGGTAGAAAACCACCAACCCCTCACCAATGCACACCCCCAACCCAGACACACATACACTCTCACACTCACAGAGAAATTGCCACCTTGGGGTGCTTGTGACTTCTCCGAGTCAGATCAAGAGTGCCTGCCCACCACTCTCTCATGGGTCTTTGTGCTCATTTTCTTGGGCAGGACAGGGTGGTTTCATGGAAAGCATATTTGCAATAATCAGTAACGATTGTGGAAAGCCCTTACCTCAGTGCTCCCAGCTTTTGCCCCATGGTCCACGGTCTGCAGCGAATGTTTGCCATGAGATCCTTCTGGAACTGTATATTCTGGAAGATTTGTTCAGGATCATTGCTGTCCCCTGGCTCATCAGCATTAAAGCTGTCATCCAAGTTGCTGAATGGATCAGGGCATCAAGGAGGAAATCTGATTAGTAGAATTGCTTCCAGCAAAGATCTTGCCCCGGGCACGTTCAGCATCTCGCTGCCCCAGGGTCATCTGTATGAAGTTGGTATGTGTAGAGGGAGAGGGACCCGGGGAGGCAGAGAGAGAATTTGGCCATCTCGGGAGCCACTGAAGTGCATTCATTGGAGTCTGTCGTTTCAGTGGGCCGGTGAAAGACAATGGTTTCTCTGGATGACAGCTTTTATCAGAAGACGTCATAGAAGGAGACGGGAGGGAGCTTACGGACAATTCCTGAATGGCAGCATCTTTGGTGGCCAAGGAATTTCTATCTCAGGCTGACTGAAATAATCAGTTCATCTTAGAGACAGGGTTCCCCCTATTTCTCTAGCTCTGGAGGCAAAATAAAGGAAAACCAAACGCTGTCATCCAGAGACCCCTCCCTGCGCGTCCACTTCCATTCTTTGAAACTGAGATAGTGCAGGCAGAAAGTTCTAGAAACTTCTAGAAACCAAGAATGTAGCCGAGCAGATTTACGTGGGCAATATTACAGGGGAAGAGTTATTGTGTAGGAGAACCATTTTCCCACATGGAGCAACATTTATTCCCAGTAGCAATTAATATGTTAATCCTAACACAACTTTTTAGGAGGAGGTAAGAGTATTCTGCTACTTGATCAATGATACACTTAAAAGTAAGAGAAAATAATTCCTCTGCTTTGCTCTAGTTCAGAGATGGTTTTTACTTACTCATAGGAGAATTGTCTCCAATTTCTCCAAATTAATGGAGGCTTTAATATACCTTTATAAATATTTAACAGATTGGAACAGAACCCCCTCACTTCTTCCTAGCCTGAAGCCTTTTCCAACAGACACCTTATTTATTATGACAGATGTATTATCTGCTCTCTCTTGACATCACCGATGGAGTCAACAGAGAGAAAACAGAACGTGTGCCTGTGGATTCAGGCAGGTTGGGGTACATTGGATCTGGCTCTCCCAGTCAATGAGCATGTAGAGCCATCTCCCCCTGTGCACATCGTCAAGGTGGCCAACCCAAAAGCCCGGATAAAGGGGTTGCTGAGTTCATTCTGAAAGAGAGGGGAGCGGGATGAGAACTTCGTCCTCAGGTCAGATACAGGCAAGGCTCAGGTGATTCGGGCTCCCTTCCTCAATACACCTGCCTCCTCTGCCCAGGCGGGGGGACAGGACTAACTCACCTGAGCAGCAGGGACTCCTGGTAGAAATAGTGCTGGCTGGTGTTTCTCCGGATGCTTCTGTAGCGCTGGGATGCCTTTGAGGGTTTCATGGGGGCTGACTGCTGCCAGGGACCCCTAGGGGCCGGCTGAGTCCCCAGAAGCCAGCAGCAGGGGTCTGCTCCAACCGAGGCTTCCGAAGGGGAGCTGCTAGTCGCTCTGCTCTCTGGTTCTCAGGAGCAAGAGTGCGCGTCTGCAGCTGGTACTTGGCGAGGAGGCCAGTTGTGCATATGTAATGCTAAGGTGGCTGCGGCAGCAGAGATTGGCTGGAGTCTGGGCAGACAAAGGCGGGAGGCTTGGCCAGCTGAGCTGGGGATCACTAGGTGCTGCCCAAATAATCACATCTGTGACCCCTTGTACCCAGGTGGGGCTCTGCGCTTTGCAAAGCGCTTTGCATCTATTCCCATGACAGGTGTTGAGAAAATAGGGAGAAGGCAAGGCATAACTTTTTCCCCCTCATTTTTACCTTTCAAGAAAGAAGCTTAGAGTAAGAATCTTGTCTATGTTTGCACAGCAGAATCCAGGAGAGGTAGTCATAACATCTTACGTGCTTTTTATTTTTTCTCAGCTTTCTTTTTCTATTTGGAGAAAGGTCAATTGTCCAGAAATGTTGCACCACCAATATTACATACTCCCAACCTGGATCCACTTTGCTGCCCCCTCTGCTTTATCTCTATCTACTTACTTCTCCCCCAACACTATTTACAAGTACATTTCAGAAATAATGACATGTCTCCCCTAAATATTCCAGCATATTAATAATAATCAAGTTAACATTTCCTTTTTTTTTTAAGTTAACATTTCCTTGTATTTTATGTTTTGTTAGTGTGGCCACATCACCCATCAGGATAATCCTACAAGGAGTGGGGTGAAGAGATTTTAAGAGGCCCCCTGGAATTTCATAATAAGAAAGTGAGGCTTGTAGACAGTCAATACTTACACAGATATTCTGGAAACAAATCACCTGCTGCTGTAAGGGTGCTCAGCGCAGGCCGTTCCCTGAGGCCACATCAGCAGCTGCCCCTCCTTCCTAGGCAGAACGGTACCCAGTGCCCTTGTCATCGGCATGTTCTCCTCTCTTAGCCTAATTCACTAGGATTCTCCACCAAAGAATTTCCCCAAACCCAGGACTTGCAGTTTGTACTCACTGAAGGTGAAGAAGTGAATGGGTAGGCACCACTCACCAGGGCGAAAGGAAATCCATCAGCAGCTCCAGGTGTGGGCCTGGGGCGAGGGGCTTCCTTCACTCATTTATTCATGTCTCCATTGGCTCGTTAGCGAATTGATTACCTGGCTCTTACAGTCTGGCCCACACTGGCAGGGCAAAGGCCAGCCAGAGTCCTAGCCCAGGGTCCTGGGGTTCAGGGCCTCTCCAGGTGTTTGGACCGAGAGCTCTGGGCAGGGGAAGGCAGCAGAGGCCAGTGCCAGAACTGGCCCCGGGGGGACTGTGAGACCAGATCACCTGTCTGCCAATTTGCCCGAGGCCATGTGGCCTTATGCTGTGTCTAGTAACACTACATAAAATCTGTGTTTGTCAGATAGACAAAATAGTGCATATAATTAGATTATTTCTACCCTTGGCTTTTTTTTTTTTTTTTGCATTCTTTTAGAGATCTTAACCTATAAGGATTATTTCTGAGCATTTCAAAGATTTTTTTCATCCTACTTTTCTGAAGGCCCCTCTATGTTAACATTTTGAACATTTTTGTCTCTTCTTTGCATATATATGTGTATATAGGTATATAAGAATATTTATGCATATATATTTCTGGATTTTTTTGAATATAAAAAGTAATAGGAAGTTTTGAGGTACTATGGGGATTTATTAAAACAAAATAGTGTAAACCAATGATTTGCTTTTCATATTTATTTAGATAATTCTGTTTAACAGTATGGGTAAGATAAAATGGATTAATCCGAAGATATTTAACTATTTTTAGTATCCAAATCATAAATTAACTGGGATAATTAAAAAGGAATAATTACTACTTTTGATATGAATCATTTATCCCAATTTTTTACCTAATTTTAAGGAAATGTTGATTTCTAAACATTTTTTATTATGAAAGTAATGTATCCCCCCAAAATAGAAAGAGTAAGAAAATTATAAATTTAAGAAACCTAAAACAGTATTGCTTAGTGATATTCCCAGTCAACATTTCCAGCTTTTTACCAAGTGTCTTTTTTTGTATTTATATATTTTCAATTTTACTCTATATATGTATCTCTCACCTTTCCATCAATTTTATACTTAAAGCAATTTCCATATTATTTTTCAAATTTTTTGTGACTATGTTTCATTAGTACTTAGTGGAATATTCTAACTAGAACATGCAATATTCAGATTTTGCCTCATTTCTCATCCATTGATGTTGTCTCTCCCTGTGCATTTTTTTGCCATCAATTATTTTGAGCCCCTTAGCATCATTTTTTTTAAAGATTTTATTTATTCATCCTTGAGAGACACAGAGAGAGAGGCAGGGACATAGGCAGACGGAGAAGCAGACTCCCTGTGGGGAGCCCAATGTGGGACTCAATCTCAGGACCCTGGGATCACGCCCTGAGCCAAAGGCAGACGCTCAACCACTGAACCTCCCAGGTGCCTCAGCATCAGTTCTTTAGAATTAGTTTTCCAGAAGTGACTGAGTCAAAGGGAATATCATTAAGAAATTCAATCATGTTGTCAAATGACAGTCACTGTCATGTATGTTGATTTAATGGTTTATTATTATTATTATTATTATTATTATTATTATTATTATTACTGGTAACATGACTTTTTAATACAGTCAGATTTTTCTGTGGTCACTTTGTGGTTTCATTGGTTGGATTTTTAAAAATTCCCTTTGCAGTCCTGCTGGCATCCATCCTGGCGATGAGTTCTAAGTGAGGCTGTCATTGTTGCCCCTTGCACTCAGCATTCAGGACCCTGATGCTCTTCCCCAAGGCCCCACCCCCCCCACCCCCCCGGCTCCTGGGTTCAGGCACAGGAACTGCGGACAGGGGATGCCATGTTCTGAATGCGAGGGGATCAATTATCCTGCATGCGTTGCACTTCCTCTGACAATTTGATTAGAGGCTTTAGGTGCTCTGGATGATGTTAAATCAGGCCAGGGTGTGTCTATAGACAAAATGACGAAAAGTCCCTCAAATGATCACCATCAGAACACTTGAAAAAAACAGAAAGGATCCAATGTCAAAATAAGCTAAAACCATTATTTCCTAGACCAACTGCTTACAGGATCTGTGGGGGGGGAAAGGAAGATCTATTTGTAGAACATACAAATCCCTTTCATCGAAAAAAACAAAAACAAAAACAAAAAAACAAACCCAAGCCATTTTGTGATACATCCCAGGAGATCTTAACAGAAATCATCAGATGGCTTAGCTTACAGGAACAAAAACATTCATCATCTATGTCATCGATTAAATAATCCCCCGCCCCCACTAAATGAATTCTATTCTGAGACAGTAACACCCTTGAGCACATCTCAGAGTGTCACGTAGGAGTCCCCATTGCCAATGCTCCTCCTTTACGAGGGCATCAAATTTTTTTTTTTTTTTTTAGATTTTACTAATTTGTTCCTGAGAAGCAGAGGGAGAAGCAGACTCCCTGCAGGGAGCCCGATGTGGAACTGGATCCCAGGACCCTGGGATCACACCCTGAGCCAAAGGCAGATGCTCGACCACTGAGCCACCCAGGTGCCCTTGGCATCAAGTTTTTATCTTTGCATTTTACAAGAGAGACTTTTCCATTTCTGAGACATTATGGACATGCCGGAGGATATTGTTTCAGTGACTCTAAATAAAGCCTTTTGTTTGAAGTTTAGAAATACATCTTGGGTCTGGAAAATGTTGTTCAGGGGAGGGACTCGGGAAAAGATTGTTTCCAGTTTTCTGAATAATAACTGAATTTGTTGAGACATGAGAGCGAATGTTGTTGGTGGTGGTGAATTCCTCATAAACTCATCAGCTGCAAACAAGTTTGAAACTGAGCAGACACCCTGAGATTTCCATCAGGGGTCACGTGATACTCTGTTACTCATTTAGCCGGTGAGAGGTTCCTAACAGGGGCGGCAGCAAGTGAAGACAGGCTGTCACCACCACATCCACGGAATCCCCGCAGAACAGGAGCTGATCCCCAGATGGGTGGCAGTTAAGATACAAATTATAGAGCTGCCCTGTCCTGCTCTGCTGTCGTGCTTTCTCGAGGCAAGAAATTCTTTTTTAATGGAGGGCTGTATCTAAACACATGCCCCCTTCTTGGAAATGAAAAAGAGAATAGAACTTTCTGAAAAACTGGGATAATGACAAACAATTGAGTTCCTTGTCAAGCAACCACTTAATAGTTGGCTGTGATTTTTCTCTAATGATTTTTAGATTGTATGTCCCTGAACACTCGGGGACTGGTAGGAAGCACAGCCAGTGGTGTCTCTGGGGAGGGACAGTCTCCTGCCAGCATTGCCTCTCCATCCCGGCGGATGTGCGGTGGGGCAGACAGTGGACAGAAGCCCAAGGAGCCAAGCGCATGAGGCAGAGGAGGCTGGGGGCAAAATATCTTTATCACATGTGGACTTACCACCCAACCATGAGGTTTCTCAGGTTCCTGCCTCTGTCTAAGTGCAATATTTTAAAACCCCTTCTTAAGCAAATGATCTTCATTTTTTTCCCTTCAATTTCACTGACATCTTTTTTCATCCTGTTTTGATACGTGATCTCTTGTTTTATAATGACCTCTAAAAGTCCCCTTCTTGATGTGCAAAGCAATTTCACCCTTAGCATTGACTTAACTTTCCCTAAAGAAGACTTGAAAAAAAAAATTGAAAGCCCTTCTCCTCTCACTGTTTTTCTTTTCATTCTCTGTCTCCTTCTTTGTGGTTAAAGCATATTTATGTAGATCTACCTACATCTCTGGTGATTTTTAAGTGAAGAGCATTAATTTTGCTCCATGTGTGCCCAGAAATAGTAGACACCTGTGAATTCTATTATCATCTTAAATTCTGTGCAACGAACGTTGCAAGGGTCTTCGTTACAAATCAGGGATTTTACATTTTTGCACAAAAGCTAAAAAAATAAAATGGCTTACCTATTACATTTTCTCTAAGAAAGATAGAATTTACTCCAACTTGTGTGAATAGTAAAGTCTGTGTGAATCTTCCGTGAATCTATCATTTGTTCAGTTTCTTCTAAGAATCTAACTCATTGATCCCAGAGTCCTGGAATCAAGCCCTGCATTCGGGCTCCCGGCTCAGTGGAGAACCTGCTTCTCCTTCTCCTTCCTGCTCCCCCTGCTCGTGCTCTCTTACTCTCTCTCAAATAAATAAATAAAATATTTTAAAAAAAGGAATCTAACTCATCAACCAAGATTATTTGCAAGGACCTTGGGTTCGAATAGTCTTCATTAAACACAGCACCACTGCTGGCGGGCTGGGTTACCTTGGAGGAATCACGGACTGTCCTTGAGCCTTTACATCCCTACCTGTAGAGTGGAAGTAACCTTGAAAGGTTGTAGATGCTGTTGTGTAGGATGGACCTAGTACAGTGCCTGTAGTGCAGTAGGAGCCTCAAACTGGCAGGTATGTTTTATTGTTGTGTCTATAATCATATTATCATTGGGTTAAAAAAATGAAATGAAAACAGGACTGGAATGATTTGAGCTTAGTCATTTTATATGAGCAATTGTTATGACCATCATTATCCCTATCATCAGCCTTATTTTAACTTCAGCATGAAAGCTGATTAGAATGGTATTGAAACCATGTATTTCATGACAACAGACCTGATTCATGTACAGACTTTACAAAGAAAGTATATTGCAAAGCTATTTATTAATTACATGATAGATATGCTCTGTGTGTTCTTTAATATAGCTATAAATACAAATGAAACTTAAAAAAAATGCCTTCCTCCTTCTAAAAAGCAGAGGCATCTTACAAATCAGCCTGAGCAGCGAGCGATTACCTATCCAGTATCTACGTAGGTGTCTGCATTCACTGCAGTAGGCTGTGGGTGAGGGCCCGAGACACAGGATTCCTCCCCAAAGCTCATGGGGAAGCAGGCTGACAGCTGAATGAGTCTGTACCATGTACCTGAACATGTGGTTCTAGCCTAACTGCAGGAAACTGAGAAATTTATTAAGCGATGTTTTTCCTGAGTTTAAAAAAGGGAGACAGATTATCACGAATTATGATAGGATCTTATTAAATTTCTATGCTGTTAATTTGGAATCTTTGTTAAGCTGACCTGGCCTACATGATGGAGAATATGTGCAATGAAATGCTGTCACTTGGAGAGTTTATGTGAGCTGCAGAGCCAGATGATACGGGCCTATCGCTGATTTAAGTTTATTATATTTCCATTCTGTGCACCTAGACTTAACTCCTAATGCCATAAGCTTGAATGTTTTTGGGATTCACTTTCAAGGTAACACTCAGGGAGAAGCAATAACCCCCAAGTGCTAGGAAATCATTTCGGTGGTTGCAAAACGGAGAGAGGAGGTTTGGGAGGACATGGGCTGGGAAGCAGCAGGGGCCGTTTGCAGAAGGGTGTCTATACAGCACACATTGAACCCAGGAAGACTAACAAAATCCAGGGCAGAGAGTCAAGTAGAGTGACTGAATGGCCCTGGTGAGACTGGTTGAGAGCGACCCACTCCAAAGAATGCTGCCATGACCTGTGTCTGCGTGGTAGCAGGTGCAAACAGAGAGCCCCAGTGGGGCTGGCGGGGACCCTGTGAACGTCGCCTGCCTAGTGACTCCATCCAGGGAGGGCTGGCTGCTTTTCCTTGTTGGTTTAACCATACGATACACTATCCTGTAAACAAATTAATTTCCCCCGGGACTTTTGAAAGCATCCTAACTACATTATCATTTTTCTGCATAAAGGAAGCTTAGCAAGAGAACAATTATGGAATGGACTTCAAATGATCTCCAAATGGTCATAAAGTGGAGAAGGCCATCCACAGAGATGGGAGGAAAACACGAACAAAGTTTTGTTGGCTAAAATTGAGGATCGTTTATTCTCAAAGCTGTGTTGACCCTTTCCAGCTCTCTCTTCCAGCAGAAACCCTTTGGCGTCCTCATTTAAAATGTTTCTATTTTTCTCCTGTTGTCCATAGCCTTTCAGCTCTGTCCCCTCCAATCCAAATGTCAAAGCCAAAACAGAATTCCCAACTTGACCTGTTCTGGGATGAGCTGACATGGTGGGGCCAGAGAGAATGAGCCAATGTGCCAGAAAGATACAGAATGAATTAGGACATTCATCATTTAAGGCTGGCTTGTGCCTGTTCCTGTGCACTTCCTTGGGGGTGAGATGAAAAAAAATACACTAACCTCTCCTTAATTAAAGCAATATGTTGTCTAGTAGGATGACAGGCAAACAAAGAAGGAGTTCTAGGGCAATGAAGTAATTGCTCTGCTATGTTGGGAGGATATATTCTTGTCTACTCAATTTGGGTCTTTGGCTCAGCTTAAGAACTCTACTGATCTAAGACAGATTAACAGGAGGAAAGCCTATACCTTTTATTGAATTTTTTTATATGTACATGAGAACCTTCACAGGAGAATGAACACCTAAAGAAGTGATCAGAGTAGAAAGCTTTTTTAAGTTAAAACAAAAAACAAAAAACAATAGAAATGCCTGGGTGGCTCAGTGGTTGAGCATCTGCTTTTGGCTCAGGTCATGATCCTGGGGTCCTGGGATCAAGTCCCATATCGGGCTCCCCTCAGGGATCCTGCTTCTTCCTCTGCATATGTCTCTCTATATGTCTCTCATGAATGAGTAAATAAAATATTTTAAAAAAACAATAAATTTATGTAGAATTGATAAGACAAAGGGATTTAGACTATGGGTAGTAAATGTGAAGAAGCAACAAGGTTTGTTATCTTACCTGTCGACAAAGGAAGCAGAGTGTCCCTCCTGCACCTACTGTTTCTCAAGTACCTGTAATTCATAATCATCAATATGCTAAAGTGACCTATTTTGGAGTGACAGATTCTGGAACCTCTTTAGCTTAGCTAGATGCTTGGAGCTATAGAAGGGTAGAAGAGAGGAAAGGAGTATTGCCTTGTCTGGGCCCTGGAAAGTAAAGTCCTATTCTGAAGGCATAGTGGAGGCTGGGTGAGGGGCAAAGGTAGGTCATTCAAGACTGAAAACTCCTTTGGGGACAGGCAGGAGCAGCCAATCTCCTCTGGTCCCTCAGGCCCTGAACCACCTGCAGAGTATAGGTGAGGGAGTTGCCCAATATAGGGCCAGAGGAAAGGTCACAGGGATATGGATGTTTAGACCCTAGGCCCTAAGAAGACACAGATGCCTTGAACTGGAGTCCAAGGCGTAGGTTCTGGCAATCCAGGGAACCTAATATGCTCCTGGCCCAGTGTGTCCTTAGGAGCTGGGAGATGTGCTGGATGAAAGTCAAGTGAAGCTGGCAAGCCTTGATGTGAGCTCCACTCACTCATCAAGCACAGCCTCATCCATTCAATAATTCATCCAGTGAGCAGTACTTACTGATATCTATAATGTGCCAGCCCCTTCTCTGCCCCCCGGCTAGTCCCGGGGGACCTAGGGCGAATGGGATACCATCCCAGATAACTGGCATTAGGGTCTGGTGTCTGTTCTTCTGTGTCATAGCCCTGGTCAACTGTGACTCATGAGTCTGTGTTATCCTTCCACACTTCTGAGAAGATGTCCCTAGCCTCTTGTCATCCTCATTACAAGAAGCCTATATTTCTACTTTTCAGCCTGTCATTTAAGAACTTGTGACATCTGTCACCTTTGAGCCTCAACATTTATCTCCTCCATCTATGCAGTTGGACTGTCATTCCAAACCCCCGTCTTCTCTGCCCCCCACCCCTCCCCCCCGGCCTGATCCTCCCATGAGAATGGTCTGTCCTCTTCTGCTTATGGGGTCTGGATCCCCTGTGCTTTCCTGGAGTCCCCTACAACCACAGATGGCCCTTCATTGTCCTCCTCTGGGAAAAAGGAGCTCTTCTCCTTATGTCTCCTCCCTTTCTTGCTCCCCCCTTCAACGACCCCGTTCCTCTCATGACCCCATCATGCCCCATCTCTCATGCTCCATCCATCCAGCTTAGCACCTCAGCCCATGAAGCACCCCCTTTCCCAGCCTTACCTACTAGAAGATTCCTGGAATCACAGGAACATTGCTCTAGACACAGGCTCCTTGATGAAGCATCTCTAGGTTTGTAATAATGGGGAGGGAAAAAGGAGGACAAAGTCATGGCCCCCTCCAGATATTGGGTTTGAAGTTGCAATGGAATGAGAAAATTCGAAGAATTCCAGTTCCCTTGATATTATTCAACATATGAGCACCTCTCCATTGATTATCAATGCCATCTCCCCTCTGGAAGCAGATATCTGGAAGTGAGATCATATTTAGTAAACACGCCCTTCCTTTTTCCCCTAGCTTCTCTGGTCAGCCCAGTAGGTACGGAAAGTCTTCTCGCCAGAAGAGGTCTCAGAGCTCTTTACTGCACTTATTCTAGGGGTATTTGATTATCATTAACATTTCCCTACGCTACCAGGCGGCTCCTTCCTGAACACCTCAAGGGCTAAAAGATCATTTTCTCCTGAAGTAGTCCATTTATCTGTGGATTGCCTTGGCCATTAATGCTTTTTTATATGGATCTGAAATTATTGTTCTAAAGTTTCTACTCATGCATTTGATTTTTATTTTCTAGAGCCGGATAACTAATAAATGGGGATGGCAAAGTTACAGGACACAAGGTCATGATAAAAATTCAAAATTTTGTGTGTGTGTGTGTACTAGTAATGAATACTTGGAGTCTGAAATTAAAGAAACAGTGCCATTTACAATAACACGAAGTAAGGGAATATTTAGGTGTAAGTCTATAAAAATGTGTACATGATTTGTATGTGAAAAACTGTAAAACACTAATAAAAAGATTTAAATAAGTGGAGAGCTATTTCACATTCATAGATTGGAAGACTCAGTATTATGAAGATGTTGATTCTTATGAAATTGGCTTGCGAATTCAACATCTCAACTAAAATGTTAGCAAGCTATTCTGTATGTGTCAATACACTTATTCTAAAGTGTATATAGAAAGGCCCTGGACCTAGAATAACCAACATAACATCAAAGTACAAAATTGGAGGACTCCCATTACCCAATTTCAAGACTTAGTATACAGCTATAGTAATCAAGAGAGCATGGTGTTGGTGAAGGAACAGACATACAGATCAATGGGAAGCATCCAGAAATAGATCCACACAAATAGTCAACTGATATTTGACAAAAGAGCAGAGGTGATTCACCAGAGAAAAAACAGTGTTTTCAACAGGTGGTGCTGAAACAATTGGATATTCATACATAAAAAAATAAATGTAGAAGCACACCTTATACCATTCACAAGAGTTAATCAAAAGGGATTATAGATCCAACAGTGAAATGCAATCTGATGAAACTTCTGGAAGAAAACAAAGGAGAAAGTGTACACGATCTTGGGTTTGGTTATGAGTTTTTAGATATAACACTGAAGTATGATCCATGAATAGAGACACTTGATCAGTTAGGCTTTATTAAAGCCTAACTGCTTTATTAAAATCAAAACTCTGCTCTGGGAAAGACACCTGTAAGAGAAGGAAAAGACAAGCCACAGATGGGAGACCACACTTGTAAAACATATGTGGTAAAGAAACTGTGTCCAAAATACACAAAAAGCTATTTAAAAAATCAATAATAGGGATCCCTGGGTGGCGCAGCGGTTTGGCGCCTGCCTTTGGCCCAGGGCGCGATCCTGGAGACCCGGGATCGAATCCCACATCGGGCTCCCGGTGCATGGAGCCTGCTTCTCCCTCTGCCTGTGTCTCTGCCTCTCTCTCTCTCTCTCTGTGACTATCATAAATAAATAAAAATTAAAAAAAATCAATAATAATAATACAAACAACCCATTTAAAAATAGGTAAAAGATCTGAATAGACTTCTCACTGAAGAAGATACTCAGAAGGTTTATACAAATAAGTAAGCATATGAAAAACTGCTCAACATCATTCATCATTAGGGAAATGCATATTAAAGCAATGATGAAATAGCATTAAATCACTAGATGTAGTGGTTAGCCATTTTAGAATGGCTAAAATCCAAAAAACTGACAGTATCAGTTGCTGGTGAGGATGTGGAGCAACAGAAATGCTCATTCATTGGTGGTCAGAATGCACAATGGTGCAGCCCCTTTGGAAGACGGGTTAGCAGTTTCCTAAAAAAGTAGATGAGGTCTTACTCTGAATCATACCTTACCACCATACAGAATGAGTCCTATAGTCTTTGCCCCTAAACTCATTACCCCAGTGTAATTGTGAGAAAACACTAAACAAATCCCAGCTGAGGGGCATCCTAAAATATACCTAACCCGAACTCTCCTCGAAACTGTCAAAGTCTTAAATAGCAAGGAACGTCTGAAAAATGATCACAACTAAGAGGAGTCCAAAAAGAAATAACGAGTTAAATGTGATGTGGGATCCTGGATGAGATCCTTGAACAGAAAGAAGAAGGTCATTAAGTAAAAACCAAGAAGGTCTGAATACATTATGGACTTTAATTAGTAACAGTGTATCAGTATTGATTCATTAATTGTGACAGATGGACCTGACTGATGTAAGATATTAGTGACAGGGGAAACCGGGTGTGGGATATATGAGAGCTCTGCGTGTTACCGGCACAACTTTTCTATCAATCTAAAAGTATTCTAAAATGAAAGTTTTTTTTTTTAATAGTAGTGTCAAGTGCAGAAAAAACAAGCTGTAAGCTGCTTTTCCAAATGTCTCCTGCTTTTACTTTTCTGACATTTCTTTGGCTCAAACTACATGTATATGTTAGAGATATAGAATAGCTAAAACAAAAGCTAGCATTTATTGAGTATCTCCTATGTCATTAGGTGAGGAGTCTATTCAGATCTTTTACCTGTTTACCTATTTTTTAATTGGGTTGTTTGTACCTCTTATATACATCTATTAACTATACTAGTGTATCTCCATTATGATCCTGATAATAGCGATGGTTATGAGACAAGAAGAAAGGGACAATCAGGTTCACTCATATCTGGTTTTCCTGTTTTTCCTGAATACATGGGAAAACCATTTTCCAGCATCTTTGCAATTAGGCCACATCCTGTGCCTGGTTCTAGTGACATGTGAGCCAAAGTAAAATGTGTCATGTGCAAAGCATGATGTGTAACAGCTGGTGAGACCTATCCACCTGTCTTGTCCCCTTGGTGGTGACCATTGAGGTCATAGGTTGAGATGGATGTCCGCATGGAGGAGAACGTGGAACCACGTAGTGCCTGATGCGAGCCAGATATGAATCTTGATTGTGTTGAACATAACCTCTTCAATGTTGACTCCTGTGACGCTGAGACGTAATGTATAATATATACCATGTAGTGACAGTGTGATCATGCAGTCTTTATGGATAGCATTGATGGTCTCGGTTTTGTAATAACATCTCCTGAAGAATATTGGCTCAAGGAATGACAAATCATGGAGAGTATCACGGCTTCATTTCACACCTTTTTGGAAGTCCTTGAAGTGGACATTTCTGTTTCCTTTTAATCCCAGTAGCCAGCCGAGACCTTCCACAGCCATTCTCATATATCCTGACCTCTGTTCTTTCCTGCTGCTTAATGATCTTCCTATAAATTGTATAGGAAATGGAGCAAATGCAGTTACAGTGTCTGCCAGCTCTGATGCAGATAAATAGATGGAAGTCTAGCCAAGTGTCTCCCTAGGGCAGCCCTCAGCTTTCAGCCTGGGTCTCACTGAGAACATAATCACAGCAAGGCCTTGCTCTGATGATAGCACCAGCTCCTGGAGTACAGGGCAACAAAGATATTTCAAATGGACATAACTAGTCAACACAAACCAAACTGCTTCTGGGGCAGAGCTTTTATAAATTTATATTAGAATTCTGATTTGCCAGTGAATAATCCATTGGATCTGCAGGCCTCATCCAAACTCTCAATGTAACCTCCCTCATCTCTGTGTCCCAGGAGGCCTCGTCTCCAGCTGGGACCCAGGTCCCTTTGGACGGTGGAGTCATGACCAGGCATATTGGGAGGGCTAGTTACATGGGCCAGTCAGAGATTTATCTACATGAGAAACGAAATGCTTACATGGTTCGGAGCAGGGAGCTGGGCCTTCAGAACATCATCTCCGAGATATTCTTTAATTCCACAGCTTGTAAAAGTTAACCGTCTCAAGGAGAAGAGTTGACATAAAGAGTAAGTGAATGAACTCCTTTGTTCTTTTTTCTTTTTTTTTTTATTCATGATAGACATAGAGAGAAAGAAAGAGAGAGAGAGAGAGAGAGAGAGAGAGAGAGAGGCAGAGACACAGGCAGAGGGAGACGCAGGCTCCATGCAGGGAGCTCGATGCAGGACTTGATCCCGGAACCCCAGGACCGCGCCCTGGGCCAAAGGCAGGCGCCAAACCGCTGAGCCACCTAAGGATCCCCAACTCCTTTGTTCTTATGGTTTTTGCTTGATGATAATATGAGAATACAAGCAATTTCCTTCTTTGACCTAACTCACAACAAAATGCAGATGGAGAAAGTATCCTCCCCATGGTCTTCAGTCTTGACCCAACAGGAATAGAAACAGGAACTTTCCTGCCCAGGCTGGGTAGATGCTAAATGTTCTCACCTGTGTTTGGGCATCAGGGTCAGCGCTTGGGGACTGAGGTATACTGCCTGCAAAGCTAAGTGTGCACTCTAGAGATCTGAGTGCCAGGAGGCCGCCAGGAAGATGGTAGGTGACAGCTTTTGAAAAAGTCCAAGGATTCCAATTCCTTAAACCAAAAGGCAGGATCTTCTCCACTGTTCTTTTTCTTTAGATTTTATTTATTTATTCTTGAGAGACACAGAGAGAGAAGCAGAAACACAGGCAGAGGGAGAAGCAGACTCTCTGCAGGACTCCAGGATCATGACCTGAGCTGAAGGTAGATGTTCAACCACTGAGACACCAGGCACCCCTTCCCCATTGTTCTTTCACACTTTGAGACTTTGTTGTGCATGATGGCCCATCCTCCTACCCCATTCCTGGGCCCTTGGATGACCATACCCTTTGCTTTACCAACCTTCACTCTCCCGCTAGCTGTGATCTGACTTTGCAAAGTGGCACCTCCCATAACCAGTTAGTGTCACCCTCCTTGTTACTTTAATTGGTGTGTAATAAAGAATATGGCTGACCTTTGTGCCCTGTTCCTGGGAGGTAACCTCCAGACCTTTGGAATTCCCTGAATGATAGGAGTGTCTTTGTTATTCATGATGCCCCGCCCCCGCCCCCCCGCCCCAACCACCACCACCTTGGATAGTTGATTCTAAGCAGATGACTCAAGATGGGGGCTGGTCCTGCCTGAAAAACCAGCCATAGCATTACAAGGCTGGGGCTTTAAGCCAGGGAAGGGAGAAAGGTAGAAGCGGGGTTCAACCACCTGGCTAATGATTCAATCAATCACACCTACATAATGAAACTTCAATAAAAACTCTGGACACCAAAGCTGGAGTGAGCTTTCCTGGTTCATAATACTCTGCATAATGTCACACATCCTGATTCCTGGGGGAGAGTATCGTTCTGCTGGGGCCCTCCAAGGGCTCACTCTACGTGTCTCTCTATGCCTTTGACTGGTTCTGATTTGAATCATTTTGCTGTAATAAAACTGCAGTTGTAAGGATGGTGGTTTCCTGAGTTCTGTGAGATATTCTAGTGGCCAGGGTGATCCCTTCAATTTGTAGCCAGCTAACTTTTCTTCAAGACTCTGCCCTTCTGTAGGAGCCCAGGGCCCCATCCTGAGTGTCTGGCACAGCTGAAATGTGTTCTGAATCCGGAGTGGGGTGCTGTCCACATGGAGTGGCTCACATGGAGGCCAGAGCAAGTTCTCACAGCACAGATCCATGTTAGTATCCTCGAACAACTGAAAGGCACTGGGGACTTTTTTGTTTCTTTCCTTATGGCAAAAAGAAAGACAACTGAACTCTTAAATATGATAACTCATGAAGCCTGCTCCCTCTGTTGAGGGAGGTCTTTTCCTACCCTTTCTTGCTCACCTTGTTCCATCCTTCTCTGGCTGTCCCCCAGCTCCTGGTACCTTAAGGCAGGAAATATCAAGGCTTCTTATCTTACCCAAGTGATGAAATGATGTAATCCCAAAGTGCGCGTGCCTGTGTGTGTGCATGCATGTGTGTGAATGCGTGCATGCATGTGCGTGCGTGGGTGCATGACTCAAGCGTGGTCACAGTACAGAGACAACTCATACTATCTTGAACTCAAAGAGGTTTGCCTCAGGATACCGAATCTAGAATTTTCCCCTCCACATTTTCAAGCCCTGCCTGGGAAGGATCTTTCATCCTAATAAACAATTGATTCTAGGCCTTGCCCTACTCAGGGATGTGCGAAGGGAGGAGTGATACCTATACTTGTTGGTGTAAGGGATCTCATCCTGGACACACTCCCTTCAGGACCAGAAGGGATGAATATGATCCCACCCTTTCCTTGCACACTGGCCCTCCCACTCAGCCTTCCCGGAGTCTTTGAACCATTCCCGGAGTCTCCCATTCCCGGAGTCTTTGAACCGCCTTGTGGGAGACTGAAAGGCGCTGTCAACCTCATCCCATCAGGAACTACTCAGAATTCCTGCAAATCCAGGCTAAGCTCCCAAGGGAGGCTAGTCCTGCCCTGTCCTCTGCTCTGAGGCCCTCCGCATGAGCAGCTCACCTCATAGCTGCTCTTTCTTCAAACTCAGTCGAAGAATGGCTCCCTCCTGTCTGTTCACAACCGATTCTGTGAACTCTTTGTGACTCAGGTCTTCCTTCTTGAAGATAGGGCCAGAGGTTGGGCTAGAAATTAATTAAGGTATTCCATCCTGAAATGCTCCCTACAGAAATTCCAAGATCAGGATGAAGTCTCCATCTTGTGGCTGAATTCAATTCTGCAATTAACTCTTCACATCCAGCAACCCTAGAGTCTACTTAGAGGAGCAGCTCAGCATAAACACACTTTCTTCACTAAGATCCAGGTTTGTTTTATTCATGGCCGTTGGAAGGGGATCTCAAGTTGTACAATGAACTGTGCAAAGGTATTTATTTGTTCCTTTATCGAAGAGAGGGCCCGCTGCGGCTAGGAAGTGAAAGTCTGTTGGTGAGCAAGGCACAGTCTCTACCTGTGCTAAGCTCACAGTCCAGTGGGGCAGGCAGGTGGACAGGTGGGTAGCAGCGAGAAATACTTATGGAGATCTGTGTGCTGTGGGATCCCGGGGAAGAGCCAGGGAGTCAGGTGGGCGTTTGAGAGCAGAGGGATCTGAGCTGACACCCGAAGCAGGTGCAGAAGCTGACCTGGGGAAGGTGAAGGGAAGTGCACTGGGGGCAGAGAAGAGAATGACAGATCCTTAAATATCAGGAAAAAGTGTGTATAGAATTTGAAAAGGAGCAAATCTTACACTACAATGGAAGTTACTGCCAGATGCTCAGATTTTGTCCTGACGTCACCTGAAGCATGTGAGCAACGTGTGCTTTGAGAGAACATGCTGGGGTTGTGGGAAATGGACCAGAAGGGCATGGCTAGAGGGTGACAGTGGCCCTCTGGAGAAAGGACTGGAGAGTAAAAAAAAAGTGGGCAGAGGGGAGTTAGGTCCAGGATGTGACCGGGTCCCAGATGTTCTCATCATAACGGTAAATTTCATGAAGTCATTGGAATTGTGATGGTCTAAGGGACCAGAAGTTTGGGGTAATGAGTGGGTGGCTAACAACCAGAGTTGCATTAGTTTCCTAGTTCTGTGTCACAAAGGATGATAATCTCACTCCCACTTGTCACTTCACTGTGTGGGCAGAAGTCCAGGGGGCTCACAATGCTGAAATCAAGTGTCAGCTGGGCTGTGTGGATTTTGGGGTCCTATTTATTTATCTTTTTAAATGATTTTTCTTGGGGTCCTTTATTAAAGCTCTCATGTTTTCTTTCAGAATCTAGTTCTTTGCGTTGTAGGGCAGAGGGGCTCAGCTCCTAGAGTCCATGTCCAATCTCCATGCCATGTGGCCCCCTCCTTGACAGTGTCTTTGAGGTCAGTGGGAGAACCTCTCCCTCTGTCAGTTGGGATGAAGACTTACACAGCGTAAGGTGATCAGGGATGTGACACCTTCTCATCGTTGACACAACATACTCTGTCCACACTCAGGGCAAGGGTCATAGAGCCATGTGCATTAGCTGGCAGGATCCTTGGGGATCACCACCTTGAGTTCTGCTCACCACAGAGGTCTTCAAGGGAAGAAGGGTGGTGAGGAGGGGCCAGAGCCGAGATCTGAGAAAAGGAGGCAGTCACATGGCTCTCAGGACCCTCTGGGGGAAACCAGCCTCACTGTGCTAAGGGCTGTGCTCCACCACCACGGGGCAGCTTGTCCAATGACTGCTTTACTTCTCAGGGAAGTGAGTAAGATGGTTGAAAGCTCTTTTCTTTTTCTTTTTTTTTTTTTCTAAGATTTTATTTATTTATTTGAGAGAGAAAGAAAGAGAGTGAGAGAGACGGAGAGTACCAACAAGGAAGAGCAAAGGGAGAGGGAGAAACAGACTCCTCGCTGAGCAGGGAGCCTGAAGTGGGGCTGGATCCCAGGACCCTGAGATCATGACCTGAGCCAAAACCAAGAGCCTGATGCTTAGCTGACTGAGCCACCCAGGGGCCCCTGAAAGGTCTTCTGTTTTAGGTGCTCTTGGATATTGTGGCGCTGGAATCACAGAAGTCCCTAAACTGCTCTGTTCTGTCCCCACTTCCCAGCTGTTTGCATCAGTTCCTCTGCTATTCTGGGTGACCTTTCCTCTCAGCTCGGATCTGCTCTCTGACACCTCCTCCCACTTCTCTTTCCAAACAGAAAATAGTTTCCTAAGTAACTACTTGGGTCTTTAACTCAAACATTTTCTGCACCCAAATGTGAAATGAAGCCACATTCATGAAATTTCTAGCATCAAGAGCTGGTATAACATTTTAGGGGTTGGAGTCTCTGAAATGAAGGACTCAAGGTCTTTCTGCTTTTTCTTCTCCGTTTATAGCCAGGACTCATGCTCTCCTGCAGGAACAGCTCCTGGAGACGGGAAATATGAAGACCTAGAGCACTCAGCCAGCTCACGAAATCTACCCTGTTACTCTTTGACTTTGAACTCAGACCCCTAAAACTGAGCTCCTGTTTGCTTCTTGTGAACCAGCCCTGTCTACCCACACACATGCATTGTCACACCTCCATGGAGGCCACCCACACCTCTGTCTGCACCATCACTTCCTTCCTTGGGCTCTGTTTGCTGCAACACAGGTCTTGCTGCTCCTGAAAAAGAACCACATCCCTGCTGTCCCAGCCCCAGACTGGGTCCCAGCAGCCTGCTGGTCTCCTCTGAGGTTAGGCTGTGTGCCTGGTGGAGGGAGCTGCTCTTGGGCATGGGAACCCCTCTCTCAGCAGATACTCCTAGCATTGGTGCTAAAGGCTAATAAGTCCAGCGACATCTGAGAGAAATGTACTAGATTAGGGCTTCCTAAATGTACATAGTGTTTTATTAGGGATCGTTGGTGTGCAAGGGGAAGTATTGTAGTACATACGGGAGATTGACAAATCCATTAGCATGGAGAAGGATGTGAGCAGGTTCTATAGTAAAGAAGTCTCTACATTAGTTAATCCAATATCTTCTGAACTCTTCAGGGCAATTATTTTGAGTAACCCTTTGTGCTGTGAAGTAGTTGTCTCTAAAATGCAGTATGGGAAATACTCTTTTGCACAAATGAATAATTTTTTTTTAAGCCAGACTCCTCTCCCTCCCCTAGAAATGTCATTAATGTGGTGTAAAGGCTCTCTTTGGAAATAACTCCCATGAAACAAGGAAATAAAGGGAAGTTTACTGGATCTGCCATCAGTGAATCTAGGAAGCAGCTGAGACTAGGATCACACATACAGGAGAAATAGAAGGAACAGAGGGTGTTGTGAGACAGCGTGGTGACAGTAGACCTCAGAAAGTAGCAGCAAGACTCCCTTCTGGGAGCCTGTGGTGTCCCCTGAAGGACGAACACACACCTCACATGCAGGATGCAGGACGGCACCGAGCAGAGCTAGGGGCAGGAGCTATCCCTGCCCTCACTTACTGTAGAGAAGCAGAGGGATTGGGGGATTCAGGGAAGCACGTGAGGGAGCCTTGGGTGCAGGATGTAGCCATGTCCCAGTGCAGCAGAGCAGGCGAGAGGAGTAACAAGCCTTCAATAAACAAAAGAGCTTGTCTTAAAAAAAAAAGGAATGACTCTTTTTTGTTTAAAGATTTTATTTATTTATTCATGAGACACACACACACACACAGAGAGAGAGAGAGAGAGAGAGAGAGAGGCAGAGACACAGGCAGAGGGAGAAGCAGGCCCCATGCAGGAAGCCCGATGTGGGACTCGATCCTTGGACTCCGGGATCACACCCTGTTGAAGGCAGAGCTAAACCACTGAGCCACCTGGGCTTCCCATGACTTTTTAAAAAAGATTTATTTATCGGGGATCTCTGGGTGGCTCAGTGGTTTAGCGCCGCTCTCAGCCCAGGTTGTGATCCTGGGGTCCCGGGATCAAGTCCCATGTCAGGCTCCCTGCATGGAGCCTGCTTCTCCCTCTGCTTGTGTCTATGCCTCTCTCTCTCAGTCTGAGTCTCTCATGGATAAATAACTAAAATCTTAAAAAAATTATTTATCTATCCATGAGAGACTCAGACTGAGAGAGAGAGAGAGAGAGAGGCATAGACACAGGCAGAGGGAGAAGCAGGATCCTCACAGGGAGCCCAATGTGGGACTCGATCCCAGATCCTGGGATCACGACCTGGGCTGAAGGCAGGCACCCAACCGCTGAGCTACCCAGGCATCCCCAAAGAAAGAATGACTTTATGATGAAGAGAGAATGAACTGGTAGAGCATTCATATGAAGAAAACTATGGAAGAAAGTAGGGGTGAGCTATGAAGAGGTGGAGAGAACCTACTATGACAATGTTGATGCCAAGGAGAGGAAAGCTGGCCTGATGATTTGCTAAGGCTTGTTTTTAAAGCCGTGGTGAGCATGAGGAAAAGTACAGAGCACAAATACAGACACACAGGGAAGAGATGGAGAGATGGCAGGAAAGGAAGCCCAAGGGCCAGAAGTCACAGGGAGGAGGACATGATGGGGAAAAACAGGCATTGAGCAAAACATGAGAAAGGGACACAGAGAGTGGACACACAGAACTGAGGTGTAAAGGGCTGGGGAGAAGATGAGAGACGGGAAGCAGAGGTAGAGGATCCAACACATGCTCCGTTAGGTGATCGCCTGTGAGGAAACAAAACCAATGGAACAGAAATGGTGTTTAAAGTTGTAACTGAAGAAAGCATTCCTGAGATTAAAGAATACTTGGTTTACACACTGTAAAGACACCTCACGTAGCAGGGAAAAATGACCTAAGGCCAACAACACAAGGACATAGCTGAATAGAATTAGTGTACCTAATAGATAAAGATTCTTTTTTTTTTTTTTTTAAGATTTAATTAATTTATTTTAGAGAAAGAGAGAGCATGAGCAGGGCAGGGTGAGGGAGAGAGAAACTGAAGCAGACTCTGTGCTGAGTGCAGAGCCTGATGTGGGGCTTGATTTTACGACCTTGATATCAGACCTGAGCCGAAATCCAGAGTGGGCCACTCAACTGATTGCACCGTCCAGGCGCTCCAAGAAAGTACTCTTTCAAGTGTCCAAGTGAAATAAATTCACTTACGCTTGGAAGAAAGCCAGGCGGGTTTCAGATGTCTCCACAGCAACATTTAAAGCTGGAAGATAATATAACAACCTTTGTAGATACTCAGCAAAAGAGAGGATAATCTAAGGGTTTTATCTCCATGTAAATTGCCCTGCACAAAGCCTGCAGACGTGCTTTTGAATCAGCAAGAGCTCAGACTCCTGAGAAGGCTACCAGAGGCTGAACCCCAGTGGAAAAAGAAATGAAGAAGGACCAGCGAAGAGTGAGAAGCACCCTTAATCACAGAACTAAGACTAACATAATGTGCAAGGGTTTTAGAGCAGAATGTACGGACTCTATGTGTTAGTGATGTCGGGATGATACAAACAACAGAACCGGGTAGAAAAGCAATTCAAGGTGGGGAGGTGAAACAAGTAGACTCGTCACCTGTTCCATAAAAGCTGGAGCCAAAGGGATTGATTTAAAGCATCAATTCAAATCTTAGTCTAAATCAGGTAATGAGAGGGATGCCTGGGTGGCTCAGTGCTTGAGCATCTGCCTTCAACTCGGGTTATGATCTCGAGGTCCTGGGATCAAGTCCTGCATCTGGCTCCCCATAGGGAACCTGCTTCTCCCTCTGCCTGTGTCTCTGACTCTCTCTGTGTCTCTTATGAATAAATAAATAAAATCTTTTAAAAAATCAGGTAATGACATCCTTTAATAGTTCAAAAGCAGGGCACCCGACTGGCTCAGTCTGTGGAGTGTTCGACCCTTGATCTCAGGGTCATGAGTTCAAGTCCCATGTTGGGCATAGAGATTACTTAAAAAAATAGTTCAAAAGTAACCCAGAGACATAATATTGTAGATTAAAATGTGGTTGTAGGACAGGGAAAAGAAAAAGAAATGGGTCAACTTATCGCCATTTATGGTGATACCATCTAAACAAATCAAGAAATAATTTTAAAAAATGTTATGTTGGTAACTAGTAGAGTTCATTTACAAACCATTATAGGTATTAGAGAACCAAACACACAAGCACACACGTAAACATACGCCACACAGTGAAAGGCTTTTAAAATCATCTAACAGACACTACCCCATAAAATCACAGGACAATTCTGATGAGATGCGTCATAAATATGCAAAGTGGTTTAACTAATTTATAATGAGAAAAACACTTATATTGGATCAAAAGCAAACGTGGCTATGATGCTTGTAAGAGACGGAGACAGTTTGAAATGGAGAGATGGGCACCTGTTCACAAGGCAAATCCAGGCAAACCAGCAGGAGCTGAGGTCAAGGCCATAGGATGAGGGGACAGTTGGCTCATGAGACCTTCCACGAGGCCACAAAGCACACCTCACAGCTGTGAAGTGTGCATGGTTGACACGGGACGGCATCTCCCACATGATGCTTTGGGCCCAGCACAGCCTGGCGTCTGCCGTGTGGACCACCCTCCCAACTTACTCTTCGCTGCTAGCAGAGTGGTTCTCCCAAGGGACAAGTCACCTTCCTTGTGACATACCGTCCTGGGAAGAGAGCAGGCTGGCAAAAATAAAGAGGCTCAGGGGAGGGCAGCCCTGGTGGCCCAGCAGTTTAGCACTGCCTTCGGCCCAGGGCGTGATCCTGGAGACCCGGGATCGAGTCCCACATCGGGCTCCCTGCATGGAGCCTGCTTCTCCCTCTGCCTGTGTCTCTGCCTCTCTCTCTGTCTCTCTCTCTGTCTCTCATGAATAAATAAATAAAATCTTAAAAAAAAAAAAAGAGGCTCAGGGGAAGGGCTAAAATGTGACAGATCCAGGGGCAAAGGGCTGGGCCGGTTGGTTTTAGCCTTTCTTTGGGGATGAGGTCAAAACTTGGACATTTCACTAAATTGCATCCAGATTATTGGTCTAGAAAATAAAAGTTGGAGAACAGAGACATTAAAATGAATATAAAACAGACCCCATGGAAAGGACATCGTGAAAAAGGATGCTGTCTTGTTCTTTGGCTCGAAATTATTCCACACCTACATTAGTTCTATTGTTTAATTGTTCTTTCTTTTGTTTTGGCTAGTATAAGAATTCTGCTGAGGACGTTTTTTGCAGCTGACGTCAGATGTTACACACCTCCAGGACTATTTCCTAAGGACGTATTCTTAAAGGTAGACTAGCTGAGCTGGCAGGATGCATAGTTTAAGGAGACAGGATAAGGAATTGCAAGTCGTACTGTAAGCGGGCTGCCCTAGGTTCCCCTCCGGGAGGCACTGCTGGAGAGTGAGCGCCTCGCCTCCCGAACATCGGGCCACTGTTTTAATCTTGGAGGAGTTAGGTGAAAGATGCAATCATGGTGTGATTTAAATCCACATTTGCGTATTAGTAGGTAAGCTAAGCCTATAACCTCTTATACGTTCACCAGCCAATTATGTTTCTTCATTTTGTATTTCCTTTTATTATTGGGGCAACTGTCCTTCTATTTATTTTTACTGTTAGCTACTTGAGGCAGGTCCCGCAATGCACAGTCTCTCTGGGCCCACAGCTTGAATCAGTCCCCAGAGAGAATCCACACCGGCAAAGCCGGCTTCTTCCCCTTGCCCTCAGCGTCCTGCAGCCCTGTGAGCCTTTCCCTGCATGGCCAGTATCTGAAGCTCTCTGCTGCATGAGCAAACTACCTGGAGGAGGGTTAGTCTTGGACCCTGACTGAGAAGGGAGGGTGTGAGGAATGAGTCGGGACAGTCTATGTCATGAAGACAGTGGGTGGGTCAGGAGGCTGAAGCGAAGCAGAAATTTAAGTGTTTGGGTAAAAAAAGAATCAGGGAATGAGGAGTGTATTCATTTATTGAGGCCAGTGTAACAAATCACCAAGTATTTGGTGGCTTTTAAAAGCACGCATGTATTCTCTTACTTGTCCTGGAGGTCAGAAATTCAAAAACAGTTCCAGGAGCCCAAGTCAAGGAGCTAGCAGGGCCGTGCTGCCTCCGGAGGCCCCAGGGGGGATCCTTGCCTTCCCCAGCTTCCAGAGCCGCACTCCCAGCGTGCCCTGGCCTCTGTCTCCATCCTCGTTCTCCACCTTCACAGCCAGTGGGGTGGCACCTTATGCTGCCCTGTTCTTCCCTGTGTTCTGACCTCTCTCGGCCTCACTTTACAGGGACACTTGCAGTTACTTGGGGTCCCCTGACAAAGCTAGGATGAGCTTCCTATCTCAAGACCCTTAATGTAATCACATCTGCCAAATCTGTTTCCTATAGAAGGTGGAGGAGTTTGCTATCCACAGGTTGCAGGGATTAGGATGTGGCTATTTTTGGGGTATTCTTCAGGTTGCCCCAGGGAGGAAGTAAAGGGGATTTGGGGAAAGGGGTCACCAGGCCAGTGTCACATGTCTGGCCAGCATCTATTCCGCCACTGCCAGGGTGGGATACAGCAGGGAAGGGGCACCTTCATCCAGGACTCAGTGAGCCCTCACTTGCGGAAGGCCATCACCATTACCAACCGTGATCTTAGTGCTGTGTTCAGGAAAGGTCACTAATTCATGATTCAGCCCAGCTCATGGCTGCAAACCCACCTCCTTGCTGGTGGAAGGAGGGCTGTCCTCCCTCCTGGATCAAGTCAGCTGTCCTAGAGGGGGATGATGGAGCCCAAGGGACTGCACTTCCTTGACAGTAAACCTTGTAGGACTGCTTGACTTTTCCAAGTACATGCATGAATTTCCTGGAGATTTCTTTTTTTTAATTGAAGCAGAAATAATTTGATTCAAAAGAGACGACTAACACAAGTCATGCAATTTCCGCATATGGATTATGATTCTTCAGAATATCCTTCTTTTTAGTATCTTTATTTTTTATTTAGCTTCCATGTGCATTGCCCCCAAAACATGTGGACTCCAAGAAATACTTTATAAGTGGAATACTCTGAAGACATCCTTCTGGGAAAGTATAGGGTATCCTTGGTATTTTTTGCTTGTCTTCAATGTTTTCTAGCTCATCTTAGATATAGTAAGCAGTGAACTTACACTTGACAGTACTGTATTTTTCAATTCTCTTGGTTTTTCTTGGGTAAGTCTGGTTGGAGAGCTCCTGTGGTTATTCATGACATGAAATTCTTTTTTTTTTAATTTATTTTTTATTGGTGTTCAATTTACTAACATACAGAATAACCCCCAGTGCCCGTCACCCATTCACTCCCACCCCCCGCCCTTCTCCCCTTCCACCACCCCTAGTTAATTTCCCAGAGTTAGCAGTCTTTACGTTCTGTCTCCCTTTCTGATATTTCCCACACATTTCTTCTCCCTTCCCTTCTATTCCCTTTCACTATTATTTATATTCCCCAAATGAATGAGAACACATATAATGTTTGTCCTTCTCCGACTGACTTACTTCACTCAGCATAATACCCTCCAGTTCCATCCACGTTGAAGCAAATGGTGGGTATTTGTTATTTCTAATAGCTGAGTAATATTCCATTGTATACATAAACCACATCTTCTTTATCCACTCATCTTTCGTTGGACACCGAGGCTCCTTCCACAGTTTGGCTATTGTGGACATTGCTGCTATAAACATCGGGGTGCAGGTGTCCCGGCGTTTCATTGCATTTGTATCTTTGGGGTAAATCCCCAACAGTGCAATTGCTGGGTCGTAGGGCAGGTCTATTTTTAACTGTTTGAGGAACCTCCACACAGTTTTCCAGAGTGGCTGCACCAGTTCACATTCCCACCAACAGTGTAAGAGGGTTCCCTTTTCTCCGCATCCTCTCCAACATTTGTTGTTTCCTGCCTTGTTAATTTTCCCCATTCTCACTGGTGTGATGTGGTATCTCATTGTGGTTTTGATTTGTATTTCCCTGATGGCAAGTGATGCAGAGCATTTTCTCATATGCATGTTGGCCGTGTCTATGTCTTCCTCTGTGAGATTTCTGTTCATGTCTTTTGCCCATTTCATGATTGGATTGTTTGTTTCTTTGGTGTTGAGTTTAATAAGTTCTTTATAGATCTTGGAAACTAGCCCTTTATCTTATATGTCATTTGCAAATATCTTCTCCCATTCTGTAGGTTGTCTTTGAGTTTTGTTGACTGTATCCTTTGCTGTGCAAAAGCTTCTTATCTTGATGAAGTCCCAATAGTTCATTTTTGCTTTTGTTTCTTTTGCCTTCGTGGATGTATCTTGCAAGAAGTTACTATGGCCGAGTTCAAAAAGGGTGTTGCTTGTGGTCTTCTCTAGGATTTTCATGGAATCTTGTCTTACATTTAGATCTTTCATCCATTTTGAATTTATCTTTGTGTATGGTGAAAGAGAGTGGTCTAGTTTCATTCTTCTGCATGACATGAAATTCTTTACTGGACGCTTTCTAGCTCTAAAGTGAGAAGCTTCTGCACACTCCGGCCTCCACCTAAGGGCCTGAGGACCTGCTTTCTGTACTTGAGTTTTAAGGAAGCTACTATAAATTCTTGGTCAGACCCAAAGTCTCTTGCAGGACCGGTTTCATGTACTAGCCTCAGACCACTCCCTGCCATGTTCCATTCCCCAGCTTTGACCCTAGGGCTGTCCATGTCATTATCCTAAAAAGCAAATTTCTGTCCTAGATCAGTGAGTTCAACAACTTCGCGAGCGAGGAAATACCTAGCAGAAAACTCTGGACATGTTGTCTTCCTAGATCCGACCAAATATGTCCACTTACGGGAAGGTCATGACTAAAATTTAGGGAATTGGATTTTTAGGATTAAGTGAGGTCTTAACAATGATTCAAGGTAGTGTTTCTCAAGGTGAGGGAAGTGAATTACTTGCATCAGAGTCATTTATGATTTTGTTTAAGACTCAGATCCCTGGGCCCTCTACCTGTGGAGACAGAGTCTGTGCCAATGCCAGATGAAATGATTCCTAACTTCACTGGGATTTGAGATCAATTATACTGGACTGATTCCTCCATCCAGTTCTCAAACCACCTTGATATTTATGCATGTGATGACTTCTCCCCAGAAAAAGGCACATTTGCATCCCTCTACCCCCCCACATATGTACTATTGCCTTAATCTGCTCAAGTTGCTGTAAGGAGATAGCTGCCCTTCCCAGACTGCTGTGTCCTCACGTGGTGTCCTAAAGCCACTGACCTCATCATGGGGCTCCAGCCTTGTGATCTCAGCTAAGCCCTGTGACCTTTTGAGGGCCCCACCTCCAAATACCATGACGTTGGAGATTAGGGTTCAACACATGAATTTTGAGGGAGTATACACATTCATGTTTTTAACATTGCACCCCTGACCCCCACCCTCAAATTTATGTCGTTTTTACCTGCAAGATATATCCATTCTGTCTTACATAGCCTCAAAGTCTTAAGGTCCCACGTACACTTGTGTCTACAGCCCAGAGTCTCATTTAAATATCATTCAAATTAGATATGGTGAGAGACTTGAGGTCTGATTCATCCTGAGGCCAAATTCTTCCCCTGCTGTGAACTTGTGATACAGAGCAAGTTACAGGAGTCTGCAATCCGGAGCTGGCCCAGGTGTAGAGCAGATGGTCACATTCCAAAAGGGAGAGACCTGCAAAGATTCCCGGGTGTTGGGGGGGGAAGCATGGTGCCCTCAAGGCCCCAGTGGTCCCACCCCATAGCTCTAGGACACCCCAATGTCCAGGGCTTGGGTCAGAGGCTGGCTGGCCTATTAAAACTGAGGCAGTGTGGGCACCTGGGTGGCTCAGTAGGCTGAGCATCTGACTCTTGGTTTTGGCTCAGTTCATGATCTCAGGGTCATGTGCCTGAGATCCGATTGACCTGAGTCAATCTCTGCACTCAATGAGAAGTCTGCTTGAGATTCTCTCTCCCTTTGTTCCTCCCCATGCTCTCTCAAATAAATAAATTAGAAAAAAAAAAACCAAAAAACTGAATCAGTGGCCATATATGAGATCCCCTAACAGATTGAAGTCCGAAACCAACAGGACATGGTAGGCTGTCACAAGTCACTTTACTACCAGATAGTGAGCAAAAGCTATGGGATTTACCCAAAGCATCTTTAACTGATGGAAAGGAGAGACACAGCTTCCTGAGTTTGAAGACAAAGACTAGAGAAAAAAAACATTCCACTCCTTTTCACGTTTAGGTTAGACCTTTCGAGAAACCCAGTCATGCCTTTTTGGAAGTACATTTCAGTATAATAGCTAACATAAGTAGCTTGAATTTATCACCTAAAGCCCAAAAGAGCACGATTTTTAATGTTGGGAATGTGATATCACAGTTTATCAGGAAGCAATAATGAGACACACAACTTTGATCCCAAAGTGCTTAATTTTCTCAAAGTAATGATTTCCTTTCCTCATCGAAGACAGACTCTCACATTGGATATGTTTTAAAATCACATCTGTGTGAGGCATAAGACTGTGAAGGAAGTCTTCTTAGATCCAAACGTAACTAGAGACCATTTGCCTTTCATGATGATGACAATGATGACAATGATGGCAATTTCTTTGGCCCTGCCTATGGTGTCAAATACTGTGTGAGGTGCTTTACGTATATCAGCTCAATATGGACAGAAAAATAAAAACCCCATATGGGAAAATTCTTTGTGAACTGTAAGACACTGCATAAGAGCAGGGTGTATGACCAACACCACAAGAATAACAATTGTTAATATAACACAGAAGTTAGGTTAATGTGAACTTAAGAAAAAAGGAGCACAATGTCCAGTACGACACCTTATTCATCCACCCTGCATTGCATTATCTCTCTGACGGCAGCGTGCTGGAGACCATGACTCTCTCTTCCTTCCCTCCCACATCTGGAGATTCTGGTCCCTCCTTTATATGTCCAGAAAGTTTCCTTTTGCATCAATAACTGAATTCTGCATACCGAACCTGGATCATGCACGTGCTTGTAGGATGTCTCCAACTAGATTAGAATGCATGACAAGAATTCTTGGGAAGGCCAGATCTTCTCCACTAGCCAGCACCCCACTCACTAAGGGCTCCAGAATTGCATTGGTGTGATTACTGGTGGCAACTATGAACTCTAGCAGTCTGTGTTCAGAAACAAAGCCATTTGCCTCGGTCCAGCATGACCTCATTCTTCGGTTACATTCCGTACTTCACCTTTATGGATGCAAGCAAGAGTCTTAATTTATGAATCAGTAGTCATTCCTCTTTGTCACACGTTTGGACTTGTTTTGCAGAATTACAATATTGGATGCAAATTTAACATCCAACCTCCAGATGGCACCAGAGAACTGAGGAAAATTACATTTCCAAAGAGCCTTTGTGTTTACAAGAGACTGTAGGCTGAGGGAAGCCGCCCTATTTGCCACTAAGTTACCATATGGGATGCCCTTTCCTGGAAGGAAGGTGTGGGTGGCCTGGTAATGTCCCCGTGCTACGACAGATCCGTAACCGTGGACAGCTCTCATGCAGACACGCAAGCCTTATTGTTCTTGCAGAGACCCTAGAGATGCAGAAGGATGATGCTCCTGGCTGTCTCTGGAGCAAATTAGGACACGTGCTCAAAGATGTGTTATCTACAGAATTTACTTGTTAAAGTTCTTCTTGCAATATAATCAGATATACAAAAATATCTTCTAGAAAAGCAGGAACATAAAAGATCTACACGACCTTAGATTTTGTGGTTCATTCTCTTTGACGACATCAAGTTCTGCTATGGGCTCTCAAGCAGCAGAAAATGACCAGATTGGAAACAGAAACAAACTGCTAAACAAACAAATAAACAAAACCTAGGAGATGATTCACTAACCACAAGGAAAACCTGATAGCGTCCCTTCCCTATGTAGTCAGAGACCTGCATGTACTTTGTACCCTAAACGGATAAATGACAAGATGCATCAGGGGAATTGGTGGTTTCAATCAACAGTTGCCACCTACCCTACCTTCTTCATCAGTGACTATCTTATCTTAGAGACACAGGTTCTGCTGTGAGAAACCAGAGGTGCCCCCGCCCACCACATTATTCCTGTAGCCTTCCATAGGATTCCACTGTCTAGGGAAGCCTGGGTCCTATCCCAACACCTCTCCAGTAACATCGACACCTTTGATCCTACAATTGATGACTCAATTTTGCCACACTGATACACCTGCTACAGTTGGAGCCCAGTGCACATCTGGAGACCCAGATGTACTTTTCCTGGCTCATCTCCTGACTCTGTCTCAGCTCCCAGATCATATGTCACCTCATTGGAGAGATCTCCCTGACTATCCTACCTAAAACAACTTCCAGCCACTCTCTCATCGCCCTGCTTACTTACATCCAGCGCTTTCCAAAGTAAAAATCATTTTTTCTTATACTTATGAGTCTGCCTCCCTCCCTAAAGTTTGTGGTCAAGCAGGCAGAAACATTTTCAGTCTGGCTCCTACTGTTTATCCTTTAGAAGAGTGTGTGGCCCTTTTTTAGAAGGTTTGATAAGGATTGAATGAACCTACCTTATGACTGGTAGGTGGGTCCATTTCTCTGTTTTCTTCTGGTTATGAAATTTGATTAGAAAATAAAGCTTGGATCAAAGCCATTACTGGAGAGTATTATATTAACACAAACAACAGAATATGTGCTAGCCAAAGATGGTGTATAACAAGAGGGGATTATAGATAACTTAGAAGAATATATTCTCTATAGTGATAAAGCACTGGAACATTTTTTTGAATAGTTATAAAAAGAAAACTCAAAGGCATAGGAATCCTGAACAGGAGTTATATATAAGGGTATATAATTTCCATGAGAATTTGTATATCTTGGCTCAAAAAGAAGCAGAATGAAGTTGCCATAATCTCAGATTTATCTGCTATTTATCTGCAACTCTGGAGCTGCACAACCACATGGGACCTCCATTAAGTCACTCATTTGAAAGGGGGGAGGTGCCTTGCATTTTTGCTATATTTATAGTCTAGTACTTGCAAATTGCATTATCTTTAACCAACTTCCAGATGAGCTGGAAAAGATCATTTTAGTACCTCAAGAAAGCTTTCTCAGACTTCCAGATTAGCTCTGGTTCCTGTCTTCTTATGCCATCCTCTCTCCCTCATCCAACTGATCAAAATCGTAATGAAGTGGTAAGCTGTGTGACTTGTTAACTGGCCTCATGGTCACCTTCCTTAGAGTGTAAGGATCTTGAAGGCGGGGACTGTGTGCTCCTGTTCAATGCTGCATTCCCAGCCCTTAGCATAGTACCTGATAAATCAAAAGTAATCAATTAAATATTTGTTGAATGAATGAATGCGTATATTGAGCGCTCATTGTGCTCCAACAATGTGCTACATTTTTACATACTTTTTATTTTTCCCACTTCATCTCATACAACCCTGTCTGGTAGACATAGTTTTATCTCCATTTCACAGATTTAAAAAAACAGGCTTAAAAAGATTAAGCACTATAATTAAACAACAATTGAACAATATCACCTATAACAAATTGCCCATGTTAAGTGATATTTCACTGAATTGTGTGAATTACTGTGGGAGAAAAAGGTCTTGGCTAAGAAATGCCTGGGAGCACTCCTTGTCTCAGTCACACATAGTTGTGTATGCTCTCAGGGTTGTTTTGAGGACCAGAGAAGATAAAACATATGAACCACATAGCAGAATGCCTTGCATACTGTAAATTCTCCATAAATATTATTAATTAGTAAATGAAAAGGTAGAAAACATCTCTCCATAGAGGATAAAAATATACCTGATCAAACTTGATATTCTATTAAAAGTACTTTTTATATTTCTACTTGCATCACTGTGGTGGTCTAGGTATCCTGAAACCTTCCACCACTGCAAAGTAACCACTTTACTGGATAAATTAGAGTGAGCAGATCTTACTTGCCTTGCTGAACTTTCCAGAATGTAAAAGGTACCTACAATAATAGGTTCAGGAGCTGAATCTAGAGTGCACAAATGCACAAACCAGAGACTCCCCGAAGGCAGCTGCTGATTTCAGAAAATTAGCACTGTGAGTTACAAACGTCAGTGGGAGAATCAGAGCTGAGGCCCTTGCACGAAGAGCGGGGGTTGTGCACCGGAGACCCTTAACTAGGATAACCCCTCACAAAAGGAGATTGAAGAAATGTGTGCCTGCAGTTGTAGGGCATCAACAAAGAGAACTGCTGATCTCCCCATGGCTCTGGACTGGGAGAACAAGACAATGGGCAGTCAAGAAACCAAAGGGCAAAGCAAAACTAAATTTTTCAAATAGGAAACCTTTAACCCAAAGCTAGATCCATCTGAGTTCAGGATGTGGATGGTTGCTACCTGCAGGGCTATGCCAGTCCCCAGTTAGGAACCTGAAATCGCAGTGGCCTTAGGTTGGTAGTGCCCTTGAACCAAACAAAAAATGCAGATCTTCTCTTGAGAAAATGAATCCTCCACCCATAGCTGTTGGGGTTCCCAGAGAATACATGTAGCCAGATATTGACTCATAAACAAAACATTTTCAAATTAAGTGCTATGAGTTCGAAGATTGGTAGAACTTCCAAAAGAGGAAAAATAGTGTACATATATGCCAATAGCCGACAAAAGATGACATAATAAGGGTGTGTATGTGGGCAATCAAAAGGAAGTAAAAAAAAAAGAATGTTTTAAAAGTATTAAAATAGCACAAAATAATTTAAGATAAATGCAATCAAAGAATTGATAACACAAATAAGCAAAAGGTCCAAACACATGTTAAAAGGCATAAATTGTCCTCTAAGGTTTAAAGACATCAAATTTAGCCATCTGATAATTATGAAACACCAATGTACGTATGAGGATGGAGAGACAACAGAAATGCTGAAGGTAAAGCTGAAAAAAGATATGCCAAGCAAAGAAAGCTGGTATCTCTGTACACGTATCAATACAAAATGAGTTTTGAGACAAATCTTGAATAAGTGTATAAAATTAATAATTATGATAAAAGCGTCACTTCATCAAGGGGACAGTTCTAAACACACCTGCCTAAAAGTGCATCAAAATGTATACAAAACTAATTACAAGGAAAAGGTGACCAATTCATTATTATACTAGGAAATTTCACTACCCATCTCAGTAATTTTAGGCCAAACACAGACAGACAGACATGCAGACAAACATAGGCTCACACAGAAAAACACATGGACATGCACACACTGATATACATGCACACACGTTGATACACATGCACACGCTGATACACATACAATCGACATACATGCAATACACCAACACACATGCACACATGACATATATGCACACACAAAGACATACACATGCACACACATGTGCACAAATACACATGCATACACACTCCCCTCCCAAACTGGAGAATTTGATAATAGTTAATAAGGTAGATGTAACACATGCATGGAACTAACACCTAGCCACTAAAGAACACCAATTTTCTCAAGTACACATGGAACAGTTATACATTTGGATAAGTCTTAAGCCATAATGAAAGTCTCAACATATTTAAAATCATTTAAAATAGCTATTTCCACACAGCATACGTCGTTGTACCATAGTGCAATTAAGCTAGAAAGCAATAATGTAATGTTAATGAAAAATGTGCCAAGGGCTTAGGCTTTCAAAAACTCATCCATCAGATAGAAAGAAACAGAACTGCCTAAACACATCAGCATTGAAAACTAACAAAAACGCTATATTATTACAATACGATTTTTAAATTATTTAGCCCCTGAGATTATGATGGAAAAAAAAGAAACAGATTTAGGGCAATTTGGACAACCCTCATGAATGTTTCCTGAACGTCGTGAGCATTGTCAGCTGAGTATATTTTGTCATAGATTGATGTCCATCGTGGAGTGATTTTTATTTCTGTACAGCGTGTTTAATTTTGGCATCTCTAACTTCCTGTTATGTCCTGATATGTGCCCCCCCATTTGTATGTTGAAGTCCTAACCCCCGACACTTCAAACTGTGACTGTGTTTGGAGACAAGGCATTCAAAGAGGTAATTAAAGGAAAATGAGATCCTTAGTGGGACCTTAGATTAAGATCGCTGATGTCCCTACAGAAAAGGAGATTAGGGTACACACAATACATGTGCCATCTGAGGACCAGCGCGAAGGTGGCCATCCGAAATCTCAACACCCTGAGCTGAGACATCCAGCCTCCAGAACTGAGAAAATGCTTGTCTGCTGTCTAGCCAGCCAGTCTGTGGTATTTTGTTGTGGCCGCCTGTGCAAACAAAGACACAAAGCTAGCACCTGTTCTAGGTGGCCAGGTGGTTTCCATCTGTCATGTCGTTGAAAAATCACAGTCTAGCGTCCACATTCTAAGGGCACCAACAAATACCTCCTTGGTGCTCTTTCATCCCTACTTCCTTGGATGTGATTTCAAAAGTAGAGTCACCCTATCCCTTCCTGGCTGAGCCCAGTCTGGGAAAAGCAAGAAAAAGGCTTTGCTTTGCTGATCTGCACATTTTTGCTCCAGTTTTGTCTTCAGGCTGTAACCTGAGCCTCTGAAAATGGCTGAGTTCCTTGACCTCTCCCTACCCTTGACTCTTAGAATTGTCTCAGAAGGACAGCTCCTGGTGTTGGCTTTCCTGTTCCCCAGCACGGACCGGACTGAGACCCAGAGAGTAAGACATGGGTCCCCCAGGTGGCGAGGCTCAGAGTTCAGATAGCTCATGCAGTTGCAGAAAACTGAGCGCCTGTTTTCTCACCATGGCTTGGTCACCCGTGCTGTGCCAGGCATTCCTCATCGGTGGCTCTGACCCATCGGTGCTACCCTGTGTCAGCGTGCTCCAGAAGTCAGGTCAGACAGAGTCAGTGTCACTTTGCTAGAGCTGTGGCTCCCCGAAGCTACAGGTGGTATGAATTCCTCAAGGGCTCTCTGTCTCCGGGCTGTGAGTCTAGTTGGGAATAAATGGGCTTGTCTCTCAACCTCCCTGCTAGAAAGCTAAACAGGAAACATTGACTCAAATCCTTAAAAATCCTCCAAATTGGGGGTCAGTCTTCGCAGTCGTTTGTTAAAAAATACCTGACCTGTTTTCAGTGGATAAAAATAGACATATCGAGGAGCCACATTTAAAACCACAGGGTAACCTTGCAATATGCACATCCTCTTTTTACCTCATTCCGCAAGTGACACATTGGAGTTCCTCATTTTTATAACGAACTGCTCTGGTCATGATACCGTGAAACAATCATCAAATAAACTAGGAGATATAAAATGGTTTTTGAAAGTTTAAGTGTTATGGAAACATAGCATTGTTGCTATTGGAAATGAGCCAACACCACGATCTATATTTTAAATTCAAGATGAGCACCAGGTGATGTATGGAAGTGTCAAATCACTATATTGTGTACCTAAAACTAACAACACTGTAGGCTAAAACTTCTTTAAAAATTTAAAAGAATAGCTGGCATATGTTGAATTTGGTTGTCACCCATATCCATGACTGCAGTATGAAACCATAATTACGTCACTGTAATACCTAAAATCACAATAAGTCTCCATAATTGATCTTTATACAAATTTTTTATAGCACTATGATCATTTCCTTGTTAAAAATTTTAAAATTAGACATCCGTTTCCACGACAGCTAATCAAATACACTGTCCCATGGCAATTTCTCTTAATTTGTGATGGAGTGATCTGAGCCCATTAGCAAATAATATGTTGAACTATTGATTTAAGTTAGCAATCAATACCAATAGAGTGCCCATTACGTGGCAAGGACTGTGGTAGACCGTGGGTTAGAACCACTTTGTCTGCAACAAACAGCCAAACCAGAATCAAATTGCTATAAGGACACTTGTTATTTCCTACAACCAGAGCTCAGAGAGGATACGGAGCAGGCACAGGGCCTCCAGGGCCAGAGAGAGATGTCCACAGACGTAGTTTGTTCTATTCCTCTACTTGGCCAGGCTCGCTGTCAGCTGCATCACCAGTCTTGTGGAGGGGTGCTGCAAAACAGAACAAAACCAAGGCCTCGAGACAAGAAAAGGACCAGGGATACCACGCTCGCTCTGTCAGAGCTCTGCTGAGTTCGGAAACAGAGGCCTGTCAGATGGTGGGAATCACGATGTCTATGAAGAAAAAATACCTGCGTGGACACAGGAAGAGCTAGATGGTGACACTACATTAATGTCTTTAAATCTTTTTTGGAACTAGAAGGACATATAACACTACCCAAATAAAACATCAAATCATAATACAGTTTATCATTTAGGAAGAATGAAGGCTGGAAACAACAGGAAGAGTCGGAGCTCATTGGCAAACCATCCAGAGAAAATTTTATGGGAGCCATGAACTGGAGGAAGACATGTAGATAACATATGTGTGTAGATAACATTGGAAGATCTAGCACCATTCCTGTCCTGCCTTTCCTTGAAGCTTTGAATCTGCCGGTTGTTCCAGAACTATCCAATGAGGATGGATGCTGACTCTTTCTTGTACATCTGGATCTGCTTTGGTTCCAGAGGCATTATATGCTCGAATAGTTTCTGGTATCTTTGACTCCAGGCTCCTTGGCCATCTATTCCTATGTTCGTTGTGTATAATCAAGGCTCCAGTAGCCTCTCTAGCGCTATCCGCTGGCTTCCCCTTCAGCAACCACCCACTAACTAACTACTTGGGTTAACGCATGGTTCTAAGTACGCTGGCTCCCTCCCCAGCTTTTGCCTGGGGCCATGCTGGCCTGTACCTCTATTTCTGCACCTGGCAAGTAGGGCATCACCTTACCCACATCGTGGGGTTACTGGGAGAGCTAGTGAGTTACATCCAGGCAAAACATCTAGAAAGGTGTCTGGAACATAAATGCTCACTAAGAATTAGCTGTTCTCAATGTATATAATTATTTTGATTTTTATTTTTATGTTCCTATCAGTCTCATGAGCTTGAGTTTGATTGAGGAGATAATTATGAATATTTCAACTAGGCAATTTATATAATAAAAGTGATGGTTTAGGTGTTGAATAGATCGGTAGGTGGCGGACGAGAGAGAGAGAGAGAGAGAGAGATACTGTGATATTTCAGGCTCATCCAAAAAAAGACTTCAGATTTGGTCTAGAAAACTGTGCAAAGCATTAAAAAAAAACAAGACAAGATTTTAAAACCTTTTTTGATATAACTGGTGCATTTAGGGAGAAGGTGTGAGCTTGCATACCTGGAAGGATTGACAGAGGGCACTTTTTTATCCTATTGCTTTTTGAAAAGTCTAGCTACATTTTGTATGATCAGGTTTTGCAAAGAGGCTGTTGTGCATTTATCGACTTTACATGAAATCTTCTCTTTAATATGCAATCAAAATAAGTTCTCTTTGATGCCTGTATCTTTAGACTACAGTGGGAGTTAAATTTTTAGGAAAGAACCAAGTTTGGATGTTTTAAGAAGCTGAAATCGTATCACATAACATTGTCCTCCTTGTAAAATCACAAGTGTGTTGAATTTAAGCAAATGCAATTAGGCCTAGAAATCAAATTAAAATATGGAAGACACTTTTTCTGCCCTAAGATGTTTCCCTCTATGCAAATGAGATGGCAAACATGTGTAATTTATGAGTTTGCTGATTAAATCACCCGTCAGCAACCACCTTTCCAGGGTACTGCCTCTCCCCCAAAACCACACAACCACCGCAAGGGACACAACACTCGCACAAGCAAAATTTTTCATAAAGGACATTAATAAAATAGAATTAAATAAAATTTGAGAATTGGTATAATGATGATCAGAGTCACTGAATGTGACAGCCTTTGGGAAAACTTCCTAACTGACATTCACAATCCTGTAAGTCAGACTATCCAAAATGGATTGGCAATTCGGTCTTTGTTGTGTTTGGACACCAACTAATCCATTATACTTGTGCTTCTGTAACTGGCTAGACATGGCCACTGTGGTAGAAAGAAGTTTCCTAATGTGTCTTTGGTTTTCTTTATTTCTTAGCTTTACACATATTTAGAGAAAAAGGCACCAGATTTGGTGAGATAACCCAGAAAGAGAGAGGCAAAGCCATGTGTACTGGATGCCCCTAAAATGGCACCCTCCTGTTCTTGAGTTTCTGTAGACTGAACAGTTCCCTCTCTGTTCTCCTCCTGCTGGTGTGAGAGAATTTGTCAGATATGGGATGCCCAGTTACTAAGCATTCTGTATTCATATGTGATCTGGACTGAGAATTAACTCCACCTCTCACATATTCCCACTTAAATCATGAAAGGAACATGGCAGGAGAGAAGCACACCTCCAACCTCAGACATTTGAGCACGGTCTTGTGCAGCCAAGACCAGATGGAGGGAAAGTCCAACAAATCTTTAAGTCACGTGAGAAAGAAAATCCAACACAACAGTGGATGGAGGGGACTCTTGGGAGAACCCATCAATGTTCCCAAGCTATCCTATCCTGCTGGGACCACATATTGGAGCCCAGAAAATTTTCTGGATTTCTTAGGGTTCATATAATTTGTCATGATGGAAGTTCAGTCATTTCATAACATGTACATATATCAAGCACCACATTGTATACCTTGAATATATACAATTTTTATTTGTCAATCATACCTTCATAAAGCTGAGGGAAAGAAGTCATACATGTTTATTGTGGAGGTTTTGAAAATAATTAACTATCAGCTGGCCTCTGTGGAAAAAAATTATTAATCTTCACTTTCTCCTTCCTGTTATTTGCATGTATGTGCATATTTTTGCATGTGAAGTTTTTTTTTAAAGATTTTATTTATTTATTCCTGAGACACACAGAGAGAGACAGAGACATAGGCAGAGGGAGAAGCAGGCTCCCTGTAGGGAGCCTGAACAGGACTCAATCCTAGGACCCCAGGATCATGACCTGAGCCAAAGGCAGAAGCTCAACCACTGAGCCACCCAGGCTCCCCACTTGTAAAGTTTTTAACCATTTTTTAAAAAGATTTTATTTATTTATTCATGATAGACACACAGAGAGAGACAGAGAGAGAGAGGCAGAGACACAGGCAGAGGGAGAAGCAGGCTCCATGCAGGGAGCCTGACGTGGGACTTGATCCCGGGTCTCCAGGATTAGGCCCTGGACTGAAGGCCGCGCCAAACCGCTGAGCCACCAGGGCTCCCTTTAACCATATTTTTGAACTCAATATTGCTTACATCATGATCATTTTATGATTACAAAATTTACTTCAAAATATGATTTTAATGACAGCATAAATGGCTATACCATCATATATTTAACCCTTTCTTTATTGTTGGATATTTATATTGTTTCTAACTTCCCTTTATTGTTGTTGTAATTCATGTTTTTGTATATAAATCTAGCTCATATTTGATTATTTCCCTAGAATGTTTTCCAAGAGGTAGAAATTGCCAGAGAAAGTGTGTACTGTGAAGGTGATTGAAAATACATTTCAAATCTCCCTTTAGAGGATTTAGATTCATTTACATTTTTTGATGATCTTGATATGTATCTTTTAAAACTCTTTGCCAATTGGGGAAACCAAAACGACAGGGTTTTTAAAATATATGAATATTCACGTACTTGATTATTCATAATATTGAATATCTTTTACATTGCCTTGGGACACTTGTTTAGCTAGTATGGTGATATTGTGTGCCCATTTCTCCATTGTAGAAAAGGGATAAGAGAGAACAGAGGTTCTCTCCTGCTTCAATATTCATCTCTGATCTTTCCCAGACCTCACACCCTGTATTTAAACCAGCATTGAACCATTATTAGCTCCTCTGCAAAAATATAAACAGAATCTGCCATTTCTTCCATGCATGCTGGTCAAAAAGATGACCACCCTCATCTTTTGTTTGCACCAACTCAACGACCTTCTATTTCTTTATCATGCATTCCCCACAGAGTAACCAGAGTGGCCTTTGAAAAATGAATCTGAAATATTATTTTCCTACTTAAACCCTGAAATGACCTCTTCATTGCTCCCCATCTTTGTCCTCATCCAATATGACCACTGGTCTTCTTTCTGAGTCTCTTGAACATGCCAAATTCCATTCAACCTTAAAGGCTTTGCACTTGCAGTTTGCCCAGAAAGTTCTTCCCCAGGTCTTCTTGTGGGGCCTCCTTGGAGAGGCCTTTGACCATCTGGCCAAAACCGCTTTTCCCCAGCCTACTCTGGGTACCTCTATATTCTATTAGCCTGTTTTCGTTAAGGAACATTTTGGGTTCTAAAATTTTATATGTAAATGAATGTTGACAAGGGTGCACCATTATTCCAGGGCACCAAGAACACCCAGTGCAGAAAGGAAAGCCTTATCAATAAATGGTGTTGGGAAGACCAGGCAGCAGCAAGCAAAAGAATGAAACTGGATCCTTACCTTACATCATACACAAAAATCAACTCGAAATGGATTAGAGACTTAAATGCAAGACCTGAAACAGTAAAATTCTTAGAAGAAAACATAGGGGAAAAGCTTCTTGACATTGGCTTTGGCAATGATTTTTTGGATATGACATCAAAAGCACATACAACAAATGCAAAAATAGGCAAGTGGGACTATATTAAACTACAAAAGATTCTGCACAGAAAAAAAATCAACAAAATGAAAAGACAACCTTCAGGATAAAAGAAAGTATTTGCAAACTATGCAAAAATAAATCAGAGCAAAACTCTGATAGTTAATATTCAAGATATATGGAGAACTCTTAAGACTCAACAGCAAAAATAAAATAAAATAAAAATAAAATAACCAATTGAAAAATGGCCCAAGGACCTGAACAGACACTTTTCCAAAGAAGACATATAAACTGGCCAACAATTATATGAAAAGGTGCCCAATATAACTCATTCTCAGGGAAATGCAAATCAAAATAATCTCAATTAAGAGGTAACACCTCATATCCTTTAAGATGACTATTATCAACACCCAAAAGATAACAAGCATTAGCAAGGATATGGGAAAAAGGGAGTCCTTGGGCACCATTGATAGGAAAGTGAACTGTGTGGCCACTGTGGAAAACAGTATGGAAGCTCTTCTGAAAACTAGACCTACCATGTGATCCAGCAATCCCCCTTCTGGGTGTATAGCCAAAGCATTGAAATCAGAATCTCAAAGATATAGGTTCACCTTCAGCATTGTTCATTGTCCATTGATGGACAAATGGATGAAGAAAATGTGGAGTATTCGTACAATGGAATATTACTACTCAGGCTTCATAAAGAAGGAAATCCTGCCATTTGTAACAACATGGGGGTGACCTTGAGGTATCATGCTGAGTGAAAAAAGCCAGACACAGAAGGACAAACACTGCTTGATCTCACTTGCATGAGAAATCGAAAATAGCCAAACTCCTAGAAGCTGAAAGTAGAATGGTGGCTGCGGGGCTGTAGAGAGGACACGGGGAGGTGTTAGTCAGAGGATGTGGATTCTCAGTTACTAAGATGAAACATTTTAGAGATTCACTGTATGGCATAGCACTCACAGTTAATAATAAATATTATACTACAGGGACTCCTGGGTGACTCAATGGTTGAGCGTCTGCCTTCGGCTCAGGACGTGATCCTGGAGTCCCAGGATCGAGTCCCGCATCAGTCTCCCTGCATGGAGGCTGCTTCTCCCTCTTCTCCTGTCTCTGCCTCTCTCTGTGTGTCTCTCATAAATAAATAAATAAAATATTCAAAAATTAAATAAGTAAATACTGCATTACATAATAATTTTCCGAGGTCGATCCTATGTTAAGTGCTCTGACTTGAACAAATATCTCTAAGGCTTACAGCACAGGGATTGGCACATATTAAGTGCTCAGTAAACAGCATCTATTAGTACACTGTGAAACATTATTTATCTATCATCGCAGAGAGGTTGAAAATCTTGCTTTTTGTCTTTTTATCTTTCCTGTCCCCTGTCTTTTTCATCTCCTACAATGTGGTCCCTCTTATTAAAACAAGGAAAAATTGGGGCAGCCCAGGTGGCTCAACAGTTTAGCACCGCCTTCGGCTCAGGGTCTGATCCCGGAGACCCGGGATTGAGTCTCATGTCAGGCTCCCTGCATGGAGCCTGCTTCTCTCTCTGCCTGTGTCTCTGCCTCTCTCTCTCTCTCTCTCTCTCTGTCTGTGTCTATGTCTCTCATGAATAAATAAACAATATCTTAAAAGAAATAAAAAATAAAATAAGGAAAAACAATTCTGGTAAAAATAGTATCTCCTGGTGTATTTAAATATAGAGGTTTTAGGGGGAACAATACTTTCTGCAACCAGGAACCCTCATCTCTAATTGGAGTGAAATTTGTGAGTTGAAATTGGCCTTTAATGGCTTTGCCTGAGGCATTGGTTTTGGACTGAACAAATGGCCACATGGCTTAATGCACCTGTGACAGACACACTGAGAACTTGGTCCTACCATGGAGATGGGTTTCATGGACTTTTATTTCACGGCTTACATAGGAGATCTAATTTTACCATCAACTCCTCTTGGTATCTTGGAATAGCTTTATGTTAAACATATATTCACATAATGCAAATGATACGTTAGGGTGTGTTTGAGTTCTTAATAAAGAAAGGCTGCAAATAAAATTTAGAGCAAAAGGAATTACATTAACAATAAGCAGTGCTTCATTAACAGCAGGGCTTTTTGTTTGCTTTGTAAAATGTAATAGACAAGCATATAACTCCTTTTTTATGGCTTTGCCTTTTTGGTGGTGGTACCCTGAACATGTATATGTATTAATACCGTGAAGTACTCTGGGCAGCTTTTATACTCCTGAGAAGGCTAAAGCTGCACATAGACTGGTGGATGGGAGGGATGTGACAAGAAGCGGAGTGTATAATCAGTGATTTTAAAGAAGACAGTAGGACATTCATGAGAGAAAAGCAAAAGGACCTGCAATTAGGTGGCTAGTTTCATGGAAGAAAGTGCTGCAGGAGCTCAACTTAACCCTCTGTGGTTATCAAAATTTATTTCCTGTTTAGACAGAAAGCACATATGCACCTATAGCAATCACCTGGACACAAATTCTCCCTTCACGAATACTAGGCGATGGTCTATTTCTTTTATCCTGCAAAATAGCAATGGCTTCAAGCAAAAGGGAACTGATTTTTTGGTGAGTTTTCAGATAAAAGATAGAACTGAGCTAGCCTTAAGGGGGAAAAAAAGTCTTCTATGTAGTGACTTGGATTTTACAGTGTAAGCTACTTAGGTTTTTAAAGATTTTTCAGAAGAGCAAAAGACAAAAACCCAGTGATTTTTTTTTTTCAAGGCCACATGAAAAAGTGTGGTGTCAGGAAACTTTATCCAATACTTGGAAACAAAGCCAAAGATGACTGAATGTCCTTTCAGTGTCCTGCCGGAGCCGGGTTTCATAGTCCTTCCCTCAAAGGTTATTTATTATCTAGCTAACACACCTAAGTTTGACTTTGCTAGTGCTTGATTTAGAACCCACACACTGTGAAGTCACATGCTCACTTGTATATTACTGTCTGGTAGAAAGATAATTCCAAAGACTACTTTTTTTTTTTTTTTTTACATTATCTTGTGGGACATCATACAGTTTTATATCTATTAGCAAATTCATTTCAGTATTCCATGGACCAACTCCATCAGCCTTCACTCCTTCAATTGTCCTTTGAACCACTTTTACCATCCTATGGGTCGGTTCCTCATTAATTGAGTTGAATAACACATTTGGTGCATGTTCATTTATATTTGTGTGAGAGTCAGGAACATTGTTACTTGACAGTGGGGACGTGATGCATCACGGTTTTAGGACTGCAATGCTGAGCAGAGCCTGGCAGTCACAGGTCACAAATCTCCAGCCAAGGGTTCTCAACACAGTGCCCAACACCGATACGGGTAATCATATGGAGGCAGAACCAAGCTCACTGCACAAACTAGAGCTTGCAATGAGAAACTGGTGAGCCTAACTGAGAGGAAGATGGCAGCATCTCAGAGGGATAGGGGGTAGCTAAAATATCTAGGGACAGAATCAGAATTCAGAAAGGCCAAGGGAAACTGGAACACTGGGTTGAAATAAACCACATGTAACATAAAAAAACAAACAGCTATATTTGATGGCTTAGTACGAATTACAAAATATTGGAATCCCTTGACTCTGTAGCCCCACATATGTAAATCTATCCTGAGTTAATAAAAATATGGAAAGAGATTTTTGCACAAAAATGTTAATTGCAATGTTGTTAGGAATGATGAAAAATTGGAAGCAATCAAAATGTCAACAATATGGGAATGATTAAGTAAAGTGTACTGCATTTACTTCATGGGGGTTTTTTTCCTAGTAAAGTAAAAGAACACTTATTGTGAAATACAGCATATAATAGAAAAGGTGCACACTGCCTAATGTACAGCTTATTGAATTATCATAAAGTGAACAGCCAGATGACCACCACCTACACCTAAAACAAAGCACTACCTACACCACATTAGCTCTCTCCATGTGTTCCCTTCAAACCAAAAACCTTTAAACCGCTAAACTTATCATTATCTGGATTTTAAAATAATCACTAAAATCTTTTTGCTATAGCCTAAGCATGTATTCCTCAGCTCTATAGATTTGCTTGGTCTTTTGAAATTTATATAAATGGAATTTTTGTATTTGACTTCTACTTGCTCAACATGATTTTTTCCTTTTTGAAAAAAAAACAGGTAATGATATATATATGACACAAAACTAACCCATTTAAAGTGTACAATTCAGTGGTTTTTAGGATCATTCCAGAGTTGTGCACCATCACCACTGTCTCATTCTAGAAGATTTTTACTACTCTCAGAAGAAACCCTGTACCCACTGGCATCACTCCCCATTCTCTCCTCCCCCACCTCCTGGCAATTACTGATCAATTTTCTGTCCCTGTGAATTTACCTCTTCTGGTTATTTCATATAAGTGGAATCATACAATGTGTGGATTTTGTATCTAGCTTCTTTCACGTAACATATGGTTTTCTTCTTTCTTTCTTTCTTTCTTTCTTTCTTTCTTTCTTTCTTTCTTTCTTTCTTTCTTTCTTTCTTTTTTAGATTTTACTTACTTATTCATGAGAGACGCAGAGGGAGAAGCAGGCCCCATGCAGGGAGCCTGATGCGGGACTTGATCCTGGGACCCCAGGATCATGCCCTGGACCGAAGGCAGGAGCTAAACATACGGTTTTCAAAGTCATCCATGCAGTAGCACTAACTTCATTTCTTTTTATGAGGGAGTAAAATTTCAATGTAAGGATGAACCACATTTTACTCATCCATTCATGAGGCGATGGGTGTTTGGGTTGCTTCCACTCTTTGACTATTAAAAATAATCCTGCCCTGGATATTTGCATGTAAAGATTTATATATATATATATATATATGGTTACATTATATATATATAAATATAAATAAATAAATAAATAAATAAATAAATAAATAAATAAATGGTTACATTTCTCTTAGGTGTAAACCAAAGTGTGCCTTGCACTATGCTTAACCATTTGAGGACTGCCAAACTGTTTTTCAAAGCAACTGCACCATTTTATAGCCCCAGCAGCAATGTGTGATGGTTCTAATTTCTCCACATCCTTGCCAACACCCGTTATTGTCCATCACTTTGATTATAACCATCCTAGTGAATGTGAAGCGGTAGCTCATTGTAGTCATTGGTTTGCATTGGTTTGCAGTTCCTGGATGGCTAATAATGTTGAGCATCTTTTCATGTACTTGTTGGCCATTTGTATGTCTTCTTTGGAGAAATGTCTATTTGAATTCTTTGTCCATTTTTTATTGAGTTGTTTGTCTTTTTATTGTTGAGTTGTAAGAGATACTTATATATTTTGAATACTAGTCCTTAATCAGATATAAGGTTTGCAAATACTTTTCTCTCTTCAATGGGTTGTCTTTTAATTTTGTTGATAACATCCTTTGAAACACAAGTGTTTTGGCAATAGTTTTACCAACTAAGTATAAATCTCTGAACATTGTAGCTTAGTTTTGCCTTTTGAAATTTATACAAATGGAAGGTTTGTGTTTGGCTTCTTCCATTCAGCAGTATGATTTTTTTCCTTTTTTATTAATTGAAACAATTCACATACCATATAATTCATCCTTGTAAAATGCACAATTCAGTTAAAAAAAGAAGTCCAACAGAAGTGCAATTTAACTTTTTTTCCTTTCTTGCTCATGTTTTGGTATCTTATCTAAGGAACACTTTTTTCTAGTCCAGAGTCATGAAGATTTACACCTACGTTTTCTTCTAAGATTTTTGTAGTTTTATCTCTTACATTTTTTTAAAATCTATTTGGGTTAATTTTTGTATATGATGTGAGATAGGGATCCAACTTATGTACTTGCATGTTATCTTAGAACCATTTGTTGAAATTTTCCTCATTGGACTGTCTTGGCATCCTTGTCAAAAATCAGTTTATCATCTGTAAGGGTATATTTTTGGATTTTCAATTCTACTTCATTGATTTATATGTTTATCCTTATGCTAATAGCACACAGTCTTGTTTAACTATAACTTTGTAGTAAGTTTTGCAATACAGAACTGTGAGTCCTCCAAATTTATTCTTGTATTTATTTCAAGATTGTTCTGGCTATTCTTTTTTTTTTTTTTTAAAGATTTTATTTATTTATTCATTAGAGACACACAGATAGAGGCAGAGACATAGGCAGAGGGAGAAGCAGGCTCCCTGCAGGGAGCCCGATGTGAGACTCCTGGGACTCTGTAATCACGCCCTGAGCGGAAGGCGGAGGCTCAACCGCTGAGCCACCCAGGCATCCCTGTTCTGGCTATTCTGAATCCCTTGAATTTCCATGTGATTTTTAGCATCTACCTGTCAATTTTTTTTTTTTTTTAAGAAAGGCAGGTGGAATTCTGATAGGGATTGCATTGAATCTGTAGATCAATTTGGGACATGTTACCATCTGAACAATATTAACTCTTCAGATCCATGAACATGAGGTAGATTTCCATTTACTTAAGTCTTCTTTAATTTCTTTCAATGATGTTTTATAGTTTTTGGAGTTCAAGTAATACACTTTTAAAAAATTCATTCTAAATTATTTTATTCTTTGTGATGCTATTCTAGATGGGACTGTTTTACCTTTAATTTTTGAATTATTTATTGTTGGTATATAGAAAGACATTTGATTTTTATATATTGATTGTATCCTAAGCCTGTTGAATGGTATTTATTCGCTTTAGTATATACTTTGATTCCTAGGATTTTCTATAAACAAGATCATGTCATTTGCAAATAGAGGTATTCTTACTTCCATTACAATCTATAGGTGTTCTCCTTCTCCTTGCCCAACTGCCTTGGTTAGACCTCTGCCCAGTGTTGAATGGAAGTGATGAGAACAGGCAGCTTTATTCTGTTTATGATCTTAACAGAAGCATATTAGCTTTTCACTGTAAGTATGTATTAGTTGTGCAATGTTATCTCAGTGTTGTTTTAATTTGCAATTCCCTGATGACACACTTTTTAAAATATGTTTATTTGCCATATGTGTGTTTTCTTTGGTGAGGTGTCTGTTCATATCTTTTGCCCATTTTTAAACTGACTGTTCTTTTTGTTGGGTTTTAGGAATCATTTTGTATTTTGGACACTAGTCCTTTATCAGATATGTGTTTTGCAAATGTTTTTCCCAGTTCACGACTTGTCTTTTCTTTTTTCAACAGTGTAATTACAGTTTTAATGTGAATGAAGTCCAGTGTATCTTTTTTTCTTTCATAGATTGTGCTTTTTTGTCTCCTAGTTTTTTTAAATGTATTTCAAAGAAAAGATTTAACGCAGTTACTAAGTCCAATATATGGGCTTCCTCAAGAACCATTTCTATTGACTGTTTTCTTTTCCCTCTGTATGGGTCATACTCTTTCACTTCTTTGCACAACTCATTTTTTGTTACTGAAAACTAGACTTTTTTTGGTTAATATAATGTGGCAGCTCTTGAAACCAGATTCTCCTCTTCTGTATTTAATATTTAATATTGTCGCTGTTTATCATTGTGTTGCCATTGTTGTGTGTTTAAATCTCTTTCCTGAACTAATTATGTAAAGTCTGTGTGCTTTGTCAGGTGACCATTGAAGTTTTTGCTTGGTTAGTTTAGTATTCAGCTAGTGATTGTACTCAGATTTCCTTAAATTTCCTGAGTTAGTAAGTCTCCCTAACTTTGCTGAGAGCTTGTGTTTATGTTAAGGCCATCACACAGCTCGCAAGTCCGCCTTAGCCTTTTCTCCCTATCTGCCTAGAGCCTCAATGTCAGTCAGATGTGAGAGCTGAAAACCTTCTTATGTCATTTCTGAGCAGGTGTAACCCCCGGGAGGCCTGTGCACAGCCCTACACGTAGGAGTGGCTTTCCAGATTCCCAGCAACATGACACACCTCTTCAAAGCATCCTATGAAAATCCCTCACTCTCTAGTTTTTCCTTTCAAATTTTTGGTCTGCTTGTTGCTTGCTTCAGTGTTTGTTGCCACCTCGGGCAATAACAATGTTAAACAATTGTTGCTTTTCTTTTTTCTTTCTTTCTTTCTTTCTTTCTTTCTTTCTTTCTTTCTTTCTTTCTTAAATTGTTGCTTAAAAAAAAAAGATAAATGCCACTGGGCACAAGGTTGGGCACTGGGTGACCTCAGAGCCAAGTTTGAATGAAGACAAGCCTTGTGTGTGCTATTTTCCAGATGGGCCAAATAGTAATAATTCTCTGAGAATGGTGTTTTGAAAGAGATTGAACCCTGTCTGGCCCTTTCAGTGCCTCACTAAGCTGCTGGTTTCTGTCTGATTGTGGGCAGTTGGCTTTCAAGGGTACCATGGAGTTTAGGAGAAGGTCATAGTAACAGGGCAAATTAAAATGTCACAAAGCTCACTATTTTTAACCACAATTCCATCATTTTTTTCTTTTTCTGTTTCTATTCAAATTCTAGTTAGTTAACATATAGTGTAACATCCACCATTTTTCTTGAATATACAGTCTACAGTGAGCCTTTGGTTCATTGCTAGAGTTTTGAAGAAGTAGATTTTGTCATTATTTCAATGTTATCATTGCAGCTTTTATGGCAAGGATTTTCAGAGGTCTTTACTTCACCATTGCCACTCATGTCTTAAAATTATAATTCCAGGAGTCGTTCATGTTTTTGATTGGTTTCAATCTTAATATTCTTGCTGAACGAATCATCCTCCTCTATCCAGGACATATTTTCTATCATGCAACAAAGCACTTGGTCATACATAAAAGTTTTACCTGTCTGGTCGATCAATGAATCAATGCTGACAATGAAAGAGATGCCAGATACCTTCTCTAGGTAACTTCCACATCTATAATCATAATAAAGTTAACAATGTTTTATAGCTACTAAAATAGACCAAACAATATCAGGTTCATATTGCTTTATCATTAAGAAATAATGGTACACATTACTGAGAACCTGTCTGACCACAGGATGATTTGAAGACCTCCTAATTTTGTGTGTTTTTCTTCCCCCAAATTATGGGTTTGTTAAGGAAAAACTTGGTTTTTCCACCTATGTTTCTTTCCCATGTTTCCTCTAACTTTACATAGATACCTCACTTCTGACATTTCTGGTCACCACATGTCTGCAGGTTTTGGCTCACACCAAGCAATTATCTGCAATATAAGCTGGGTGTCCTACAATGTAGCTCAATTCTGATACTGTCTACCCAGAGAAAGCATCAGATCCCATAAGTTCAGGGCTCAGTCCCCAAGATTGCCCTCCCCAGTCCAGGTGCCAGCCATGAGTCCACATTGTCACCTGTGCCTCTGAGGAACCAGCTGTAGATGAGAGGTTCCAACAAGCCCCTCCATTTGATTAATTTGCTGGGGTGGCCCAGAACTCAAGGAAACACTGAATTACATACTAGTTTATTAAAGGATGTGATAAATGATACAGATGAACATCAGATGGAAGAGATGCATAGGGCAAGGGAAGGGTATATTGTGCTTCGGGGATTTTTCTGAAGGCTTGATGATAGATTTCTTTTTTTTTTTTTAAGATTTTATTTATTTATTCATGAGAGACACAGAGTGAAAGGCAGAGACATAGGCAGAGGGAGAAGTAGACTCCTCCCAGGGAGCTTGATGCGGGACTTGGGACTCAGTCCCTGGATCACGACCTGAGCCGAACGCAGACACTCACCCACTGAGCCTTCCAGGAATCCCTTGTTGATAGATTTCTATGTAGGCATGATCAATCATGAGCTTCATTTTCAGCTGCTCTCCCTTCTAAAGACAATGGAGAGTGGAGCTGAACATTCCAAGTTTCTGATCATGGGTCTTTCCCATGACCAGTCCCTATCCAGTCATCCAGAATCACCTCACTAGAATAAAAGATGTTCCTATCATCCAGGAAATTTCAAGGATTTCAGGAGTGCCATATCAGGAGCTGGGGGCAGAAATCAATATGCATTTTCTATTATCTCACAAGATTGTGTGAGTCTACATGTTTCCTATACAGTTTCTTATATAACTCCTATGTGTGAGGAATTATAATCATACTAACAAATGAATACCCACTGTAGGCTATAGGACTTTCCTCAGAAGAGGAATGATATGAATAGCAAGGGTAGCCTTTCCCAGCGCTCCTCAGTTTTTTAATAATATGGACCCAGACATTCTCTTTTACCGGATTTCTGCAATGGGAGTTAAGTCACTAGGGAAACTGGTAGAGGATCTAGTTCAGGAAGATCTAGTTTTTTCTTGGATTCAGGACATTGGGTTATACACCTGAGTCTGCCATTTACAAGTACATTTGAACCTTAATCTCCTCATTTGTAAAACAGGGAGAAGAAAACCCACCACATAGCTTGTGGTGAGGATTAATTGAGATGATACTTGTGAGAGAAGTGAAAGCTATTTCAACATGAAGGCTTATTCTGATGACCTAGAAAATATCCATGAATCTGGGTCCCAAGACAATGTTGCTGCCAGGAGGCATCTACTTCTGTCATGCCTGGTGCATACCTCACAAGGTTCACATTTAATTGGCCTTGGATGTATCCTGAGCATCTGGAGTTTTTGAAAAGCTCCCCAGGTGATCTATCATGCAGTTAGGGTAGCTTCATCCTGTTAAGAATAGTTAAAAGAGAAGAAGACTTCAAAAAATTATGGCTTTCAGATCTCTGTTTATCTCCATAGCTGCAATCGACAGCTTGGGTTTTGCTTCCAGAAAGCTTAAAAAAAGAAACAAAATCAGTGGATGTGTGAAAACAGTTCTTGAAATAACTCTTAGAGATGACTGAATCCACAGAAGGCAGAATAAGGATGAAAAGACCAGCATGATTCTTTCACTGTTCTGAATTTTTTTGTGCTGAAAACTAAGTGCTCACCTAACCTAGATATGGTGGGTTTTGTTCCCTTTTCACGCTATATTTCCTGCAGCAATTTCGTCCACTGTTGTAAAAGACTTCAGCAACAACAACTGTCTGAGAGTGTTTCAATAATGCAAAAGAGGGCTATGTCTGTGGCATTTGCTCAAGGCAGTGTCCTCCACACAGATGATCCAGCTGCCTGCAAAGCCCCCAACAAATGAATCCAAGGTAACTCTTTGTTCTTCCCTCCTTTGACTCCCCCGGCCCGTCTCAGCACTGTCCTGACCTAGCAGTGTCACCGTAGATCTGCTGAAGTGATTTGCAGATCCAGCAATTCTTCCTCATGTCTTCCTTTCTTCCTACTCAGAAAAAAAAAAAAAATATAGAGACATGCAGCTTGGGTTTACACCATTCAAAGATTGATTGACTGATTGATCGATCAGTTGCACTAGGGCAATGTCATTCTGAAAAATATCAGTATGCTTTGACACTTATTGTCAGTAACTGCAAATGAAAAGGGGGAGCCTCTCTAACCTTGGATGTGAACTGCTGAGAACCACACATGAACCCGCCATTCCTAGTCAGCTGGGGAATCCAAACCAAAGACTGCCTGTCATCAAGTGCCTGAAATTTGTGAGACACCCACAATTACAATCATGGTAAATGAATGGCCATCTCAAGGAGGGAGCACTTGAGAGTGAGTCATTCAATTCATAGATTTGTAAATATTACATCTTCACCTTCAGGTTTATCTTAGAAAATAAAATTCTCTTGAAATCTTTCTTACCTATTGTTAGCTTTATTCTTTTCTTTGTTTACCTATTGCTAGCTTTATTCTTTTCTTTGTATTTCCTCATCATAGCTTTCTTAATTTCTTTAATTTAAAATTTCTACACTCTTTCTGTTGCCTTATTGACAATTCTATAATTATTTTGCTTTTTGTAAAAACTATTCAATTTGACCTCCCTATATTCTCTCCTTTATCCCCCGTCCCTTAAAGAAATCATACCTGGGAATATGCCTGGAGTTGCATTAATTGATAGATTTTTAAAAATGGGAATTGATTAAAAATATTGACTTATTCCCACATAGGATTATGTTATGCCTTTCTATATCCATATCAAAATCTTTCCTTTTTCCCCCATTTTTTTCTTATGCCCTCCAGTAAAAGGCTACATTTTTCTCCTCTTAAATCTTGTAGGATTCTTAAATTCTATGAGGTTTTGTGTTTTACATATAATCTTTGACTATTTACATTTGTTGCTGTGAGCTGGGTCAGAGGATTCTGCAGTAAGAGCACTGAACTAGTCAAAGCCACAGCAGTGGTTCTTGAGAATGGTTTCCGAGGAGACTCTTGGGTTTTGTTGTTTTTGTTTTTCAAGTTTCTAACAAGTTCCCAGTGATGCTGATGTTGTGGGTCCCTTTACACTCTGAGAAGCTCTGGCTTGTTGCAGGAATACTCAGCCCTGGCTGCCCGTTCTTGTAAAAATCCCAATGTCCTGGCCACACAAGGACACCAATCCTTCAGCAGCTCTGGGAGAAGGACCCAGGCAGTAAAAATCCCCCAAACTTTCCCAGTGGATTCCAATGTGTTGCTCAGGCTGAGAGCCAGGACCTGAAAATCTTAAAGCCTGAGTGGGTTATCAAAAATGCATTTTCAGCTCCCTTTTGAATCAGAATCCTGGGACCTGGGGATTCCTTGTATTTTATTTTATTTTATTTTATTTTATTTTATTTTATTTTATTTATTTTATTTTATTTTATTTATTTTTTAAATTAAGATACAGGTGACATGTTATATTAGTGTCAGGTGTACAGCATCATGATTCAATATTTGTGTATATTGCAAAATGATCAGCATGGTTAAGTCCAGTTAACGTTCATCACTATACATAATTATAAAAAATTGCTTCTTTTGGTAAGAACTTTTAAGATCTGCTCTCTTAGCAACTTTCAAATGAACAATACAGTGTTATTAACTACAGACACCATGCTGTGCATTACATCCCCAGGACTCATTTATATTGTAACTGTAAGTTTGTACCTTTTGATCCCCTTCACACATTTTACCCATCCCCACGTCCCCTGCCTCCAGGAAGCACCAATCTGTTCTTTGTATCTATGAATTCAGTTTTTGTTTGTTTTTTTTATAGATTTATACATAAGTGAGATCATAGGATGCTTGTCTTTTTCTGTCTTATTTCAGAGCCCTCAAGTTCCATCCATGTTGTGGCAAATGGTAAGATTTCCTTGTTTTTGTTTTTGTTTTTGTTTTTTTTTTATGGCTGAATACTATTTCCGCTGTGTGTGTGGGCATGCGTGTGTGTGTGTGTGTCTGTGTGTGTGTGTGTGTGTGTGTGTGTGTGTGTGTGTGATCTCACATTTTCTTAATCGATTCATCTGTCAGTGGATACTTAGGAGACTTTTCAGGTTGTAAAGCTTAACACCTGGTGACACAGGCCCAAGATGAAGGGGGACAATTCTTGTACTAAGTAGGCCTAGCCATTTCAGGGATAGCACACAAGTGAGGGAAAGCTGCCCAGAGCAATTACTATCCCTGACATCTCCATGCCCTCCCCTTGTGTTGGTCAAATGGCATAGGGCCTACAGATCACCAACTGTGCTTACATGATGCACCTGTTTCTTGAGAAAATACTGGGTCTGAAGCGAAGACTGAACACGTTTAAGAACAGAACACGGAAATGACAGAAACATTCCAGGGCATAAACATACACACAACATGCCAATGTCAGGAAAGAAACATACTTTGGGGATTTTTTTTCCCCAGGAGGAACAGTAAAATCAAGATATCACATTTTGCTGTGAATTATTTATAAGATGAAAACATTCTTTTGCTTTTTTTTTTTAGAGAATATGTCATTCATTACATAAAGATTTGTGACAATAGCTCCTCATGTCAATTGCTCTTTATTGCTTCCTTTTTCTTTCTTTCTTTTTTTTTTTAAGATTTTATGCATTTATTCATGAGAGACAGAGAGAGAGAGACAAAGACAGAGACAGAGACACAGGCAGAGGGAGAAGCAGGCTCCATGCAGGAAGCCTGATGTGGGTCTCGATCCCAGGACTCTGGGATCACACCCTGGGCCGAAGGCAGGCGCCAAATTGCTGAGTCACCCAGGTGTCCCCGATTGCTCCCTTTTTCAATATGTGACTTCATTTTATATCATTTTTCACATTTATTGTCAGATATAATACACACATGGCTAACTTAAATTGATTTGTTTTACTTGGTTTTAAATATTCATTTTTAAATAGAGTGAACTTAAGTGTTCCTTTTTTTTCTTACCTACTCTATGAGGTTTTGTCTTTTAAATAAAAATTTTAATCCATTTATGTTTGTTATTCCGATACTATTTTAAAAAGTTTGACTATGGATGTGTGTGTATTGGGTCTCACAATTACTCAGTTACACTCAGATTTGCAGCGAAAAAAATTAACATCTATAGTTCTTAATCTGGTCTTCATATGATTCCCCCACTCTTACTAAGTAGCAGGGCAGGTCAAGGATGTAATAACATTTTACTTATTTTCCTTTTGTTTTTCCCTTAAAAGTTCCATCACAGACATTCCCTCCCCAGTTCCCCGGATGACCGTGGGAATGAAGGTTGTATGACCTCATGGGCAGGACCATCCTTAGATTCTGGTGGTGGTTTCTGGAGACTAGCAGAGTACCCAAGGCCAGTGTGGGCCTTGGGTCAGCCCTTGTGCTAAAGAGAGCAACGTAAGCATCATAGGCTGTTGTAACACCTTGTCCTCACTGTGTTGGTGAGGGAGATCCCCTCACGAGGATTAAGGACCTGTCTGAGTACATGACCCCCAGCACTGGACAGAAGATTGTCATATGGTGGCCTGTCCACCACATAGCATGCTCACAGCCTGAAGGGACGACACCACATACCACCTGGCCCACCAGGGACTGTAGAAGGCAGGCTTTGTAGTATCAAGAGAATGAGGGGACCTCTGGTTCCTGGGGAGGCTGTGATTGATTTGTTTGAGTAATTCCATGAGCTGGCCGAGAAATGAAAGCCATGATTCAGGGGTGAACAGGAATGGTGCCCTGTCCCCATGACAGAAGGGAGCCCAATGCTCCCAAGCAGAGTGGGGAAGTGGGTTTGCAGTGGGGCCACTTTGCCCCAGATGTTCAAGTGACTCATGACACTGGACCCTCATCTTGGGCCCCACACCACTCTGGCTGGTGGTGTTCTTTCATAAAAGCCCTAAGCCTGTGGCTTCTTTGTCCCGTTTTCAGAATCCCCAAACCAGTCAACAAGAAAGTCCCTCTCACAGCGCATGTAGGTCTTGCACAGCTCTGTGGCACTGACGATGCTCCCATGCCATGTTGGATGTGACTCCAAGTCAAATGACACTCATTTGCCTATGGAAATGAGGCATCTGTCTCACTTTTCTTGGATTCCTTCCTTTTGCGGCAGTGATGTATGATCTGGCCCTCAAGGTCCCTTCCCCCAAGAATGACTCACGGATGAGGTGGGTTGGAGTCTGACCTCTTTCCCCTTGGAAAAGAAAAGAGGATTTTGCAGGCAGGTGAGCACACCTGAGTTCCCTCTCTCCATCTGTCCGAGAATGGTGATCTCCTGAATTATAAGGTCAGATCGGTTATGTTAATGAACTTAAAAATTTAGAAATTACTTTCTCTCAGGACCCATGCAAGCTGGCAAAACCTTTATCCCTACGCTGACCAAAATCCCTACGCTGACTGCTATTCCATCAGCACGATACTTACTTCTCCTTGCTCCCTTGTGAAAGTCCTGATCCTCAGCCAGAAAAGTGGGCAGTCACAAGGGAGGAAACATGCATGTTAGCACATGTCAGTGTTATATATGCGGTATACTACATATGTGTAAGCAGAAAACCCAGAAGAATATATGCCAACTTGTTCATAGTGCTTGTATCTATAGAATAGAAGCAGAAGAGGATGCGGGAAAGTTCCTTTGAGCTGTATCTCTTGGGATAGCACCTAAATATTTTCTAAGCAGTGCTTACATCTTCATGTTAAATAATTATTTAAAACAAATACTTGGAGGGTGCCTAGGTGGCTCAGTGGTTGAGCATCTGCCTTCGGCTGAGGTCATGATCCTGGGGTCCTGGGATTGAGTCCCACATCAGGCTTGTCTCTACCTCTCTGTGTCTCTTGTGAGTAAATAACTAAAATCTTTTTTTAAAAAGTGCTGTAAGAAAGTAGTGCCAACCAAGAATTCTATAGACAACATGACACTTGGTTTAAGGTTTTATCTTGTTTTTTTTTTTTTTGTTTGTTTGTTTGTTTGTTTTTTTATTTGTTTGGAATGCCTCATTCCTTCATTTACGACCATTGTTTCAGGATTGCTCCAACCATGGTTTACCCTCAGCCTGGCTTTGGGTTTGTGACATTTATTTTTATTTGTCTTCTCCAGTATGTACTTGCTTTCTATTCTTTAACTGTTATAAATGACTGTTTGCCTTAATTCTGCAGGTTATTGGAGTGCAATCATGTTTGAGCATCCAACTCAGGCAAATTCAACTATGAGACTGCAGAGAGACAGAGAGCAAGAGTGAGAGTGAGAGAAAAGCTTTTTATCTCCTCCTTTGCCCTTCCCAAGGACTTTTCCTCAAATGCCAGAAGGGAAAAAAAAAAAAAAAAAAGCCATCACTTTTAAGATGCAGAACAATGATGGGAAAAAGAATCACATCTTTGGAATTTCAAGGGCCCAAGTCTAGGTAATTTAAAAAAAGACTTAATTTTTTTTCCCCCAGGGCAGATATAGCTACAGACTTTTTCTTTTTCAAACCTTTGTGCTGATTTTAGATTCTCACTCTGGCATCGGAGGCAATCCATTGTAGTCCAGAATTCCTCAGAAGCTTTAAAAAAAACCTGCTTTTGCAATTTTTGGATCCAAGACTGAAATGCAGCGCTTACTACTCCGCCTAATGGAGGCACACATTTACGAAGGTGGCAGGTGACAGGTGGGACCAGAGGGCCAGGACATGGTGGATGTGCCTTTGCACACCCGCCTCCACCTGCCTGGATAAGTAGGCTCCTTCCTCAAGGCGGCACGCATGCTCTTCACTGACACTTTCCAATCTCCCCAGAAAATTACTAATTGTGTTTATTTCTCTGTTCCTATAGTATTTCCTGTTTACCTCTGATGTAGCATACAAATAAATATTGTATTGTAGTGAGTTACACAGATCTATACCCCAGCCTCCCTGAAGGTAGAATCCATCCTATCTCATCTTTATAGGCTCATTCTAAACAGTATCTTGAACGTGAGGGGCTTGGAAAACTATTTCTGAATGAGGGAATTATATATTAAGCATATGGGTAGAGTAAATGTATTAATGATATGAAGTGAACACCAGGCTTCAAGATGCAAGACGTTCCACGTGTTTGGTCTTGGAAATCAGGACACATTTCACAGTCTGCGGCATGCTCTGGTTTATTCAGAGGCTTCTTTTACTTCTTGTGCATACTCAGAGGTGGGATGGCCCAAAGGTTGCTACGTGACAAGGTTGGCTTTGAGGGTAGATGGCCACTAACGTCCTCCCTCTGAAGTCCCTTACAGAATGAAAGTTGTTCACTCATAATTCTCTGCACCGAATTAAAAAAAATCAAATGTAAAAAGGTTTACTCTATTTGTTTAAAGTTGATAGTATCTCCTGCTGAAGGAGGAGTGGCGAAGTGAGCATGCTTGCCGCATATGGCATGGACGCATATGAGTAAGCACAAGGGCGATGTGAAAGCAGGTGTGCTGATTCTTAAAACTTCTGTATCTTTTATTTCAATATACCTGAAATACTTCCTAAGAAAATGATCATTTAAAAAAAATCAACATATAAGTAAGTTCTATGGGGCATTATTTATGATAGCAACATAGTAGAAACAATAGAAATAGCCAAAAATATAGAAAGCAAATGTGGTAAAAAATTATTATATATTATATAGTAGGACCCTCTGAAGTCATTAAAATTATATTGTAGAAGAATATTTAATGATATGCAAAATTCTCATGATGTACTGTTATATGTAAATGGCAGAATGAGAAAGGTATATAATTGTCTTTTTTAAAAATAAAATTAGATGTCAATTATGTGTATGTATTATATGTATTATTTATACATATTCATAGAGAAGTACTGGCTAAATAGTTACAAGTGGTGATTCCTCTGGATCTTGAAATTATAGGTCATTTAATAGAAGATACTTTATTATAAAAATTTGAACATAGTATTATAAAGAATATAATAATGGACTCCTATGAACCCACCATCCAGTTTCAATTATTAACTCTTGACCAATCTAGTTCCATGAATATTCTCATGTAATCCCCCTTCCCCAACTGGGGTATTTTGAAGTAAACATAGGCATTGCGTCATTTTATTTGCAACATTTCATTATGCATCTCTACAAGACAGAGGGTCTTAGAAAACCAGCCACTCTACTACTATCAAATTAGTGTACCTGTCAGTCCTCCTTAACATCAATACTAAAGATTCAAATTTTCTCAATAACTTCACATATAGATGAGTAGGTTTGGTGGATTCAGATCAAAAGCCGAACAAGGTCTACAAGTGACATTTGGTTGATCTGTCATGTGTGTGCACTCTATGGATTTCCAGCTCCCTGTCTGTCTTTCCCTTGCCAGTTATCTGCTGAAGAAACTGGGATGTTCACATCCTGCAGAACTCCTATGGTCTGGATTTTCCCGGCTGCATCCCCGTGGCATGCAGAGTATATTTCACCACCTCATGTATTTCCCGAAATGTGTAGTTAGATCCAGATGTTTGCTCAGATTTGGGTTAAATTTTTAGCAAGAGTACTCCCACTGCTGATTATTCCCTCACTCTGATATTCCATTGGGGGTGCCCACGGCTGATAATCATCTCTCATCTTAGTTGGAATAATGATATAAGGAAAAACTTTCTCTCACCAACTATTTGATTGTCCTGATGTATATATAGGTGATACCTATATAGTATATACGTATAGTTTTGTATAGCGAAACTTGTATGATTGTCTTTCCTTTGTTCATGGATTTTCAGACCTGTTCTCTAGGATTCTCCAAAGAAGACCCATGCATTTCCAATGTATTATTGTGAACACATGATTTAAATACATTTGGCATGTTTTGTTTTTTTTTAAGAAGGATTTATTGATTTATCTTAGAGAGAGAGAGAGCAAGGTTGTGAGTTGTGGGAGAGGGAGAGGGAGAAGGAGAGGAAAAGAGAGAGAGCATCTCCAGCGAACATCTCCAGCAGACTCCTCACAGAGCACAGAGTCTGGCATGGTGCTCCATCTCATGACCTTGAGATCATGACCTGAGATACAACTAAGGGTCAGATGCTCAACTGACTGAGCCACCCAGGGGTCCCATCATGTTTACTTTAAAAGAATAAGTCCTTGATACATTTAACTGCAATGAATTGTTCATTAAAAGGAAAAAAACCTGATGAAACTTTTAATATAATCAAACAAGAGGCCATCAGACTGGGGTGGCTCCAATGCCTTGGAAGACTTCTAAGCAAACCAAACCCCCCGTGAGCTGGGGTCAATGCACTCATATCCCAGAAAATGAAACTTAGCAGTCACAAACAGCCAACTAGGCTTTGCCAAATAAGGCAACTGCGTAGGTCCAAACTCATCAAATAATTTCCTTGCTTTGCTTGTGTGTCTTCTCTGTAAAACCCTCTCCCCTAGTTCCTGTGGTAGAGCACTCATAATCACTTTTGATTTGACACTGCTCAAAGAAACTCTTGAAAAGTTTAACACACTACGGTTTATTTTTTGAGCTATTGTAATTATTTCCAGGATCGCTCAAACTTTCCTGTCTTTTTCTGGTAACGGCAGCTTCTTACCAGTTGGCTTCTGAGTTTTTCTGACACGATCATGTTTTCAGGAAGGGATGAATGAGTGAAAGAACCGTGTATAGATTTTGCAGAAGCTCAGAAAAGGGCATGATAGCACTGGTTTAGACTGGAGAAGGCAGCAGGGTGGGAGAGAAGCAGGTTGCCTAGAGAGATGTTCTTGGGGCACCCTGAGAGCACCCATACTCAAGAAGCTATTTCCTAAATTCTGGTTCTTTAATAAGATCTTAAAGAAATTTATTCACATGTTCAGATGGTTAACCAAATGTGATTTAAGAGAAAATCCTGGACTCATGGGTTCTCTGCTCTGGGCCAGCTCTTCAGAAATAGAATCCAAGACACATTATCAGATCCCATAAATCCCTGCAGTTTAGACAAAGGCAGGATATATTTTCATTAACTTTCTAGGTGTCTTCCAACAAAGTAGAAACTTGGAAGTTGCACATGTTCCTTTATGAATTGTTGTCTAGGCAGCACCACTCAAGAGGAGTCTGTGAAGAGCAGTTCCTCCTGAACTAATTGTCACTGGTCTGCAATGACATACAGATTAGAATCGAGAGAGCTTTCGTAGTGACCTGACAAAGTGAGCAATTTTATGTTTGGTTAATCTAAAATCTTTAAAGAACCCTAGGGGTTCTGTTACCTATTTTTAAAGTTTCATCTATAATAATATACTTTGGTTATATTTTCCAAAATGATCAGCGAGTGACAGACTGGGGAGACACAGGAGAAGACCTGGTTCTCGTGTCTCCCAATTGCATCAAAGTGGGGACTCTGAGTTCATTGTAAATGGTGACTTTAAATACTCATTTGGAATTCATTTGGTAAGAAATCCGCACATAAAGAAGTTTTATGCTAGCAAATAATAGATGAAATGTAAAAGCAATTATCTTTGCAACGTAGCGTGCATTCCGTCATTGTTAAGTAGTTCCGTGCTTTCGATTACAAATGCGAAATTGCGGGAGAGGGAGATGCCACATACGTGATGTCCTGATTGTATCCATTCCACAAGTACAATTCAACCTGCTAGTTTTTAAATGCACGCACAGAAAATGCATCCATTAGCATAAATTATGTATGCAGATGAAAACGAGCACTCACTCTCCTTAATAGCCATTATAAATCTGACACACCCCTGCCTGAGTTTCCAAGAAATACATGTGGTAGAAACATAATTAATCAGGGTCCATTTTTTTGTCAGCCTTCAGGAGTCAAAGCGAAGGAAAGCCATTGATTTTACTGCTTTTGAAAGGCTTTTGTTTGGTAAGTCACCCTTGTTAATAAAGTTGAAAGTGCATATTAACGGGATGGAAGCATGGCTGGCTCCAGAAGAAACCAGAAGATTGAATGGTGTGATGCTGGTAGAGAGCTGTCAGGCCTCCTGTGATGGGCAAATTCGCTTTGGGGAGTCTCTGTTTTACTTTGCCCCAATTTAGAATATGTTCAACAACACACAGATGGTGCAGGCTGAGGAAAGAGTGTGCCCATGACACATTCTGATTTCCTTACCCACCAGAGAGATTTCACTCTCCCTTAAATTAAATCTCATACAACTATTTGAAGGTCAACTATATCAGTGGAATTTAGCATGGTAATTTTTCAAAAGTTTGCAGGACAGTGTGTTCCTCCCTGGAAGGACCTAGCCCAGAACCCCCACTCAGTGGGGATAAGGTGGAGGTGGCCCTCCCCACGGAGAGCTTGGAGAACATCTCTCTTTTTTTCTTTTTTAAAAAGAGTTTATTTATTTATTCATGAGAGATACAGAGAGAGGCAGAGACATAGGCAGAGGGAGAAGCAGGCTCCCTGCGGGGAGCCCGATGCAGGACTCCATCCTAGGACCCCTGAATCATGACCTGAACCAAAGGCAGACACTCAGCAACTGAGCCACCCAGGTGCCCTTTACAAAGCATCTCTTAAAAGGACACTGGATCCCCTGGTCAGAGCCCTGTGTTCTTCCCTGATTTAATTAGATTACATTATAGCAAAACAATTCACATACGTATTGAGTATTATGATAAAAACTCAACAGAGTGGCTTCATTCTGCATACTGTGGGAAAGTATAGGCTATTTAATATTCTATAATATTGGCATGATTTGCTGTTCATCTGGAAAAAAAAAGAATTGAATTTCTATTTCATGTCTCATAAAAGATCAATTCCAAACATTGTAAAAACTTAAATGTAAAAGAACAACAGCAACTGTTCTATAATCTAGATGTTAGAGAAACCATCTAATTAATACAGAAAGCTTAATGTCTAAAGAAAAGTATAACCCTATTTGAAAATACAAAACAATGTTTTTGCACAACAAAAGATAGAAACAAAAGCAATGGGGAGATGTTTGCAGTAAGAATAAGTGATCTATCAGTTAGTATGATTCCAGCTGCAAACCACAGGCTTCCCCTGCCCCTGTGTCTCTGTCTCTGTCAGTTTTCCATGAAGGAGGCAACACATCTTCCATGGAAGGCCTCCACTCTAGTAAACTTATTCACTTATATCTTATTGGGCAGATTAGAACATAAGGCCACCTCCACCCCAACCCCTGGAAATTGGTAGTGAGATTTCCACAATGGGGTAATGAACTCCTACTAAGCCTTTTCCTGGGCCTGAGCAGTGCTCAGCTGATACTAAGAAATGCAGGGTTCTATCGTCAGAGGGGAGCAGGGTGAGTGGAGGACATAACTGCCAAGTAGGACAACCACAGTGTTTGCCAAAATAGATAAAGAGTAAATACTCTTAATACGAAATAGAGCTCCTTCAAATTGGCAAGTGAAAAAGTCCAATGGAAAATTGATCAAAGAAGATAAATAGGCAGAGAGAGAGAGAGAGAGAGAGAATACAAAATGAGACATAGTGGAAAGAGAAAATTGCAACAGCCTTCCTGGGAGGTAATTGCATTAAAATATAAAAAGTCCATTTAGCCTCTGACCTGATAATCTAACCTGGAGGTCAACAGCTGGGACATGGGTATATTAGGTATTAGGTAATAAAAAGAATACTTCAGATCTATATAGCTGGGAAGAAGTTAGGAGGTAGGGAGGAAAAGAAATAAACAAATTAAGAAAATCATTGAAAGGTGCAGGGAAACATAGGTCACCAATTCTTCATGTAGGGGTGAAAATTGGAATAGAGTTGCAATATCCAAGAAAGGCTCAGTTAGCTTGGAGATGGGAACCCTCCAGGATCCCACTCTTGGAGACATGTAGTCAAGGAGGATGTGCCAAAGTGTTTACTGCAACTTAACTTCTTAACAGCAGAAATTGGAAACAGCCTCAATGGGCAACAATAATAGAACGGATAAATTAATTTGTAGCATAATGTCTGAATATGCTGTTTTTATATGAATATTATAATAAAAATAAAAATGAATACTTTAGAATTACATATAAGAACATCTATTAACTATAAAAGCATGTTGAGCAAATGAAGGCAGGCTACAGAATATATACAGTATGGTCGAGTTTAAAATTAAAAGTCAAGGAGACAAATGCTATATACTGTTTATTTCTGTGAAGAGGGACCTGGATCTGTACTAACTTCAAGATGGGGCTGGTACCACCAGGGAAGGACAGGGGGATGGACAATAGGATTATTGTCCAATAGGATTTCCATCAGAAATGCTTGCTTTTAAAAAAATATGGGGAAAAAAGAAAAATTGTTGAAGCGTATCAAATCTGGGTATAGGTACTTGAGCATTTTATTCTGTGTCTTTTGAATGTTTGAAATATTTTTCTAATAAAAATATTTTTTAAAGACTAAGTTTAGTTTACTTGGCTTCTGTACTAAACCATGAGATCGGGGTTCCCTTTACCACCCAATTTCCCACTTTTACTTTAAAAGTACATGTCTTAAAAAATAAAAGCACACGTCTTTATTAAAAGACCAAGCAGCAAAGCCAATATGCAGACAGAAATTGAACTGAATACTAATCAATTAATTCCTCTCTAGGCACCGCTTCATTTGGAAGCAAGTTCTCTGGATCATCTGAAACACAATTCAGTCTCAGAACATGAAAAATTCTGGATCATTTCTTAATCAGATACCCAGATTTACATGATGGTCCCCACATTTACTAACTGAATGATCATTAAAGAAATTAGTTCACAAATGGAACCTACTCCCCTGAAGCTTAATGGGATTTCGGGTAACCTGGTTGCTGTTGTGAAGACGAATGAAAACGTGGGTCCAATGCCCAGCACAGTACTTGAGTGGTTGGCATCAGACATACTGGCAAATAGAAGAATAGCTGATATTCACTGAGGTCTTAAGTATATCCTGCATCTTTGTGTGCACTTCACCTCCTCAATAGCCCTGGAAGGGAGAGCTATTTATGATGCTCTTTCTTTTCCCAGGTGATTACAGAACTTGCCAATGGCTAGTTAGCATCTGAAACCCAAAATCAAGTTTGTCTGACACCAAATTCTTCGTGCATAGCCACCAAACTAAGGGATGAGTAAGCGGTATATGTTGACATGCAGCTGGGAGAAGTCGGAAAAACTTGTGCGTCTGACCTGGATCTCAGTGACCCACGTTAACCTGGAGAGCACAGAATACAATCCTACTACCATCCCACTCCTATTGGATGTTGAACCAACCCTGGCTTCTGCATCCTATTTCTTAAGGAGAGAGCAAAGCTTTCAAAAGTTCAAAGCCACATACAGATAAGGAGCTAGTCCATGATTCTCCAGGCTTCCCCCGTGAGGGTGGGTACTGGAGGCTGGGAGGCAGAAAACTACTGGGGAGTCTCACCAGAGGATTGTCGCTCCTGCTTCACAGGACCTCTTACCTGGGAGTGCAGGATGGCATCCTTTGTGGCTGCTGTTCCTCTCCACTCCTCTGTCCTAGCAGTCACCCTGCTTCCTGCTGACCTGGTCTGAGAGTAGAGGGCTGCTCAATGGGGCTGCAGGTCACCCTGGCTTCTGCGGGGCATCTCCTGCCCATGAGACTGCTGGTGCGTTGTGTCTCTGCTTCCCCACACCTTTTTCTGAGGCTGTTTGTCTTCTCTCACAGCTATTACATTGAGCTCTAATAGGAACTTCCCAAAACAAGAGAGCAAAACACATATTGAGTCTAATGTACGTGTAGTCTTAACTTTTAGTGTTACCTGCTGGAATCACAGCTCCCTCCTCCTCTTCCTCTTCCTCTTTTTCTTCTTCCTTTACCTCTGTAGTCCTAAAAATTTCAAACATACACAAAAGTGCTAAGAAGAGTATAACCAGCCCTCATGAAGAACTCATCCAGTGGCTTTAAACATCTTGCCAGACTGTTTCATTTGTTTCCATTCTGTTTCCTTCCACTGCCTTTAGCCTCCAGTGCCTATCCTCTATGTGTTTCTTCAAAAGCACTCCCTAACTTCCAGCTCTTTGCTCTGTGTCCAAAGAGACTTTGCTTAGTCTGTATCAAAGATGCCTTTCTTTCCCCCTTCCAACTGGGTTTGGCAAATGGGGAGCATTAGCAAGAGATTGGAAGAAGGGGAAAAGTGAAGTTGGAAATTTACCTCCCTAGGTGCATTTGCTGGATCCCAGGGGGTTGACTACATCCCTTCAGCAAAGTTACAGGTCCTGTAAGGTAGTCTTCCCCATACACAGCTCTTTCTGGATTCACCAAATTAGCCAGTTTGTGTGTCATCTTTTCCTACTGGGATCCTGACTGGCCCACCCCTACCCTCAACAGCTGAGCCTATTTTCATTACCATGCATCCATATATTAGTCCCTTCTGGTTGCTATCACAAAAATATCATAGACTGAGTGGTTTATAAACATCAGAAATCTATTTCTTACATTCTGAAGGCTAGGAAGTCCAAAATCCAAGTGTTGGTGGATTTGGCACCTGATGAGATATATGGGTGACTTCTCACTGTGTCTTCACATGGCAGAGGGAGCAGGGGAGCTCTGTGGGGTCTCTTTTATAAGGCATGAATCCCATTTGCCCTCATGACCTAATCACCCCCAAAGGCTCCACTTCCAAATACCATCCCACTGGGCATTATTAGGTTTCAATACATGGCTTTTGGAGGTGAAATAAACATTCAGTCTGTAATACCCCCATCTCAATTGATAGTTACTAACCACATACTCTACTAATACTAAAACTAAACACTGACCCTAGACCCATTCTCTGGCATCCCTCACGTCCTATAAGAACAGGCTAACCTCTCTTCTTGAATTCCTATTGTTAATGACATCGTTCAGAATTCCATGATCTTACCTCCTCCAGCCAGAGTTATAGTTTTAAAATGTAGTTCTGACCATCAAAGGCTCTAATAGGTTTTGATAAGGTTTTGATAGTTCTCTGAGGTCTGAAGAATTAAGAAAGGTGCATCATCTACACATGTACGTGTACTAAGACAAGCTCTTTTATGTACTCTAACCAATACCTACTGTGAAATTTGAGAAAAAATTATTTATGCATATGCTCATTTTTACCTAAATATGAGTAGGATAGATTATCAGTGTTTATACCACATAAAGGGAGAGATTAATGTGTGAGGAAAAAAAAAGCATAAAACAGAGGGAATGAGCAAGGTCAAAAGTTAGATCTTTCATAGATGAAGTCTTAAATGTGGAAGACAAAGCTATAAAACTTTTAGAGGAAACTACAGAATATGCTTATGACTTTGGCATGTGGGGGGAATACTTAAACAAGACACATACGGCATACTCCAGAGAACAAGATTGATAAATTTCACTGCATTAAATTAAGAATTTATGTTTAAACAAAAGGCCCATAAATAAAGTGAAGAGATAATGTACAATATCCTGAGTATATAAATAATTGTAACTGATGAATTAGGAAAAGAAAATGACTCAATAGAAAAACTGGCACAATTCTCGAACAGGCATCACATAAAAGAAGAAATGAATGAACAACAAATCATATGAAAAGATGTCTGATAGTATCTGTACTCCAGAAAAAGCAATGCAAAACTATGATATCTCATTTCCCATCCATCACGTTGGCAAAAATACTTACACGTGTAAGATCACATGTTGACAAAGGTATGGAAAATAACTCATAACTGTGCTGGAGGAAGTGTAAATTGGTGTAACATAATTCAAATACAATTTGGCATCCTGTTTCCATTTCTAGTTGTTCAATTAGACAATTAGAAAGTTGCTCTTAGAAATGGGCATCAGGACTCAAGAATCAGAATGTTCATAGCTTAGTAAAAAAAAAACCTGAGGAAAATCCATATATATTTTATAAATAAACTGGATAAATATATTGTGGAGTATTTGAAAAACAGAAAATGCGATACAGCAATAAACATATAAACCACAGTTAGGGAGAGAAATAAGGATGACTCTTGGTCTTAGTCAATTAAAGGTAGTCATAAACCAATGCATAGACTATACATCTATTTACAAAGAGTTGGTTTTAAAGTAGAAAAACTAGGGCAGCCCAGGTGGCTCAGCAGTTTAGCGCCGCCTTCAGCCTGGGCTGTGATCCTGGAGACCAGGGATCAAGTCCCGTGTCGGGCTTCCTGCACGGAGCCTGCTTCTCCCTCTGCCTGTGTCTCTACCTCTCTCTCTCTCTCATAAATAAATTAAATCTTTAAAAAAATAAAAAAATAAAGTAGAAAAACGAAACCATGTATTGTTTAGGAATGCACATATGTGGTAAATGGAGTCAGATTTCATGTCCCTGGATGGCTGTTGGTCCCCACCAGGGCAGCCTGGCAGGTGGTTGGCAGTCGGGCAGCATGGTGCCTGAGCCTAGTCTGAGAGTTAATGGGGTTCATTCTGATATGGATATGCTGTGTATATGTTTGTTATTCTAGTTATTCTTGTCCAGTTATTCTTCTGCTGTTTCTATTTCTTCACTTATATTCACTGTATATCTTATTATCTGTATATCTTCACTGTATATCTTATTCTAGTTATTTCCTATTATTCTTTTGCTATTACAACTAACTTCTTTCTTTGTTTCTCCCTCTCTTCCTTCCTACCTTCTTTCATTCCTTCCTTCCTTATTTCCTTCCTTTCCTATTTTCACCGGTAGAATTCAGTGGACTAAGAGAATCTACAAAAAAAAAAAAAAAAAAAAAAAAGAGCATGAATAGGTCCTACATTTCATCTTCGACTCTCTCTGAAATCATCACCTTTAAGGCCATATCCAGAGTGAAACAATTAAAACTCTCTGTGAAAAATGAGTAAATAAAAAGATGTGATATAAGTATTATAATCTGGAAAAAGAAAGACACTGAAAGTTTAAGAAAACCAGAAATCTAAGAATTTAGAAGTTAAGTATAGAGAGATCAAACAGAGCAAAAGAAATATCAATCTGCACTTTGAAAGGTAAAATAAAAAAAATTTAAGACTTATTAACAATCAATAGAAACATTAAAACAATCATAATAAATCAATGTACTAGCTCAGAATTTACTGTGATCGAATTAGGTTGAAATTCAGCCACAGAAGAGAGACTAATAAGAATGAAAAGAAGATAAATAATTAAAAGGCCACTTATAAAGCAGATTAACAAATCAAAACTATGAGAGCTGGAAGGTCACTCATTCTTCAAACTGTTCATTTGGATCTTTTTGTGTGCCAGGAAAAGTGCTTGCTACTGGCAATTAGAGCCCAGACATTTAACCACGGAAAAATCATGTCCTTGTTAAATTATTCAAGGGTAAATAATAAGATATAAAATATTTAAGGAATAAATAGACACACATTTTAAATGATTGTAAAAATGAGAGATAAAAAGGAGGCTGAAAAAAAAAAGGAGGCTGAAATCCTGAAAGCGTAAAAGTTTATTATGAGAGAAAACCAGTGAAGGCACCTTCAAAACAGCGTATGAGTCCCATGCTGAGAAGCTGGGGGGCTCAGTGGTGAGTGGTCCAGGCTCTGCCCTCCCTTCCCGAATGCGGCCCCTGCTCCACACACCTGCCTCCTGCTGTCCCCATCTGTCAAATGGGAATAATGAAGGCTCCTGGGGTTGGGGGTTTTGTGAGAATCCAAAGAGATCATGAATGTAAGCAATTTGCACAGAGCTCGAACGAGGTCAGTGCTCGACAATAACTAACTGCCCCTAAAATGAGCCCAAAGTGCTGAATTTGGAAACTATAGGACTCAGGAAAGAAAAAGAGTCCATAGGGAAGCAGCCAAGACTTCAACTTTTTTTCTCAGTCATGTCTGTGGCTAAGCTGACCTAGGACTGGGTGGGAGTACTGGGGGGCAAAGAGCGACCCCGGTGGGAGGGTCATAACCTCTGACCTCTTGTTCTTGCCTTTGAGCTCTTCTAGGTTGGGGCCTCTGGCGTCTTCTAGGGACTCTGAGCTACTCAGATTTGGGCCTACCCCTGCCCAGTGTCCCCACAACCCACACCCCTGTAATGGCAGTCAGCCCTATTTAGATCCCCAATCCCCCAACCCCTCAAACCCACAAAGAGTCTCTTTAGTTTCCTTCAGGGCCTCCTCTTGTAGGATGTAGGAAAGAATACGAGCCCTGACAACTGAACTCATGACCAGGCCCCCATGGCGTCTTAGCCACTCACGCCAACATTTAGAAGTGTTCCTCCAAATGTCCTGCTCAGGGTCAGCCCGCTTATCTCACCATTTAATCAAGGTGGCTGGTGCACTTAAGAGGGCACACTATAAAACCACCACTTGTACTACAAAGCCATCAGAGACAAATGAAAACAATCTGTCTGGGTTCGGGGATTTTTTTCTGTTTCTCCTAAACTTTGCCTTCAGCTTTATAATCTCACAGAGAGAGGGGTGGGGAAGGAATTTTATTTTAGGATGCGAATAATCCTGGATGATTTGCACACTGGCATTTGTATATTGCATGGAAATATGTTAAAAGTGAAAAAAAGAGAGAGCAAATTGGCAATGGCCTGTATCAAATCATGGAGGAGAATAACTTTCAGGGATTGCTAAGTCGGAAAGTAATATCTTAAGTGATCTTACAGCCAGGAATATTGGCAATGTCAAGAGTGTTCCATTTTATCCTCCAGCGGGAGCAACATTTGCAAGCAAATTTGGCAGGGTAAAAGATCCTAAAGTGCATTCTTAACTCTCTACATTTTCTTTCATGTAAACTGCCAATAAAGAAAATTAAAGAACTGAACTAGGTACAGAGGGACAAAGAATGCTGGTTTGCTGTCTACTCAGCCCTGTAGAAAATTAAGAAGGCAGTTGTGTGCATTGGCATTACACTAGAGGACTTTCTTTCCTCAACTCTTTCTTTCTTTCTTTCTTTCTTTCTTTCTTTCTTTCTTTCTTTCTTTCTTTCTTTCTTTCCTCTCTTTTCTTTCTCTCTTTCTCTCTTTCTGTCAATGTCAAAATTCTCCATAGAATATCTATGAACTACACCCAAAACAGCAGAAATAATCCCAGAATGGAGACTGCACACTCTCAACTTGGAGCTGGAATTTTTTTTTTAATCTATTGAGCCTGGTAAAAACATGGCAATCTGAGCCCACATACGCACACATATATTCTTCTCACACATTCTTCTTAAAATGGCCATAGATGAGGAGAGGTTTGTACAATCATTGGAATTCCAGAAACTTCAAAACCTTTTTACAAACAGTGAAGTTAAGATGACACTGGGGAAAGATAATGCATAGAATTTCAAGAGAGGTAATTTAGTCCACCTGGCTAAAGCCTCTCCCTTCCAAATTTCCATTGAAATGACCAAAGAAATATGAAAATAGGAGGGGAAAATCAGTCTAAGCACTTAAAAGGGGGAAAATGTCATGCATGTGCCAGAAACTGTAGGGAAATTCCATGGGGTATACACACAGAGGATTGGGTTGAGAGGAGAAGCAACCATCTCACCACCTGTGCAGTGTGGAGTTCACAGCAGCTTAGACTGGGAACGATGGGGCCAGTCGGCCACAGGGGGATGAAGAAGTATCTTCCATGCCTCAAAGAAATGCTGGGTGCTGACAAGAAGCAGGGTATTCAGAGCTGGGCTTCTTGTTTGCAGAAAGCACAGACAGCAGACTAGGAGTAGCCATTGTGATCTCTAGAAGGAATGTTCACTCCTACTTCGTGCCATGGATTAAGTTGTGTAACAGCCTCAACCTCACTGAACTTGGGGACCAGAGTCCTCAGCTTTGGGGGATCTGTAAGTGTCCTGGGAAGTTACCAGGGATTTTGAAGGGCCTGGTGGGTAGTCACTGAACAAAGTGTTGGCTGCTGTCAGAGAGACATCTGTTGAAAAGGTAATGGGCATTGCCTCAGGGCTCACACCAGGCTTGGGTTGCTGGCAATCTGTATGAGTGACCCACTTTCTATGGTTAGTGTGCCCCTTGTCCAGACCCTGCTGGCTCCTCTTGCCTCTGGGCTCTCTCCCATCCACCAAGGGCAGGGTGTGTGTGTGCTCTGGTGTGTAGAGGGTGCGAGCAAAGGACAGAGATTTGCCCTTCCTGTATGATCCTGCTTTTCCTAAAGTCTTTGTCTCATCCTTCATTCTTTCCCTTGTCTCCCACGACCTGTGTTTTGTATATCAAAGCAAGATAGCAGGTGCTTTTATCTCTCTCTCTCTTTTTTTTTTTTTTTTTGCTTTTATCTCTTTCTTTCTGCTGTCACATTGTCGTTCAGAAAATATAAGTGGAGAATAATCCAGCTCTTGCATAGGAACAGTTGAGAGCGAAACATAAAGTGGAGCGAATATTGGCAGGGCAGGGACACGTGTCAACATTTCAGAGACAATCAGTTCTGCCGCAAACTTGATCTATTTCATCACTTACATTGCTCTTTGTAGGTTTGAAAGCAGTTCCAATCCTATCTACATCTAGGTCTCCCGAGAAATAGAGGCAATAGCCAATTACTTAGAATAAATCTCTTAATTATATATATGAATATATATGATAGTTATTATGTATTATTATTAATTACACAATGTATACAATAACTATCTTCTCTCCTGGGTCTCCAGCTTGAAAATTGAAGATTTTAGGGCTGCTCAGCTCATAATCTATTGTATATATGAAAAATATTAAATAAATACTATAATACTTATGTAATATAACAATATAAAATACTATTATGCTATATCATATATGAATATTATATATGACATTTACTTAATATGTTATACATTATATATAATAGACTTATTATATGTGTGTATATAGGTATATATAGTATATATACACATCATAAAGAGATTATAGAGGCTGAGAAGTCCCAAGACTTGCTGGAGATGCAGGAGGAAAAGGCAGTGCAATTCCAGTTCAGGGCAGAAGGCCTGAGAACTAGGAGGCTTGCTGATTGATAGAAGTTCTACCCTGAGCTTGAGTGTGAAGGCATGGGAGACTGATGTCCAAGCTCGAAGTCAGTCAAGGAGAGAGTTTTTCTTTACTTGTGGTAGAGCCTTTTTGTTCTGTTCAGGTCTTCAACTGATTGAATGGGGCCCACCCTCATTGGAGAGAGTGTTCTCCTTTACTCAGTCTAGTGACTCAGATGCTAATCTGAAATACACTCACAGACACACCCAGAATAATGTTGGCCCAAATGTCTGGGCGCCTGGTGACCTTCTCAAGTTGACACACAAAATTAACATCACACTGATCATGTGTCAATGAAATGAAATATTATTGGTCTCTGCCAATGGAACACTTGCCATAATAAGACCAGCCAGAAAGAGGTCTCACCCTTTTTCCTCTTGCTATTCCTACAGTTGTGTTATTCCATGCAAGGTTTTTAATGATGCTGCCAAGAGAGAGAAGCCAAATCGGCATCCTAACGGTGTGGATCAGGGTCTCTGACTCAGGTCACATTAGTAGAATCTTTGTATGGGTCAGTTTTATAGTTTCTGGTAAAATGGAAGATTACCAGCCAAAATTCATTGGTGAGTACAGGCATGTGCTACAAGTGTCCCCCTGTTTCAGGTAAGTAAAGGAAGAGAAATAAAGTCAACCACTGGCCATGGGACAAGTGTGCTGCTAGCATTGCTGCCCATTGGAATCACAGACTGGGGTGGAATAATATCCTGACCTGGAAGGTAAAGAATAAAATACTCCAGTACAATGATTCTCAACCAGGGGCAGCTTGGTCCCCAGGGGATATTTGGAAATATTTGGAGATATTTTGGGGTTGTCGTAACTAGAGTGATGCTACTGGAATCTGGAGGGTAGAGGCCAGGGATATTGCAAAATGTCTTAAAATGCACATGACATTCCCCTCCACCAACAAAGACTCATCTGGCTCAGAAAGCTCATTGTTCAAGTTTGAGAAACTGGTCTTCCAAGAACAATGTTCTTCATCCTTTATCGCTGCCAAGATAGCATCTCTCTCAAGGCATCCCCCTCCTCACCCTAATACTTGTTTGGCTGTAAGGACACATGCCTTCCTCTGTTTCCTGAAACGCTTGAGCCTGTTCATGGCCTGGCACTTTGCCCTGCTCTTCCTTCTCCCTCATGGGTTTGTTCAGCTAGGTTTTCCTTCATCCTTCTGGTCTCCACAAAATGCTGTGTGCTTAAAAAGGCTTTTCTCAACCACCCATTCTAAAGCAGAATCCCTTCTCCAAGGTGTTCTGTGAGGCTTACCACATTTCCTCACCAATGCCAGCTTTCACTGGTAACCTTTAGAATGTAGAGTTCCACAAAAGCAAGACCTCATAGCTGTTGTCACTCCTTCAAAGACTGTCTGGTACCAGAGAACAAGTAGCCTCTGAATTAATGACATCTCCCGAGTATTTTCTGGTCATGGGAGCTGGGACCATTCCCATGTGATACAGGCTCTTATTAGAGGAAAGGTCAAGATGTTTTTTAGTCTGAGAATTTATAATGATAAACTCTCTAACTATGTATAAATATTCTCATAATTAAGAAAAGTATGTGATCAAATAGGCCCATTGCTCTTCTTTGATCACTCTGAATTTCTTATCTGGGTTAAAATGGTCTTTCATAGTTTTCATAGCTATGTTATTTATTTAAAGCATTTCTTTTTTTTTTTTAAATTACTTTTTTTTTTTTTTTTTTTATGATAGGCACACAGTGAGAGAGAGAGAGGCAGAGACACAGGCAGAGGGAGAAGCAGGCTCCATGCACCGGGAGCCCGATGTGGGATTCGATCCCGGGTCTCCAGGATCGCGCCCTGGGCCAAAGGCAGGCGCCAAACCGCTGCACCACCCAGGAATCCCCTATTTAAAGCATTTCTTTTTCAATATAAACTTCAAGATGATTAATCCAAACTGAAGGGGTTCTGTATGAAACTTGATTAAATTCATACAGGAATTTTATCCAGTGAATAAGAACACAATCTATATTCCTCCTCAGGGTTCCCAAAACCCCATGTGACTGGCTGCCCATCCTTTCTGTTCTCATGGGGTTTGAACTTCCCTGGATGTTGGTTTCCCAATAGCTCATGCTTCCTACCAGCCTTCACACTTTACCGTCCCTCTGCTCAGAGAAGTCTCCTGCAGTCCTGCGTCTGTGTACACCTCTTCATCACTCATGTTTCATTGGAAATATCACTGCAGGGAGAAGATCCCTTCCTTCCCCAGACTGAGAGACCTTACTCCACACATCTACTCTGCATCTACCGACCCTTCGTTAACTTTCATTGCACCTAATCCTTATCTAAAATTACTCTGTCGTTGGTTTATCTGTTTGCTGCTTGCTTCCTCTCAGTAGGATATAGGCATCAAACAGAGAGGACCCTTTTTCCTGACTAGTTCACTACATGATCCAGGCGCTCAGATAAAGACCCCAGATTAGCAGGAACCCAAGCATTTGTGTCCATGGAATGAGTAAATAAAAGCATAAATGGGAACTCAGCCAATATACTCTAAAGATACAAAGTAAAACCTCAGAAATTCTGTACTTTTTTTTAATTAAAAAGGACATTCAGAAGACATTGTATCTCTGAAAATGAATCCCTTTTTCTGCACACGCTCTGCCTCCCCATCTCCGTGGCACTGATACTGTCTAGGTAAAGCACTCTCCAATCCTCCAGAAGAATGCTTTGTGATGAAGGAATGTCTTAGCTCTGTGCCATCCAGTGTAGTAGCTACCGGCCCTCCATGGTTTGTGAGCACTTGAAATGAGGCTAGTGTGACTGAAGAATTGAATTTAAAATTTTATTTTATTTAAATTTAAATAACTATATGTGGCTAATGGCTACTATGCTGGATGATTCTTTTTCATTCCAAAAGTTAATATGGATGTACTTTATTTTCTTTATCTTTGACCTATTTTATTTTTTTAGGTAACAATAAACATTACAATGCTATATGTTCAAACTTACTATGTATGTCTCCTATGGTAATGTCTTAGATTTATTGAAATGGAAATCTATTTTTAAATCTATTGATTTAAAAAATCTAATATTGATTTTTAAAATGAAGAACTTAATAAGATCTGCAAGCTAATGCCATTTATGTAAATTAATTAGAAGCACCATCATATGTAATTAATCTAATATTTTATAAGGATATATAGTGTCTTTGATAAACATACACATATCTTAGAGATGTGTAGTGTCTTTGATACATACATGTTTATATATCTGTGATATACAACAAACATGTAGATGACAATGTATGCAAAACTGGTCTTTCCATCTCTTAAATATTTTATCTCTTACTCATTTTCCTTGTCTAATCACAAGGGGCTGAAGTTACAAACCAGTGTTAAATAATGATGGTAAGAGATATTTGTATTAAAAAGGAATATGCACCAGAGAAATTAGTCAAACACATTAGCTTGCATGTCTTTAGGAGTGAGGAACTGGCACCAGAAGTTAAGAGGAAGATCAGAGGCACCAGTGTGGCTCAGTGGTTGAGCATCCGCCTTCAGCTCAGGGCATGATCCCAGGATCCTGGGATCGAGTCCTGCATCAGGCTTCCCACAGGGAGCCTGCTTCTCCCTCTACCTACATCTCTGCTTCTCTCTGTGTGTTTCTCATGAATAAATAAATAAAATCTTAAAAAAAAAAAAACAGAAAAAGAAAAGAGGAAGATTAGAGTCACCATGCTCAGACTGATGACAATGTATCATGAACTGAGGGGTCTGGTTAACTCAGTTCTCTGTGCCTTGGATCCAAATATCACATTATCACCTCATTGCTATGGACTGAATTGTGTCCCTTCAAAATTCATATGTTGAAGTGCTAATCCCCGATGTGACTGTATCTAGAGATATAATTAGGGTTAAACAAGGTCATAAGGGTAGGGCCCTAATCTAAGAGAACTGCGTCCTTGCAAGAAGAGGAAGAGAGCTCTCTCTCTCTCTCTCTCTCTCTCTGCCAACTGAGGACATAGTGAGAAGGTGGCCATATGCAAGCCAGGAAGACGACTCTCACCAGAACCCAACCACATTGGCACTTCCATCTTAGATTTCAGGTCTCCAGAACTGTGAGAAAATAAATCTCTGTTGTTTCAGCCCCTGAGTCTACAGTATTTTATTATGACTAAGACAATCATATTCTTATTCCATGAAAATTTGGCATTTCAAAAGTTTGAATTACTCAGTAACTGATCTTTGGACAGTTGACTACACATTTTTATTAAGAAAAAAACAAAGTTTTCTTCTACTACATATTTTAAACCAAATTCCAAATGGATTAAAGTTTAAAATGTGGGACACCTGTGTGGCTCAGTGGTTGAACATCTGACTTTTGCTCAGGATGTGATCCCAAGTCCTGGGATCGAGTCCTGCATTGGACTTCCTGCAGGGAGCATGCTTATCGCTCTGCCTATGTCTCTCCCCACCTCTCTCTCTCACTGTGTGTCTCTCATGAAAAAATAAAATCTTAAAAAAAAGTTTGAAGATTGAAATGTAAAAAAAAAGTAATGGAGGAATATTCTAAATAAGATATTATCACTTGGAATTCAAAGTTTATTAAAAGAAAATTAAACCATGATACAGTAGATTTAATTTTATGAAGATAGCAAACTTTTCTTAAAAGACATATATTTATTGGGATGGGGCAGCAGGAGAGGGAGGGAGAGTCTTAAGCAGGCTCCATGCTGAGCATGGAGCCTGACACGGGACTCAATCTCTCAGCCCTGAGATCATGACCTGAGCCAAAATGGAGAGTCAGATGCTTAACTGACTGTGCCACCCAGGTACCCCAAGAAAGGAACACTTAAACATGCTTTAATATGTTAATATAATGGGTTAGATTAGAAGGTCACAAATATACAATAATACAATTAACCTGATAGGTATACCACTTTTCCCCAAAAAACACTGGATAAAATTCAACATTCATTTTGATTAAAAGCTCTTGTTAAAGTAGGAATGAAAGGAAACTCCCATAATAGCATAAATGAGGTCTGTCTTAAATTGAGTCACCTGTCCTATTTGATGGTGAGAACCACAAGGGGTTACCATTGAAATTAGAAACAAGCTATAAATATCTCCTGTTGACATCATCACTTAACATAGGTTTGGTATTTCAGTCCCTCGTGATCAGACGAGGAAAATGAATAATATAAAATGTTTAATAAATGAAAATTACATTTTTGTAGATGGTGTTATTATAGGCATAGAAAAACTAAAAATAATTAATATAAAATTGATTGAGACTGATGAAAAATTTCAATAAAGGGAAAGTTATAAAATTAACAAAAAGAAATATACAAAAAAAGAACATACTTGCTATATGTCTTGAATATGCAATTGAAAAGTATAATACAATAACGATTCCATTCACAGAAGCATAAAAATATCTCATTTTGTACTCACATTGACAGAAAACTGTAGGGCTTTTATGAAAAAAGTCCCTGAAGAATGTGAAAGATCAGAGTAAATGGAAATTTTGCCTTGGAAGATTATATAAAGGTCTCAATCCACTTCAAATAAATCTATAATTCAAACATGATTTTAGGGGTGTCTGAGTGGTTCAGTCAGTTAAACATCTTACTCTTGATTTCAGCACAGGTCATGATCTCAGGGTCGTGGGATCTAGCCCCATGTCAGCTCCATGCTTGGCATGGAGCCTGCTTAAGATTCTCTCTCTCCCTCTCCCTCTGCCCCTCCCCCAACCCTCTTCTGACTCCGCTCATGTGCTCACTGTCTCTAAATAAGCAAATAATATTATATAATTTTAACAATTTTAGTATAATTATTTTGGAAATTGAAAATAAAACAAAATAAAACATCTCAAAGAACTTATGGTTGGAAGCAGCCCTAATTAGAAGAATACTGAGCCTTTTTTTCTACAATATTCAGATAGATGATAAAGTTATAATGAAAATATCAGGTGAAAATAAAGTATAAGTAGGAAAGTTATTTATGTAAACAACATCAAAGGCAGAGATTGCAAGTAAAAATGCATTAGATTAACTGTACAAAAACTACTTTTTGTTGAGAAATATCACAAATAGAAATTAAAGGGAAATGATGAACTGGGGAAAATATTTGAAAACAAGGGGTTACTATCTTTAACTTGTAAAGAGCTCTTCCAAATCAATAACCATATAAAATATGATAGGCAAAGATTTTAAAAAGAAATTTCTCAGAAGGTGATATACAAATAAACATATAAATAAATGCTACTTTACCTGAACAAAAATCCTGGAAACTAAAATACAAAAAATAACATTTACCCACATCACACCAAGAAAAATTTGAATGTTTTCATGGCACTAAGGGTAAGTGGCTATCATGTTCATTGCTTAGAGGCAACACAAATAGCTGTAAACTGTCATCAATTAAGTTTCTCTATGTATCTCAACAGCCTTAAGCTTGTGAATTTTCTTTGATCTAACAATTCTTCCTCTAGGAACCTTTGCCTCCCATAAAAGATAGTTATGTCAAGAGTTACCTATAAAGCTATTCTACACAAAATCTTTCATTTGCTGAGAAGGAGATAATAATCAAAAGCAAAAGCAAATTATTCAAGCATAGGGAATTTATTAAATAACTTATAGAGCAATAGTAAATGTATTGTAGAAGTATATGTAAGTAAACTAAATTATGTAGCCAGATATAGAATACAGTTTTTTTCCACTTGTTAGTATTCACGAACAGGTAACTTGTTACATTAATGGATACAATACTATAAAGATATATAACACAGTATCAGCACTTGGGTTTTCAAGTTTGGCTGCTCCAAACACTAGAAATTGATCCTAAATCTAGGGATTATAAACTTGAACTCTGCTGAGGATCACAGACAAAAGTTTCCCATCCAGCCATCCAGTGATATCCCTGGTCCCCAAATCAACCTGATGTATCATGGCCATTTTTAAGCATCTTTACAGCACTTAGGGATACTTAGAATTATATCATTTTATTCATTTGTTAATGTATTTATATTACCTGCCTCGTTTCCTTTTTTTCTAAAGATTGATTGATTTGAGAGAGAGAGAGCACAAGCAGGAGGGACGGGAGAGGAAAAAGAATTTCAAGCAGGCTCCACTGTGGGTGGAGCCCAACATGGGGCTTGATCTCAGCACCCTGAGATCATGACCTGAGTTGAAACCAAGAGTCAGACGCTCAACCCACTGAGCCACCCAGGTGCTCCTACCTTGTTCCCTTTTAATGTCAGCTCCATGAAAACAGGGGCTATCTTGTTCCCACTTTATTCTCAACAATATATCCAACATAGGTAGATGCTGAGGAGATATTGGTTTAGTCAAGGGCCCTTTCTTACTGTTTTGTAAGAGTTTTTAAATATTAGGGATGGTGAACCTCTACCTCCTATATCAAGAGTTGGCAAACTTTTCTCGTGCTGGACCAGATAGTAAATATTTGACAATTTGTGAGTCATCAGGTCTCATCACGACTACTCAACTACTGCCATTCCAGTGTGAAAGTAGTATAGACAACACATAAACCAGGGGTGGCTGTGTTCCAACAAAACTTTATTGTAAAAATAGGAATTAGGCAGGATTCAGCCCTCAGACTGCAGTTGCTAGCTCCATTTCATAATTGTCACTATTTTTCCATTTTCTGGCTTGCCCTCTAATTGTATGCTTTTTATGTATAGACATTTTCTACTTTTATGTAGTCATTAGCCTCAAACTTTTTCTTTAGTTTTTCTTTAGAATTGTTTACAGAAATTCTCTCCCCATTCCATTAATGTAATTATTCTCTGAATTATTAATGTATTCAAATATATTGAATTCTCATCCTTTGACCTTTGATTTTACCCTCTACAAACACAAATTTCACACAAAAACTGTTTTCTTGTGCAAATGATCTGTGCATAAAGATCTTACTGCAGGCGATGTCCATCACAAGGCTTTCTGTAGGGACCACTTTTAAAAATAATCTTACTATCTGATCATTTGAAATGTAGTATGTTATCAATATGAATAAAAACAAATGACAGAAAGTGATGAAAAAATTTTTATATAATATTTAATGACCAGGAAGTGTGTTCACAATATATAAAGCAAACAGAGAAAATCAAATCACAAAATAGAATCTCTAGTTTATTTATTGCAAACAAAATAGGCACCTATATGATGCTCAGTGACTACATGCTGAATGAGCGAGTGAATACATGAGAAAATCAAAAAGGAATATAGTTTTCTTTTTGACAATACAGCCTAAAATTTTAGGAGGCCTAAAATGCTGCTAGATTGAAAACCAAACAAAAAATAAGCAACATGTTTTTTTTTGTTTGTTTGTTTTTTTCCTAAAGCATGGTGTGGTTTACAGGAGACGAAGCCACAGGGGGATGGGGTTGCATTGGGATAAGTATATATGATGCTGCCTGTGCCCTGACGCCATCTGCTAACCTTAGGATTTCCAGAATTGCAATGAGGAGGAAGGGAAGAACCCACACTCCAAGGGTCCTACATAAATAAGGTAAATAAGGTTGGTAGTGCCTAATAAAGCCTAGACTCCCCTTTCTTGCTCTGGGTGGAGCAAGTTGCCAGCTGTGTGTCTAGCCCTTTGCCTGAGGAGTGGGGAAGTCTGAGCTGGGAGTGGCGCAGCCCAGAGAAGGCATCTCCCTCTGTAGGTTGCTCATGAAGGATTGAACAAGCATGCAAATGGGAGTCTGAAGGCCTGACTTCAGATCCTCAGGTGAGGCTTTTAGCTCCTCCGAACATGCATTTCCCAGCATGTGGGACAGGACTGCTGACATCCTTCCCAGTGTGCTGGCCTCGGGGCAGACTCAGGGCTGGGTGAGCAGAAGGAGGCGGGCAGCAGAGAGGACTGATTGGAATCTCAGGCCTCCCACTTATTTGTGATGTGGCTTTGAACACTTCCTAGCACTCGGTAGGGACCCTGTGAAAGGCGCTGATGACTGCCTTAGGGATGGGACAACAAGGAGCCTCTGTAGAAGTGACTGTCTCAGGGCAGTCCCAGTGGCCCAGTGGTTTGGCGCCGCCTTCGGCCCCAGGTGTGATCCTGGAGACCCGGGATTGAATCCCGCATTGGGCTCCCTGAATCCCGTGTTGGGCTCCCTGCATGGAGCTTGCTTCTCTCCCTCTCCCTCTGCCTGTGTTTCTGCCTTTCTCTCTCTCTGTCTGTCATGAATAAATAAACAAAATCTTAAAAAAAAAAAAAGAAGTGACTGTCTCAGAACAAGCAGTGAAACAGTGTTTTGTAAACCATAAAATGCTAATCAAACATGGGAAACAGTAATTGGTAAATGATACTAATATTATTATGCACTAACCTTATACTAAAATTTCCTAACAGTATAGAAGAATTTTCATTGGTTTTCTGAAGCAAAATCAACTGGATCTAAATTCCCACTTTTCTGCGTTTATTTATTTATTGAGTGATGTGTTCATCCTGAAAGCTGAGTTGTGGTTGAGTGGTCGGTAGGAAGAGAAAATTTTGAAGAGCAAGAATGAGAGCAAAGGATCAAACATGCCAGGGAGATCAGGGGACCAGGTTTAGGATGGGGATTTATTTCCTTTGCTGAGTGGGTTCAAGCTGGTGGTTGAAGCTCTGCTGAGCTGGGAAGGAGGAACCAGAGCTGGGACTGGGCCCTGCCAGCCTGGGGCATGTGGCACAGAGACCCAGGGCCATCTGGGTGCTAACCAGCTCTCCCTTCCTTCTATGGAGCACACTGGCCTCAGCACAGGTAGGTTCCCTCTGCTTCCAGGGCCACTGCTGCTGCTGTTGCTGTGGCTGCAGAGCAACAGGAAGCATAAGTGACAGTAACAATATTGGGCATCATGTTCATTTTTCTTTGAAT